>NC_142087.1:65724138-66387263 GCF_054644295.1 Miniopterus natalensis | reverse complement strand
GTTTTAAGGCGTTTATTAAAAACAAATCTGGTGATGTGTATCTCTATTGATTCAAACATTAGAAAGAGGCAAATTGTACATACATTATCGTTAGAAAAAATAGCCGTTTGGAACATGAGCAGAAAGCTTTTGAAATCACGGATGCTCACGAGTTCTTCATTGCAGTTTTCTGAAACAGACTGCAAAGTCCAGTTGTACGTGTTCCTTGGATGAGACCAGTTCTATACCATTTTTTAAAATGCCTTCGTGCATACACTGGAGAAGCAGATTTTTGTTTATTCTACAGTGTGTATTGTACTGGCTCTAATTTTGCATTCAGAGGCTTTTGATTTGGTGCCAGACATCTTGTGGAGATTGTGTATGCCATGCGTTAATTGTTCAAAATGCCTATCGAAGGGACTGTACATTTTCTGAGTCTCATTTGTCGTTTTGGGTTTGAGCATCTCTGCATTTCTGTGTGTATGTGCGCTTCTGACCAATGTGTGTTTTAACCTAAATTGTTGGAGTTAAGTGTGATCAGCTATTTGTTCCACAAGCTTTCCTCTGAAGACAACACAGTGCTGAATTCCTCCTTTTTTCCCAGTGACAAGTCAATTACTTGTTTAAATTCAGTTTGAACTGTCTGAACTGAGAGAGGCCAGAGGAAGCAGGTTTTCCCTGGGAATAAACAAAAGAAGGAAAATGTAAAATCATTTCAAAACACTGAGATTTCAGGTTGTGGGAAGAGTACAATTAAGCATCACAACAATTATGATTTCTCCCCTTTGAACTGGCAGCTATAGGGTTTATAAAATCGGTTTTCCTCTAACTTTTTAGCAAGAGAAATAGTATAATCAATGATATTTTATGACAAAGGAAAATGTGAATTTTCTGTTACCTTAAATTATGAAATGTTTCCATGGCCATATCCCACAACAAATTGCTTTCTTCTTTCTGTGAAATACTGGACCTGTCCTGAGGTATGGACTTCATGAAGCCAAAACCTGCAAAAATCATAACACTAGAGCTGTCAAAGACTAAATATTGAATATAAAACAGAATGTACTTTTAAAAATCGGCTTTTTTCTCAGGTGAGAGTTTATGAACTTGACCAAATAAATCTTGTGATTTCTTCCCTCTGTGGATTAAAGGTTTAAATACAAATGAATCCCATTCTCATATAAATAAAAAATTTGAAAGCATTACCTCTTAACTAAGAGAGAGAGGTCTTTTTGCAGAGAAAATCAGTACAATTTCTTTTAAATGTTAGGAGTATGAGCTTCTGTGCTGCTGTGTCTGCCCTCATTCAGGCTGTAAACAGCATCAGGCATTCCTGGTCCACAGTAAGTATAGCTCTAGCTCTAAATTTTGATTTTTATAACTACTTACATCATCTTATTCACTGAATAAGAATTTTAATAAGTAATTATTTGGTTAAATTTCACATATCTAAAAATAAAGCAGTTGCACAAAGATAAAATTATGGCAAATGAAATTGAAAACAAAAGTGGCGAAATTTCCTCCTAATGGTAATTTAAGATCACATCATCAGCTCTCGCCAGCATGTGCATGTGTTAAACCGTATAGAGAAACCTGTAATTATTGTAATTGCTCTTTTTGCTTTATACTAACAAGCTTCAAACCATGTTTCAAACTAGTTGTTTTGAAATAGTTATTTGTCAAGTCATCAAATCTCAGAAAGTAAATGGTAATGAGCTTTCCATGTTTATATTCTGACTATTGGTCATATTATGCAGCTTTTCAACTCCATAAAGTTTAGAGATGGAAATGGATGTTTATTATTTCTGATATTGGGGTCAAAAATAAAACATTTTCATGATTCCTGCTTAAGATGAAAAAAATAAGAACATTTTAATATCAAAACCTCTCAGTTGGGGATCTTCCTTAGAAAAAAGTTTTCCTATGAATAAGTGGCAATTTCAGCCGCCACCTGAATTTTTAAAAGCTAAAAATTAGGGTATGAGGTGTTTAGCCTTTTTTTTTTTTTTTTCATATACCACAGGAAGTGCTAACATAAAAAGCTTAATATTTAAATAATACCACTAATAATATTTTCCGCTACATTCTTTGCAAACCTCACAGTTGGTTCTGGGAGCCTGAGGCAGGTAGCCATGGGTTTTAAAGTTTCAATAGTATATCAACTATGCAAATTGCATTTAGTATTTCTAAAGATATTTCATAGACTTGCTATTTTCAGAACCCTGATTATAAATGAAAATAGGTATAAATGCATTACTTTTAAAAATTATTCTTTAGCTGCTATACCAGACAAAAATTTGCTTAGGTCACAAACTAATATAATTTTTCAGTTCCCCACTGACTCAAGGAAACAAAACATGTCAAAGAAAAAACATGCAGGAAAAACTTCTTGAAGTGAGCTTACTTTTTTGGTATTGTTGACATATAAAGCATTTTAACCTACTCATTTTAAAATAACAATGAAAAATTTATTTTCCACCCCCTCTGTGCTTGATTGCTTAAAACAAAATTATGTTGATTTTATTCTTTAGGTTAAAGCTGGTTAAAATTCACCAGATGCTTTATCTTGATATTGTGGCTACATCTTGCTCTCCTGCCTCTGATTAAATTTCCCAAATCCCTGCATGAGATTCACAGATGCCAGTTTGAACATTTCTCTGAGGCTAATTTCTTAGGGAGAAAATATGGATCGGTTACATATTTGGTTAATTTTACTTAATCCCTAATTTCTGGTATGTCTGAACATTTTGAATATAGTGTTGATAATTGATAAGCATCCATATAACACTAGGCGATGGCATTGTTTCAAGAATTAGGAAGAAGGACTTTGGAACGTGGGAAAGAGGGTTGGGAAGAAAAGTGGCCAGGAAAAGAGGTCTAATAGCTGGTGGAGCCTTTAAATACCTTTCCAAATGATCCACAGGAAACTGTGCTGAGGAATTGTTTGTTTCCTCTCCCACTATAAATGTGGTTTGCATTACACTCCCTATTTGTTTTTGTTTTCATGAAAATTTTAGTACCCCCACAGAGGCTTGAGGATTAGTGATTTCTCCCATATCTTATTTTTAAATGGCTTTTATCATAGTTGGATTTTAGACATTGTCATCTTTCATTATTGTGAATGTTGTATGAGTGTATTTCCGAGCCAGTGTGGGTCTCTGTCACTGTGATGCTACTAAGGGGGGGGAAATGCTTTAGTGTTATTTCTTTATAATCCCATGTAGGTCATACTAGTGGTCAGCAACCTGCCTCAGGAGGTTTTTTATGGGGTTTTTTCAATCTTAATTTCTAATTCAGTGAAAATAGAGATTTATATATGATTGTGGCAATTTTAGAAGTTGTTAGAATTCAGATTTAACCTTTATCTTGAGAAGAAAATGCAATAGAGACATGCTTGCTCCACATATCAAGCCTAAATATGCAGGCCTTCTCACTGAGAATTCAGGTCAGACACACGAAAGGTTACCAGGCTTTCCCCCCATTTTTCTGCAGTGTTATTAGAGTTACAAAAAAGTTCATTTTCAGTCAGTATAATTTAAAGGTACTTTTTGATTTAAGTCTCTCAGAGTTTGTATATATTTGATCAGGTTTAAATTAGCCCTTACTGCTTCAGACATATCTCTAAGATGATATAGGATAAAGTTATTGTCATAAACAGTATTGATTAATAAAATAAGATTTAGAGCTCTGTGTATTTATAAAATATTTATAATCTATTTAAGAAGTCACCATAGTCCTTTTAAAAAAGCAGTTATCTGTGTACTAGGAAACACAGATGAATAGTGACAAATCTGTAAGACACTTCTATAAAGTAACTACATTTTGAAGTTTGGAGTGATCTGCAAAAAAGTTTTGTGTGGGATTTTCAGAAAACTTCCCTCATTGGAGGGTTCTTAACATTTTAGAATCTGTAATAAACTGTTTGGCGTATTATCATATCATCTTATGCATATAGATAGTATTGTATTTTATTAATCAGAACAGATTTATCCTTCTGAGGAATATGTTCTTCAGGTTGAAGTTACTGGTTTTAAACTTTGGGAGACTTTCCTTTTTTGCGGTGCTAACTATTCATGGCATATACTACAGCCTCTTATTATTAGATGAATTTATGTCACAAAACCATGTTCTATTAGAAATTAAATATTCACATTTCTGATATTTTTGTCTTTAAATTCCATGTTGCTTCAAGTCTATACCTAGTTTTCTTCAAATTCTTCTTCCCTATTTCTGAAAAGAAACCTGTACATGTGAGTCAGGACATTTACTCAGTGACTTGGTGACTTAAAAGGGACACTGCACCCCCCTATCACATTTTATTTGGGAGCGTATAGTGTATTAAAGGCAGTCCACCCTCACATTGGAATAAATAGGGGTTTAAAACACCTGAAAAGTCAGGGGCGGGAGTAATGTAGATGCTGGTCTAATTTTACACTCCACCGAAAAAATGCGGGCATCCTCCAGAGACCAGGAGGGCTGTGCTTTCCTAGAGACCAAATTACACTCCTTGAGAGGGGGCACAGTGAGGTAATTGGTGGGAGAGTGGGGAGAGTTGAGTTCCAGCTGCTGCCGTCCTAGCTGACCTGAAAATGAATTAGGGGATGTTCGGGTGGAGGCTAACACTTGCTCGGCTTTTCACCTCCAGAGCCTGAGGGTGAGAATTGCAGAGTCCTGAGCGCGGGAGCCGCGGTGCTGGGGAGCTCCCACCCCATTTTAAAAATAGTTGATGCCTGTGCCAGCCGCAGCCCTGTTCCCGGGCCCCAGAGGAGCTGACCCGCAGCGTGGAAGCGCCCCTGCTTCTGTGCGCCCTCTGGGGAGTGCGCTGGGGCCTCACCTCAGCTGCCATCTGAGGAGGCTCAGAGGCACACACACTCGGGAGGCGCTGGCATTCCGGCTAAGAAAGGAAGCAAAAAGTGGAAGTGCCTGTGCTCCCTTTCCACCAGGATGTGCGTGCTTTTTTTTTAAAAAAAAGAAGAAGAATGCTGTATTACTCAATAGCTTTTCTAACGAATAAAACAAATTAAATTGATGTTTCATGCATATTTAAACCCCATCCAGTTAAGTACTGACGTGATTAAAATAATCAGATGTATTACTTAAAAAATTAAAAAGGATCAGTTCTGTACCCCATTATTTTATTGACTTTTAAATATAAATTGCAGAAATGTTTACATTCCTAATGGCATTATTAAGCTAAACTGACAAATCAGAGGAAAAAGTTGATTGCCCAGCACATTATTATTTCTGCACCTGTTACCCACTCGGAAGTGGAGGCTCAGCACGCAGGAGCGGGGTGGCTGCCGTTTCCTTAGGCTTCCTTTGTGTGATGTGGGGGTTGGGATAAATGTTTAACAAGTGTAGTTTCACTTTGTAGTGCCTTTTTGTGTGTCAATATGATTAAAAGACTACAGTGTTTTTCATGTAGCTTTGAAATTAATATGCAAATAATAGGGGAGGGGAGGGCTCCTCCTGTACCAGCTCCACCAAGTCTTCCTCAGCAGAATGGGGGATATCAGCTTTTCAGAAGTTGCTTAGGAGCAAACAGCACCAACTTTCATGTCTACCCTGTGAACCTGTACGGGGGAAAAATCAGGGAAGTAGAGGGGCATATCAGATTAATTAAGGTAGGATTGCAGATCTGGGATGAAAATACTGTAGGTTTTAAATTTCTGGTTATATATTGGTCAGGAGGTTGGTAGACTTTCAGTAAATCTTTAAAACAATAATGTAAGTTGTGTGATGTTGCCAGTGCTTTGGTGAGATCGTGCTTTTTTCTTTAGTTTATTTCCTCATCTTAATCATGCAATATCATTTTTCAAACATTTGAGCCCTGTTTCTTCCTGTTGCATAGGTGCCTGTGATTATTTAAAATACTTCTAGAATTTCTTGGGTGTTCATTGTCCATAATTAATTTCACACAGAGAAACCTAGACTTTCTGCAGTCAGTGGAATAAATGTGCCCTCTTCCCTTTTGCCTTTATTTTAAAGATTCTTTAAGAATGTTGTTAAATGACAATAGATTTGGATTGAGGGGGCAGAAAAGTGTCTTTATTTCATCCCATCAAACGGATAAGTTGAGTTTGCAAAGAAGTGGTTAAAATGCCATTATTTCCTGGAAGATGCCAGTTAACACTATGCATCTGAGTTTAGATTTTGTCCTGTGTGTGTAATAATTGAAATTCCTAGACTTTAATAACACTTAATGTGTAGCATGGATCCCACTTAATCTTCCCCCTGGCTTCACAGCAAAATGTTCACATAAATGAGCTCCCCATTTTGATATCAACTATTTAACTCCACCTTTCCAGAGTTAATACTATTTCCATAATTAAACATGTCCCACAGTTAGTTCCATAGCCTTTTATCTTAAAAATGATATTCTTTTCTGTTCCTATAAGCCATCTGCTGGCTAGGTCAGCAAAGAAATGGGAGCCTGATTTTATTTTAAAGCAAATAAGTTATTTCTCTACTATTGTATTAGACATTCAGCTTCAGAGGTAGTAAAAGATAAAATTCCATCATATTTTCATTTTGTTACATTTGCAGCAGAAATGTGTATGCTCAAATTGGTTATTTTCAATTCTTGACAGCTGTGATATTTAAAATGATCACAGCTGTTGTGACTTAAAATTGATTTTCCTATTAACACCTGAGAAAAAGACCTGTGCTGTATTAAAAACTTAAATAAGGTAACTGTAAAATGAGATATGTTGATGTGAATCTAGTAATCCTACTTCCCAGAGGTTGCAGAGTGCAGCAAACCCCTTGGATGCTTCCAGGGACTGAGCTAAAACTGCTGGAAATAGATGCATGATTGTTAAATGCCTTTACCTTTTAAAGAATTCATGTAATAGTAGGAGATCCTCTTTGCCCAACTTTATAGTGTCAATTTTGCTGGTAAAACCTTTACGATTCAGTTTACTTAATTAACTCCCAAAAAGATGATTTATATGAATCATTGTGATATCCTAACCTCTAAACTTTTTTACCTTTCAGGTATGACATTGAGAAATGCAAAACTATACTAAATTGTTCCTTGTGGGGGAAGTTTAGGTTTTATGGCTCTTTTCTTCCATCATTTTTAGATGATGAAAAAAGAAAAAACAGATGAAAAAGGCGAAACAAATTATGCCTAAGTAGTTTTAGGCTAGCATTTGTTTTGGAATCATAAATACATTTTTAATGTTCCCTTTTCAGACCCATTTAACCCTGGCCTGTTTTAGAGTTCCACAGCACTTCCTACATTAGGTTGATCTATTTTGATGTTGGCCTTCTCAGGACAATCAGTGTTGGGATCTCAAATGTGGCAATATATTGCCTATCTAGCAGTATAACCAATTAACAAAACTTAGTTACAATTAGATACTGAGATCATTTTATATTCTCAAGTAGATGATGTAGTGTATAAAATATACTGCTGGACCGATGTGGAATTATTTATAGATAATAGTGCCTTCACAGATGCATTGCCAATAGGGAGCTATGTAGATTAAACTCTTTGGCTGGTCCTAGGCTTTTTACCTGTGTAACTCAATCAGAATTGAAAGCATGACAGATTTTATGATGATAAATGTATGGCCGGTTCAGAGAAACTATGGATGGGTGGGTGGATAGATGGACAGATAACGTAACTAGACAATAATAGATAATGCCAGTTGCTTATAGTTTAGAATGAGTTAGTTGAAAATAGTAAACATTTTCCTTGGCATAATCATAGAGAGGGTTCCAAAAGTTCCAGAAAGATCATAGATACTGATTTCAAAGTTGTAAGCTAGGACCGATAATGCACCACAAGATCACAAGATCAAAATGTCATGTACTAAGCTATTGTTGTAAAGTGGATATTTTCCTGTCTGGCTGAAGGAAGATACTCCTAGAAACGGTCATTATTTATGTGAATATTTCTTGTCTCTGGCATACTTTGAATACATACTTGTATCTTTAGAACAGTAGTGCCCCACCCAGGAGACATACAGCAATATCTGGAAAATTTTTGATTGTCACAACTGCAAGAATAGGGTGAGAGTTGGCCTCTGGCATTGGTAGGTAGAGCCAGGGCTGCTGCTCATCATCGCACAGTGCATAGGTCACTGCCACTAGTGCTGAGGCCTGGAAGTTCTGCTTGAGAAGTAATACCTCTGGACCTTAATTAATTCCCAGCGTGGTGAGCTACGTTGTGCATAATGGCAGCTTGCTTTCCTTTTCCCCTCCCCTCCCCTCCCCTCCCCTCCCCTCCCCTCCCCTCCCCTCCCCTCCCCTCCCCTCCCCTTTCCTTTCCTTTCCATCCCATAACGATGTTTTCTCTCTCTCCCCCCACCCACCTGCCTAGGCATAGAACACTATAGTATTGTCCTGGTATTTCCACCATTTATCATGAAAATGTGAAACTTTAAAGTGTTGTAAATACAGTACATTATTTGTGAACCAATTGGAATGGCTTAAGCAGCTGGTAGACTATGTTGAGTCATAATGTACATTTCTTCATGCTCTAAATATATATTTATATTTTACCATTCAAAATATCTTGAGCTCTCTCCTGCTGTAACTGTTATAAACGAGAAGTGTAGCAGCGTTAATTTTTTTCTGTAGGATATAGAAAGGGAAAAAGGAAGTGACTTAGAATAAAGAAACTTATTAATTGCATTGAAGTATTTGGGGCATTAAGGACATTGTTTACATCGTTATTAAGTATATCCCCCACACCAAGGCAAGGCTAAAGATTAAAGCCAACGTTAAAGGCTCTCTTTTCAGCTTTCCCAGTAACGCAGCTTCTTTCTCCACCCACAGCTGGGGATCTCTCTCCCTGCCACTGCTGCGCTTCTCATCATTGTTGGATAATTCTTGGCAGTGATTTGGAGGTGATTTTGAAAGGTTGCCTTCCCTGGCACCCTTGTGGAGAAAGGTGGCAGTATCTGGTGGCAGAGTCCTACACCTGCCAACTTGTAGAACCTAGAAGCACACCTCATTTCTTAGATGCCAAGGTTTGGAGCGAGCTGTCAAGTCTGACAGTAACTAGTACCACTCTTCAGTTTCCTCCTCATGCCATACAAGGTTCTCCGATCAGATCAGAGATGGCAGCTGGGCACAGAAGTGGCAGCTCTGATTTGCAGCCCATCTTCGGTATACAGATATGCCTGCATTTATTGTTTAACCATTGGCTGTAATATTTCAATCCCATCCCACCAGTATCCTCAGCGTCTGTACTGAGAATCTTCCTGTTTCCCTGACCAACGTGGTGCAACACAGTTCTAGTCAACTCCCATTGATGCCTTTGGGTTTTCCTGTGCTCATCACAACTGAAGCCATATTATAAGATTGCCCTAAGTTGGCATTTGTTTTTATTTGTTTTCCACATTTAATTGTACAGGGCTATTTGTACTCAAAGTGAGCAACTAAGAAGAAAAACTGTAAATATCTCTGTGTGTGTGCCAGGCAAGTAACAAAGCTTACCATTTTTTATGATAATATCATTGATTTGAGTAATTTCTGTTTCTGGGAGATGGTAATATTTTTTTAATTACAAATTTACTTTACGTCAAAGCTCTTTGAGGAGGAAGCATTGACCTTGTTTCAGTTTTGATCAATCATTAATTATCTGTGTTAGACTCTTAAGAATTCTCTTATTCCATATGTCCCAGTGTCTTACTCTGAATAATTTTAGAACAAGAACTTGCTCACACATCGTTTTTAGAATGTGCTTCAAGAAGCTTACTTGTGTGGAATTTGTCCGACATTTACAGAGCTTGAAATCAATTTTATTGTGACTTTCTTTAATTATTAGGAAAGTGGTTTATAGCTAAAATAAATCTTATAGTGAATATTTTATTGTAATAGTAATCAATATTCAGTGAAATATATTTTCAAGCATCAGTTTTTTTTCAAAAACCTTCTAATTTAATTCTTCCCACATCCCAGTAGGGTAGGTGGTCCAAATGTTGAGCCATCTTCCAGTCTAGGACTGCATGTCAGTGGGGCAGCCAGCAGTCACATGTGGCTATTACCTTTATATGTAAATTAATTAAAATAAAAAAATTTTAATTTAGTTCCTATTGTGTGCTCAATAGTCACATGGTGGTTACTGTATTGATGGTACAGATATACAACAATTGCACTCTTGTCCTATTGGACGGTGCTGTCTGGGAAATAGAAATATTATGGGGTTCAATCACTTGCTCAAGGTCGTATGGATTATAACAGAATAGAGTCCCTTCTGTGTATTTCAGTATATCATTGAATTTTTAGAGCTTTATATTCAGTAAACATCTGAAGTAAGAACTGCTATTTTAATGCTGCCTAGCGTTTTAGTGAATGCATAGCTCATCTGTGTTCACCTCTTTTTTATTAAGTTGAAAGCTTGATTCAAACAAACTTCTCAAAGAATACAGCCCTTTGTCCACAGTGAAGACCCTGAATCACCTTCTCCGAATCAGCCACTGAGATCCTCCACGAGAGGGGCAGTGTCTCCGGGCATCTTTACACACTTGTTAGCATATTGTGAACAATGAAGGAATGTTTATGCAGCCAAATGAATGAGTCACATATCCCCATACATGCATATGCCTATGCATGCAGCTCTTCAAGTCCCTGGAGCACAGCTCCCTGTGGGCTGGGCTCCGCAGGATTTAAAGAGCTCATGCCTTTGCTCTGGCTGTCCTAGTAAAAAGTAGCATTTTAGTAAAAGAAAAAGAATATGTATGTACTCACATAATCCAGATATGTCTTCAAAATAAATGAAAAAAGTCTGTTCATCTTTTTCTTAACACTCATTTAGTCCCTAATATGATTGCATTATTTTGAAATTTTCACCTCTTCCAACAGCCTTTCAAGCATTTAGAGAACTAATCTTTCCTCCCTGTCTTTCCCTCAAAGGCCAGCACAGTCTGCTTATAGAGGTGTTCAGATAATATCTGTTGAATGAATCAATAAGTATGAAAACTTTTTTTAATGCCATGTTTCTCAAGATGCTCCCTATCCAGTATAGCCTAGTAGTACATTATTGGTACAAGGAATAAATGAATAAAATATGTATCTTTTTATTCTGTGTATCACTGCGTTGTAGATTCGTGCCTGGTGAATGCTGCTGGCCCCGATGACCATTTTCATTCACACATGCACACTCAAAATTGTGTCAGTTACTTTGCACTTGTAAGTGTGGATGGCAGTGGGGGAAGTGGCCAGCCCCAGGGTATTGTGGAGCGCAGGAACCGGCATGCCTGTGCTGTGTACCCACACTAGTTTCAGAGGTCCGGTGATTGCAGAATCGCCCAGTCACCCTCTTATTGGGAGCACAAGGAGCCTCCAGTCCTGGCAGATGCTTTCTCCTTGGGCTTCTGACAGTACACGCAAACCATCGTCTCTCCGGGTAATAATTATGGTGGGAAGAGGCATTTGTGTTCTGTGCACTCTTTTAGCTTGTACCATGTTTAGTTCCTGTTATGCAAATATTGCTTTAAACTTAGAAATGCCAATTTGCATTAATATTTTGGTTTCATATAGCTAGCTGTTGCATTTCCCAAACAAGTGCATTTTAATGAGTACTGGCAGAATGTAAAAAAAATGTTATTCATTAAATTCTATTGTAGAAAATGTAGTCGTTGGCTGCCAGAAATCATTACGACGAAATATAATGTGTGTGGCGGCCACAAAGATACTCCCCTTAAAGAGTGTTGCCCTTACGGCCTCCCACGCCCTCAGATCCCAGCCTGGTCACACGGGCATCCTTCCCGTCGGGGGCAGCGCTGTGCAATAGAAGCCAGCGCACCATTGGCATTTGGGGTCATTTGAAAAGTATAGACGTATTTTACTTTTTGGCATTTGCCATAGGGAATTTGCAATGGGGAATCCATCTCTGAGTTAACGTGAAGGACTTTAAAAGTCGTAGTCGCTAACTTGTAAGAGCAGTGTATCCCCTATGCCTTACATTTTGATGTTAAATCCTGAAGTGGGGATTTGCTGTTTTTATGACATTTTTCCTTCCTGAAATTTTTATCAGGATTATGAGCATAACATTTTTTGATGGGCAGTGTGTAGGAAAATAAAAATTTGGCAAATAGATTTTTAGATCTAAGCTATTTTAATACCCGGACTTCAATGCTGTTGTCACGGCTTATGGTTCCTAATCATAATGAGCTTGTTTGGTGAGCTATTGCAGTTGTGCTTTTCTCCCCAGTCTTCAACTCACTTTTCCCAGAATGAGAGAGTTCCAAGCCTTTGAAAATTCTCATGATTTTGCAAATCCACTCTATTTTTGTCTAGAATACAGGGAAGTTAAAACTGTGGCTGGTATGATGCCATGTTTTGAATCCAATTTTAAAGCAACCCTTTGCAACCCAGGGAGGAAAGCTGACATCTTTGTATCTGTAATGAAGATAATTATACCTGCAAGGTGACATCACTAGCAAAGTAACAAATGCACTCGCGAGCGGAGTCTCTGGTCCTCTCTGCATTCTGTGGACCACGTTTGGCATTTAACACCAGCCACCTCTTTCATGCTTGTCGTGTGAGAAGTTGCTTTCAGATGAACTTACTAAAGCTGACTGACACAGGGTTAAATTAATTCTTTTCTTTATTACTCAAAGTGATACAGACCTTTCTTGGACTAATGTAGCTTAATTAGTGGTCAATTAAAACTGAACATTGCTGAATTGAAGTTCTTTGATCAACTCCCTGGCATCGGTTCTCTTTCTTTAACTAGCCACCATCTTGAATTCATTTGGAATCAGTAGTATAAACAAGTTTAAAACTGGTTCTTTTATAAGAAAGTCAGCAGGCTTGTATAGCTGTGGTGGTTTTTTTTTTGTGTTTTTTTTTTTACTTCTGTAGGCGGCAATTCAAAGGCATGCTAAATGAAAACAGTACTACACCCTGAAAAAAGTACAGTTTTAAAAGTAACACTAAGTAGTCAGAAAGTCAGTACCCCCACCTATTTATTCTAGACAGCAGATAAATTTCCCAATTTCGGTGGTTAATTTTGTTGTTACATAGAAGGTGAAAAGAAAACTCCCCGCCCTCACAAAGTCCACAGTAATAATAAAAAATGAAACACACACCCAAAAAACATGCTGGGGTTGGCAGAAAGATGGGACAGGCACCATTACAACATATATACAGAGATTTAACCCAATTATCTCTAAATTCATTTTTTATTGCTCTTGGGAAAATATTTCACCTCTGTGCCTTTGGGGTGGGGTTGAGATATTGTTGATTTCACCATTGTTTTGGAGGACTATTGCATCAGTATGAGAACTGATCATATAGATCACTAGGTTAAAACACGTTGCTTTGCTTAGAATCTTCATGCTGTTAAAAAAAGAGAAATGAGGGATGTAGGGGAACCAAAAACTGGGACAGAGAGAATCACTAAATATTTGTGAGTAGATCAGTCTCTCCCTTTTATACAGTTACATGCCTTAATATTTAAAGTGTATGTGCCGTTCTTATTGAAACATCAGTTGTTATCATTCAGTAATACCTGTTTTTGAAAGCCTAACAACCTAAACATACCATAGCTGGCATTTAGTTAGTGCTGTATGTTTTAAAGTATTAATTAAAATGGGCACTTTTGTGCTGGAAGTAAAAGCAATAGATTAGGTTTCAACAAATCACTGGCTTAGTCTGTAATGGCTTCTTGACTTCTGAAATTTTCACAGAGTTACAAAAGGAAATTTTAGAACTGACCATGTAGTATTTCCCCCATAAGTGACAAAGTCTTTGTAGTTTTCATTACTTACATCCCAAAATTATAGTTACAAACCATAATTAAAATAAAAATGTTGTCCCTTGACAGAAAGAGAATTTGTGTATAGTCAGACAGTGTGCCTTTCAGCATCTCCTGCCTTCCCCCTGAAGGGCTGATTAGAATGTAATAACTGGGGATGGTAGCGGGAGGAAGACGACAATTCCACTTAATTAAGGATAATTTACTCTACTTTAAATTGGGGATGTCCCACATGAGTAAGAGTGGATTTAGCAGATAGATTTATTAATGGGCGCTGACATCCCAGTTGACAGAAAAAGCAAACATTTTCTTTCCTCCTTGTTTTGATTGTGTCTCAGCACCTGAAACTGCTGTCACCCGGCTTCCCTTCCTGCTTTACAGAGCTGAAGACTTTTCCACAAAATATGCAATTATTGGTTTATCAGTGAAACCAACTTGATGCTCTACTGAGTTAAAAACCAGGCCAGGAGTATAAGAGGCTGCTCAGAGCTTCAACTAACGCTAGGAATGCTGGCTTCTCACCTGGCATTTTCCTGACTGATCTTCCTAGATCTAGTACGTGGATTGCAGGGTAGCCTCAGCATTTTGAACGAAGATCATAACATACCCTTTGGTCTTGGGCAAGATACTTGCAGGACTGCTCCTTTAAGAGAACAGGTATCTTGTAGGTCATAGATAATGAACAGTGCCACGAAAATGTTGTTTGCACTGCTTAGGTTCATTTCGCACAAGGAATTGTGTAAAAATGAAGGCCCTTGTGTAATATGTTTGTGTCATGCAGTTGCAAACAGATCCTGGAAATTAGGGAAATTTTTTAAAGTTAGAAAGTGGGTTCAAAATTGCATAAAATTGTTTTCATTTAGTCTTCTCAGCCTATGATCGTTTTTTAAGTGGCTCTGTAGCAAAATTGTATTTATAACTCTACAAATCCTAAGGCACTTTCTCTATGCATTTGACTAACAGTATTCTGTTTTCCCAATTTCTGTTTGATCTCTTACATTATCTTTTAACTCTTATCCTCCTATCACATTACTGTATTCTTAGTCATGTTTTCTCTTGTTCAGCTATTTCTGTATACTTACCTAGTGTGTTCCATTCGTGTCATAGTTTTCTTCTCTGAATGAAATCCAGACCCTCTGGGCACCTCTTTCTCCCTGGGCTTCTCTTGCTCAGAAAGAACTTCCTCCGTTCACATGGACCCTCTAGTCTGACTTACATTCATTTCTCTTCCTGCTTTGTTGCTCCCATTTTCATATAAAATTCCTTTATGCAAATCCCCCTTCCTTGCCTGTTCGGATTTCAGGGGTATGTGTTTCTAGCTTTCTTTCAAAAATCAGCTCTATGTAGCTAGTGCTTTCAAGTGAAGGGAGGAAATGAGATTTTTCTTTCTTTTCTTATTTTAAAAATAAAATAATTTGTGGAATTGTTTTATTTTGAGCCAGATGGGTTTATTTTACCCTCTTCTGCCATTTTACTCTCCTGAGTTGCTATTAGATCAGTGATGGTGTTTTTCATGGATTACTTTTTATTGTCTTGATTTCCATGTGGTGTTAACCTTTTCCTTCTCCTCAGCCAAAGCATTCTATTCCTTCTTCTGTTAATTTAACTGGTTAGTTATAATAACCTGACCTCTCAGGACCTTATTTCACCCTTGATTTCCTGCCCTTTTGTTCATCACACTTTTATTACTCTATTCTCCTCGCTTTGCAGTATCTTTCCTTCTTCTGTAATTAATAGTGAATGCATGGTAACTTCCTCCGAATTCTGCTACCAAATACTGCTGGGAAAGAGGAAGTTTGCAGATGATGTTCTTTACTGAACATTGAGGAATTCTGCTTGGATTTTAAAATTCTGCAGGCATGATTATGGGTAGTGGGGACATGAAGGCAAGTGTTCAAATTGATCCTTAATTGAAGGTGAAAACCTTACATATAAATTTTAATCAGGGAAAGTGATTCTATGTTTATAGCAGGTAAGTTCAGTTGTGTCTGTTGGCCAGGAGGCTGGGGGCCGGGTGTGGTGTGAACACTGGGAGCTAGATGGGGAGAGTAGAGGGTGACCTTTGTGGCCAGCCACTGTTTCTTTCAGTGGCTCCTGCTGGCCATGACAGAGAGAGGCATGTGAGTCACAATGAAGACATAGTCTCTAACTCCAGTGGTGTTTCCTCTCTTTTCCCATTTTTCAAGCTATTTTCATTCTTTTCTCTCTGTTCCATTATTTCTCTAGCGATGTCACTTACCATTTCCAAACACCTTCAACTTTTGTCTTTTTCTCTCCTTTTTTGTTTTACTATTGCCAGATAGTTAAGGAATTCCATTAAATGGCATTTTCCACAGCAAAAATCAAGATGGGATGCTTCTGTCAACTAGCCTCTCTTTAGTAGCTTCTGTATCCTCTGGAAAATGTCAAAAATGTCAAAAATTTTGAAAAATGAATAAATGAGAGGACAACTGCAATATCCCAAACCGGAAACACCAGCACTTTTATTCTGTAGAGAAGGCCTTCAGGAAGAGAAGCCTCCTCTCTTCCCGGAGGTAGCAGGCTCTGGGAGTGGCAAGAGGGAAGCTGTTAAACCTGGTCCAGATGCGGCTCTGTCCAGGGAAACCTCGCCTTGGTCATTTGGGTGGCTGGGCTTTCCCACCTCCCCTTTCCCATGCCCTCCTCCCAGCCCCATCCTAGGCCCTCCCACCCCGAGGCAAGCCCCAGGCCCTGCTGCAGACGTCTGCGGGTCTGAGTTTCATATATCCAGCATGAAGCTCCCTCTCCCTCCTGTTATGAATTCTGTGCTGTGGTCCTGCTTGCTCCTTGTCTGTCAGATTGCAGTTCTGATGCTGTCAGCCATGTCTGACCAATCAGCAGACAACACCACAGGATGAAATTTAAACAATGCAGATGCTCAGATACAGGGTTATGTTGACTGGACCACGCAGGGAGAGCAGAGGTAAGGTCAGAGTCTCCCCAAAGTGGTTACCGAGCCTGCCTGATCTGACACCCTTTGAGCTCCACTGTGCTGCTTTGGCATGCGTGCTGCCCATGTGCTTTGCCCTACTTCTTTCTTCCCCTGCCATTCACCAGAAACTTTCATTTTCATTTGCTGCCCTTGTTCTTTTACCCCTTCATTTATTCACTTCCTTTTCTCTTGGATCGGTGCTGGGTGTCATTATGGATGTTCCTGGATTGCCTCTAGGCTGAGGATCCTTGGAAGGGCCACTTGTCCAGGGCTTTTGTGGCTACACTGTTAGGAAGACAACTGCTGCGAATCTGGGCGCACGGATGGAATTGATAGACCTTATTTATTGTCCCCCTGGGACTGTGGAGTTTTCATTCGGTTACAGCCATGCTTTTCTTTCTTACCATTGAGATGTGCTGAATTGTGAATTGAGCTTAAATCATATTTTGGGGGGAAATGTTTTAATTAGAAAAGATATAAATAGACAGGACCTAAATTAGGATTAATCAGTCAGTTCTTGAGAATTTGGGAAAAGGAGTTGATACCTGTTGCCCTGTATACAGTGCGCAGTGCTAGCGCGCAGGAGAAGAAGGTTACAGCATCTTCCTCTGCTGTTTTAAGTATTTAGTTGGTCCTTTTTATAACTTAGAATGTTTACAGGGCTCTGTATTCTGTGGTCCCATCTGGAAAATATTTAAACTTCATAAGATCTATAAGACTAAAATATCACATATAATGGGGTAGGCAGAAGGAAGAAAAACTAGATGCAGTGCGTGTGTTTAGAGTAAGTTAGCTGTTTGTTCAGAAGCGGCTGCTAGAGGAGTTGGAACAAATAGTAGCTGTGTGCGGTGAATGGTTGGGTCCAGAGCTGCACATTTCACCACAGAATGAGCCTTGGTTTGTGAAACTGACATTCTATTGTGACTTCTAAATCCAAACAAATCTCTGCAAATTTCTGCCCGATCGAGTTAATAAGAAAATATATACATGCAGAGGCGAGAGCCGTGTGCTACTTGTAGTTCTGTCAGTGTCGGTGGAAATAAGAGACGGATTTTACCTACTGCCTTACATTCATTAAACCCGCAATTGCCAGGACCTCCAGCTCAGTGGGTTTTCTGGATTTTTTTCTTTTATGAGAACAATGGGTTGCAAAAAGAGCTTCAAAAAAGCAGACTGGCAGAGATGGGATTGGAGTCCCTTTTCTTCTAATTGCCTTGTAATTGGGAGTGGTTTCCACTTTCCCACTATCGCACTTGCAGGAGGAGAGGAAGACAGATGTGGCTTAGCGGGAACTAGCTTTCTCCAGGCCGGATGTGCTGTGGGACCGGGAGGTCGTTCCCTGCTCGCAGGCCTGTGATCTGCTTCACACCTGTGCTCATTTTTCCCCATGATCGATGACCTTGTATTAACCCGGAGTGACCTTTCGCCTTCGCCTGTTCTCTGGGACTAGCTCTTGGCTAGTGGACCCTCCTTTCTCTCTGATTTACAGGTGGTTACTGGAGCCACATACACTTGTTTTTCATGGTGCACAGTGCACTTAGCGGCCCTGCAAGACCTGCAATTTCATCCCTCTCAAGGGGCCCAGAAGGGGATGGGGAGGGGGGTGCAGTGAGAGAGGTTGCTGTTTGCATGTGCTTTTCTATTTTGTGGCTCATATGGTATCAATTACCATTTGATGGCAACGCCAGGCCTGAGGCCCTCTGCATGTTTGTCCTGTGAGAAAGATCTGGAAGAACCGACATATGGTTTTGATTACAGCAATTGCAGGTTGATAGAATGAACGCAGGGGTGAGGTGGGTGGGTTTTCCTTCCGGCCCTTTCCACTCTGGGTTGCTAATGTGCTTCGCTTGTGGAACCGCTCTTTTCATCATCCAACCCCTCCCCGCTCTCTCCCTCCCCCTTCCCAAAGCCCTACCACTTTGCATTCCCTGCCCCTGCCTCCTCTGTACTTCCAACTCACCGCCAGAAACATGTGGCCCACATTAAGGACCTTCAATTAAAACAAACAAAAAAATTGTCCACCCCTTGTTTAAAACTCCGGAGCAGGTCAGTCCATCAAGATGATCGGAATTATACTAAAGTTAAAAAACAAATGGGTGGTAGGGAGTGGGTTCCCTCCAGAAGCTCGGGACATGTTTTAAAATGGCTATTAGTTCAGGTTGTTAAACATTGAAATGACGCTGAAAAATGGCAGCGGTAGAGATTAATAGAGTTGCGTGTGTGTTTCATCCAGGGCACCTCTTTGAATTTGTTTCAGCATATGCTGCAAAGGGGCAGGACTTCTTTGAGGTTCTATCTTCCTGTACATCTCAGGCCATAAAATGGAAAGGCAAATGCGGTGTGTATGGCTGTGTGCTTCGGCGGGGACATTTTGGAGACCCATCTCTCCCAAGCACAGTGACTTCTCTCTTACTGAATTTGTGGCAGTGGGGGGTACCCAGGGAGAGATTCCTCATCACTGCAGCTCAGCAGGGTTGGCATCTGTAAGTTGGCCAAGGGAAGGTCTAGTATTGGGGAACAGAGAGGCGAAGAAGGGGAAAAGAACATTATAGACAGTTTTAATGCTACCCATGAAAATGTTTTCTTTCCAAGTAACATTTTTCTATAATGCTCTCAAATTCACATGTCGTGTAATCTGTTCTACAGATGGGTAGCCCATGAGACTGACTTTTTCACTTCAGCTATTGCATTTCAAAATATTACTCACAATTAGGAATTTATATAGTTTCAAAAGATAATGTGGCATCTCATGAGGGAGTGTTTCTATTTAACGTCTTCCTTCTTTTAAATTGAAGATCAACAAACCAGGACCAAAAAGCAAAACTATGCCCCCAAAAAAGTTTTTTAAAATGTGAAATGAATTATAAGTTCTGAAGGCCAGCTTGAAACCTAGTCATAATACTTGACAACTTCTTCATGATCTTTATTGAAAGGTAATAAAAACTAAAAACTTAAATTGTAGAGATATGTCTATATGATCGACTCTGTAGAGAAAACTGACCATATTTTTACAATGGTTATTGACTCTATCTTAAAATATTTGCCTAAGGCTACTTTTTTCTTTGCTCAAGCTTTCTCCAAATAATATACAGATTGGTTTGCTAAATGGTTGTGTCTTTTTTTTTTTTTTTTTTTTTACAATCTTGGTAATGATTATATTTTGCTATTTGGTAACCTTCCTACAATTTAATAAAATGTTGTCCTCTGAACTGTTTGAATTCATAGCAGCTTGTGATTAATTGATTTGCTCTGATATTTAATTGACGTATTAGAACCTTAAACACCCTTCTGCCAGCTTAAGACTTAACACTTCTATTTGCTGCTCTGCCATATTAGCTGCTTTCAAAGAGTGATGTACTGAGAAGTCCAATTCACTGATTTAAAATATATATATATTGCTTTACTGAAATATATATATATAGGGAACTCTGAGCAAAATGATGTAGTGTATGGGCTGTTAGCCTATCTCAGAACATGTTGGGTCACTTAACAGCAGCTGTGCTGGGGAGATACTTGATTGGAGAAGACTTTTTGAATCTTCTCAGCACTGACACCATTCTGGTTTTGAAATGGAAAAATGGAAAAGAGTTTTAGGGGAGAAAGATATCTCAGTCTTGAAAGATGGTATAGGTACAAATCTTTCAGTCCCTGCTCAGATTAACCAGCATTTCTAATCTGTCCCCTCAACAGAGGACACAGAGTAATGGGAAATGTGGGTTTACATTTTAGATGCACACTACAGAGACATGAGATAGTGTTCAATACTAGCTGTATGCTTTTTGCCAAGCATCAATTTGGCTTTGGGACTGAAATTTAGGAAAGCTTGCAGAAGAGGCAACCTTTTTTATATATAATTTCTGTCTTTTTTTTTTAAATCCACTACTATTAAAATCTGATTTAATCTTCCTAAAGTATCTCGGCAGTCTGTTTGATCTTTTAAAATGGTTACTTTTATATAGACACCAGCGATGATAAAGAAGTCCCCCAATATGTGTTTAATATATGGTGTCTTAATCCTTTTTAGAGGAAAAGAAAATTTGCTTTGTCAAAAGTCTGAATATAGGGATCCTCAAACTATCTCTGTCCTTGGAAGTCCTAAAAATTACTAGTGTTCTTTTTTTAGTTTGTAGTTACAAGTGGAGAAATATTTATAAAATTATGTTATGGCGGGGTGTTTTTTTAATGCATGCAAACAGCTGCCAGATCACACTTGAATCAAAGGTACTTTTAGAAAGTGAGGAAAGAGAATGCCTGCAAAATTTCTAGGGGTGTGGAAACTTGTGCTGGCTTTCTCAGGCCTCTCCTGGAAGGGTGATAATTACTTGCCTCTCAGGATGCAAATCCCCCACCACCCCAGCCCCTAGATACCATGTTACAGAATCCATTCACTTAATCTTTGAAGAGCTCACCACGTCTCTTTAGGATCCATTCTTGTTCATACACTGCAAGTATTCACCTTTATGTCCACAGGGAAGACATTACTAACATCGAGAAGGGCAGTGTCCGTTAGGAGCAAGAAAAGGCAGTCATCCAGCTGTAGAACTGTACTCAGACTTTATACCATCTACCTTTTGAACAAAATTTGAACATTTTAGGAAAACATATTGGGGGTTCTGATGATGAGCTTTCTTTCCTTCTCTCCCTCTCCCCCCCCCCCCTTTCTCTCTTTATTTCTTTCTTTCTATTTGCAAATCATGGCTTCCTGATCCTGGGGGGGGGGGGGGGGGACCTCAAAGGAAAGGCTCACCAGGCTTCCTGGACATCAAATAGTTCATACCAAACAACATTCTGATGACTTGCATGTAAATAAATCAGAAACACATGAATTAAACTCCTCTCCAAATACATATGGGCTGAAAAATAGAGAGAAATGCTGAGAAAATGTGTTTTGGGTTTTGCTGAGCTCATGACATTTGAAAAATAGTTTGAGACATTGAACACACACAAAGCCCAACTTGGCTTACCCACTCCTAATATTAGCCTCCCAGTTCAATGTCAGATAAGTTTGCCATGTGCCTAAGCACCAGCCACCTTTGGTGTGCTCACCCATACTTAATTACTTGCAGTTTAAATTTTTTTTCAATTAGAAGTTCAAAAATGGCATCGCATTTCAAGGAAATACAGATCTTAGCATTTTCTTACCCAGTTGGTTCATGTCAGACTATTTGTGAAAATACCACAGATCATGTCCCCTTAGGACAGTAATACTGCTATGGCCCTCTTTGGTAGAATGTGCATGGAGCAGAAGAAAAGCATCATTATTAAGAAACTGGCCCTGAAGTTGATGCTGCCTATTAAATCAAATGATAAATCACCACAGGTAAAACCCTCATGAGGATGAAGCTATTACAGCGGGGGCCCAGCCAGAAGCTACTAAGCCCAGATCGTGACCTCAGAGCTCCTGCTCTTTGTCACTGCTGAGCTAGCTCTGTGGCCTTGGAGGTAGTGCAGTTTGCTTTCTCTTCCCCACATTGCACCTGAGAGAGCTAACATTAGGGATTCTAAGCCCTGGACAATCACAGCATACTTAGAGCTCCTGAGGCCTTTTTCCTTGATATCTTGCTCTGGGCATCTGACTTTAAGTACAGGAGCAAAGCCCAGGGGGATTTAAGGACCAAAACCAGAGCTTCCGGCTTCTACCAAATGTAAGTCATTGATGTGCACTTGGATGGAATCCTCTCTCTGTTCTTTGGACCAATACCTTACCTGAGATTATCAGTTGAAGTTGTAGAGAAGCTGTAGATTTCCTGTTTAGGGAGGAGTTATTATGGTTGTTTAAAAAACGTTTCAATGTACTTTTCCTAACTCCTTTACTCAAGTAGTAGTAAGAAGCTTGAAGGTTCACTATGAGTCAGGTGGTGGAATACAGCTCTGAACAAGACAGACACAAGGTCGACAGCTACATTTGGTCTGATAATGCCCCCATGGGAGAGTGTGGCCGCTAAAGTAGACACAGGAGGGGTACCTGTCCCACACTTGGCCTGGAGGAAGTGAGGTCCAAGGAGGAATGGAAATTAAGCAGACAAAAGGCAAGGGTAATAACTGGATCAAGGAAGAGAGTGGCATATATCATTATCCAGAAGTAGTTAGGAGTGGCTAGAGGTCCTGGTGCATAAGGGTAATAGTAAGAGATGGGACTGACAAGATAAACAGTGGCTAGATCATAAAGTGGCTTGTGTACTCAATTAAGGAGTTTAGATTTTATCATGAATGTAATGAGGAGCCCTTTGAATGGGTATGCCCAAGAGATAATTGAATTTAAAAGTCCAGAGGGATAGGAGGAACCGTCAGGAAGACATAGTCACAGAAGCCAAGGAAAGAAGATCTTGCTAGAAGGAGGAAATAGTCAACAGTGTCAGATGTTACTGAGAGATAAAAGTGACATTTGGCTGCAGTATTCAGGACCTCTTGATCGGTTTCATTGGAGTGCTGGGTGTGGAAGGAAAGTAAAGAAGTGGAGAACAGGCACGGCAAGGTGCCTTCCCATCGTCATTGTCATCCTTATCATCACTGGAAAATGAGCTGAGCATCCAGCATCTTATATACCAGAGAGAGTTATGGAAAGAATGAGACACACACACCCCCCCCCCCAGGGGACTGGAACATTCTTGGGAGAGTGGGCCATAAATGTAAAACAGAAGACAGCAACACAAGTTAGAAAACATGCAAAGCGCAAAATGAGCTGTGCGGACCAGTCAGGTGAAGTGGGACCTGAACAGATCCAGGAAAGAAAAGGAGTTAGATTGCCGATGAAAAGGGAGAGTTTTTTCAAGTGGTGAGTGCGGCTGGAGTTTTATATTCTGTTATGCCTCCTCATCACAGACCAGTCTGTTTTTGAGTTTCCATCAAATGGAAATAATAGAAAACATCAGGAAGGGTGATGTGTGGTCTTAACCTGCCTATGACTTCTGTTTCAATTTCTCATTTTTTGGAAAATTAAAGTCACAGACTGACTCTCTGTCATAGTTTCAAGCAATCCTTATTTTTAAAATCTGGACACAGAAACTAAGGAACAGATATCACAAATATAGCAAGTCAGAAATACTATGTGGATGAGTTCCTTGAGAAATTTTGCACATCCAGTGCTGGACATCTGTGGAATTACAGCCTAGTGTCTTTTACATCTGTGTTATTTCCATATGACATCTTTTCCCTGGCAGTCGGCGGAGGCTCACCCTCGTGTGCAGTACCTCGGCCATTTATGATACTCAGGGCAGTTTTTCTCAACAAAGATATCTGAAGTATAGTTCTGTAAGGCACTTTCAATACTGTAACAATCTGCTGTGTAAACCTTGTAAGTGAAGGAAAGGATTGCTCCTCCTTGTTTGTTTAATAAATATTTGGGGGGCACTTGCTGTGGGCAAGATAATTGCATTGAATATACTCTGTCATACCCGTTGTGCCTAAGGAGCTCATAGTATTTTATGAGAAATAAAACTTGTGTAATCCATAAAAGTTACACATTTCTAAAGGATTGTGCTGGGAAAGCTTAGGATATTAAATATGTTCAATTAAAACTTTTTATGCTCATTCTTTTCCAAAAGTTTTTTCATCCATAATTCTGTTTCTATTTTATCACTAGTACACTTTGCTATTTGTGCTTGTTAGAGGAAGAAGCTAAATAGGTTGTCCACATGTCAAGAAGTTTTCTGTTAAAGAAGACAGACTCATCACCATCAGAATATATTTTAATTCTGCCTAGGGTGCTGACCATGCTATACAAATCAGATACTTCTTCAAGGTGTTCTCTCAGTGCACGATCTTGTTTTATTTGCATCAAATTTCTGTGTAGCTGCAGAAGTTACAATCTGTACTTTCCAAATGACTATCATAAGATCGAGAGAGGTCAAATGACCAACATAATTAGTGATAGAGTCAACACTTGAAAGATGGTCTCCTGCTCCTTAGAGCACATTGGAGACCACCTTCTCTGGCTGTTTAGCTTACCTAAGACAGTGAGGCCGAATCACTGTAGACAGTTTTGAGTTTTGACAATGAGGGAGAATCATAAGTTCATTGACTTGCTAGAATGAAGAACATTGAATTTGCTAACAGAGATTATGAGTGACTTCAGTAAAAGCAGTTTTTATTTCAGTGGAAGGGCAGCCTCCTCACTTAATAATAGCTACATTATTTACCTAAATTTTCCATCTGGCAACTGATGACAGGGTTTACTGCTTAACAAATATGGCCCATCATTGGCCCTCTCTGCTACTGGAATACCATTTCCCTACAGATGAGTTCTCACCGGTATTTTTTTGTGGACAACATAAATTATAGGCCTGCTACACTGTTTTGTTTTGTTTTAATTGAGGTGAAATTTACATAACGTAGAGTAACCTTTTTTAAAGTGAATGACTCAGTGGTATTTGGTACACTCACAGTGTTGAGCAGCCACCACCACATCTGTCTAGTTCTGAAACATTTTCATCACTCTGTAAGGAAACCCCATACCTATTAACCAGCTCCTTCCCATCTGCCTACTGCTATGTTTTATAAACCTTTCATTTTGTCATATACACAAACATGCACACACGCACACAACACACATACCTATCTATCAAGGATTAGGAGAAAAGTACAGAGATTAAAATGTTCCAGACAGATGACCTAATGGACCCTAACTATGTAAGCAAAGAACTATATACAAGTGTGGGCAAAAGTAGTTTACAGTTGTAATACAAATAAGTAATGCAATAATTAATACAGACTAATACAAGAATAAACTGTTTTGAGTACTCACAACTGTAAACCTACTTTGCCCCACTCCTGTATTTAATGAATGTTTCTCCACTAAGAAAAAGAAAAGGAAACATCTCCTGCTTCTTTTTAATCTTTCTGTATGTTTCTCTTAAGTTCTCACTAGATTCTAATTTATTAAGGAGGGAAAAAGAAAGATATCAGTTTTGAGCCTTTTATTATGTAAAACTGCCATATTCCTCTTCTTGTAAAAACATTTTCTCATTAATTTTACAACATTGAGAATTTAAACTGCTTCCCTTAATGCTAAGCGATCATCTGGACTTTACATTTCTGTTTTAAACATTCAGAATTATTGAACAAAGTAATTTGGTTATCAGAGATTTCATTTCTTGAAAATAAATTACATTCTCACTGTAATTTTTATTGTTAAAGAAGTTACTGTTGTTCATACTTATTTATACCCTTGTTATTCCAGAACAATATTTGAAGTCGCCAGCAGCAGATCTTTAAACTGTGTATCTTTAAAATTAAGAAAAATTAGATCAAGTGAAAAAATATCTAAAATTTAAGTACTAAAGAAAGTCAACATAATTATGCGAGTTATTTATTGTCAGCTACTTTTGTTAGGACATAATTGCCCTTTATTATTTCCTCACCTCCTTTAAGAAGGTTTTTTTAAAATAACTTTATCCTAATGAGTTGTTACTTTTGCATAAAGAAAAATTTACATTTCTTTTGCATAAGCATACAAAACATTACCTCTGTACATTTTCCGGTTGCTTCTTATACATCTGAAATCTCTCAACTAGCTCCTAATGAAAATTCTGGCCTCTTAATTTTTTTTAAATGTACCAAAGCGCCTGGCCTTGTGCTATGCAATGAATTAAATCAGTGAAATATTCCTGACTGATTTCCCCTAAAAGTTTGCCCTGGACATGGGAAAGGGGCAGGTATTTGAATGGATAATAGAGAGGTGGCTGATTGGACATAGATGTTGACAATTTGCATACTTTTTTTTTTTCCACTTCAATCTGTGCCACAGAGTCATACATTTGGTAATTATTTCATGCTTTTGTTTTTAGTTGAAAGTAGTTAGAGCCATATGTTTTGACAGAAAAAAGATAATTTGTACTTTTGTTTTTGGCATTTTGAAAGGGAGGATGGGTAGTAATTTTACAGTGTACCATGGCAATGATTGCTGTTCAAAACTTCACCAGATTGGAAACTCACTGTTCATAACAATTCTCCTGGTAAGCAGAAGATGGGGGCATCTGTTTGAAGCACCCAGAGTTAAGTTGGATGCTTCAAAATACAGGGTAGAACTGTACTTAGCACTAGTAGGTATCATTTACTGATAGGAAAATTTGATCTCCAGACTCCTTAGACTATAGGTGATTTGGAAGGATATTCTGATCAGGTGGAGCAATTCGGACCTGGGATTCGAAGTGAAAAGACCTGGGTTCTGACCCACTCCTGCCCTCACAGAGTCATGTGACTCCTGGGAAGCGAAGGCACTTACCCTCCTCAGCTTCTGTTACCTTATGTAGAACATGGGTGAGACGGCTGATCGCTTGCATATATAATCTTTCTTAAAGTGATTATTAAATAAGATGCTGAAAGATTTTGTAGTTTAAAATACGGTGAAGATGGGAACTTTTTATAATGATTAATCAGATAATCTCACCAAATTTCCTTTTATACAATTAAGTTCAAGGCTAAAGAAGGTATCTAGAGAAGCATGTATTCCCTTTGATCTGTTAGAATAACATCTCATTATCTTTTCATTCTTGCTTGGGTCTCTGCTCTTGAGAGTGTGTCTTTCTGCTTTTGTCTCACACAACCTTCTTCCTAACCACTCTTGCTTCCTGGGAAGGAATGTGTACTCAGGAGTGATGGCTCTCTGGCCGCCCGTGATGATTATATAGGACACAGCTCTGGAGCCACTCTGGATTGGAGGACGGAATGGCACATGTAGGGCAGCACAAGATCAAACTCTGAAGAAATCAGCATGTTTGTTTGGTGCTGCTGTCCCTTCTTGGAAAGCCCGCTCCATACCCTCCCCCCTTCTCCATTTTCCTCTCATTCTTCGAAATTAATTCTTGAGAAAAGATCTGAGACTTCATCACGTTGAAGTGTAGTAACTGCTAGCAAACGATAACAGCATTTCCATTTCCCAAGATGAGGGGTGATTGGAGATGTGTTGACAAGTGGGTTTGTGACCATGGAAGTTTCCCGGGGATACAAGCCTTCAGTCCATGTAGTGCTGTACATTATAAGGCCTGTAGTAATTTGTTTATTCAGTTGGTGTCCAAACTTATTAGAGCTTAGATCCCCTTTTAAAAGACACACCTATTAACATCCAGGGAAGGGTGTCAGCACTAGACTTCAGGCATCAACCTGTGGACTTGGGTTCAAAGACAAAAAGGGTAGGGAATGGTACTTCTTCCAACTCTTCAGTGTGGACCATTATAGGTAATTGCCTCCACCTTCCAAAGAAAGCTCGGCCTTTCCTTTTGTCAGAGACAATGAATGTTCATCTTTCTCTACTGTGATGTTATTCTTGGTTTGACATGTATCTTGTGTGTGATGTGTGTGTTCATTCATTCTTGGGTGCACTTAGAACTACTTGAGCCTGTGTTGTGCCAGGTACCACACACGCACATGTGCACACGCACACGCAGCCACCTGCACATTTTTTTCATCATACTGTTTTTAACCTTATCGTTTTTTCAATTGACACTCACCAGGCCTTCTTAAGTGATAATCAGTATTGGAATAAATCTAAAATTAATTTCCCTCTTTATTGTAACATCTTAGAATTTGTTGTCATCTTGAGGACATGCTGCCCTCATTTAATTAATGAAAAAATGCTTGCAGAGGTCACAGAGCTATTTATTGGCAGTATAACCAACTCTGTTTTGATGGTCCAACACTTCCTAATAAACAGTAGTTGTCATCTAAAAAAAGCAAGCAGTTGGTAGCCAGAGAGGCAGAAATAGTGCTGAGATGGGAGATGATCCATTAGAAAAATAGACAATCATGAATTTGATGTGTAGCTGTAAATAAAGATATAAATAACATTACATCTGTTTATGATTTAAGATAACTAGAAATAATGGAAATAATAAGTCATGTTCTTCTTAATATTACCTTTAATTTCTGATGAACATTTACTAAATAAAAGCTTGGAAACAGCTTCTGTTTAGTACATATTAAAGAGTTGTGCTGTGCTTAATATCCAGTCTTTCATCTGTGCCAATCCTGAGCCTGGTGGTGAAACCCGTTCTCACCTGAATAAGTAACAAAAGGAATGCAACCAGGAAGAAGTCAGGTTTCACCTGGACCAAATTTTATGCAATTAAGTATTTCCAGAGTTCGTTAGCCAGGTGTAATTTCATCAGCTGAAGGCATCCTCCGCCAGCGCTGAGGAACTCACCGTGTTAGCAGTGGACATTCCTGTGATACACCACGTTGAAAGAAATAGCAAACATACAGCGTCGGTGTGGGCTCAGTTAGAGCCAAGAGCACGAGAAATGCAGGTGTAAAAATAAAAGGAAGTATTTGTAGCCAGAGGCAAGTACATGGTAGACAGGACTGTATTCACACTTGACTTGAATGCTTTAAATAATATGGTGCTTTTTATCAATTTAGTGTCCTTGTATTTCACCACTCAGCCCCAGTGTACCTCTCAACAGATTACTTAACCTCTCTGTCCTTAGTACTATTCAACAAGAGTATTAATACCTGCTGCGCCTGTGCTCAGCTTCATGCCTGGAAGGCAGATGGATGGTCTTCTTTGTAATGCACACTAGAAGCTCCTTTGTGCTTCCCCCATTGCGGCCACCTAGTATTGTTCCCTTCTGCAAAACAGCCTTCCCAGGCCCTTGGCTGCTAAATGGCCGAGGAGTGTAGGAGACCCAGGGTTCTACAAAGCTGGGTTTTGGTAGGCGTCCACAAACACCCTGAAGAGAAGCCTTCTCTATCAGGTGTTGTAGAGTAGTGGTGAAAACTCTGAGATGAGACTGCACTGTTTTGAGTTCCAGTTTCCCACCTAGCTAGCTGTATGACTGAGCAAGGTAACTTCTCTGTGCCTCACATTCCTTATCTGTAAAATTGATATGATAACAAAACAATAGCATTAGTGTAAAGACAAAATGAATATATGCACAATTTTGCTGGAATAGTGTCTAGCATATCGTAAGTAAACTGTTAGTATTTTTATCATTGTCACCATTTTGTCATGCCAACTGTGACAAGAACTTGGGGCTGGCAGGCATTGGCACTAGGTCCTTTTCCAGTTCTGGAGAGTGTTAAGCTGTGATTCCATAATAAATTACTTCTCTTCTTTGTTTCTAATTGGTAACTTCTTGCATACGTTACTGAGATGGCTATAGGATAATATGTGAAAACTTAAAAATCTCAAGCATTCTAGATCTGTGATATCTTAGAAGAGTGAGCCTAATCCTACCTCTCCTGACATTTTTCTGCCAGTGGTAACACATTGAAAATACTTATAAAACGGGTGGGGAACATCCAGCCTGCAGGCCGCATACAGCCCAAGATATCATTTGGTGTGGCCCTGCCAAGGCAACTGCAGGCAGGACTTGAAATTCAATGAATCTAGGAGCTTTTTTCATAGCTAATTTTTAAGTTGATAATTTTGTGTGGCCCGTGAATGATGTTATAAATATCCAAATGCCCTTGGCAGAAAACAGGTTCCCCACCCCTGTTCTAAAATAATGGCATGCAATGTAGATTTAAATTAAGTAATATTGTTAAACAATTACTAGTGATTCTGTCTCAGTTTTTTTAATTGAAGCAAGATTTTTTTTCTTCCTTGTAAATTTCTATACATGTTAAAGGCTACATGGACTCATTTTTGTGTAGAGTTTGAAATTTGATTTAGAGGAAAAACATAAAAATATCCTTGCCTTTTTATTTGAAGAAAAGAAAGAGCGAGGTAGAGCTACCAGGCCATAAAGCACACCAGGTCCTCAGTAGGTGCTGCGGCGTGTTGCACACAGAAGGTACACACTTCACAACGGGCCTGGCTCAGTGTGTCACAGCCTCGCACCCAGCCTGCCGCAGGCTGGGCGCCGGGGGAGCGCCTGGGCCGCAGCCCCTGATGCTGCGGATCACCCGGGTCCCTGTCTCTCCCTGCTGCTTTCTTTTGGGTCTTTTTGATATCTTTCAGTTGTACAATTTGGTCAATAAAGATACAAAGAAGGGAATTAAAATTCTTACCATTCTACTACTTCTTAACATAAAAGGATATTTGGTGGCTGAGAAAGATAAAACTCTTGGCTTTAATTCATTTATTGGATTTAGCTTCAGATTTAATTTACTCATGAACAGATCATCAAAACTCAGCTGATATTTAGAGGGGTAGAAAAATTACGTGCGATATGTGTGACGGGGAATATGGATGTATGTTCACAGTGACTTGTGTTCCATATATGTTACATATTCAAGGAATTTCTTTTATGGAGATTATATACATATTCTCTTTCATATATTTTTGCAATGCAGTATGTGTTAGAGTGAAGACAGGTCATTACTTGTTAGCAGAAATAAAATATGAATATCATATACATGAATGGTACATTTTACACATTTTTAATAATTGTGAAAAGAATTTTTTTAGACCAGCAATAAAGACCTTGAGGAGTAAGACTCTTCTTACTGGGAGTTATTTTAGGACACTGAGAACTATTTGGTTACTTCCTATGAAAGCTTTAACTGATTTAAATAAAAGCTTCATAATTTCAACAGCTTATACCCAAAATATTTCCATTTTTAATTAAATATCAATCTCTCTGTCAATATATTGCAAACATTTATGTGTTATCTCTAAACAGATTTCCTATTTATGTGATAATGCAAATTGGCCTGTAACCATCACTTGGAAATAAAGTAGGATCTCTTTCCATTAGTAAATACTCCTTGAATTTGGTCATTATACTGAGACTATATCAGGTGAATAATTTTTATTTCTTAGTTGTTTTTGGTTTTTGGTGTTTCGTGTGTGTGTGCACTCTTAGATTCTGTATTGTCTTACTATTACATACCTTTGAACATTACTCGCTTTGCCTTTAAACCTTGTAAGAACTTACTCAACTCTGTTTCTTGAATCTGTTTATTAACCTTTCATGCCATTTTACTGTTCATTAGAATACTTATAAAATTAAAAAACACTTTGGGAAGGAGAGTGCCAAGAGGACTGGACAAGAAATCAGGAGCCCTGGGCTCTGTCCACCCCCTTTGACCTCTTCTTTTTGCTCATTTGCAAAATAAGGGCGAACTTACTTGAGCTTTAAATATGTAAGGCCAAGAGGCAGGCCAGCTTGCAGCAGTTGGCATAGCGAGGAACACGAGCAAAGAAGGGAGACGACAAGGTTTAGAAAGAAAAAATACAACTGAAGAGAGAGCAGGAGGAACCCAGTTACCAATATTGTGAAAACAAAAGATCAGAAAAAGTTAAAAATCTATTCAAGCTGTATTGTCTAAAAAAGGTGAGTGCAACATGTCTAACCAAAGACATTAGAGGCCAAGACAAAATTGCAATTAAAGAGTTTCTTACTTTTATTTCCTACACATCCAGACACATGGGGTCACAGATAGTCTTCCCTCGTGTTCTACTGGGTACAGTATGCAAGAATTTGGGCAGATGGTTATAAAAGAACTTTAAGAAATGGAATCAAAAGTAATAAATAAAACTGAAATCTGAATGTCCTGCCATTCAATAATATCAACATTTATTACACACTAGTTGTATGCTAGCTACTAGGGATACAGAGAAATTTGTCTCTCCCTCTAGTCCACCAGAGGAGTTCTTGCTTTTGTAGCCTAAAGAGAATAGCAAGTCTTCATTGAGCTGGCCTTGTTGCAATAGCTGCTGTAACCATGGGTGACATGCATGGCCCAGCAGGACTCTTCACAGACAAGCATGTCTAGACCAACACTTCCCATAACACTTGCTGCCGTGGTGGTGAAGTTCGGTGTTGGTGATGTCTAGTGTGATAGCCAGTGGCCATGTGTGGCTGTTGAGCACTTGAAATGTGGCTACTATGACTGAGGCACTGAGTATTTAACTTGACTTAATTTTAATTAACCTTAATTCAAATAACGACATATTACTAATGGCTCTCATATTGGACAGAACCATTCTAGACATGTTAAAAATAGCTAAAGGTAATAAGTAACACAAGATATAATAATATCATTTATTGAGTAACTACAACAGATTAGGAATTATGTTTAACAGATATTGTCTCTAAGTCTCACAATAAGTATAGCCTCATTTGACAAAGGAACCTGAGAGATAAATTGCTTTGTTATATCCACACAACTGCGAGAGCTGGAATTTGAAGAGTTGATCTGACTCCAGAGCTGGGTAATTTCTCCTATCCTGCTGAATGTATTTCTATATTATCTGGAGACTGTGTCTTTTAAGTACATCTTCCCCTTGCTTTATGGATCAGCTAGCAATATACCTTTACCTTGGTCACATAGAACAGTTATAGTGTCCATTTTAAATCTTCTAAATATGGAGGTATCACTGCGCATGGGCCGTTCTTTTCTCTTAATGTGACCCATGTCCGTCAAACAATACTGTAAGAGTTGAGGGTCCAATCCAGTTAGCTGCCTCAGTAGCATTAGCTGATCACCTAAAAGTGCTTTTCCCCATTAGATGCTAAGGAGCATCAAAGCGTTGCCTCTGTCCACAAACATCAGGCACACACTGTAAGCTCTTGGCACGTGAGTGTTTAACTCTCACACTTTAGAATATTTGTGAAATCTCCCCAGGTTCGAGCTACTAAGTGAACCCTACTGGAGCTTGGGATTCTGAGGCATATTTCTGCTTTGCTATTTTCTCCTCATCATGGAGCATACAGGAACTCTCTTTAAGGGTCTGAAAGTCTTGATTACAATGTTTTAGTTATTATGAACTGAATCTCTTTGGAAATTATATGCTCAGATGGTATGTGCAGAATCACCAAGGGGTAGTAAAGTTAAGGAATGTTCAGGGTATGCCGGGTGGTCCAGTGTTTGTCACCCAGCCCTCAGTTACACACCTCATGATGCGTGAGCTGTAGCTACTTCACTTGATCTCAGTTTATCTTCCCATTTCAGGAAGCAAGTAATAGTAACATATCCTGGTTTCACTCTGAACATGTCTTATCGCATTCTATTTTCTTAAAAGGTAATTATGAGACCCCACAAGAATATTTCTACAAACTATGGCCAAATATACCTTGCATTGATAATTATAGATACCCTTTATTTTTTGCCTTTAAGAGCAAGAAATTGTTCAGTGGAAAGAACACAGACTTTGATAACCTGTTTAAATCCTTTCTTTACAAATTGTTAAATTTTTAACCTAGATCCCTGGATGGTGTGGCTCATTTGGTTGGGTGTTGTCCCTTGCACTGAAGGGTTGCAGCTTCCATTCCCAGTCAGGGTACAGGGCCAGGTTGTGGGCTCAGTCCCCAGTGGGGGGCTTGTAGGCAGCCAATCAATGTTTCGCTCTCACACAGATGTTTCCCTCCCTCTCCCTCTCTCTTCCTGTCTCTCTAAAAATCAGTAAAAATTCTTTAAAAGAAAAAAAAAGAAAATTAACCTAGAAAGGTGGCTTAATTTTCCTGAGTCATATTTGCCCAGATAATAAAAACAATAGCAGTACAATATTAACACTATTGTCTGAGGTTTATTGTCAGATAAAAATGAAAACATCAAAGCAGAAAAAGTAGGATATGCATTCTACTCCCCCCCCCTTTTTTTTTTTTGCTTAGTTTTCTTCTAATAGGCAGAGGTTCTAGTTAAGAGGATGAATCATATTGTTTCTTTGATGACTGCACAAAGGATTCATCAGGACCACTGGATGGTTGAATGGAACAGCTAATGTACAATAGTAATACTTTTCCAATTACAACAAAAATTAAATATATGAAATGAAAACACGTTGTTTTTATCAGTTCAGGGTTTAATGTTATCTACAGAGCTTTGTTAAACTCAGAATTTTTATATGTACAGTTTTGTTTTAAATTCAGGATTGTATGAGAAAAGATGTAGTGTTTACTTTGAATATATATATATATATATATATATATATATATATATATATATTTAAATATATCTTTATTGATTTCAGAGAGAGGAATGGAGAGGGAGAGAGAGAGATAGAAACATCAATGATGAGAGAGTCATTGATGGAACCCGCAGCCCGGGCATGTGCCCTGACCGGGATTCGAACCCCGATCGCCTGGATCCTAGGTCAATGCTCAACCGCTGAGCCACGCCCGGCCGGGCTACTTTGAATATTAACTATACTTTGCTGTTAGTTTTCCATGGAGGTTTTATTCAACAAATAGTTCACTACAAAAGCTGTCGCCTATGAGCTTTGGCCAAGTTTCCCCATTTCCAATTTTGTAGCAAAAATTTCTCACTTCTTCAGTTACTCTTATGGGAGGAATGGGAATGTCAGAAGGCACCTCAGTCTAAGCTACCTTATCAGAGAAAAACTAAGTGTAGATCTTTGTTTCCCTTTAGAACTTTACTCATGTTTCATTGGTAGAGTCACTTCCATACATTGATCTAGAGTTTGAGATTTTTTATTTTATTTTTCATTGGACCGATTTTCTGGTGTTAGTCATTAAAAACGATTCCAACTATTTGAAGATACCTGGCATGTTTGTTATCGTTTTGTTAAATAAAAAGCTATCTTAATTAACAATGTCTACATCACTTTTCTATTTACCTAGAAAAGTAATAATTACAAGTAGATAATGTGAGTTTTTCTAATTGACTTGAGCATCTTTATTCAACACCTTATTGAAAGCTGTCCTCTGAAGTCTTTTGGTTGAGAAATTGGCAAAATAGTTAACTGAACTAAAAACAATGAGGCAGCTCACTGGTTGTCTAGGTTGTTAAAGATGAAAACATGAAGGCTAACTAAAGTTTTTGTTATGATCATTATGAGCACTTTGTTTTCACAAATAGCATCTTATACCTCCACCTCCATTTTTTACAGAAAGTAACCTTTAAAGCATGGAAAATAAAGAGCAGTCCATGGTGGGATAGCTTGATCAAGGGCATTCCTTTAGCAGTTGCTTTGAATTTTCTTAAAATGGGGGGGTTGAACCAAATACATTCTTTTGATCTCTTCTTTTAAAAGTATAATAGTTTTATGTGATACTTATTTTTATAAACAAATATATAGAGCACTTACCTTAACAATAACTTTTGCGGTGACAAAGATAAAGTATGTAAATGACATTATACCAGATCTTTAAATTACGATATAAAGAAAATTTATAAAATATGCAGAAATTGCCTTTTAAAAAAACTGTTCAACAATGTTCCATTTCTTGTTAACAACGACTTTCGTCTTGTCTAAAGAGCCTTCATTTGGCTACAGCACCAGAAAAACAAGTTGGTCGGTATACCATACCCTAAGAACTTGTTCAGTCCCATAGATACTCTTTTTCGTGCAGGCAGCATTTATGAATTTGCAGTAAGTGATCTTAGCCACAGATCTTTGAGACTGATCATAATTCATAGTCAAAGTCACTTCCTTATACATGAGCAAAATTACCAAAGATTTGACCTTATTTCACAAAAGAAATGTCAAATAATTCTATCTAAATTCGGGAGGGGGGTGGATTAACCTGCTTAGGAGCCATCAAATGGTGTTGATATAATACTGTACATGTTTAAGGATAATGTAGTAGAATATGTAATTAAAATTAAGCTATTATCCTAAAGGGATTTATTTCAATTGTTTTTAAATATAGGATTATTTAATAATGAGTCAGAGTTTATTTTCAGTTTTATAGTAAATATATTGAGTTCTGAAATTTGGCGATAACACATAGCACACTTAGCTTATATTAACACCGACTGGCCAAATGGCTGTCAGGCTAATAGCCTGTAGATATATTATAGTCACATTATGCTCATTCTGTTCTTAGAATGAGATGATCTAATTTTCAATTTCCCCTTGTTCTAGAAGGTAATGTTTTCTTTTATTTTTTTTAACCTACTCTCAAGATCTTCTCTAACTGCATTTAGGAGCATTTCCGAAACTGTTTGTTAGTTGTATAGTTCTCAAGAAAATACTGGGTTTTGCTTTGTAGAACTGAGAATATTGATTTGTTTGGGGATTCCTGGCTCAAGGTGTATTCCTTATCCCTTAAAGATACTTGAAAAAATTCCCCCATTACTGTAATCCCTTTGAAAATGGAAGCCCAGAGCTGTTTATACATTTAAAATATGAAGAACATTTAAAAATAAAATGAAATATAGGGCTTATATCCCACCAGGACTTAGGAAAAATCCTTGTTTTCTAAAGCGCACATGGGTTTTTCTGGTTTGTTTTTGTTTTGTTCAGCCTCCAGGACCTCCCAATTTTCAGGGGCACTGTGGGGCATATGTAGCGTTTATTTGGTGTATGTATGTGTATTTATATTTTCCACATCTGTCTCCGTGGACCTGTCCTTTGTGAAATCCTAAACCTTATATTAATGCCTAGTCTGTGATTCATGGTGCTCTGAGAGCAATTATATAATTTTTCCTAGGGTGTTTATTTGATGTTGCCGTAAGGGGGGCGTTGGTTTCTGCTGCCCCGCCGTTGCCTTTTCCTTGGGGAGCCCCTCCCCTCCGCGTGGCCTGCGAGCGCCGCTCGGGCTCCCTGCCAGCCCTGCGAGCTGCCGCCTGCTCCAAAATGGAGGCTCCCGGGAAGGTGTCCGTTTCTCCAGGACGACAGGCCTTCGGTCTCTCCCGCCATCTGGAGAGAGGAGCTTTGGAACAAAAGAAAATGGGGATTCAAAAAAATTATAGTTAGCAAAAAAGGCAAGGGGAAAACCAATTAAAGTTAAACTATACCTTATGAATTTATGCCTTTCCAGGATGCTGTCATCTTTAAGGGAAACATAAACGAGAAAAATACACAGGTTATTTTTATAAAGACCCAGTTCCCCAAGTCTCATGAGTATTAGTAAACAAATGTAAGAAAATTAGGATTTGGGCACACTTTTTAAAGTTTATTGCACACACAAATGTAATAGGAGCTCTACAGGAGGGCCCCCCCCTTCGTGTGCACACTGATTGTTGGTGGTCTGTGTAGAGCTGGGCCGCTAGTGGCCTTTTTCATGCATCTCTGCTGTCGTGGTCCCCTGACACCATGGGAATTTAATATTCCAAGATTTGTCACTTTTGTCATTTTGAATAGTGCATTTGTTTTCTCTGTCTTTCTCTCAAAAGTGAACATTTTAATTGGAAGGTAGAGTTAAAGGGGAGAGGCTTCGTAAGTTTTACAAATGTCTAACCACTGTGCTGTACACCTGAAACTAATAAAATTGAATATCAACTGCAATTGAAAAATTAAGAAAACATTTTAAAAGGGAGAGGCTTGATGCACATCTTTCTGTTTTTACCCTTCATGTGCTCTCCTTGGCCATCTATGCTTTTTTGAAAAAACAAAAAAAAAGGGGATATTTCAACTCTCAGGATCACCGTATTGGTATTATATAACATATTTATAACTAGACATAGTTGCCGTAGTCTTGCCTGTGACTTGAAAATATCACACCCGTTCCCCATTCACACAAATATACTGAGCATTTGGGGTGGGGCTATCTTTTGTTTCTGAAAGGAGCAGTGTTTCTAGGCTTTTAGAATTAGAACGCACATGGTAGAAATTTAGCATTGTGAGCCTGCTTCTGATATAGTAATGGACCTTGAGATACTTTGGTCAATGCAGCCAGCCAGACTAAATTGCCTCTCCTTCCTCAGGTTTATGCTCCATCAGCAAGCACTGCCGACTACAATAGGGACTCGCCAGGCTACCCTTCCTCAAAACCAGCAGCCAGCACTTTTCCCAGCTCCTTCTTCATGCAAGGTAAGATGTCACCTCCCATAACCACAAACCCACTGTGCAGTATTCCCTGGCCTTTTCATGTCATATGTGGGACAAATGACTGCTGAAGTGATTGATACCCAAGAAATGGAATACTAGGAAAGTAGAGAATATTGAAGATCATGCTCTTCTTAGGAATTGTAGTCCTTACAAATAAACTAATTAAAGCTTTCCTAAGACCTGGTTTTTACCTGCAAGCCCCTTGAGCAATGATGAGTTAAAATTAGACTGGTTTGCTTTACTGATAACTGGTGCTCTTTGGAGGATGGCCTTCGGTGGCTGGTCATGTAAGCGGCTTCATCCCTCAAGAAGAGTATGTGTACATGATTTAACCACCTGGGAAAAACTTTTCATTGTAAGTAATTTTATATAAAAATTTTAGCCCTTACTGTTTCATAGGTAAGAACAAGCATCTCATTTGGATCGATGAAGTGACCTGTCCAAAGACACAGCAAAAACTTTACTCCAGCATGCTAACTGGAGTAGGCCCAAAGACCCAGTTTCCTTCCCAGACAAATGCAGAATAGTATAACTTCATGGTAGAAAAGTGTATTTCTTCTAACTGGTCAGTATATTTGATTAAATGCACGTGGATATGTGGTCCCTGAGTTTGCCACTGATAGCACAGCCCCCGTCTACTGCTTGAGAAGAGACCAGAATGGTTGAAATAGTAGCAGCTGCAGTGAGAAGAGAGAGTTTGGAGGGTGCAGCTAAGGCTCCACCTCTGGTATGTCTATGACACTGTCACAATGTGATGGTCATGTTACCAGGTTAATACTCTGCAGTTCAGATATGAAATTGACTGAGAGCCCATGCCTGCAAAACTTTAGCTCTTTCTGCCTGGCTGTGAAAACCCTGTTTAAGTGTGCCCTTGGCAAAGTGACTTGGGATTTCCTTCTTCATGCAGCCCTAGAAAGGGCCATGTCATGGCAAGGGGAGTGTGCTTGGGGCAGCAGATACCAGAGGAGCAGCCTGGTGTCTAGCTTAGATTACAGTGGACACACTCAAAGTCATTCTGATTAAAATGGATTTATTTTCTTTCCCTTTAGAGTGTCAGCTCTATTAGGTTATTAGCTCACTTGTGAAATTCCATGGAAAATCTATGAAATTGAATAGAATGGGTCCCTCAGTAATAGAGAGGATTTGTTCCACACATAATGGAGCCCGTGTTCATAGGGATCCCTTTATCTCTGTGACCCGTCCTAGGTGTAACTCTCAAAGGAACACACCAGGTTTGTCACTTGGGTGTGTTCTGTGTCATTACATCTACAAACAGCAGCCACATTAGCATCAGCTCCCTCTCTTGTGACCAGTCAGAGAAACTGTGCTGCCGGTGCTTATGGAGATTGTCAGCTCAAGGATTCCCCACTCAGAACAGGTTTTCACTGAGGACACTGACGGAAAGATAGATGTCTTATGCCCGCCCTCAGGGAGGTGGCTCGCTTCAACTGCGCACTGCAGAGGAGATCGGGTGGGTTAAACAGTAGGTTCTCTCCCTGCAGACCACGCAAACGAGGAGGAACACATTTTCTTTTCTGCACATGAATACCCAAAAAGCAAAAAATAATGTTTCGACTTGACATTTATGATGAGCACAATTAATTTGCACATGTCTAATTCTATTCTTTCAAAACAGCATTATGCCAAGATCATGGGATGTGATAAATATTAATTTACTGTGAAAAGCATAATTTATGTAAAGTATGTATTTTTATAGGTCTGCATTGATTTGAGTGTTCTGTGTTAACAAATCCTAAATGTATTTCCATATAGTGCCTCATGTTGTCAAAATGTTTCAAGAGACTCCTGTTCAATGATATATATTCTCAATTTATTTGTCATATATGCCATCTATTTGAAATGTTAGTGGTCTTGAACTTCATATTTGAAGTTAAGGTGACATCTAAACTTCCTCATTCTCAGGGCTAAATCTAAAGTCGATGAAAAATAACTTTTTGAAAGTCTTATGTTTTCACATTACGATCCCAGAAACAGCGCCTCGTGGTCCTGTTTCGCATTGGCTTCCTTCAGTGAGGGGTGCATGGTGCCCTGGGAATTCAGGCCTTGAAGAAACATGCAGTTTAGAGGAAAGATATTCAGAGATTGTCAGAGGCATATTTTAAACCTACTACTGTGAGGCCTCTTATTTTTAACTTTAAATTTCCATCTTCTAGTTACAATTCTTAAACTATCAAAATCGCAGGCATGATTTTGCTTGCATAGTTCTTAAGACATTTATAGATTATTCCTCCCTATCCTGAAACTATTCCAGTTTTCTGAATTCTAACTTCTGAGTTTAAAATCTCAGAGAAAAGTCTCATGAAATAGAGTATCAGACTTAACTTGCCTATTGCCTAAATTTTCAAATGGCCTTTATTAAATAAAATGCATGGTGAAAATAATCTTATTTTCAGAAAGCAGTACCTGCTATATTGTTAGCACCTAGCTGATGGCATATCTGGCACTCAGTAATTTTTGTTAAACTTGACAGAAAGAAAAATTGAATGAACCCAGCAGTAACATAGGTCCTTCCCCCCACCCCTACCCACTTAATTTGAGAAACGTAAAACAAACAATCTCCCATACTAACTACTAGGCCAGTAGACCTAGAGAATGAAAAGAATCTGTAGGAATGTTTTTAATATGCTATTAACAAAATTTTAACTTGATATTAAAAGATACTTTATATAATTTTCATATTATTTTAAACCTCTTTTAAACTCATAGTTTTATAAAACCCAGAGGCCCCCACAGTTGACTGTAGCATAATATCCACCTTATGATGTGTGTACTCTTTGAATTTTGAATTGCTACTGAAGGCTTCAGATAGCCATATAACTAGATATCAAAAAATTAAAGGAAACAGAAACTCAGAACAATATATTTGAGACTCCTCTTCCCTATATATCATAATGTAATTCCAACTTTAATTCTATCTACTTTGTAAATGAAATTCAGTCTTTTAAATATGGGATTCTTTTTCATTATTACTTATTTCTTTATATGCTTTTTAAACTTGTAAACTTGCCAACTGTGTAATGTCTCAGGTATTTTATTTTCACCCGAAAATTTGAAACAATTTAACTTTTTAGTTAGTTTTCATAGAAAAAGGGATCAGAGTGCTTCTAACAAATGTCTCCTTTAGCATTAGCCTGCTAACTTGACATAATTCTATGTAGAAATGTGTTCTGTTTTTCTTTTACAGTTGAATTTTTACTAAGAACACTTTACTGTGTTAAATATTTATATTTGTTTGGCAATATAGAATCATTTGGGAAAAAATAATGATGACTTTTTTCAGATGTAACCAGCTAACTGACACAAAGATGAATGCACAAGAGAGAGCCATTTTCAAGTATCTGAGAAAAAAACTATTCTATAAAGCAAGGCTGACTGCCTCAGAGAAGTCACGGTTTTCTTTGTCCTTTACAGATGGTCATCACAGCAGTGACCCTTGGAGCTCCTCCAGTGGGATGAATCAGCCTGGCTACGGAGGAATGCTGGGCAATTCTTCTCATATTCCACAGTCTAGCAGCTACTGTAGCCTGCACCCACACGAACGTTTGGTAAGGCAGATTTGCATGGTAATGGGCACAAAACAGCTAGTTTGTGGAACCTCCCGTGTCTTTCCATGCGCGTACACAGGACTCTGCCAGTGAATGCAGAATCGGTGCGCACCCTCTGTTCTTGCAGTTGCATTGTTTCTGTGATCAAAGACGTAACCGAGCGAGATTACCTTTGTCGGTCCTTTGGGGCTCTTTGTCTTTGCCCTCCTGCTTATTGGCTCTTGTTCTGTGCTTTCTTAATCACAGCGTCAGCTTCCTTGGTCACATAGACACACACTGTATGTGAGCTGCAGAATTCAGCTATGGCAGTTCCTTTTTTTCTGTCTGTAGTTTTGAAGAATATACTGTAGGGGGCAGAGTGAGAGTCAGTAGACTTTGAGGGGAGGTGATAGCATCACCCGTGGGCGTTTCCACGCCCCTTGACTGGCTTCTGTCAGTCGTGACAGTTTTGACCTGTTGCGCCACACTGGGAAGAGAGAGTTCATTTTTCTGTATACTCCCATCAGTAATAGCAACCATGGGGTTTCTGATAGAGCAGATTCCAAATTTTCCATACTTTAGCTTTAATTCCACACCTTCAAGCTCCCACTGATATTCTGTTTAGCCTCACTACAATTGAAAACTGCTGTAGAATGTTACCTTTTTTTCTTTTATTACTAAAGTTTCCACTCTGCCCATCACCTACACTCATCCATTCTGGAATTAACTGGTCTTTACCCCAGAGGAAGCAACTCACTTGATATTTTTCTAGCCTCAAAAATAACCACAACCAAGAGTTCACTTATGAATTTAAGCCTATCATTAAATGGAGGAAAGAGTACTTCTAGATCATGCATTAGGTTTGGAATGCAGATAAGATGAGACCTAGTCCCTGTGCAATAATACAGTTTTAAAAATGTATGGACATCGAATCCAACAAATGTAAAAGGGTATGACCGGTTCACTTATCATTAGTGGTATTTATATCATTTCTCTTTATCTTATAAGTTTCCCCTTTTTTCTAATACCCAGTTTTATGTTTCTTTCTCTGCTTCGATCTAGGCTATTGTACTTTTGAGATTTCTGCGGTCTTTCTTCTCTTTTGTTCGGCCACTAGAAATATGGAAAAGGTGACTTATATCTCTTCTAACAACCGAAACAATTCCAGAAGTTATGATTTCTGAAATCCTTGAAAATACCTATTTATTTAGTCCTAGAGACAGAGGCACTATGTGGTCAATTAACCCATTCCTTAACGAGAGACAAATGATGAAGATGGAATTGGCCTTTTTATATTATCTCCTAAGTTTGAATGTGTAAATCACAAACTATCTCAAATTTCAGTACATTTTCACTAAATAGCAGATGATTTACTTGCAGATTTTCTCTTCTCCCACCTCCTGCTTGGAGGTATTAGAGTGAAAGCTTAGAGAAATATCAACTGTTGTTATACTAGAATTTCATCTTGGCTAACATTTTTACTTCCCTGTCATCATTTTCCATTTCTCTAAGAAACTCATGATCAAATCTACATGTGTCCTATGTGCAAGGAAAGGTTCGATTACACATAAAAGATTTTGGCACTATGCTAATATGTTGGAATTTCAGTCCTTTTTAAGAGTTGTCTACCTGACATTTATTTTTCTTCCCTCCTATATTTCTTTTTTCTTTCCCTATCATGGTCTAGAATTTTGATTTAGGTGGTTTGGTTTTATCCCAAATTCACTGTTTGGGGAAGGTCTCTTTAAAATGCTCTCAAGTGCACAAAATGTGTAACTTTATAAAGGAAACCAACTACATTTTTAAAAAGTTTTGCTGAACCAAAAAAATATTGTCCACCAGGAAGATCATTAGGAGGGAGTAACCCAGTAAATTGCATCAGACGCTGTATTTGTAATGTCATTTATTCATCACAAAGCACAGGGTTTTCATACTTAACACGATCACTTAGCAGATCTTAGAGAATAGGGACTTTGTTTTTTAAAAAGGCTAAGTGGCCTGGCGGGGCATGGTTCAGCGGTTGAGGGTCGACCTAGGATCCAGGCGATTGGGGTTCGATTCCCGGTCAGGGCACATGCCCAGGTTGTGGGCTCAATCAATGACTCTCTCATCATTGATGTTTCTATCTCTTTCTCTCCCTCTCCTTTCCTCTCTCTGAAATCAATAAAGATATATTGGAGAGAAAAAAAAAAAAAAAGGCTAAGTGAATTAGGTCTCTGGCAGTGTTTCCTAAAGAATTTTCTCACTGATAGGTCAGGAACTGTTGGATTATTATATTGAGTAATCATTGTAATTTCAGTAACCATTTGGAAATATTTTGAAGAGACATTAAAAAATCTGACACTGATTGGGAATAATTTAAGTGTACAGTAGGCAGTTGGTGTCCTTTCGCTTGAAAATAATTGATAGTAACTTAAAATATTCACCTGCAGCTTCAGGCCTGTGCCATACGGAGCAAAAAAATAGTTTGAGAAAAAGAAGAGAGCTTTTCTTGTATTATTTTGGATATAATATGGCCAAATTAGTATTGTCTCTAAAGCTAAAATGTTTCAGAAACCTATTGTCAGTTTCACTTTATACCATGTTATAAGAGAATGTAATTATAAAGCTTGAACTCCGCACATTTCAGTAGCAACTGTCAGGTGACCAGTTTTGTGTCTTCAGATTTCCTGGTCAGTTTCAGCCTCTACACTGCAGCCCTCCAGCTCATCTCCACTGTGTCCTACGTGTACCTGCAGAGTCACTCGGGGATGGAGTTTGTGCTTGAGCTCTGGAATGGTCTTTGCAGAAGATTTAAGTTTGGGATGACTTGGATAAAGTCCTTGCTGTCTGGCATGGTTTAGGCCTGGTCTTTGCACTGCAGAGTAAAATAGTCCTTGGAGTCTGGAATCTTAATAAAAGCAAGTTCTCTTGTCTTTTATTTTTTGTAACATAAACCTTTTCTCCAGTGATCCTCAATCGGGTATGACTTTGCCCCTCGGGGAACATTTGGAAATGTCTTGGAGCAGTTGGCAACTGGAATCTAGTGTACAGGGGCCAGGGATGCACAGGAGAGCCCCTGCAGTAAAGAATTGCCAGACACAAACCACCTAGTGCCGAGGTGGTAAAACCCCTCCTCAACCTAAAGCCTGATTCTGTTCTTAGTATGTGCTACCAATTATTATAGTTCCTAATTTTTTTATTGACACTATTACAGATGTCCCCCATCCCTCCTTTCACCCACCTCCACCCAGCCCCTGCCCCGCCCCGCCCCTTCCCCCCCTGGCATCACCACGCTGCTGTCTGTGCCCATGGGCTAGGCATATATGTTCTTTGGCTAATCTCTTAACCTTCTTTCATCCAGTCCCCCTCCCCTCTATCAATCTGTTCCATGCATCCATGCGCCTGGTAATATTTTGATTGTCAGTTTATTTTGTTCATTAGATTCTACATATAAGTGAGATCAGATCAGTCTTTGAATGATCAGCCCACAGGTTGATAAAAACACCACTAATGGAAACATTTTCAACATTTACTGTCAATAGGCTCCAAATACACTATCTTTGATCATTATAGGTAAAAATAAATAAATAGTGCACATGTAAGGCCATGACACTCTATCATACTTCCCCTTTCGCTTGTAGTAAGCAGGGCAGACAGTATTAATAGCTGGACCAAGAGGCTAAGGGGACCTCTTGTAGCTCATCCCGGAATGCTCTAAAGGAGACCTTCTTCACTATCATTAATATTCTCTGTGGGGTATTTATTACGAATTGGAGTGGCAGTAGTTTTCAAGATACTTCTCCTTGTAAAATAATCTAGTTATGAATCTCATTAATTGCTTTGAGCATCTCATTTTCTATGAGTCTCTAAAAATAATTGTTTTGGGTGGATTGTATTGGTTTCCCCATTAAAATCTGTGAGAAAGAACCTGTTTTTTGGTCTCAGAACTCAGTATTAACCCTTTTTCAAATCCTGGATTACTCCCATTTTATACCAAGTTTTTTAAAGGGTTTAAAAATTCTCACTGATACAATCATCTTTTTCCTGCTGCATTCTGTAATTATTAATAGTTATTTAAATAGTTTTCATAATATTTTCCTGTTTTGGTTTTTACACAGTCGGGACTGATTTATGAAGTTTCTCTGTTCTTTAGAAACTCAGCATGAAGCAGAACTGAAACCTCCCCTTTTTCTTCAGTTTTCCTTTCCTTACTCTGTTTCTTTTTCTCCACTTCATTATAGCCTTCAGCTCTCGAGCAGAAATAGCTCTTCTAAGTTTGGTGCTTTGTGGCTATTCAGAGTTTCAGATTAGCTGTGCTATGGAATGGCCCCGCTCTGTCATTCTTTGGAAGAAATTTCATGGACTCTTTGGGGTGTTCTGTAAGTAGCAAGTAGAAATGAGTTTAACAGGTGGCCTAAGGAATTTCTTGGTCAAGCCAAGAGGTCCATGAAATTTAAAAGTTCGAAAGGCGTTCTTGGGAACTTGGAAAGGTTTAAGGGCAGCATGACAGCTTTTACACTGAAGTTGACCTTTTATTTGGACTGTTTGAGGGTGCAGAAGTAATATTTTCAAAGGCATGGACATGGCAGAGTTGGCTCTGAAATGTAGCTTCAATTCTAGACTTTTTAGTTATCTCTCAAATAACTAGTACTTCAGTCCACTATTTATTAAATGCTAACTGGTAGCCAGTTTTTCATTGAGTATATAGGATAATTATGTGTTCAGTCCTCAGCAGTAGGTTGTGGGATGCAGAGGTGTAAGCTCTCTTCTGTATCTTGGAAATGCATTCAAAAGAGAAAGCAATGAAAGGCAGCATATCATTATTAGATGGCAGAGTGCAAATGTTGTAAGCTCATTAGGGATTCAGAGAAGAGCTCTTGGAAGAGTTGGAAGTAGTGAGGAATCATCAAGGGGGAGGTAGAATTAAGATGGGCCTCTCAAAATAAAAGAAAATACCAAGACAGCAGGGTTTTACTACTTGTGAATAAATGAAATGGCCTGGGCCCGATGCACCTCTGACTATGAGCATCATATCCAATCTCAATTTTATACTGAACAATATTAACAGAATCTCCAGTAATCATATAATAAACCGTAGCCCTTTAATATATCACATATAAAGGAAAAGTCTATTTTAGCTTAAACATTTTCCTTTACATGTCTATAACACATTCAGGATGCCTATTAGAACAACTTTTTAGGTTACTTACTGTCTTGAACAGGAAAATAGCTAGGTGTTTTTCTGTAAATTACTATGACTCTCCAGTGATCTGCTCATTCGCAAGCAGATGGATGGGTAGCACCAAATTTGCCAACCTTACAGTCACTGTGCTATGCCCCAAGAAAAGCAGTTTGTCTGGACAACTGGTATAATAATCGAACTCAAAATCAAGATTTAGGCCAAGTGATTCTGTAGAGATAATCTTTCACAGTCAGCAGTATGGTAGATTGTTAATGGAGAGGTCATATAAAGTGAGAAGTTAGTTATTCTCAGTTCATTGTTCTAATTTAGTTCAGTATATTCATTTAGTTAAGGCTTTACATATTGATACTTGGAGAGAGATATAATCATTAGCACTTTTTAAATTTTTTATTTACCATTTTGTTCTTGCTAGAGTTCAGAAAGGTGATCCCATTTGGCAGGAAGAAGACCTGAGGCTGGTTACTTTTTGTCATTTAGTGTCCAAAAGGTCAGGGTGAAGTGCAGTGTAAACCCTGGTCATGATGTTGTTTTATTTATGATATCATAGAACCTTTCTTACTTGATCAGTAGGCTGCACACAAAAATAATAGTAGCAGTGCTCTTTATGTTGCTGAGCCACAGAGCTGCTTTTAGCAGTCACTTTTAGATTTAGAGATTGTAATCATTTCTTGGGGTCTTACATTGCCATTATATTCCTCTACATTTGATGCAAACCAACTATGTATCCTTGTTTATTATTCAAAACATGAAAGCTGGCAGATCTAAGCAAGATGTATTCTTGGGTATTTTGAAATTCTAAGGGCTTTCTCCATTGCAGAATGAAGAGTTCTGGAAGAAGTATTATAAAACTAACCCACTAAATGCTTTATGGTTGAAAATAGCCTCCTCTTTCTGCTTCTTGCTACAGAGCTACCCATCACACTCCTCAGCAGACATCAATTCCAGTCTTCCTCCAATGTCCACTTTCCACCGTAGTGGTACCAACCATTACAGCACCTCTTCCTGTACGCCTCCTGCCAACGGGACAGACAGTATAATGGGTGAGTCTTGGAAATGCCAGTTCTGATGCCAACAATCAATGTCAGAATTACAATGAAAGGCCTCCCCCCATAATGAACAGCAGTCAGGCAACAAATATTTGTCACATAACTGAACAAACAAGTGAACCACACAGAAATACTCATTAGCTTGACCGTAATCACATTTTTTTCCCACAAGAAACTAAAATTTGGCTCCTTTGTCACTTGTAATTTGAACAGGATTTAAATACACCAAAACCACCGTGCTTCTCACACACTCAAACAGCAAGCAGAGTGAACTTTTGTAAGACAAACCATTGAAAACGAATGATATAAAGGGCACGATAGCCCTCAGTGGTAGTTATCGACCACTTCCCAGACTCAGTCACTGTACTGTGTGCTCTTAGCCATGGACGCACAGCCTTCTGCAGACTAGTTCGTGCGAACTCACAGGGGACTAGTACTAACTAGATGAGCCCACCTTCTGAAGACTGTCACATTGCGGAGTCCTTCAGAGGGGAGAAGTGTCGTTCACTTACAGGGGAGGAGAGGCTGGGCATCAGTGGGCCAGGAGTTACCTGCTGCTTTTTCTAAGTAAATGTACTCCACAAGTTAAGACCGGAGAGAAAGCCACTGCCAAATGCACTGAACCATCGCCGCCTCTCATTTTTCATGCTGTCCATTGTGGTCCTCTCCCTAGGACAGGTGGTTCCCCGTCACACTCTCACCTTGAAGGGAGAGCTAGCAGGGTGTCTAGCTGCCCAGGGAAGAAAGAGTTCAGGCTGGGGAGGTGAGCACCCCTTCTGAATTGGCCTTTTCAACCGTCCTTGTCACTCAGCATACAGCCTGATGCTCCAGGGCCATTAAACCTCAGACTTCACTGACCACCAGTACTCTGGTTCCAGCTCAGACCCCTGTCTTGCTGGGCCTGTGATGACCTGCAGTGGGTCGGCAGTGGGAGCATCGCTGTGTGTCTCGAGGAGACGTGTGACGGAATAAGTCTGCTCTTACTTCTCCTCACTCCTGGAGTTTTCCTTTTCTTTAGTCTGTGGAACTTTGGGAAGTAGTACGAATCACTTAGGTGGGAGAATTTTTGATTAAAAAAAAAGTGTTTTGAAATGTTGCAAATATAATCCTGCCTAAATAATACACTCCGTTTATTCAATACTGTATTTCACACTTGAGATGTGCTATCTAGTAGCCCTTCGCTATCACGCCTCATTAAGAAGCAAATTTAGGAATTTCCATTTTTGTAACTTTTCATAACAAAGCTTCTATAAATGTGTTGCCTGAGGTTGACCTTGGAGGGCTCTGGACAGAGGTCACATGGGGAAGTTTTGTAGCTATCAATGCAATTTTGGCAGATTTGAAAAACAAGAAGAAAGAAGTGCAGAACTGAAAGAGTGAGAAAAGCATATTTCACTTCAGTGTGGTTTGGCAAATGGAAAGCCCCTTCTGCAGTCATGAGGTCTGGTTAGAAAGAAGGGTGACCGGTCATTCGTCCTCTTACATGGCAGATTTCCTGTCTACTTGTGGTTTGAGTAATTTTCTTTTTTAGGAAGGTATGAAGATGGAGCAAAAGCTTGGGTTGCGGAAAACATACTTAGGCACTGTTTGAAAAAACGTTTTGTTAATTGATTTGCAAGACAGTCTTCCTGGGAGACGGGCACTAGACTTGGAGGAAGGAGAGGTTGCAAGATGGAGTAATTGTCCGTGGGCTGTGGTTAGCAAAGCCATGAATCCAGTGGGAATGGGATTTGCCTTAGGGAAGCCGGTTGGCTCATCACTCGCTTGGATGAGCAGGAATAAGGTCCACTCTCCTTCATTTGGCCTGGGCAAGGCGCAGCCATGGGCTCAGGATGGACTTGACTTGTTCCAGACCATAGAGGCCTGTTTAAGTGGAGGGAGTGTCCAGATAATAATAAAGAAGTTATCCTTTTAAAAGGGAAAAGTGTGAGATTTTTGGAATCCAAAAAAGGAATTTTTGGGGAAAAACATTATTACATAAATTATTCCACAGTCATGGGTGTACTTGTCAATGAGTAGAATGTGAAAAAGGTTTATAATCTTTTCAGGAAGCAAGTAAACATGGTAACTCAGCTTTTTGGAAGAACAGACCTTTATTAATTTGCATAAATACAGTTATGACTTTAGGATTACTTTACGGGAAAACAGTCATGTTCTCCCTTAAAATATGCCTTCCAGTTCCTTCAGTTGAAGTGCAAGGGAAGATCTGGGTCTGATGATAAGCTTCGCTGTTGCACAGTGACTGTGTGGCTCCGGTTTCTTTGCGCTTTAATTCCCTTAGATTTTGGCTTGATTTTCAGAGTGTGGTAGAACTGAAGGGGACAGCAGCGTGTCGGTTTAACAAGAAGAGAAGATCTCTCTTTTGTTACTAATACTTCCCTAACAAACTGTATGGTTTAATAGGATACATCTGTAGACTTTTGAAAATATTTGGCATATACTCACTCATTCTGAAATGCAGGAAATAAAGAAATATTACATTGCCTGTATCGCAAAGAACAAACAGAGCTAATTAAATAATTGGTAAATAGGGAACACATAGGCTGACACATGTTTACGATTACACACATGATTCTGTAGAAAATGGCTGTAAGCAATACTAATGCCTTAAGAATGGGCTCAAGCGCTAACACATGGACATCAGATTTTTCAAGTTTTCTTGGTGTAAAGTTGCAAGGCGCTGCAATCTTTTCATAACCAACACTGATGTCTTAGGAAGCTGCTTTTTCCATTCAAAACATTATTGCCCCATTTCTCAGTTTCATGTTATAATGTGTCTTCCTGGTGGTCAAGGATTGTCCTGAACTGATCCTAGGACAACAGGATACAGGTAGAGTAAGATATAAGCTCCAGGACCGTGGAAAGGTAACCTCTCTGGAGTCAGGCTCCTGCCTCTGGTTCAGTTCTCTGCATCTCGGAGATGGAGGGTGCTCACCAAGGTTTGGGATGGCTTGTGTTCGGTTTGGGGAAATGACCATTGTTCCTTGGGTTTTTTGTTTTTTCCCTTTTAATTCCCAATACCATTTTTGAGAAACCCTTAAGGAATGATAAAGCTTCCTCAGATTATATTAGTGATGGGATTTTTTAAATTACACATTCATCCATGGATTTTTGAGAGAACTGTAGAGTAAAATATTTCACTCATTATACATAGTTCACATTTTTCTCTGAAGCCTTGCCAGCGAGATACGTTAAGCACCCTAGAAGAATATGAGTGTAATGCATGGACACAGCATGGATTCATAGTATTTTAACTGATGCAGCACCCAGTTAACGAGAGAAGCTACACCTCGGGGCTTCAGGAGTTACCAGCATCAAAGCCCTTCAAACTTTATTCCTACAACCCTCCCAGTATTATCCTGCTCTGTGTATCTGAGAGACAGCCCAGTCCAATGCTTCTGCATGTGAGTGACCTTGCAGACAGAGAAGGAAGTGTAGTAAGTTACTAGATTCCAGCTATAGAGGGTAGTAGCCATACACATTTTGTTATATGAATATTTCCTTCCTACCTGCAGCATCCAATAGCCCTTCTCGATCAAAAGCATTGAGACAACTGCCTAGCACACACAGACCCTAATTCAACTCAGGGAGGAGAGTGCTCCAGTTTCCCACTGGGAGATATCATTTGTAGCCATTCCCAAAGTGTGAATTCTTGTTGTTTGGGGCTATACATAGACCCTCCCTTCCCCTCAGGGAATTGGGCATACAACTAGTATAATGCATATAATTATGACTGTTGTTTTATTGGTCTTTAACTGGCTTGCTTTCTTACACAAGGCATTTCCCATGTTTTTAACCTCAAACCAAACAGTGTTGAAGGAACAGACTACCAAGATGGATTTAATACAACATATGCTAAAGATTACCCTGGAATATCTATCTGGTTTATGAATTAATCTAGCTTACAACTTTCCTTTCTAATGACATGTTTGTGTGACATGATGCACTTGAGTATGTGGCTTTTCCAGCAGAAACATGTCAATTTCCCCTTGAGGACTTGGTTTCACAGTTATTTTATTATTAGAGTAGTCACATAAGGTTTACTTTGTCTTTTACAACAGTCTTCAGCCTCCCAGTACAGTGGGTGATGGACAGGCACAGAGCTAAGAGTGTGTGAATGTCATCCCGCAGTGTCATGGCATCGTAATTACAAAGACCACTCACACAAAACAATAGACTTGTTGGTTTAAGTCCATTTCCTGCACAGCATCATGGGGCCCAACTTTCCCGCTGAATTCCTAGAAATCCTCTTGCTAAAAATTAATACATTATAGCCTGTAATTGAGGTTTAGTTCTAAAGTTAAATGTAGTAGGAGTGCTGGAGATGCACCTTTTGTTGTCATTTTTATAGACAAGCTCATGGCATTGTTATGCATCTTCTAATAGTTTAGTAACATGAGGGTCACTTGGACATAGCTCAGAAAAACCTAAATTTTAAAGCAGTTATTTCTTTCAGGCAAATACACTATAAATTATACTTCTCATTCCTTTTATATCTTCATGATGCTCCCAGCCTAAGGTTATGGGTGTGCAATAAAGGGTGACATACTTTTGCAACTCTGATTTTCGGTAGTTGATCGCCAGGCACCACTCCTCCTGGTGTTTTGATTGGGGTGTGTTCTAATGGGAATTGCCATTTCCCCAAAGCTGAGATTGAGTGCAAGGGTGGTCCAACACATAGCCCAACATACCAAACCCTTTTCTCTGCTCCATCCTCTAGCCAGCAACAGCACCTGTGTTCAAGCCGTCCAGACAATGCTTGGGTGGCTGGCCGTGTGAAATCCTCCTACAGAATTGCAGTTCCTCTTAATAACTGCTCATCTTCCACTCATATTTATTTAAAAACCCTGCTTAAAGATTAGTTTTTCTTTTGAGCAAGAAAAATTGATTAGAGCTAAAATAACTTAAGTCAATCCAGAGTTTACTTGTAGGGACAATAGTTTTTATCATTTCTGTCATATAGGCACTTGAGTAATTGCTAATAATACGAGTTCACAAAAACTTGGGCCTAGAATAGTAATCAAGTCTTGTTACATTAAAGACCAAAGGTGGATTTGATGAGCACAAAGTTTAATTAGAAGTGCGTTTTGTTAAACATGACCCATTACTCAATGTAAAAGAAATTATACCTTTGAGAATTAATAATATATTCACTTTTTGATTCTTTATTCCTGTTGACGTATCAGTCACAGAAGTAAAAAGAAAACTGTTTGGCAGAAGGACCCATTTAGCTTAACATGCTCAGGGACTCTTGAAAATGTGTCTTCTCCAATGTTTCCTGGAACAGAACAAAAGGCATTCCAAGCGAAAGGGCAAACTGGCCCTAGTAAACCGCTTTGAAATTTAAGCCCCTGGGTTTGACTCTCCAGCTGCTGCTGCAAGGTGGAATGGCCTCCTATTAAAAAATAGTCTGTTCTTATCAGTGGTTGCCATGAGTAGCCTTTAGTTTTCTGAACCATTTTTATGACAACATGAGGTAAGGAGTTGACTCTATTTTTTATTCTACCTCATAAGTCCTAACATCTCCCTCTATGTAACAGGCACTTAATATAAAGTTTAATATGAAAGGGATCATAATGATTATTATATGTGCTTTCTTGTAAAGTGAGATTTTTTAAATGTTATATATAATTAACTTTTTAATATTCCTAAAATATTTCTATTGGTTGTCTGTTTGGTTTCATGAAAAATTATTTTTAAACACTTATTACCTTAATTGTAAAGTTGTTTAAAGGAAGAATTAATGTTTTGAAAGCCACAATGGTAGCAAATTTTATCTGTCATTGAAATACTATCTTGTCCTATTTGGGTTTCAGTTCTTTTTTAGGTAATGTAATTTTTCCATTGTGGCTTTGAACTTACATATCATGAAGATCTGTTTTCTAATCAAGCATATATCACAAATTATTTTGACCAATAAGTCTAATGTTTAGGTATATATGATATGTTACTTCTGTGAATATATACATATATATATAATTGTCCCCAAATATTATTGTAATACAAACTGAAAAAATATTAGTGCTCTCTGTTTTCAAGATCTTTATTATTTTCTCTTTAGAATTATCTTTTAAAAAAAAATCTTCTTAATGCAGCAATTTAATTTTCACAGCAGATTAAATTTATTTATCTCCTATATTAAGTATTTTTAATAATCTTGATATCTGTGAATTCCTTCCACTGGCTCAGCATGATGCCAGACCATATTTCAAAGATTGCTTCTACATAAAATCCTTAGTACTGAAAACTGATACAGAGACGAGCCTTTTAATTTAAAATTTTGAAATTACAGATTATACCTTCACTTCTTCTAGGACAATGTCAGGTACTTTGTAACGATATATTTTTCATATAAGTTTGTGGTATGAAAATGAGTGTCTTGTCCAAAGGTGATTGTATGCTTTTCACCATATACCAGTGATCTTTCAGTGTTAGTAATAACACATGAATACGGGGGTGGGTTTTGTTAACCAAATAAAACACACATCAGAAGATTACCAACTGACATACCCAACATGTAAATATATAAAAACAGCCAGCATAATTTACCTGTGCGAAGCGGAGGTCAAGGGAGTGAAGTTGTAACTGGGAGGAGCGGAGAATCGGCCACTTGGGATCCGACTCCGGCGCGTTTCAGACCTGGAGGGGCAGGGCTACAGATTTCAGAAATCACTGTGCAATAAAGTTTTGCTTGGATTAATCGGTGGGTTCAAGAGTTCCTTCTCTTATTTCACAAAATATTGAAAAACATCTTCTCCTGGAGTTGAATAGGTTTCATTTAAATCCCATGTCAGCTCAGCAGCGCTGGTGCCTGGAGGACTGTAACGGCAGGTGCAGGCGCTGCACCGAGGCTGGAGGCCTCAGAGCACTGGCCGTCCCATCGCCTTTGTAAGGGGAAATTCTAAAGGCACCTTACCTCCAGGGACACTTGCTAAGTAGAGCTGGCTTTGAATTATATGCTAGAACCTATGTATTTTATTAGGAGTACTCTTTGTTCATCTGTTTTGTAGATAAAAATACCAGTGTTTCAGATGGAGAGAGAGCTTCATGATTATGTAGACTGGTTTTATCTCCAGACTCAGACCATATTGACTTTTAGTAGATTAACAGTTCAAATTTTTTTCATCTAACTTAAATATGTGGAGAATGCATGTTATTTCAAATATTAAAAATATTTTCTCACCTAGGAAGCTAGGCCTGTTGTAGTTTTTTTAGTTTTATTTTGTTTACTGTGGAACTCTGAGAGGAGTACATCTTTCTGCAATGTATCATTTTTTTATTTGAAAGGATGTGTAAATTGTGCGTGAGGAGAATTCAGTTGACTATCCAAAATATAAAGAAAAGTCAAACTTTGAGGGCTGCAGAGACCTGAAAGGACTGTATACTGCTTACCTACTCCTAGGTAACAGGCGGCCAGGCAATAGCAGCTAAAACACTATACCTTTAAACCAAAGTGTCAGGCCTATATTTTATCTGTAAAAATGTAACATGAATATATTTGACATCTACCTCAGCAAACAAATTAATGCTAATTAAAGATTAATGTGTCATAATTAGCATTAAAAATGCAATTAAATTGTGAGTAAATGGACCAGGAATAGAAAATTGTTGGGCGTCTCACTGCCTGGATTTTCATATTCTGCCTTTTGTTTCTGCAGCAAATAGAGGAAGCGGAGCAGCAGGCAGCTCCCAGACTGGAGATGCTCTGGGGAAAGCACTTGCTTCGGTGAGGCAATATTGACTTTGGACTTCACAGGTAGCATTGGAGAGGGCTGAACTTTAATCAGAAGTGGACATTTGGAATTTTAGAAAATGAATGGCAAATAGCTCTGATTTTGGAAATGCTAGCTTTCTTGCATAACGATCACTGGAAAATTTGAGGCGAGAGCTCTGAAGCTTCCAGTGCATGGCTGGTCTCTTCCACCCTGTCTCCTCACAGTGGTGCTAAGTGGTTGGTACTCAATTACAGACTGGATATTCTCAGAACCTTTAGGCGTATAGATTTTCTTTCTTGATTTCTTATTTCTCTCTAAAGGCATATAGGCGCTCATTGATGATCCAAGACTGACTTTGTAAGGGGAAATTCTAGAACACTGGAAAAGGCATTAAAAAAACAAAAACATAATTGAGGTCTATAAGAAATTGTCACATATTTGGCACCTGGGGACTCAGCTTCTCGATTTGACTGCCCACCGCCAAGAGGCTAGACTTGAACACGTCCTGCATGTTCACTAGCAATAGTGGCACACTTTATTTGTGTGAGGAAGGGTGCCTGGTGGTGTACCAAAAGCTAAACATGGTCATTTGCAAATGTTAGTGGAGATTTGTTGCTCTAATGATGTAACTCTTCAGTTAGTTTTTCCTTACCATCGCAAGCATAAAATGTTTGATTTATATTAGCATTTTGACCAAGTAAAATTTTTATTTAATCTGGGCATTCTTATGTCTTGGAGTCAAATGCCTTAATCATACTGAGGAAGGAGTTGGATGGCAATCTTAGGGATGATACGGTCTGACCTATTTTACCTGATCAGGTAAAACAAGGGAGGGGATCTCTCTGTGGCCTGCTCACAGCCACGCAGCCTCAGGAGGAAATGGGAGGAAAGGGCCTAGAAATGAAGTCTGCTGACCTCCAGTTCAGTTCTTTTCCGACTATCTTATGTGACTTCAGTAATTCTGATTTTGAAAAATTAAAATGATTAAGTATTTCATTTTAGACTATTGATATTATAGTTGATTGTTAGGTGTATTTTGTAACTTGTAATTTTTAAATGAATTGCATTAATACTTTGCAATTTACAAAATTGTTGACTATTGGTTCCTAATAATGAGAGTTTGTTTTCTTTTCTCCCATTGTTTTAAGATCTATTCTCCAGATCACACTAACAACAGCTTTTCATCAAACCCTTCAACTCCTGTTGGCTCCCCTCCTTCTCTCTCAGGTACTGTACCTCCTCCTGGGGCATCGCAGGGCCAGCCAGGGGGAGTGATCGCCCTCTTAGACGTCCTGCGCTAGGTGAACTCCCTCCTCCCACAAGCTCCAAACAACATTTCCAAAGAGGCAGGAAGGAGTAGGAGAGACAGACTGCCTTGTGGAGGCAGTCATTTACATCCAAAGCTTTTCTTAAAAATTAGATGTTTTTAAAATACATAGGCATGTGGAAAACTTCTTAAATTTTTCCTAGGTCTCTAGAACATACTCAACAAAATAACGTATTCCAATAGAGCATCTCAGATGAGGAAAGGTAGTGAATACAGTCATGAATATGACTGCACACAGTCATCAAGTACAGATTATTCAAAAGGATCATTTCCGACAGAAATTTTAGACTTTCCACATTCCCTCTTTGAAGTCCGTGTCATTGGAATGTTTGAGGAAAACTATACTCTTGTAAATAAATTGTGAAGTTAGTGTGTGGAATAAAAGGGGATGTTTGCCTTTAAAAATAGCAAATTATATGACCTATGGCTTCAAATAATAAAATTATAAGTTCCTAAATGATGTTAGTAAAGCATTCACTTTTCAGAGGCCTATTTAAAAGGCCCATTGCCCTTCCAGTATAAATGCTTCCAGAAGGCCCTGTCTGGTGCCTGTCTCCACTCTTTGGAAAGAGGGCAGGTGGCTTCTAAAACAAAACTGAGTCACATCTGTACCTCATTGGAACCCGCCTGTCTGTGATTTATAGTGCACTCACTGCCGAAGCGTTGCCCCCCCCCGCCCTCCATTTTACCCTGCATGCAGCACTCACCCGGCCCGTCGCAGCCTGGGTCCCCTGGTGGAGGGCAGCGGCTTCAGAGACCGCAAAGCTTCCCGAGGCCATGGCCGTGGTTTGGGCGGGGCTGATGTCAGCCTCCCCAAGCCTCCGCTGACATGTGGGTGCGGGGCCACAGAACAGAGACCATTTAAGTCCAAATGCCCCAAGGGACAAAGTTGAAGCTGGGAAGAAACAGATGATGGTAAGAGGGTAATAGAACAGCGGTGAAACATTCCCCGTGACAGAAAAGGAAAGGAAAGCTCAGAGTTGTTAGCTTAGTACCACGTTGTTAGGCTCTGGAAAGTGACCACAGGCCTCGGTGTCCAGAGCCAGGGGACGGTCGAGACGGCATCAGCCCAGTGAGGCTTGTGAGGGGTCTGAGCAGGGAGAACTCCAGGTCCGCATCTCAAGCTAAACAGCTCTTATCTTGTCTGTTTTATAATTTGGGAAAAAATCTCGGGAGTCTAATAAAGCTTAAGAACAACTATTTTAGTCTGATGATCTGCTTTTACGGATGAGTGTACAAGGCCCAGAAAGGGCACGTGACTAGCTGAGGTTCCATCCGTAGCGATAGGAGAGCGCAGGCAGACTCGGATGCTCCCCACTTCCAGGTCAGTCGGGGCAGGACGCTGTGATGCACGAACCATTCCAGAGAACCCCCAAGTACCCCAAACCTGAGCAGTGTGCTCTCCGTGGAAGACCAAACCAGGCCACTGGGGGGCCTGGTAATCCATTGTGGAAGACCACATGTTAGCAAGGAGGAGCTTTATGAGGACGCAGACATGGGGACAGATTGCTGCTTTCACACCAATAACCCTGACTAGATTCTGTCACTGGAAGTAATTGAACAAAATATTATATTTTTATTTAGCATAAAAATACACACACATTCCCACCCAGAAATGACAGGAAGAAGGAATAAAGTGCTAACTGTGTCAGGGCATGAGATTTCATTGAGATCATAGATTTTATTTTCCTTTCTTGAATTATTTATTTTCTACACTGAGTATCTGTTATTTTAAATTTAAAAGTGGGCAGTTAGATGTATAATATTTATTATAGCAGGAATCTTTCTTTACTTGCAAGTTTAGTGAATCATAAAAAAATTATTTTCTTCTGAAGAAACTACTTGCTTATTACTGTTATTATATTGAGTTTTTACATTTCTGGTTTTGTGGATCTCTGCCAACTAATCTTATTTCCTTAAGAAGTTTCTGAAGGCTTATTCCTTCTTAAGGATCATTTTAAAAACAAACTGCAAAGCTGTTTTTCATTGGTGAGAGAATTTTGGTTTCACAAGCAGGCCTTGCGTGGAGGCATAACAAAAGCCCCCCTTTGCGCTCTTAAAAGGGCCTTGACTGTGTAGTGATAGTTTTCTTCAAAGGAAAACTTTTCTGGTTAAAAGGCCTCCTTTTGGAAGCTGGAGAGACTTCTGAGTCTGTGTAGAGCCTACGTGTTTTACATTTAAAATGTTTTCCTTGCCCCAGAATTCTTGGATGGGAGTTTTACATGCATTTACCTTATTGTCCATGTGGAAATCACCATTGCTGTTTCTGAGAGAACTGTTTAAAGTGTTGGTGATATTATCTTTAAGATTGTATCATTCACATTGTAATTCCCATTTTAATATCAGCAGGTACAGCTGTTTGGTCGAGGAACGGAGGACAGGCCTCATCATCTCCTAACTATGAAGGACCCTTGCACTCCTTGGTAAGTCATCTGCTCATCTCTACTCTAGCCACTTTCAGGCCCTGTTTCTCTTTTAGTCTCTAGTTCACTCTCCAAGATTAGACTCTGTTTGTTCCCATGTGTAGATTGTAACTGAGATACTACAGTGTAAGCGCCAGGGCTCTAAAGATCTAGGACCAGATAAAAGGTCAAAAATCCTGGAAAGATGATGGTGCCCTTCCTGTCTTGGGGATGATCTCTGTCAGTGATTAAATAACTTCCCTGATAGGAGCTGCTGAAGTTGCAGGGAAGCTGTGTAGCTGCAGCATTTGAAGATCCCATATATCTCTGCTCTGCTTCCCAGAATAACAGCTTTATAGTTTTCTTCTTGACCTTGGAACAAAAAGCCTACCAGTTCCTCACTCACTTTGCTTCTCATAGAAATCTAGTAATATCAATACCCCTCTGCCCTTCCAGTAGGGAGAGCCGAAAATTCTCATGGGTTGAATTAATATTATAAGTACAAGATGATTCAGTGTCTGACACTCTAGGCCTTCCCAACTCACAGTGATGGGGCTGGAATTATGCATGAAACACCACCACTCTGTGCAGTATTTAGACTGTATGAATCCCATGGGGAGGGGTAGCAGCAAGGAGTGCTTCAGTCTTTGCATGTTGTTTCCCTCCCCTCCCCCCATATTTTGAGATGGAACATGAAAGAAGACATAAATTTCTCTACCTATCCAATTTATTGTGGTCTTGTCAGCCGTTCAGGGTTTCCTTCCCTTCTGGCTTACTGTTTAAATTAAGGAAAATCTAAAAATTAAAGCACAAAGGTGTATTTCCCCCTTTGTTGTTCTCTTCCTGCTGTGGTGTGTGAATCACCTAGCTCTGCATTTTAGCCAGTAAAGGCAACCATAGAGTGAGACAACATATGCACTACCCACCCAGCCCAAGTAATGTGCAGCCAGTGTTTACCTCCATCAGTTATTCTCTGGGACCCATCTATCAAAACTGGGCTTTGTCCAACTCTAAAACTGTAAAGACTGGGTTTATAGTTGTGAACTGCAGCTTTAGCTCTCGTTGAATTCTCAGCACTCAAGAGGGGATTCGCAAACAGAAACTGCTCTCTCCACCAGGAAGCTGTGAGCCAGAAAGGATGCTAGGCACATGTATTATTTCCTTTCATGTTACATTTATACTTGGAAGTGTATCCATATACATACATATATTCATTCCCATTTTATAAATTAAGAAGCGTAGACTCAAAGATGTTAGTAACTTTTCCAAGGTCACATTAGTAGCCTAGCTAGGAGTTTAGGGGAGGTCCCCGAGCACCAAAGCCCACCAAACCAGAATGCTCGGTGCCACAGACTGAATTAGACACACATTCTTCCTGTCAGTACAGAAGAATTAGAAAGTGTTCTTCTCTGAGGTAGAGCTGGTACATCTGTTTGCACAGCCCATTGGAAATCAGAGTAGAGTGTAGCATGCTGTAGCACCAAAGGCCATTAGATCTGAAGTCTAAAGACTTAGATTTCAGCCCTGACTTTTTCATTTCCTGGCATGTGACACTGATTGATTAATTAATTCACTAATTTTTTGAGCCTCATTTGCACGTCTATGTGGAAGGGATACTGTTGTCTTCCCTGCTTGCCTCACTCATGTAGGATGAGGGCCCAGTAGGATGGTATATGTTAGAGTGCACGCTGGAGAGTCCCATGCAGATGTTCATTTGATGTCATTATTGATCACACTGAAATAAATGAATGCGCATCTACATGTCCCTGTTCACCCAACACTACAGTATAGACCTTATCTAGTTGCAGAAAAGTTGGATCCTAATGGCTGGGATGAAAAAAAAGATCAGTTGGTTTTTAATTGTATAATTTAATTGTATACTATAATAAGGACTTTGAAATCATTTGGAAGCCCCTGGTAAACATTAATTCAAGTCTTTATGATTCTTCAGTCTTAAAATTTTATACCATGTTGGTTAACAGAATTTTTGTAATTTTTTTCTGTAATCATATTGAGTCCCCACTCCCTTCTGTACCCATACACACGTGAAAATAGATGGAAAGCAAGAAACACAGGTAAAAGTTGATAGTACTCAAGAAATTGCCATCTATATGTGTTTGCCTGTCCCTGACTTGATACTTAGCACTGTATCAGTGTCTCAGAGGGGACCAAGGAATGTGCATTCAGGAGGATAATTTAATTGGGAAACTCTAAATAGGCCACTTTTCCATTGCTGATTTTTAAAAATCTTTTACCAATGCTTGTCAGAATGTTCCTTGAATTCAATAAATGTTTTTCCTTTCTAAAGTAAGTCTAAGTTCTCGTTCAAGCTAATGCAATATAGGATAGCATATGTACATTAGAATGTCCTGGAAGAATTACTGAATTTACTTCGTTCATGAAAAAGAACACAGTAACTATAACATTAACATTTGTCACCGGTTGTCTAGGAAGGACCCTATTATTATTATCATTTGAAGGAAGTAAACTTCATTGGAAACACATTTAGAAATTCAAAGTGAAGTTTGTGTCAACTCAGGTCTTACTTATATAACCTATGCATTAATTTCAGAACTAAGTCAAATTTCACATGATTTATTGGCCAACAGCAAAGCCGAATTGAAGATCGTTTAGAAAGACTGGATGATGCTATTCATGTTCTCCGGAATCATGCAGTGGGCCCATCCACAGCTATGCCTGGTGGTCATGGGGACATGCATGGGATCATTGGACCTTCTCATAATGGAGCAATGGGTGGTCTGGGCTCAGGGTATGGAACCGGTCTTCTTTCAGCCAACAGACATTCACTCATGGTAAGTGATGAAATTTATAGACTCTGTTGTTATTGTATAAAGTTAGAATTTCAAGTATAAACACTGGTGCTGTTTTTTTCTTTTTTAAATAGCTTTATTGAGATATAGTCACTTAACATGCAGTTCACCCACTTAAGGTGAATTTATAATTCACTGTGTTTTAGTTTATTCACAGGGTTATGCAACCATTGCCACAGTCTAATTTTAGAACACTTGCCTCCAGCAAAAAGAAAAGAAATCCCCATTGCCATTAGGGTCACTCTCCATTCTTCCTCCTCTCCCCCACCCCCACCCTCAGCCCCTGGCAACTGCTGATAGACTTTTTCTATTGATTTGTCTAGTCTAGATATTTCCCATAGAGGGAATCATACTTGTGGTGATCTTTTCTGACTGGCTTCTTTATCCTAGCACAGTGTTTTCCATGATTGTGCATCTTTTATCATGTATTAGTGTCATTCACTTTTATTGACAAACAATATTTCATTGTATGCATTGTATTGATCTTTCCCCAGGTTGTGGATATGTAAGTTATTTCCACTCTGGCTATAATGCCCCTATAAACACTCATATACAGGTGATTGTGCGGACACACGCCTTCATTTCACTTAAGTACATACCCAGGAGAGCATTGCTGGGTCATCTTGCAATGCTTAAATTCTTCATCTTGGTGACTTTGGCTAAAAGACCCAGCCATCTTATATTCATGTTACATTACTGGCATTTCAGATATGAATACGTTGATTTTTTTTTAAATTAAAGAAACCAAATCAATGTCTTTGGATTCTGAGTAGGGAGGTAGAAATATGTGATGGGGTTTGTCTAAATATATGGTGTGGACTGTGTAATTGAAGTATATCGTAGTTTTACCACTACCTATTTACAAATAAGTCTGTATGTGAATGCTGCTTAAGCAGATTTGTCCACATTACAGTTGGATTTCAATGTTGCACACTACTTTTGGTAAGGATTTGGGAGTGCATCCTTTTGGGGATGCTTATGAAGGTTCAGAGACTCTTCTTAACAAAGTATTAAGTGATGACAATTAATGAGGTGTCCAAATGGTTGGAGAATTTAATGTTACTAGTGATTCTGTATAATTCACTCCTTATTAACTACTAAAGTAAACACTTTAGTGTCCTGTTTTGTACCGCATGGACTCTTAAAAAGTTGCTTGGTTGAAGGTCTGTTTCCTGTTACCCCTAAAGCATCTCTGTTTAAAGATGATTCTGAAAGGAGAATGCAAAATAAGTACAGGTTATTCCGAGGCTCCTTGCTCAGGAGCGTGGCCCTCCTTTCAATTTCTCTTAATAAAAGACTAAGACTAAGAGTACCATCCTGAGCAGTGTATTATGGAAACCTGCAACCAATTTGAAACCAAAAATAGTGGTTTATAAATAGAAACAATGAACTCACTTCTAAAACGTGGAAAGATATTTTTGAATGCCAAAGCTAAATCATTTTTCCTTTTTTGCTTTTCCTTGACCTCTACCCCAAAAATTCATCATTGAGTAGAAATTGTTTGTCTATTCATGGCAGTTGCTAAGAGTTAACAAAAGGAAAATCTAGATTTTAATTTAGCTTGGCCTCAGGTAATGTGTTAAATACACTTGGGATACATATAATATGAGACTGTAGTTTGTACAGCTCTTTTTTTTAAACTACAATGTTTAAACAATACTGCTTTTAATTAAGAAATCTGGCTTTATTAAAAGCCAGATCTGTGACTTATAACCATTTCTGTATATCTGCTCTCAATCAAGAGAAAAATAGTTTAATTTCTGTAGCTGTATTCGTTTTGCATATGTTAAACGGATGCAGCATGCACCCAGGGCATTGCTTCAGAGCTGTTTTTTTCCATAAATATGTAAAGTTTGCTCTTAAATACCAGATGTAGGTTAAGCAGTTCTTTAAAATAATAAACTATACATAGATGCTGTTTGGAACTAGGTGACCTTTGAGTTGCCTTCTCTTTGAGGCTGACTCAGAGGTGGAGTAGGAAGAGACTAGAATCATCTTTGGCCATGGGAAGCTGGTCAGATCCAAGTGAAGGGGAAAGAGAGAGAATGGCACAGCAATAGAAAAGGGGACCACTCAGCCAGGATTACACAGGAGTGTCTTTGATTTTTTAAAAACTATGCAGAAGCAGTAAAGCTGCTAGTTTTGCTGATGAGGAAAGGTTCTTGCCTGCTCCTCTGAAGACATTTATAATCCCATCAAAGAACCGCAGAGCCCGCGGGACAGAGCAGTTCCAAAGATGGGCCACGGCCACAGCCTGCTGTCCTTGGAACCAAGTGGACCCGTGCAACCCTTATTCCCAAAAATATTTCATAGCCCCCAGGACCCGAGCTCCTCTGCCTGGAACTCCACAGCATGTGTGAATGAGATCGGGCTATCATTTCTTTCCTTGTGCAGACTGGTATAAATTTTCAAACAAAAACCCAAGAACAAAGGAAATAGTTTTTGAATTCAGTCAGTCTGAAGTTAGCCTTTGACCATTTGATACGTTCCGCAATAAAAAGGAAGTTGAAGGGGAAGAGAGAAAAAACCCACCCCCTTCCCCTCAACAACAAAAAAAGTCAAGGAGGATACTGGTAATGTTTTCCACATTTGAATTTTAATACATGAAACAGGCTATAAAACTTTGGCCAGCTGCAGTAAATAAAGTAGCAGTGGGAGGCATGCGCCGGAAACGGCGCGGCGCTGGGCCTCCCCGCACACCTTGGGCTGCGGCCGCGGGAGCGGGAGCGAGGGGCAGGAACCGAACACCAGCGGGCAGGTTTTGTCCCAGCAGATCTCCTCTATGGCTCTCCTTAGTAATGCCTCCTGATTAAAGAACACGCAGCTTTGAATCCTCTTGACCTCCGCACTCTTCTCGTTTCCTCTCTCCCCGCCTTCTGAAAATCAAAATGAAATGGCTTGATAACTTGGAAGATGATATAAGCATTTCTTTCTGCAGCAGCTTGAAATCGTGGTAGGGAAAAACCGTGGTTCTGCCTCGGCTATTATGTTATCTCATTTAATTGCTAACATATTGTACTTAGCTTTTGATTCATAAAATGTTTTCCTTGGAGTTCTGAAGTAGGTCTTCAGTGATTTACTAAGTATTAGTACAATGAAAGGGGTTTTTTTCACAGCAGCATGGCTCATAACTCTAGGGTGAGTAGTGTAGATTTGTGGGCTTTCTCGATGATAGTATCTGCCCATGCTCTTTCCTGCTCAAAACCTTCACCAGCTTTCCATTATCTACAAGATAAAGACAATTTTCCAGCCCAGCTTTTAAAGTCCCGTTACCATTTACCAAAAGCCTTATGTTTAGATATTTCAGTATGCAGAAACTTTTCAGCAGTACTAGTCTGTGCATGGTATCAGAATTTGCCCTGTGTGTTCTTACAATCTACTTCTTTTGTATCTATCTGGATTGGCTGGCTCTGTGCACTTCTCTCTGTCCATCTCATCCCACCGTTCTCAGAGCTCTTACTCAAATTCTGCCTTTTCCAGGAAGCCTTCCCTTGCTACCTCCTCCTGATAGTCATTTTATTTTTACATTCCTAGCACTATGGATATTTATCTTATCCAGTTATGCATAGCTATATATACCTTTTGTAGGTATGACTTACCAACTATGTTGTAAATTCCTTAAGTACTAGGTATTGCATTTTGTTTTACTCCCAGTAAACAAATCATCACTCAAAAAGGAAGAAAGGAAACTAATATTTTCTGAGTGCTTGACAAGTTGCCAGGCCCACTGCTGGGTGCATCATATACATTATAGAAGGCAGTCTTCACAAGAGCTCAAAAGGGTGGTAACGGTGTCCATTTTAGGTATTAGCTGAGTCTTAGAAGGTTTGAGTAGTCTCAAGTCATGAAGCTAGGTTTAAGCTCAGCTATATTGACCCCATACTCCATGCACTTTTTTACTACCATGAGCCCTCCCCAGAGATTATCTGTAGACATGCCTTTTAAGAATTAATTTCAGGTGGTAAGAGCTTGTGATTTCCAAATCTTGATAAATGTTTGTTGATGAAAGAAGTTTCCAGGTGTCTCATGGCCAAGTTCCCAGAGCAGCTCTCTACCCAAATGTCGAGGTGAAGAACTTTCCCTCCCATGTGGTAGCCTTCTAGATTAAAATCCACACTTATTCTTAAATCACTTTGTCTGTGGAAAGTGGCAAGAGTGTCAACTCGTCTTACTAGGGTCCTTGAAGTAATAAATTTAAAGTTAATTTTTCTACCATAACCATCACTTTTCTAATAGACTCTAAGCAGAACCCTCTGCGTGTGGGAGAATTTAGAAACAGCTGGATTTGTCACTAACCTAGTCAGAAACTCTTACTCAGATATAATCTCCTCTGTGCCTCCAATATCTCCATGGTTAATCCTGATATTAAATCATTAGATTTTTTTTATAAGTTATTGAAGTGGCAGTTTTCCAAATACAATTCTCTCCCTTAATCATTCAGTATTCAGGTTTACAGATGAGCCCTGAAACAGAGAGCCTTTCAGATGACCTAATCTCGCCTTTTAACTGAACAGAAACAAAACCCACATCAAAATTGTCTTCATGTGACTGTATGTGTGCCTAATTACTTGTCAGTAGAGTCAGCAGCTATAGAATCATTTAGCTAAAAAGCTCCTATACTATTAATATATAATATTAATGTGGTTCCCAGATCCTTTTTTCTTAAAAGTCCACTTACTCGTTTCAAAACCATTTGTCAAATGGTAACCAAATGCCGGGTTTTATGCTAATAGGTGGTGTCTGCTCACAAGGGGTTCACAGGCTAGTAGGAAAGGACACACATTTAAAAACAGATTGCCATTGCCTGGCCGGCATGCCTCAACAGTTGAGCGTCAACCTGGGATCCAGGAGATTGCAATTCGATTCCCAGTCAGGGCAAATGACCGGGTTGCAGGCTCGATCCCCAGCAGGGGCCGTGCAGGAAGCAGCCAGTCAATGACACTCTCATCGTTGGTGTTTCTGTCTCTGTCTCTCCCTCTCCCTTCCTCTGTCTGAAATTTTAAAAAGATATATTTTTTTAAAAATTAATTAAAAGGATAAATAAATAAAAAATAAAAATAAAATTAAAAAAAATTGCCCCAGCAGTATAGTGAGGCTCCACAAGAGAGGGCGGCCCAGCTCTGTTATCCCGAGGAAAGGATCATGTTGTCACTTGGTAGAGGAGGAGTGATCTCGTAAGGATCGAGTTGCTCTACTTGACTTGGTGTGGAAGAGCCCTATGAACTTGCACCTACACCTGTCCCCTCTGGCATCCCCTGTGACCCCTTCCTGGAACCCCCAAGTGGGATTTAGCACATTTCAGAAAGCTCTGATATAAGCCAATCTTTGCCCAGCTCCTTTCTTATCGATTACATTTTTAGTTTGACTTTGAATTAAAAAGAATTTATCAGAAGAACATTCATTAGGTGAGAAGCACTTTTTAATTTAATTGGCATTAATATAGGAGAACTTCTACTGCATGGGGCCTGAGAGGACAAACAACTTAAATTTGTTTTGTTTTCATAGTTCCTAAGATTTAGGACTATTGAATTTTGGTTCTAAAAGCACGTAGAGGTCATCTAGCTCTTGGCCCTTCTTTTACTGCTGAAGACTGAACCCCAGAAAGGGGAAGTGACCCAAGCATGGATATGCACTAGTTAATGGCTGGCTAGGATTAAAAACCAGAGGGGCGAGCAGTGAGACCAGCACTCTTTGTACTAAATCCTGCGCTGCTGCAACAAACTTCCTCTCTAACCTCATACCATAGCAATTTCAACACTGTGGCTGGTATTACAAACCGTTCTATTACTCGACTTAACTCTTGAAACCCAAGAAAACTCTTCAGTTGCCCCTGGCTCCCTGCCACATGTTGCTATTTAGCTTTGCCAATAATAGTTGGCAATTAGAGAGGGTAGTGGGCGGTGATGTGATATCTTGGGGAGCATTTATTGGTACATAGTCATGGAAGTAGCAGAAGTCAGGAAATTCTATTTCTACATGGACCTCTTCAGCAAAGATACTATCCGTAGAGGCTTTACCATCTTCACTGTTACGTTTTCATGGATTTTGATTCCACAGAATTCCACATATATTTTAGCATGTACTTCATTTCTAAGCACTTACTACCATAGTATCCCAGAGACCTTAGAAGGCATCTCTATCCAAATCCCCCTACAAATGCCCTGCCAAGTGGTCAGCTAGTCTCTGTCAGACTCCTTCAAGGATGAGTAACTCCAAGTCACCACAAAGTGATTTCCAGCATATGTTAGAAAATTCTCCCCCAGTCCAGCCCAAATTTACTTCTCTGTGCAGCCCTCATTTTTCTGCCTACAGTTACCCTAATTCAACCCAACAAGTATTTGAAAAATTCTCAGTTATTTGAAGACAGTCTATTCAATATTTTTTCTCTAGGCTAGACGTTTATATCTTCAAATATTTACCCTAAAAATAGTTTTTGACTCTGTGACTTTCCAGTGCATTCTCTCCAGTGTATAAAGATTGCTTTTCTTTTTTAGGACCTTTTAATATGTAGAGTCTCAAACTGAACACAGTGCTCAAGGTATCATCAGGGTGACTGGGATGGACCTATCACCAAAACCATTCAATATATTATATCTTCATTAAAGGCCACCTAGCAAGATCCTATTAGCTATTTTTGATGACTTCATCATCCCACTTACAAATATTGAACTTGTAATTAGCTGAAATCCATAAGCCACACATCTCTCCACTATCCTTGTGCCAGAAAAACTTCACGTAACACCTTTGAATTTCATGCTTTGGCCTTCAGTCTGTTTCCAGCCTCAGGTCTTCTTTGGGTCCTCAGTCAGGCACATCTGCTGCCAGCTCTGTTGTTGGCAAATTTGATGGGTGTCATTGACGCCCACGTCAAAGCCATGAATAAAAGTGTTGACCGGTGAGAACATAGAGCAGAAAGCCGGAGGTTCAAAACCACAGAGGTTCTCTCTGCGCTTTCACCATCCCCTGCTCTTTGACTTTAATATTTCCACCAGTTGCCTCCACCTAACTTTTCCTCCATGCAGTACGCTTTCCTCATTTTGTCCGTAGCATTATCGTAAGACACCAGGCATGCAGTATTCCCATGAATGAGGAAATAAGGTTTGTCCAGAAAGACTTGTTCTTGATGGAACCAGACTGAGTTTGAGAGGCCCTTGCCTCTATTTCAGAGCACTTGGAACTCTCTTTTAAATAGCCTGTTACAGTTACCCAAAGTCCCAGTCATCAGTGTCATCTCTCTATAGCTACTGTGTTGTTCTTTTTCTTTAATTAAGCTATTTGCCTAGCTTTTATGTTCCACCATCTCTCCTAGTCTCCACAGTTATCAAATAATTCTGAGAGCAGATTAACATTCTCAATGGAAAGGTTTTAACTATATCAATATGGTACTTTATTTTAAGAAAATGTGAGGGGGGGAAAAAAGAGAGAGAGAAAAGGACCTAAAGAAATTCTTTTTATTTTATTTAAAAATATTCTCCCACCTTTATTGAGATATTATTGGCATCTAAGTTTAAGGTGTACAACGTGACAATTTGATACACGCACATATTGCAAAATGATCATCATGGTAAGGTTAGCTGATGCCTCCATCCCCTCACATGAATACTTTTTTGTGTATTATCGTCACTGTGCTATACATTAGATCCTTGGAACTTACTCATCTTATAACTGGAAATTTGTACCCTTTGACCAACATCTCCCCATTTTTCCCACCCAGTCCCAGCCCCCAGCAACCACCATTTTACTCTCTTATTTCTCTGAGTTTGTGGGAGGTTTTTAGATTCTACATATAACTGAGAACATCCAGTATTTGTCTTTCTCTGACTTAAAGAAATCCTGTTAACCATGGATTAGTTACATCACCTTCAGAATCCTTGGGCTCACCATTCGATATTTATGCTTTAATTCAAGCAAAAGTCAAGAGCTTTTGAATACAACCATAGTAGTGTGACCATTTATACTCCATTAGCAGCCCCTAAGACAAGTGGTTGGGACATGATGCATGCCCAGATCTCACAGCACTGGATCCAAATTAGGTATATCCCCTATTTTTCCCCCCAATACCTATTTTACTAAAATTCAGGCCTGTGACCTAGAAGCAAGACAGTTGGTCTGCATGGGACCATCATACCCAAAGAGCAGTCTTTCTCCACCTTCTGGGACAAATCGAGCCTCGTTTTCTTATTTTTCCCCTAAAGGATGTGTTTAGCACCCTGGCATCATGAACTGTAAATAAAAACAAAATCTTGTTGTCTTCCCCACTTCTAAAATATAAAAGCATATTTAAAACAGACTCTATGACCTCATCATATTTTTACTGTGTTTTCTTCTTAAATAATAGAGGGGAAAGCAAGTATACCCTTTTAATAACTTTTTTATTGAACTTTTATTCGGAACAAGGACACAGTGCTAAAACATCCATCATTTAGAAAAGGTACAACCTTTGCATTTTAAGCAAGAACCATTACCCTTGTTTTCCCCAGAAAGAAGATTTGGGGTAGGGGAATATATATTGTATCTATTAGAAAATACACAGGTGTTCATTCACTCATTCTGTGCTTCAGATCCTTTGGGGGTACACAGATGTCTCTGATACTGAGGCCTTTGACTCTGGGAGGGTCATAACTCAGGTCTTTGCCTACCGCAATGCAAAATAGAATTGCCAAGTGACCTCAGAAGCCATTCAGAAGAGGGTGAACATTGGAGTCTGTGTAGTAATTTGACCTTTAGAGACAGGCTAGAAAGGGTATTACAGAGCCATAGATAGACATGGTTTGTAAAAATTCAGAAAATATAGGATCTTATGAGGCCAAATGGAGGTAAGAAAACTGCCCGGTGGTACCAGCCCCCGCAGCTCCCAGCCAGGGCTGCACTGGGCGTAGAGCCCCTCTTCGGAGCACAGCAGCTCCAGCAGTTGGCGTGGACATTCACATGGGAGTCCACAGGAAGAGCAAGTTTTCATGTATATTTTTTACATCCAAATTAAATTAACTCATGGAATTTTCCACCCTTAGGAATTAAAGTAGCAGCTCATGAAGTAATTCAGTTATGTCATTCATACCAAAACAGAAAATACTGGAGCAACTTGGCAGTGTTTAAAAGCCAAGAAGACTAGGCCTTGGCCATTTTATATTTTTTCAAAATCTGTGGTCGTTGTGTTATTTTAACTTTTATTGTGGCTGTAAATTTTTTAAATCAAAAGTATCTTAATTGCTTAGAAAACAGAAGTGTAAAGTGCGTTCAAAATAAGAAGAGGGTTTAGGCAAAGCAGCTTTACAAATGAAAATCTAAAAAAAAAAAGCTTTAACCACATTTTCTGAAAGGCAGGGATTCTACCTAATTGGTTGACATTCACAGTTGTGCATAATTATAGCTTCCTTTATATCCTTAAATTGTCTTAAACTCTAAATTTTAGTTCAACCACAAGACCTGTCCACTATTAGTTAAATGACGTCTTTGGGGAAGCATTGTCCTGATACAGTAGCATGTTCATTTTCAAGCAGGTAATTGGACGTATTATCAAAAACCAAGGTATTGAGTTGCCACGTTTTAATTTCTCATTTGCCTTCTCCCCGGCTTCTGCTCACGGACGGGTCTTGTTTGGAGCTGAAAGTGTGTGAAAGTTATTGGAGAAGGGTAGTCTCTGGGTAATGTTTCTGTAAGCTGCCCAAATTTCCCCCCCTGTAGTCTAGATGGGAAACAGCTGGGTTTTGTTTAAAAAGCTGTTTTGCGAAATGTCTGAATCTTGAGGTGTAGAACTGAGGTCACCAGTACAGCAGGTGCTCAGGAACAAGTGAGCAAGTCCCTGGGGACGGGCTGGCCCTGTCACCTTCTGCAGGGCACTTCCTTGTAGAGGAAAAGGTGTTGAAGTTGGCTCCTTCATTTAGGACACAAACAGATATAAGTAAGTAATCGCATTAGCGAGGCCATTAGAAGTTGAGTATCTTTGAACACAGCCAGCCCTTGAGTAAATAATTAGCTCAGTATGAAAGAAACCAAAATGGTCATTTCCCTCACAGGGTTTCAAATGCTGCAAAAGTCTCAGGCCTTAGCTTCCTTTAGGTATTCTAAGTTTGAATTTCCTCTTTACCAACAGTAAAAGAACTGCAATTTCAAATAAGCAGTCCCGTAACCCAGAGTGTTTTTGAGTTTGTGGATGCCATCTAAGCGAAAGGGAGAAAAGAAACCTGAGTTGGCAAGACCAGTGCCAGAGCAGTTTTGAAAAAGGCAAAGTAAGAAACATGTGGAATCACTAAAGTCCAGGGCACGTCAGATGTCCACCAGTCTGAAGATGAAAGGAAGCAGCCTCCTCCCCTGGGAGCTGGAGGTTATTAGCAGCTGTTTATCCAGTCGGGAATAGAGATTAACATTGTAATTTTTTTTTTAAGAACTAGAAGAAAATTTGTTTGGGAAGTTGGCTCTTCATATCAAGTCACTGTGCATTGCCAAAGAAAACTTCCTTTCTCAGAACTCATGTACTCAAGTTGAGCAATGTTATGATTCTCTGAGAAACTCGGGATTACCAAAAAGTCTTGTCTCCATTAACTAGAACAGGGAAGGACAGAAATGGATGGATGTCGGCCGTTGACACATTTCGTTGTACTCTTTAAATGTGAAGCCAGCTGTTTGGTCTGTTACCTGCTCTCCAGCCCGCCACTAAATGGGGTGTTCTTCGCCACCCCCCTTCCTCACTTCCCCTAACTTAATCTTTGCCACTCTGAGACATACACAGATGGATTTTGCCCATGCCTACTGCTTGTAAAATGCCTTTTCATGACATATTGGGGAAGCTGCTGAACACTCTGTGGAGCTTTATTCAACAACAAAAAAAGAGTTGGATATTGGTATTTTTTCCCTGATTTAATGCTACTCTTAATGTCATTTTCTTTTATTAAATCCTTTCTTTCGCTTTTGATCTTCTTTATAGCAGAGCCACTGGTCATATGGAAGCTATTATTGGGAGATGAAAGACTTCATTGCAGTTAAATAAGAGTGAATCATTTGGGCCAATAATACACACATACAGTGAGGTACCATTTGTGTCCCAGTGCCCCATGTTGTTCAGTTTGTAGCAAAGCCATTGAGGTTTATGAAGGGATTTACAAAAACCTGCTTTTTGTCTGAAATATGTTGTCTGACAATATGAAAACATTAATATGCAGTCCTTCGCTGCTTATACATATAAGATCTAAATAATGCCACTTTTCAATTTAAAATTGAAACTTTCATTTAAAGTTGAACTGCTATTTAATTAATGTTAAAAGTCAATTTTCTAAAAACATATTTAGATAATCTACATCAAAATTCTACCCATTATTTGAAACCTGTCTAAAATGCCACCTTCTTCTAGGCAGCCCCTGGTTTCTCAATCTGATAGGGTTTCGCCCATTCTTTAAAGTCCTGCATGACCTGTATTCCTTTATGACATTCATCTTATTTTGCCTTATCTAGTAATTATATTAATCCACCATTAAGATAAGAGCCTATAAAGTAATAGTTGTGTCCATCTTTTATAATTTTTTTCTGAAAATATCAAAATAGAGCCATGTATATAATAGTCAAAAGGCATTTGTTGAATTAAATGAAATATTTACTATTTGATAGAAGCATGCTAAATGTATATTTAACAATATCAAAGGTGTTAGGTTTCATAAATATTATCACAGACCCGCCATTTGTGTCATCATTTACTACTAGGAAGCATCTAATTGCACATTGCAATGCTACAGTCCTATGACAGTGATCTCTACACCCCATCCTTGCCCTGGGGACACCTGCAGCTCTGGACAACAGCAGAGTGGTCAGGATGTGTAAGCGCTGCCATGTTAAATGGTGTCCTTGGGTGCACTTTAAGGGTGGGGATCACAGTGAGCAGTCAGGGAAGATCCCTGTCCGTGCTCGGCAAGGTGATGAGCGCTCTGGAGATCCAGGCAGCCCAGGAGTTAGAATACAGCGATTTGGGGGACCAACAAAAGAGAAGTGGCTGGGGAGTGGTGCGGAGCAAACCAGCCCTGGGAGACAGGGCAGGGAGGGATTTGCTCAAACCTTCGCGATGTGGGAGTGACAGTGCAGATGAGAGGTCATGAGTAGGTAGCTGAAGATTGACATTAAGGAATTTAAAAATAGGAGGGAACTAGAATGGCCCTAGGGTGTGTATAGGTAATAACCTTAGACTTGATCCATAGAATAAGGAAAATCCATGCTGTGATCTTGATATGCAAGGGACCAAGTGATGGGCAGGGAATATGGCATTTAAAAGGTTAGTATTTAGAAAGTAATGGGGAAGAGCCATTTCATTTGTTTAGGTTAGCTTCTTCACACTTCCACTTCCTTTCCAAGTATTTTACAGTAAGCATGTGTTACTTGGATAATAAAGAAAGCATTTTAAAAATAAAGGCTAGTCAGGTAAGGATAAACCGTGGTGATGGATCGCCTGGACTAGCTGCAGGGCGCTGTGTGTGGAAGCCCGACATGACTGTGCACTCACACAGGTGTGCTTGCGCTGCAGGGACCTGAAAGTTCACATCAAGTGTTCATTTGTCTTTCCTTCACCCCAAAAGAGAAACTGCTCGCAGATAATTACAAAATGTCACCATAATCTCTTTGCTAGATGGGCTTCTTCAGTAGGCATGGGTTAACTTCAGTTCCCTGTTATGAACCTGTACTTGGGGCAGGGGAGGTCTCTGTTAACCACCCCTCGAAGTACTGGTTTTGTGGGCCGCATCCAGTTACTGTTTCCCCTGTAGGAAAATGATGTAAAAAATTGGGGGCAAAGGGTGGAGATACAGAGGAGAGAAATGAAACAGTTTTAATAGATGGAACTTATGAGTTAAGAAAAAAAGGTGAACTGAAATCAGATAACAGCCATTTGCATCTCTCGAACTAGTTCACAGAATTTTAAGCATTTTGGTGGACATCATAGGAGTTTCAGCCTAGCTGATCACATAACCAGTCGGCACTGCCAAGATTAAGGTCATTTAGATCATGTTCCATTTCTCTTGAAAATTATCTTATCTGCAGAAAATAAGCATTAAATAAATCTCCAAGAATTTCTCAATAAGGAATCACCTTAATTTCAGGTAAAGTGGAAGTGAAGCTGTGAGATTTCTGGGGAGCAGGGTGGAGGTGGGATGATGGGTGTTCTTAAGACATTTAGGAAGTCGTCTTCCAGTAAACATTTCTCAAGAATTAAATTCCAAACAAAAGAATTGAATCCAGATCTTACTTTAGTGAAAAGTCCTTCAGACGTTTAATCCAATGAATAAAAAATATATACTCTGATTATTTTTTAAACTGGGGAATGTGGAAATCATATTTGTGGCTGAAAGGTACCCTACATGTTAGAACTTCCTGACACAAAAGAGTTGGTTATGGGTGGTAGGTCTTGTTTTCTACAGGCTCTTGGTGCTCTGGTGTTTCTCGCAGTATCCATCTCCTGCCATTTCATGAACTTCCAGGTTCCCACCGGTGGCTGCTAAACAAAGTTTGCATGACCACGTCCCATCTCTTTAAAAGGTGCACTTGTGGATTAAACGGTACTTTGCACATTTGGAAAAATAAGTTTGCTCTCCTCTAATATGACAGAGAGATATGGCAAGATAATTGAAACTGAAATCTAGCACTCTACAACTGTCATGCATAATTGATATTTCACGGGGCGATTACAGTTACAGACACCAAAACTGTTTTCTATGTCAGTGGGTGTCTCATTACAGTAAAAGCCCATCACCTTTTTTTTTCATGAATACAGAAAAACAAGAAGAGAAAGAAAAGAGAGAAAACTGGAAGCTCCCAGGACCTTTTTCTTTGTCCAGTTCTTTAAGAATCACCTATGTCAAAAGAAAAATTTTGAACCAGATGCTATTAATAACCAACTCCCATTTTGATGATACTGCAGTGCTTTAACAGCACCTCTCATTTTGTGTCACTATCACTTGGTCTAGAAACTGATGACAAGTTTCCTAAATTTCCCGTCCTGCACTCTTTTAGAAGGATTATGGTAGAAGAGAAGGAACTGAGGTCTGAAAGCCTGTTTTGAAGCAGTTATCTCTGGAGATAACATTAACAAGGATTGAATAACTGCCAAATGAAATTTAATACATTTTCCCATCCATGAAATAGGCCTCTTAAATACAACAGAATAATTACTTTCACAGTACTCCCTGGAAACAAAGAGAGCAGAAGCACTGAATGTCTTTTTTGTTTGTGGTGTTTGTTGTTAGCTTGAGGATCAGGATGAGGGTATTTACCAGATTGCTGTGTGCATCCCCATGTAAAGCAGCCTTGCCAAGAGCCACCCAATTGGAGGCTGCATATCTTTTAAATCTGTTTATGTTGGAGGAGTTGTGGCAGATATTAAATTTTGTAATTTAGTTAGACATCTTGGCCTTGGCCTGAGTTGGTGAACCATTATGTTTTTTCCTCTGTGATAAAGAAAACTAAAATGATTTTCATATCCATAGCTGTATCTACACACACACACACACACAGCTTTAAAACAAAAGCTCCAGGAAGTAAACCCTTTTGTCCCTTAAATCTGTACGGAGACTGGTTTACGGTTGTGAGTAGGCAAAACACAGGGTTTATTCTTGTATTCTTGTATATTGATTTTTGTATTATTTTCCATATGAACAACTGTAAACCTACTTTTGCCCCACCCTGAATATATACCCAATCAAATTGTTCAATATTACAAGTTTTCTGAGTTCAAAATTTGTTTCAGGTCTCTAACTGGCTGTTCACTAAGTCACTTAACCATTTCTGGCCTTAGCTTGCTTCTCTGTGGGATGAGGAATTTGGCCTAACTGGTTTCCAAGTCTCTCCAAGCCCTTAAATTCTATATGCTATGATTGGAAAGTGCTTCTGATATATCAGTCTCATCCTCAGAAAGTAAGGTTATTTAAAATTACCTGGCGCATACAGATTCAAAAGAAGTAATGCACTTCTAAAGTTATTTAATTATTCCCAATGGTAAATTAGCACAGGAGAATTTAAATAGCAGTGTTTCAGCTTGAATATAACTTGAGCTAAGGTGAAATGTAACCTAGATATTTGCACATAACAGCCATGGTCCACAGGCCTGCGGGAGGCGCAGCCATGCTGAGATCACATGATCCTGGGGTGGCCCATTCAAAGGATGGCCCATGTCTGCTTCAGGATGAGCTGGGCCATCAGATGATCTTGACGTCCTGAGCTCAGAAATACTAAGCCAGAGAGGGGGTTAGCAGCAGGCACAGACCTGAAGAATGCACCCCAAGAGACCATGAAGGAAGAGTCCAGCTGGATCCTGAGGGGGCAGAAGTCGGAGAGAAACAGAGGTAGCAGCAGAGGGAGGAGAGAGGCTGGGATCGCTCACGAGAGACCAGCCTTAGGTCCTGAGAGTTTTCTAGGTCCCAAACCTAAAGTACAGAAATCTTCATGATAAATCTTTTTTTATTGCATTTATTGTGTGGCACTGGTTAATAAAATTATATAGGTTTCAAGTGTACAATTTTATAACATCATCTGTACATTGTACTGTGTGTTCACCACCTGAAGTCAAGTCTCTCTCCGTCACCGTTTATCCCCCTTCCCCTCTTCTGTCTCCCCCACCCCATCCCTTCTGGGAATCACCATGCTGTTGGCAAGTGTTTATGAGTTTTGGGGGTTGTTTTTGCTTAATCCCTTCACCTTTTTCACCTAGCCCCCCAACCACCCTCCCCCTTGATAGCTGTCACTTTTGCATCTTGAATGAGGTTCTGGTTCTTACTATTAAAACTGCCACATTAAATTGATCAGGGCACAAAAATCCCACAAGGACCACTATAAGCTCCACAAGGAAGGGGCCACATCCAGGTTCTTCACCATTGTGTCCCCAGCACCTCACAGAGTGACGAACATGGACTAGATGAGTGAATATTTGTTGAATTAATAAACGTACACTTTGACCAATTAACAATTCTTGAACATTTTTTAGATTTTATTTCTATCTTTTACTTTTAGCATAAATATGTCTAAAACCACATTGTATATGACTCTAAGAAGGTTCTTCCTAAAGACTGCAAAAAATTTACAATCAGTATTAATAAAATGAACTGTTTTCATAGGCTGGCTTTTAACTCTGAACTATTGCTTATCTAGGTAAAAAGGTTATCAAAATAAGGCTTTGATGAAGTATGAATTTTCTTTAAAAAAAAATTTAAAACACCATCCTTAGATTTTATTTGTAGGCTGAAGGAATCTGCTTTTTTCTAGTGACATTATCTTGTATTTATTATATGGAAGGTGGGTGAATCCTGACCCTGTCATACAGATAGTGGTATTGGTTCCTCCATCTGTTTCTGAGTTTCCCTAGTGATGGATTTGTGCAGGCCATCTCTTGTCTTTCTTTCCTGGTCTTTTATGTGACCAGAAATAATGTTTTTGAAAGAGAAGTAAATAAGACATGCTGTTTGTGGTTAAGGAAACATGCAAAGCAAAGCTAATTCTTCAGATTAGAATCTTATTTGACAGCCAGAGGCTTGGACTTGATCCTGGAGACTCAAACTCATTACCATGGATCTGGACTGTCATCAGTTGTTCGTTTGACCTGGAATACACATAGTTTATTAGGAAGGCCTTGAAACATTTAGGATAACTTCATCCCCAGCTTCCTTTATAGAAAATAATTTATGTATTTCTTGAGATGATTTGAAATGATCTGTAGAAAATATATAAAATTAGGTAACATGTATGGCTTCAATCTAAACAAAAACATAGTCAGAACAACTATATTCTCAAACATATTTATAATAATAACATTTAAGATTTACTGTCATTGTGCAGGAGAAAGATTTAAAATCAAATGGATGTAAATAAAATTGAGATAAAAGTGCAGAGATGATCGTAAGTGAGGGTGGGTTGAGTTCTGAGGGTTCCCGAACTACATAGGCCCTTATTTTCTGTAATATGCAGGTATTTTCGGTCAGAACACAGAACAGCATCTGTTATTATTGTGTGCCAGTTGTTTCTCATATTGCTTCTTCTTGTAATAAACATAGAACTTATTCTCTAAAACTTCTAGCATTATTTTCTCCATTTTGGATTTAGAACTCACCCATGGTTATATGCTATTAAAAAAACCAGTTACACTTAGAATCTAGATATTGTTGACTCTTGTTATTGGAATCTTTTCATTCAGTTACTCTGTCTTTCATAATAGTTGAGGCAAAGAAAATATAAAGGTAATTGGTTGTGAGTTCTTTTTTTCTCTTGTAAAAACTAAACTCAGTGTGTGATCCAGAAGGGAAAAAAGAAATTTCAGGATCAATGTCTGACTATGTTTTAAGTGAAAAGCAAACTATAACCTTAAATTACATCATAGATGCCTACAAAGAAGGCTTGAAAGTTTTAATAGAATGATTCTAAAATAGAAGGAATGTGCATCTCTGCTATGCTCAGATATGTGGCTACCTTCAGTGATTCTAACTTAGATCTTCCTTTGTGGAAATCCAGGAAATTAAATCTGCTGGAAACACCAATAAATACGAATCAACACTAAGGTAATTATTTAGGTTAACATTGAGAGATTTAAAAAGTGACCTTTTTGATCAAGGCCTGTAAAATTCAGGCTTACAAGTTGACATCTTAGACCGAAAGGATAGTCATCAATCTGTCTGGAAAATGCCCAAATATAAAAATGGCATATCTAAACTGGAATGGCAAATAGCTGTCAGTCTTTGTTTGGAAGGGAAAATAAAAACATATACCATCAGTGAGTGAGGATTGGCTGGACGAACCGTGGGCACGGTCTGCCTGTCAGAGCACAGGCCTGAGTTCCAGGTGAAAGATGGAGTAGCATGGGCATGGTGTCCGTATGTGAGAAGGGCTTACACTCACTCCATGGAACTCCAGAAGCTGACACTAGGACCAGTGGTGGGATGTGCAAGGAGACCTACTTGTGGTGAAAGTGGAATGGACAGCTTTGGGAGATCATCAGGGTCTCAGCACATTGGCTGCACACACACAGAAACTAAATAACCACCATTCACAGTGATCCAGAAAAAGACATGGGCACAGCATGGTCTCCTTGGATCTTTTACCTACAACATTAATTTATACTTCATGATGCTCACAAGTCTTTGGATCCTGTACTATTCTTGCTATATTTTGAATCTGAGCAATTAGTATGATTTATTGACCCTTCCTCCCAATCCTGAATTACTTTTTTCTGTATTGTTCCTGAGTCTGTAAAGGCGATAGCTTGCTACCAGGCTGCCTTTAGCTAGCATGGGCTCTGTTCAGGTCTGCGAATGCTACTGTCTTCAGTTCAGGTCTTACCGTTGTTGCATCCTGTGGAAATTCTCTTTTTAAACATTTGGTAGTCAAAGCGAAGATTCTCCTCTGTGGCTTTATATTTTGGATTGGAAAAAATTCAAGTTTTTTTTTATTTATAGCAGTCTAAATTCATGGATAAATATTTTCAGTGTTAGACTCATTGTCCTGTGTAAATGTTCACCTAACAGCAAGCTAAGAAAATACTTAGTTGGAAATGCAAACAGAAATGCAGCTACTCAGGTTCCTCGTAGTTTGCGGAAGCTTCGTGGCTCTGCGGTAGGGCAGCAAGCGCTCTAAAGCCGGCCGCTGCTGTCTCGATGCCCCCGGCTCTCCATCTCCGGGCCCGCAGCAGGTAGTAGTAGTTAATAAAAAGCTCAGCTTTTTTTCAGACCAAGTCATCGTGCTGTACTCTATAATTATATTCTTGGAAGCATAAAGAGTGTTTACAATACGGTGTCTTCCTAGGATCAGAATAGTGAAAAAAAGTGGAAAAATGTCCAAACATCTTTGCATGGCAATGATGGCATTACTGGTGTGTTTAATAAAACCTTTATTGGTACATTTTCCGGTGTGGTGGCATTGGCAGCAACGGTCCCCCTTTGGATTTGGAACTCAGCAGCCGATGAAATACAGTAAACATTAATTTGGAATGGGCTGCCAGTTTTGGAAAGCCAGGTGACATTTTATTATATTTGTACCGAGCAGGGGCTGCGTCCCATACTGCCGCAGCTTCCGCTGTCACAGGCTTAGCTGGCATTATGGAAAAAAAATGGCAGGCCTGAGAATCTTATCCCCTGAAATGAAAGTCGAATGCCAAATTGAAATTCCTGTAGGATTTCCGATAGCAATGGGGGAATTGAGAAGCCCACAATTAAGCATATGGGCATTAAGATAATTGTCAGATCTGTTGGCGGACATGATAGAAGACAGATGGGTACGAATCAGTGCGCTCCGCTGCAGCACCCTGGGAGACAATTTGACGTTTTACCTGCCTGAGCTCCTCTGCCATGTTTGTCACTGGATGCACGGCACAGCATCTCGCTGAGTGTTAAGTGGCTGTGCGGGGCACTCTAGGTGTATGTGCGGTCCTTCAGCGCCCTCTAGTGAAATGCGTTTGGGAGTTTTGTCCCGCAAAGGCCGGTGCTCCTTCATCAGGTGCTTGCTACCCCAGGAAAGCGCTGGCTCACCTCTGCTTCCCACTGAACCCTATGGGTCCTCTCCCCTTGCAGGTTGGGGCCCACCGCGAAGACAGCGTGGCCCTGAGAGGCAGCCATTCTCTTGTGCCAAACCAGGTTCCGGTCCCGCAGCTCCCTGTCCAGTCGGCAACGTCCCCTGACCTGAACCCACCCCAGGACCCCTACAGAGGTAGGTCCGCCCCAGGCACTCTGACCTCGCTTAGCAGTAGAGCTAGTACGGATCCCCAGCTTACTTGGCATTCATCCCTCAGGAAGCACTGGCAGAAAACCAAGAATCAAATTTGGTACAAAAATGGTAAGTAAATGGGAAAGTATTTAGAACATAGCTGGCTAATTGTGTTTCTTCAGTAGCTGTTTTCTTCAAACATCCTCTGAAATCCTGGTACCATTTCAGCAGGGACCGAGACAACAGACTGATGAGAGGAAATTTTATTTTAGCTATTTCCACATCGTATTCAGGTCCTCTAATGTGGTTACTTGTAGCCTGAAAATGATATTTCCAAATGAACAGGAAGGAAGGGAACTGTTTTTGTCATTGAAGATTAGAGGAAATATAGGTACATTTTTAAAAATGGAACTTGGTTGGATGATTTTCAGTATTGAGTCATCCAGCCCCGTAAGGATTGCCTCACACCACTGACCATAGTGGGCTTTTCATGACCCCGGGACATTGTTCTGTCAGACGCTCCCTGTGGGACTGACTGACCAGGTGACCAGGAAACACTTAAGTAACATCTCCTCATTCCCCTCATATTTAGAATAAAAATGATAGCACTACCACAGGAATATGCATGAGCATTTTTTCACCCTTTTAAACATTGTACTAATCTGAGTGTTAACTTTATATGGGCATGCCTCCCCATTTTTATTTAAATACTAATAATGTGAAGGACCTTTCTGTTAAAGAGCCTTTAGTTTTTCTTTCTCCATCCTAGATCAACACTCTTTAAACCTGAGGTCTGTTCGCATGCAGATTCTGACTCAGTAGGTGTGGGATTCTGCATTTCTAACAGGCTCCTGGATGGCAGGGATGCTCCTGCCCCATGGGCCAAATTTTGAATGACAGGGTTCTAGACCACAGATTGAAAATAGAGGGCAGTCATCAATAGACATGCTTCTGCCTTAGAAATAAATGATTACATTAGGGTCAAGTTGTAAAATGTATTATGGTCTTGAAAGTTGAGCAATAAGAAAGCTCTAAATTTCTTCAGCGAGCAGCTATCTGCTTTCCATATGTGCCATTTTTAAATGCTGATTACTCTTTGAGGATAAGAGAATCCTAATTTCAGAATATCATTAGGGTATCTATTGAAGTCTTGACTGTACATATTTAGCGTACTCCCTGGGAATTATATTTTAAGGACATTTTTCTATTAAATCATTGCATATGGAACAAACTCAATATAATAGCTGATATTTACTTGGGTTCTTAATCAGAACATTGAGGTGTGTGATTTTCATGATTATGATTTTCATTGCAATTAAGTTGATGTTTTGTAGACAGTGAAATTACCATCTACTCCAAAAGATTGCAAAATAGAATTTAACCCCCGAGCCAATGCAGAGAAAACTTGCTTCCGCAGGTGCATTTTTGAAACTTCACCAGGTAGCACCAAAAAAAAAAATAGTGACAGAAGGATCACAGTTGAGCAGTATGAACTGTGTAGCTCGCAGCTCTGCAGTCTGGGGTGTGCGTTTGTGCATCAAGCCTTTGGTGGAAACGTCACCTGGTCTCCTTTTTTCTGTAGGCATGCCACCAGGATTGCAGGGCCAGAGCGTCTCCTCCGGCAGCTCTGAGATCAAATCCGACGATGAGGGCGATGAGAACCTGCAAGACACGAAATCTTCCGAGGACAAGAAATTAGATGACGACAAGAAGGATATCAAATCAATTACTAGGTCAAGATCTAGGTAACAGTATATAATACTGTCGCTTCATTTAATTCCTTTATTGGACTTTGATGAAGTGAACAGAACAGGAAGAAACTATTCAGTTTTTTCCTGGCAGGTAAATCTGCAGCTGAAAAGAAATTTAAAGGCCTGCTCTAGAGTTGCTGGCGTGTCGTTTAAGATACCTGCACTCTAGTGGTGCCTGAAATGTCTGTGCATTTGTGAATTTGGACCCAGGGCTAATTACACACGGTAAAAACAATTTGTAATGGACTCAAATATGAAGAGTTGATTTTTAAAACTATACTTACTCTACAAATTTGGTCAGAAGTGTTCTTTCTAAAATATTTCTAAAAAGGGATCTTGGTGATATTGAAAACTCAATTGATGTATATGCAACTATAATGTTTTTCTTACCTCAAAAGTGAGAAAATACTGATTTCCCAGCTTTATCCTAAACATGTTGATGTGTGTGTGTGTATAAAACAACACCTAAATTGCAAATTTTTTCTCTCCCTCCTATAGAAAATACAACTGCAGGAAAATAGCTTCTGGTTGGTTTTCTTAAATACAGTATTCAGTATTTTTAAATTAGAATCTATCTCCTTGGACTTTGACTCTAATCTGATACCAGGTTTTTTTAATACGGTGCCACCCGTATTCCTTATGTCAATTCCATTGGGTGGTTTTGATTTGCAAATGAAAAGTACTAAGACTACACCTTCCTTTTAAAGGCTGTTTGTTGTTCTCAAGGTTGTATCTAGTGTCCTGTAGGAATTAAGAACATGCCACCTTTTCATATCGCCTTTATAATTATTATGATAAATTCTATTACATGTCCTACCACAAGTTCCAAAAACATGAAAAGCCCCTAGCTTATACCTTTCACCGTCACTACGGCCTCCTGACTCCTGGCCACATTGGTGAGAGATCCCCAGGAGGGGCTTTCACATGCTTACATCCTCTGTTAGCCCAGTCAGTTCTGGGTAACTCAAGTAGTGACCATAACTTATGCAAGTTTCCCTACAACATTTTAACTTGCTGTTAAGAACCTTCATATCTTAAAAGGCCACTCTTATAACACTGACTCATGTCTCCAAAACTGTATTGTGAGGCAGTGCTTTTCAGACCGAGGCAGTCTATTTGCATAACCAGTCTGATTAATCATTAGCCTGAATACCTTTGGAAAACACTTCCCATTTTCAGGCCCACCCTTTGAAAGGTATGGCACATGTTTGATATGTAAAAATATTACCCCCAATTTTTAACTTCAGGACAGGCTCAGCAGAAACTTGACTCTGTTCTCTTTTCATTTAGTATATCCTATCTGTGTAGTGGAATGTGGACATGAATTAATAGTTAGCTTGATTTCCGAAGGATCAGCAGAGGAAGTCGGGGGGATCAGATGGCAGCGCCTTTTCCGACTGGCTCGGTTGGTGTGTTCACTAGCACGCATCCACAGCAGACAGTCCCATCTGGAAGGGAGTTCAACCTTTGGGGAGATGAGCCAAGTCTGGCAGCCTGTGTCTTTGGTGTCTCCCTCCTCCCCTCCCTTACAAGTGTTCTTGGCTCACATAGGCCATCTTTATGTGCAACATGTGCTTGCAACCAAGGATATCACGGCCATTCTTGATTGATGGGGCTCCGCAACCACAGTTGATCCTTGTTGCACTTTGGAAGTTACCCAGAGATTCTCCAACACGGAGAATATAGTTTAAGCCGACTTCATTAAGTGTACATTGTCTTGACTCAGAAACTTCCCACATGTCCTCCAGCTCTGAAGCGCTGTGATTAACACCTTTTCCTGGGAACATGCAGATTCGTGGCATTTGAAGTAGAGGTCAGCCTTCATGGTTCTCCTGAGCAATGCTTGAATCCAAGTTAGCGTCCTTCAGACAGTCATCTCCGTCTCGTTTTTTCCTAATGGAGAGCCCGTTACTTTGGGTGAAGTTTACTTTACCTTTGATCTCTCTCATGACCAAAACTCTCTTGCTCATATCAAATCAAACTAATCCACTGGGAGCTCTTCTTTGAGTTCTGCCTTCCTGACACGAGACATCGCCCACGCCTCTCTTTTACATAATTGCCCAAGGTGAGGCCCCGATGCTCTGATGCCTGCCTTATGCTCTGCTTTCCAGGTGGCCCATCATCTTACTTGTCCTCCTTTCAGAAGTTTCTTCTATTGTGTCAGCATGACACCCACAAACAGAAGTAATCTTGCCTTTCCTGACTCTACAGGGTCCAGCCATGCCTTTGATATGAATCGCCAGCATTTTCTGTTCTCACAATTAGAGATTAGCTTCCTGGCTTCATTTTTGACTCACAGTGAGTCACAAGCTCTGATGGGTAGATCTTCAGTTTTTGTTTTGTTTTGTTTGTTTTACGTAGCTCATGTCAACTCAGGTTTCCCTAACTTGTTTTTAGATCATAAACATCCATAATGTTAAAGGCCACGGAGATCGTGTTTTTCTAACCTTATTTTATACGGGGAGAAAATGAGACTCAGAAGCATTAAGTGGAATGACCAGGCCTTTAAAGCAAACTAACGGTGAGGCCTGGACAAAGGTCTTCTCCCCCACTGCTCTGGCAGCGTCAGTGTAGGGCCTTTTCCTAACCCTGTTTGGTTGCGTTATGCTCAGGTTGACCATCAGTCAGAATGCTTCGCAGTCACTTCCCTTAAGTCTCAGGTGTCACAATATGAAAGTTTAAAAAGAAACTTTAAAAAGAAACTTCAGTCTGACTCTGAACTGTGGTCATGCGACGTGGCTCCAGCCGAAGGTGACTGGCCTGCTCTGCAGGGTGTCGCCTCCTGAATCGGCATGGGCACACTCTGGACCCAAACTTTAACCTCTCCTGTTTGGTTTGGGTTTAATATCGAGGGGCCGTGACAGCCATCCAAAGCAATCCCCAGCTCAAGTGCATGTAAAACTCTACTAAGGACAGAGCTTGAGATGGAAACGTTCCGCGAATACTCTGGAAGAAAGCAAAGATAATTTCGATACCTTCTTTCCCCCACACCATTAGAAAATGCCGCGTCCCTTTTGTCCCGCAGCAATAATGACGACGAGGACCTGACACCGGAGCAGAAGGCAGAGCGTGAGAAGGAGCGGAGGATGGCCAACAACGCCCGCGAGCGCCTGCGGGTCCGGGACATCAACGAGGCTTTCAAGGAGCTGGGCCGCATGGTGCAGCTCCACCTCAAGAGTGACAAGCCGCAGACCAAGCTCCTGATCCTCCACCAGGCTGTGGCCGTCATCCTCAGCCTGGAGCAGCAGGTCCGAGGTCAGTACCCACCAGGGGCGCCCTACAAAGCCAGAGTCTCAGGGAGCTGGAGGGAGCCCAGGTGGACTCGCCTGCCCTGAGCAGGGGCAGAGGGGACACTGGCACCGCTCAGAGTAGTTGTGTCCGTTGCAGGCCGGTCCTCGTCCGCGTCTGCATCTGCGGCGGCGCCCCTTGCGCCTGCAGTAAGCGACAGGAGCCTCCTGCGCTCCACTCGGGCTGCAGCAGTGCGCCCTGAGCGTGGCATTTGCGTGGCGACTCTCCTGTACTGTAAAGGGGCTCTGAGGCCACCGCGCAGTTCAGCCTCTAGATGGTCAGAGGAGCCCCCGCAGCGCACACGCCTAACTACCCCCTTGCCCTGTCGGGTAAACCCGAGAAAGGGGGCCCCCAGGAGGGAACACACCGCCCTCTGCCAGCAGCCTCGGCTCGGCAGTAACCGAACGCCTGTGCTTCCATCTTCCAGAGAGAAACCTGAACCCGAAAGCCGCGTGTCTGAAAAGGAGGGAGGAGGAGAAGGTGTCCTCAGAGCCACCCCCGCTCTCCTTGGCGGGCCCGCACCCTGGGATGGGCGACGCGTCGAACCACATGGGACAGATGTGAAAGGGCAAGTGCGTCCCCCCATGGAACCTTCCCTGGCACTCCCGCCGCGGCCCCTCCCCAGACTCGGATCTTCCCCGTGGAGAGGACTTTAGAAAGAGCATTTCCTCTCTGCTGCCGGGGTGCTAATTACTTTCCCTCTCTCCTTTCCTCCTCAGGTCCAAGCTGCCACGTTGCTTCGTTAATACAAGAGACCACTTCCGTAACAGCTGTATTATCTTAAACCCACATAAACACTTCTCCTTAACCCCTTTTTTTGTAATATAAGACAAGTCTGAGTAGTTACGAATCGCAGACGCAAGAGGTTTCAGCATTCCCAATTATCAAAAAACCGAAAAACAAACAAAAAAAAAAAGAAAGAAAAAAGTGCAGCTTGAGGGATGCCTCTCTAACATATCACTCAGAACGTGCAAGGCGGTGTGAGCAGGCTGGGGCGCAGCCCAGAGACTGAACGGCAATCTTTCCACACTGTGGAACAATGCATTTGTGCCTAAACTTCTTTTGGAAAAAAAAAATATAATTAATTTGTAAGTCTGAAAAAAATATTTAATTTAAAAATTGTAAACTTGCAATAATGAAAAAGTGTACTTCTGAAGCAAACTACATGAACGAACGTTTTCGTTGGTATTCGAGTCAGCTGTGTTTGTAATTACTGGATAGCGAGTGAGGGAGCTCGGCTGCCCTAGTAACAAAACCAGCAAACGTCCTGATGACAGCGAGGTGATGACATTAGCCATTCCTTAGGGTAGGAGGAACAGATGGATCTTATAGACCTATGACAAATATATATATAAATATATATATAAATATATATTAAAAATTTAGTGACTATGGTAAGCTTTTGTTCATTTGTTTCAGACTTTTTTCTCCTGTAAAAAAATAGTACTGATTAACTTTTTTAAAAGAAAGATTTTACTGTAAATACGGATTTTTTTGGGGGGGGGTCTTATTTCTGTCCCTTCTTCCCGGTTTGTTATCGTAACCTGTAGTGCCAACTCTGCTTCCGGAGGGGTGGTAGTGCAGGATGAAATGCTGACCCTGATGTTGCTTTCCATTCATAAATAAGTAGAAAGTTGTTTCTCCAGTCTTTTGGGAACACAGGACTTAAAAGTCACATCATGTGTAGATATTACAAGCAGCATTACTAAGACATGGCAAAAGGAGTTTGTCTGAATTGTAATGTTGCGTGTGTGACCCTCTTCTGGGATTTTTCAGAGGTACAAGGTTAGAATGCTACAATGTTACCACTGTGCCTTCCAATGTTTATATCATCGGAAACATAACATAATCAAAGTGGCTGTGATTTAACAAAATGATTAAAGTGTTACCTACATGTGTAGCCGAAGTAGTGTGCAGTGAGGCGTTTCTGAATACATGGTCAGATTTTTGGAAAAAAACAAAAACAAAAAAAAGTAAAGTTCAAAAACCATCAAAGAAAATTGCAAGTAGTGTGACAGAGCTGATTGATTTTGTTGCTTTCTTGATTTTTTTTTCAAAATGGGTTTACTAAGATGTAGATGATTTAACTGCCTCCTCCTTTGTCTGAAAAATGCCAATATTCAATCATCATGCAGCATTATAACAAGCCTTATAAGTCCTAAAGCATTAAGTTGCACTTTCTTGAGGAGGGGTAGTGCAGTATTTCTCTGGCCAGTATGAATGAAGTTTATACTTAACATATTTGATAGAAACATAGATCAAGCTATGGCACAGCAACTCATCAGATAGCTAGCTTTGACGTCTGGGCACAATTGAACCAACTTCCATCGTGAATCTTTATAATGATTGACTTTGGTGTATAGTGCAGTAAACAAATAGTGCTCCTAGTTAAGTATTTGTCAGCATCCTTTTGTCTCTAACTCGTTTCTATTTTTGCAGCCACACAATCTTGGCATGTATTAAGAAAAAAAAAATCCCTGTTCAAGTAGTTTTTTCCACCTATCAGCACTGAGTAAATGCCATAAATCCATCAAAATGGTCTAAATGTTCCATCTGTCCTCCTGTTTTGCCAGTTATATAGTAATGAAATACATTTGTAAATTTTATGCAACAAACAGCAAACGTATCATTATTTTGAAATTGTGTATGTAAAAGTTATATTTTTACACGTAGACTCTTGTTATTATGTGTTTTAATACATTGTATTTGTTTTTGTTTTTAAACTGTGTGGTTTAAAAAAAAAAAAGTCTCATTTAAATGAAATAGTGAGCTAAAAGAATCTGAATTTTATGTTCATTTCTGAAAATGTAAGAACAAATAAGATAGTTACCACGTGGTCATCTTTTACAAACCCATAAACATTTTGATTAGCTGTGTGTGTGTTGAAAACTGTAAATATGTTCAGTAGTGATAAAACTAAAATACTTTGATTTGTTGGTAAGTTCCTAAAATGTGGAGGTGGATTAAAACCTTAAGAGAAATAGCAGAAATCAGACTTCATGAAAAGTTATTTTGAGGCTTTCCTGGGACATGTATGAACAAAGAGGCTCAAGGAAGGGCATGGGAGACAGTGTGCACGCCCCCTCCTCTGAATGATGGAAACCATGTGTGTCTGTTCCCTCGGTGTGTAAAGACTCCCTTTCAGTGGTACACTCTGCACTCCCTCTGTGTAGTCTACCAAGGCGGGTATCCCTAGGAACAGTGTCTAGGAAGCAGGTATGCTTTGTCACATTCAGGATAAGTGTAGAGGAAACACGGTGTTTACTCGTTAGGGAACTGGAAACACTCCCTGCATTGATGTACATTTTAAGAATGGCACTTTTGATACATGTATCATAAAGGTGCTTACTAGAGCTGATTTAAAGGTTTTCAAATCTGTAAGCAGAGCAAAAAATTAAATGGTAGTTATTTGATTATTTTTTAAATTGGTGCTTTATATTTCGTTCTCAAACAGTAAAAGCTGCAATGTATTGCTCACCAGCTTGGATGTATTCATTACTCGGTAATGCGATACCTCTATTGTTGAATTCCCTTCGGAAATGAGCGGAAAACTTTCTAAGGGCCACCGAAAGCTGCTCGCTGCTTTTTGCTTGGTGGAGAAACATGGTCTGCACCTACCCACAGTAACTGGGTGGTTTCCCCATTCGAGACAGGAGGAAAAGGTGAAAGGGAATGTGGCCTTTTTAGTGTGTTTCTCGTTGTTTTGTAAATTGTCACACCCAGGTAAGATATTGGTATCCTGTGCTGGATTTTTCGAATGGCGTTTAGCGGAAGGCAGCTAGGATTAAAGAGCTCCACAGACGTGCGTAGGGCCCTTCCTCCGCTGTCTACAGGACGGCGCGTGGGCCGGGTCTGTCGAGGGACTGGACGCGGGAGCGCCTGGGAGCGGCCGATCCACCTCCACATTGAAGCAGTTTGAGCGTGCAGGCAGGGACCTTCCCTCCCAGAGTGACCGTTTGTCTTCTGTGTCCTGCGGGGAACACTAATGTGTATGCGACCGTCAGTCCTCCCGGCGACGCACCTGGTCTGGTCAGTCTTCCGATTCCTTTCTCTTTTTCGCTTTTTTCCTGTTTCTTGATTTTCTTATTTTATATTTTAATTTGTGATCTTTATTCTGATGAGGGGTTCGGGGTCGGGGTGGGAGTTGAACCAAGACTTGGGGTTAAGAGGATTTTCGTCTTGGATCCAACAGGCAGAACATGATCTGTGTCCAAAAGTGAACTTGAGTCAGGAATGAAACGTTTTCAGCATAAACAAGCACAAAAACTTAGTCTGCTGGCTGACTGGAAACAAAAAAAGTCAAGATGGAACGCGGTGAATCCCAACACAGTGGGCGCGGGCCTGAGGCCGCTCTTTGTTTCGCTTTGGTTTTGCTTTTCTTTAGAGACGCTCTTCCCACGGGACTTGAAGTGGACTCATCTTCGTGAGTGCTGGTTTTGCCCCCCTCATTCCAAGTATTATAGACATGTAACGGTGAATATATGAACTGTGGCCTTTTTCATTCTTGTTACTTGTGATGCAATTAAGTGAAGATAAGAAAAAAAAGCAGAGATTTACCATGTATCAGTGCCTGGCTTTTTGTTATAAAGCTTTGTTTGTCTAGTGCTCTTTTTGCTATAAAATAGACTGTAGTACACCCTAGTAAGAAAAAAAACTAAATTTAAAAATAAAAAATATATTTGGCTTATTTTTCGTAGGAGCAATCCTTTTATACCATGAATGTTACAAAAAAAATTGTCAGATTCTGAATATTTCTTCTTTGTAGATTTTTGGAATCATTATGAGTAAAAGTTTGTTACTTTATTTTACTATTTAAAAGATGTTATTTTACCATGTGTTACTGAGATGAAACTGTATGGTAGCTTTTTTTGTTTGTTTTCTGTTTCGTTTGTTTTTTTGTTGTTTTTTTTTTTAGTTGTAGGTCGCAGCGGGGAAATTTTTTGCGACTGTACACATAGCTGCAGCATTAAAAACTAAAAAAAAAAAAAAAATTGTTAAAAAAAAGAAAAAAAGGGAAAACATTTCAAAAAAAAAGATAAACAGTTACACCTTGTTTTCAATGTGTGGCTGAGTGCCTCGATTTTTTCATGTTTTTGGTGTATTCCTGATTTGTAGAAGTGTCCAAACAGGTTGTGTGCTGAGTTCCTTCAAGACAAAACAAGCCCAGCCTGGGCGAGGCCGTACCTGTTCCCATCTGTAGTTACTCGATGAAGTCATGTACATGACCGTTCTGTAGCAATAAATGTGCCATTTTTATAAACCGTTTCTCACTTGTTTCATTCCATTCTGCATTGTCCACACAGCTCTGGTCTCTTCTGTAAGTTAAACCACATCTATATTTCATTTTCCGAGTGTTGGAGGTACTGACAGCTTAACAGATAGAACAGACCCAAAAAATCACAAAAACAAATTGAAAAAGCAAAGCACACGATTGGCCAAGGAAGCGATGCCCTTAATGGAAATGGAACGGGATGCATGCAGAACAGAAAGGAAACTGCCTAGAGGATTAACTGATTGAAGGAGTAGCATTAACGTGCGCGTGGCACTGAAGCCGTGCCCTTGAGGAGCCCTGACCGGCGCCGTGCAGTTGGCCCTGCTGCAGTTGCTAAGGCGAGTCAGCCTTAACCTTGGGATCAGTTGGCCGGCTGCTTGGCAGAACCTTCTCAGCCAGATCTTTGCAGTCAGAAATCTAAGATGATTGATTTTGTATCACTTTGTTAAGAGCTGAATATTGTTAACCACAGTTACTATTACACTGTATTTATACTTTCTCAAACTATACCCAGCCCACTACTTCTGGTTGACCTCTTTTGGCTTAATCCAGATGTGAACAACCAGATGTGTTTTTTTCTAACTTGTACAAACTGATGTGTGCCACCTATTGTAGGAAGGAAAAAAATGTACAGATTAAAATTATTCAGTGTCATGTACTGTAAGTTAATATTTTTGTGGAATGGACATCAGTCTGCTTTGCAGAACGTGGAGGCTGTCTCAGCGTTGCATTGTAGAAATGTGCAGGGATGTCTCCACGGAAGGAAGGCCCGCGGGAGCGAGCGCTTCGTAGCAGAAGGTTCTGATCGAGCACGCGGTGTCTGCTGGACGTCTCCACCGTTGCTCTTGTGTTCTTTCCAGTGGGGCTTGGTGACCACATCACCTGAAGGGAAATGGGAAACATCATTCGGTTCACGTGTGAAGTGCCCTCCATAGCCAAATGTTGGAGTTTTTTTCTTTTTGGTTGGAATGTTTGCAGATATTTAAATTTTATGAAATTTCCAAAGATTTTGGTTGATAACCCTTTTTTCTTCTAAATGATTTTAGATGTTCTTATGTTCCTATTGTGTGTTTTAAATATATACAAAAGAGCCACAAGCATTTAAGTCTTTTAGTATTATATTTGATCCTATAACCTAAAAGGGGGACATGAGCCTGGGCACCCTTCAGTGAGCCTTCTGTAGTCTATTAACATGTTTCATCTCAAAGGACCACATTAAACCTTGACTTTGGTTCCTTTTTCAAAGGAAAATTAAACTGCAGGAGAAATTAGAATATCCCAAAGTTAAGAAGATCCCAGTAATGTTAGAAATGAAGACTACCCAAAGAAGTTGAAACGGAATCAGTTTTAGTCTAGTAACTGGGTCCATTCATGTGAGACCAAGTGAAATTTCTATATTCTAGGCTTTAATGATAGACCACCTTTCTCTTGAGTCGCAGCCTGAGACTGAGTAAGGCACTTTAGAGGACAGTTTGCAAACAGAATTAGCATGCTGCTTGTATTCAGATCACTCAGAATTGTACATTTAAATTACACTTGGGACCCTAATGCTGTGCCGGCCCGGAGGTCCCGTTCCGTAAGGCACGCTCCAGCTCACAGGTCAGGGCCTGTGACAAACAGCAGGACTGGGAGGGCGGGAAGAGCCAGTCACCCTGGAATTCCTGAGAGATCCTTTAAATTGAGGGAGTTTGACGACCAAATGTGGCCTCCCGTCTCCAGGAGAAGAAGATTCAGTGCCACAGCTGGGAGGAAACTGGTGACCAGCACGAGCATTTTGAGGCGCAGCCCTGGAAATACGTTGGGTGTTGTGTCAAAGCAGTGAAATCAGCCAGCCGTGATCTGGGTTTGGGTGTGTGTTGCTTTTGTTCGTTTGCTTTCTGAGTGCTAGACCTTAAGATCACTGGATCTTTACCTAAGTACAGTAAGTGTCTTGTAGTTCAGGCTTCTTGCCACGGAGGGCGTATATCTCGTCAGTGCTGCTTAACATTTCTCAGCTGTGGACCCAGGGGGGCGAGTGAAGCCACTCCATGGAGAAACGTGCACAGTGTCTTGTGGATCAACTTCTTGGCATGGGCGTCGCCTTCAGCCTTCGGGCGCTCCTGGGTCTCTCCGGAGTCTAGGCACAGGCACTTGTTCATGGGGCCTGGTTAAGGAAGTCTGCTAGAAGGTAACTGAGGCTCCAGTGCTCGGAAAAGGGCAAAAGGCACTCCCCTCGACCAGGCTCAGGGGCCAGGCCTGCCCAGGACTGGACTGGTGTCTGGCTACAGCGGGGGAAAGAAAGACCCTTTGTGTAACACAGAAAATAATGCGGTCCTCGCTCACATCTGTTACGCTATATTTAGAAGGCAAATGGCTTTGGCTCTGGCACGGAGATCTTGTAAGAGGAAGCAGAGCCTCGCCAAGTGCAAAGTGAAAACGCTCGAGCAGAATCAGACCTGCCGGCTCGAGGGTTTTGATGGTAACAGCCCGTGGGTGAGGCGCTTTTCCACTGCTGAGCAAAAACGACACGATTTAGAGACACCGAACAACTTGAATTGTGTGAAGACGTATTTTACATATGTCTGTGAGTTGGGTGGGGCCATTTTAAAGGTGAGCAAACGAAGGCCCAGGGACATGCTGAAGTCAGAGCTAAAACAGGAGGCGGGATTCCGCCTCCGAGCGCCAGGGCCTCCGCGCTGGCCGCCGCTCCCCAGTGGCCCTCGGGCTGCGCCTTTTAACGACCCTGCCTCCCCTCGCCCCACCCGGCGCGGCCAGGTCTGCTTTTCCTTTGTTTTATTTCAGTCTTCGCTGCTGCCTTTCACAGACGGTCTACAGAAGCCTCTCTAAGCTCCCCTGCAGTCCCCGTTCTCATTTTCTACAAGTCGTTGGGCTGTAGCTAGATGTGGGAGTGTTCCTGCGCTCAGAGACTGCTAGCCAGACTAAAATTTGCACTCTGGCCCACTTTTTCTAAAATAAACTCTCTATTCTGGAATAATTTTAGATTTACAGAAAAGTTGCAAAGATAATACATAGTGTTCCCACATGCCCTTTACCCAGCCTCCTCTAAGGGTAAAAGATTACATAACCACGTACGTTTGTTTGCCAAAAGGAAGACGTGGACCTTGGTACCTTAGATGTGACTTTCACCAGCCTTCCTGGTACCCTGGTCCTGGTCCCAGCCGCCTCCGGGATCCTGTTTTGCTGCGGCCCGACCCACTTTGAGCCCCAGCTCTGCACAGTATCCCGCGGTCTCGGGGTCTTATCAGAGCGACTACAACCCCCTAACTAAACTCAGTGCGAAACGGACTGGCTCGCCCTCAGTCTCTCCCGTGTGTTGCCCTCTCTCCCAGGTCCCTCTGTGATGACAGGCGAGGACAGGAAGGAGCAGAGAGGGAGTGAGGGAGACCTGCAGCCCCGTCCACTGAGCAGTTTAAGCAGGGAGTCGACCCGGGTCAGCAGTGATTTACTCCTGGGTGCTGATCAGCTTGCAAGCCCTGGGGAGTTACAAGGAAACCGTCCTACCTTCGCGAAGCTTAGTTGGGGGACAACGGGAATCTGAGTGGCCAACAACAGCAACTGCCCCGAGGCAGGAACCAGCCAGGCCAGGGAGCTGAGAGGGGCACCGGGCAGGACGTTTGTGAAAGTCACCTTGGGGTGTGACGTGTTTTGACAGGCAGGGCAGGTAGTGTTAGGAAGTAAACTTACAGGAGCTCAGGTTTGATACCTTAAACCACGAGAATGCACTTTTCAAATTCCCATCGCCTTCCCATCTCTCAGCCGATATCTGGAGACTCGTAGCTGACATTTTTGGCCGAGAGTGGTTCAGGGCCCGTGTCGGCAGAGCCCCGGGGGTGAGGAGCGCTGGAAGAACTGAGTCCTTCCCTTTGAAGGTGAAGGGCCAGCAGGGGAACCGAGGCCACCCTGCGGGTGCGGCAGAGCAGGCGGGAGGCCCACAGTCGCCCTTCTCTGAGGTCCTCGCTCCCTGCCCAAGAACCCCGGGCAGTGTGCCATCTGTCGCCATAACGTCACTCGGGCCCCTCAGAAGCCCACACCCGAGGGCCTGTGCGAGCAACTGCAACAGAACACACGTAACTGGGGGCCGTATAGTCCACAGAGAAGAACCCTGGGGAGGGGTTGATGATTGGAAGGAGGCTGGGGCGCCACACCCAGGCCGAGGGAGGGGGAGGGTTCCTCATGGGGAGCCTTCCTGAGGAGGCAGAAGCTGTGGAAGATGGAGGTGGGGGCAGGGCTGGTGAGAGGTGGGGGCCTCAGCGTCCAGATGTGTCGGGAGTGTGTGCACAAAGCGTGGGAAGCAAAGGGCGACTGGGCGGAAACACCCTGCGGGACGAAGCGGTGCTAACGTTACTGTATTATTAATTTCTACCAAGCCTTGTTCCGAAAGGCTGTGAGGTCACACGGACAACCCTAATGCCAGCCAGGTGAGGAAAGCTGTCTTCCCCGCCAGCCCAGTGTAAGCTCGCTGGCCAGGGCCCTGACCTCGGAGTACCCTTTGTAACGTAGATGCTACTGAACAAGCCACTTAACTCGCTCTGACCCGCCTCCTGTGAGAGGGGGCCCGTACCTACATCCCCGAGTCCATACGATAATGTACGGGGCGTGCTTCGCCCCATATTGACACCTAGAAGATAACACGTTACAGGGAGATTGAAGGACCTGTGAATATTTACGTGTCTGTGCTCAGGTCATAGCAGTGCTGGACCCTGTTTGCTACCTCTGGCCCCCAGCTCTGCCCTCAGAGGCGGGAAGAGTCACCTGGAGTATGCTCTGCGTCTTCCCAAATCTACTGCGACCCCTTTCCTCTTGCTTTAATGGAATCCTACCTGGCAAGTGGTAGAAACATCTAACGGAAGGATCTGTCTCATAAGGAATGTGCTCAAGCAGAGGCCCACCCTGACACTTCTATTTCCAGACATTATTTAATTAAGCCTCAGGGCCACCCTAAGAAATCAGGGCTCCCCACACCTTAGGAGGAGAGCAAGGAAGGCCCCGAGGGCTGCAGGCAGCACAGCAGCCGGGGCCGAGTCAGCAGAGGCAAGTGCAGGGCTGTTTGCTGTCAAGGCCGATGGACATTCCACCATCCCACGGCCGTCTGGCGCTGGGAAGGGCCAGTGGCTGGATGACAATATGTCTAAAGTCCTTTCTAACTGGGAATATGGCTCCACTTACGGGCTTGCCGGCCCGCCTCCGCCCCCCTAATGATGTTCCTCTGCTGTGTCCAGCTTCTGTAGGCTGTCCCCGGCGAGTCCGCTCCGCTCCCTTCCAAGAGCCTGCCGTTCCTGAGCCTCTGCTCACCCAGGGCCCTGCCCTTCATCATCATTTCCATTGTCTGGATTCTGCTGAAAATGATCCCATCCACTTAAAAAACAAACAGTGTAACAACACTTGGGGCTCGCAGATCACAGAACAAAACCGCTGCACCGGGAACCAGGAAGAAAGCAAACTTTCTCCCGGGAGACCCTTAAAATCTCCTGCAGACACAAGCACACGAACTAGTGTAGAGGAAAAGGGAAGCCACTGGGGTTTCTGAGCACTCATTTTAGACCATCACACTCGTCCGAAAGTGCATCTCTCCATGAACCAAATCATAAAGAATTATAAAAGATAACATCTCTCTCCACCACAGGCACTTTCTGCTTTATTTTATGGGATGCACACGACCCTTTCAGCTGGGCTTCTTGTTCCATCTCACAGATGAGGGGACTGAGGCTGACAGCAGTCGTTAGGGAAACAGCAGGCGAGTCCTAGAGGAAGGCAGGCCATCCGACTGCTGGTGCCGAAATCAGTCAGATTTCTGCCATGGGATGTGGGCGCTATTACTAAGCTGCCTATTTTCCCAGTAGTTCGGTGACGTCCACGGAGATGCACGAGGCCCAGGGACATCGGATCAAGTTCCTAAGGTCATGCTTCCCGTCAGTGACTAAGAGGGGATTTAAAGGCAGAGCCATCTGACACCAAATTCTACCTTTAGTGCCCTGGACCACAAAGAAGAGCAGACAGCACAGGCCTGGCCGAGGCAGGACACCCTCTCTGCGAGCTGAGTGTGAGCGTCAACCCCGTGAAGCGCCCAGTGCCAGCAGCTGTTTAACAGAGACGTGGTCCCTCGCCCTCTGCCGGCACTCAGAGCGGCTGGAAAGCGCCTCCTTCTGAGCCACCTGAGGCCAGAGAGCTAGCGGCCCAGCCTGGAGGAAAAGCAGGTCTCCTCCCAATTCCCCCAGGGAACTTGCAAAGAGAAACACTTACTGGGGTGCCCCTCGGTCATCCTACTTTTTAATATGTTTTTATTGATTTCAGAGAGAGGAAGGGAGAGGGGGAGAGAGAGAGAAACAGCAATGAAGAGAGTCATTGATCGGCTGCCTCCTGCACGCCCCCTGCTGGGGAATCAAGCCCACAACCCGGGCATGTGCCCTGACTGGGAATCGAACCTCGATCTCCTGGATCCTAGGTTGATGCTCAACCGCTGAGCCACACCGGCCAGGCAGCCATCCTATTTTAAAGGGTCACTGTAGCCTGTAAGTAGACGGATTGAATGTTGATTCAGCCCTCACACCTCGGTGAGCACCTGCTGGGTAGGTACCTGCTGGGTGGACAGTGATAAAGGTATGACCCTCCCCTAAAAAGCTGAGAGTCTAGGGAGGAGAGATGCCGGGGGGGGTGGGTCACAATCTTGGGGGAAGGGGAGCAGCAGAGAGAAAGAACTGAAATGTGGAATGAGGGAGATGGGCCCAGAGTGCTTTGAGAGCACAGAAGAGGGTCGGGGACTGAGGAAGCAGGAAAGTAGCCAGAGAAGACCTCACAGCACACACGGCAATTGTGACGGATCCTGGGGAACTAGAAAGACATTTCCATGCAGGAAAAATAAGGAGAAAGATTGAAGGCACAGTGTGGCGCTGCATAATCCCATTCTTGGAGCACCAAGCAGCTCCAGACAACTCCAGGCACAGGGTGCAAGTGGGGAAGGGGGGCAGGGTGGCCAGAGGTCTTCCTACCAATAAGGAATTCGGACTGTCCTGTGGGCAGTGGGGAGCCACTGGGGAACTCGCGCAGGGAAGTGATTCCTTCAGGTTTGCTTCTTAGGAGCCGCCTCCCCCACGCTGAGGCGCTCAGTAGGAAGGCCCCCCGAGGCCCAGCACTCACACCATCCCGGTCAGAGACAGACGGGAGCTGACACAGGTCCCCTCTACCCTCGTCTCGCGCTCATGGCCGGTTCCAGGTGTTCTCGCTCTGCCCAGGAAGACCCGGGACAGGCAGGCGGGAAGCATCAGGCTCCAGAGCAGTGGCCTTACCCGGGATGGCTCGCCCAGCTCCCCTGAGAGTGCTCCAGGAACACGGGGTATTAATGATGAGCTCTGTGAACTGGTTCTGCATTTGATGGAATTGGTTCTGTAATCTGATTAGATTTAAAGGCTTTAATGACTGTATCCAGCAAGAAGCGGCCTTGGTAACCCATGGACTGCAAAGGAGACACAGTTACTCAGATGATCACTTGTAGGTCCCTGTAGCCAAGAGCCAATGGCAGGCGGGCTCTGGGTGACAGAGGACACCGAATTAACATGACTATAACGGGTTGGTTGGTTTCTAACTGTGCTAGAGAACTAGGGAAAAATAAAATGATTAACTAAGAGCTTTAAATTCCCAGCTCAGCATCTGCATAAGGGATCTTACGCTGCTTCTCTCCCGAAGGAAACTATTTCTCCTGGAACTGCCTGATTTCATTTGAAAAACAGACGATCGTCTAACCCTGCAGGTGTCTGAATTGCAAAGCAGTCTGAATCCCAGCGTCCTGTCAGGGGCTCTTTGGTTAAATTTAGGGCATTGATTGGAGAGGACTGGGATCCTGAACATTGGGGTGGGGACATATCAGGACGGACATATCAGGGGGACATTCTGACGAAGCTAAAGACTGAACTCCTGAGTTGCGCTGGCCCTCCCGGGCGGTCATGCACTCCTGTGAGGCAGCGGGTCATCCTGGAGTCCAGAACCTTCAGGGCAGGGCCATGCTCCGTCTGCAGCAAGAATTTCCTCCTCGCCTGCACACCTCGGCTTTTCCTCGTAGGGCCGTCCAAGTGATTGCATGAGACCCACCCGGATCATCAAGGGTACTCTCTTTTATTGAAAGTCCACCGACTCTAGATGTTAATCACATCTGCAAAATACCTTCACGGCATCCCCTGTATCAGTGTTTAAGTCACTGGGTGCTATAGCCTAGTCAGCACCTTGATTTCAGACTTCAGACCTGTGAAAAGACAGTTTACAGGAGGTCCCGGGTGTGTGGGAACTGACCATGGAAGGCCCCGGGAACTAAGAGGGACACCCTGCCCCACAGGGGGGTGCGCTATATGCCGAGAAGTTCCTCAGACGAAGCCCTTCCCCGAGGCAGGTGTGGCTGGTCCACAGGTGAACTTACCTACCTGTCCTGTGCCACTGGGAATCTTTTCCAAAAATGCATTGAATGTAGTTGACCTTCTGGGTTTGGCAGTGTTGCCAAGAATGTAAGGGAGGCTTCCCTCCAAGGCAGCGGTTCTTAAGCTGGGCTGCACATTCAAACCGCCTGAGAGGATTTAAAAGAATGAATGCCCCCCCCTCTCCTGCCTCCCCCCTTCTAATTGGGCTTGTCTGGGGCGGGCTGGGCAGTGGCTGTGCGAAGCTCTCCCCTGTTGATTCTAATATGCACCCAGGGTTGAGCACCGCCCCCGCCCGGCTCTAAGTCCAGGAGCCCACAGGCCTCTCTGCAGGATCATCACCCCAACCAGGTGGAGGGGGCCAGGGAGGTGCTGACCCAGACTGAACAGGAAGTCAGGTGCGTGAGCACAAGGAACTCTGGGTCTCTGAGTAGCTAATAGCCACATTCACAGCCTGAGAAGGGCTCGAGGAGGGCTGTAGATAAAGGCAACTCCTGGCTAAGAGGCCCCACAGGACTCATCAAAGAATTATTGCCTTCAAAGGGAGCCCGGAGCTCTGGGTCAACGGCCGTGGCCAGCTAAAGAGATGGGTTAGTTAGCTCATTTTTCGGTGAGCATTGGTCACTAAATAACAGTGGCTCAGGAAACACTGGAATTTCCTTCTCTCTCACAGTCATACGGTCCAGAGCTAGGCATTTGGGGCTGGCAGGACAGGCCACCGTGGTGGGGACCCTGGCTCGTCTGCTTCTCTGCTCCACTGCGCCTGCCGTCCACTCTCAGGTGACCCCGTGGCTGCCGGGGCTCCGGCCAGCAAGTCCGCATTCCAGCAGCAAGGAGGAGGGGGGCTGGCACCAGCTCCCCAAAGGCTCCCGGACGGTGTCACAGGCCCCATCTGTCTACATAGCACTGGTTAAAACTGGGTCACATGGCCGGGGTTTGCTCCCAGGTGGCTGCAAACAGTCTTCGTTTTAAAACTCTTGTGTCCCCCCAAATTCATGCAGATTTTTGCGTCCCCTAAAATTCATGCAGAATCCCCTCACCCTATGCAGATGGGGTGAGGAGATTTTGAAAAGCTGTGTTCGAGGGTCCGGATTTAAGCTCCAGTCCCACTTTTTGGAAGAAATCTGAGGTTTTCCTCCCACCCCAGAACAAAGCTTTTCTCCCCCCTTCGTGTTCTCTGCGGTGGTGGCCGCTTGCTCGTCCGGACAGTCATTTCGCCCAAAGAGCCAGCAGGGCCTGCCTGGGCGGCTGATTCCTTCAGTCAGAGCCGGAGTCAGCAGGGTCGGAGTCATCTGTAAGCCCACAACTCCGCATCCTAAGTTTAAAATGGTCCAAAAGCATAAGGTTCTGACATATTGGGAATACAGACATTTTGAAATAAAACAATCTTATCAATCATGTATCTATTGAAATTTAAGTGTGATGCCAATTTAATACCCACCACCATCCCTTTAGAAAATGCTCAACAAGCTCTTGGTTAACAGAAGGTAATTCTACGTCATGCTTTTTCTCCTTAAACCTGTATTTCCATTCCACTTCTGCTACATAACTTTTGCCTAATGGAGTTTATATTTTTATACTTAAAAGTCTTTATTTATCATCCTGTCAAACACATCTGCATCAAAGGTATGTATACAGTTGAAGTTTATTTTTATTTCTTGTCACCAGAATGCTCTAATAGTTTAATAAAATTATTCTGAATTGAGCTATAATTACAATTATTATTAGTGAGTGCACAACTAAGCAAAACATCATAAATACAGTACAAATATTGATAACTATTAGACATAAAATGTTAAAAATAAAATAAATGGGGAAGCATCTCTAATGAAATTAGATTTAATCCCTGTTTTGGTTCTGTAGTCGAATGCACGGAAAAGCTCGTTCACATAAACACGGAGTTTGGAGGGAGTTGTGTGGAAGCCGCATTTCTCAGTTCTCTGAGGTTGTGGGGTTGCGGGGTGGTTCTTGTCAAAAACTACATCTAATCATCTCAGCTGATGACTGACTAGGTCTCCCTCGGCGTAGAGAAAAGCACAGGACTGGAAACAGCCCAGTTGGTAAGAAGGTTTCCTCAGAGTCATTTATTTTTTCCGATTCTGGGAAATATATACCAACAAGGTTTTACAGCCTCACGGAGCAGCTCTCAGCGATTATACCTGAGCCTCTGCCCCCTGGGTGCCTCGTGTGTTCTCAGAACAAGTCAAGAAAATGAGAATATTGTTCATTTTAATACTCCTTAGCCAATATAATTTGGTTGATGTAAAAAACACTCTTGTTTTTTAAATGCTTTATGTATCTTTCCACAAGACCCCTGCACTCAAAACACACGTACACACATCCACCGTGTCAGCTAATAAAATCCATTTATCATAACGCCCCATCGAGCAAACCAAACCTACCTTCAGAAAAAAAAATTAATCTGATTTTACTTTTTAATTTCAATAAAAGTGTCCCTATAACAACCATCTTTCCCATGAATTTTAATTCTAGAAAAAAAATTAAGAAGTGCAAAGCCTTGCTGTGAGCTTGAAGTACTTATTTCTGACACGCCCTGTGTTTGTCTCACAAAACCCTCGCAGGGCCCTGATTCTCCTCCCCCTCCTTGTCTCGTGCTCTGCAGGTCCTTCCACTCGGGGCCATGCACCTGGGGAAGATGCGACAGGGGTGACCGGTTCACTTTCTTTAGGGAATTGTCAGGGGTGGAGCTGGGAAATGCTCGTCAGCAGACAGGCCCGTGCGCGGGCGAGATGGGTCCATAAGAAAGCTGAGGGTTTGAAAATCACGTCTCTCATCTCCGGGGGCAGGCAGGTGCCCCGCAAAGTTTCCATGCACCTTAGTAAACTTGTCCGTGAGTCCAACATACCTTGGTTCAGATGTGTCTGTTGAGCCTGTAATCAGCCAAGGACGGTGCTCTTCAGACATACGTGGGAAGACAGACAAGTTTCCTTGTTTTCGACTTTGCTGGGGTGATACGAGAGCACAAAGGAGAGGCCTTATGTATCAGGGAATGCTTCCTGGAAGAGGCAGCTGCCCAGCTGAATCTGGGAATCTAAGCTTTCAACGAGCTCACAGAGCATTCTTGTGCTCACTGAAATTCGCAAACTACCGCTGTTGGCTGCAAGGTCTTGAAATCAAGACAGAACTCAGTCCCGAGGTTGCTAAAGAAGCTCCCATAATGCACGTGACCCTGAACAGGGTACCCACAAGTGGTTTCCAGCCTGACTCCAAGGCAGGAATGAGTACAACTCAATTTTTTTTCATGTTTTATTTATTTATTTTATCTTTATTGTTGAAAATATTACAGATATTCCCCTTTTTCTCCATTGACCCCTTCCATCCTGCACCCACTCCCCCTGCCCCAGGCCTTCACCACACTATTGTCTGTGTCCATGGGGACAATTCCATTTTTAATGTGTCTTTCCCTTTGCTTTAAGCAGACAGGATACCTGCCGTATCGGTGGGGTCCCTGGGCGCCGTGAGTGACGGTAGCATTTATAGTCCCCACACCTGGCTACCTGCTACTTATAGTGACGAGTGGGCTGATCACCTGGAATTCTTGTCTCTCTCCCTGAACCAACTCCAAAAACCTGGGATCTCTGAAAAATAGAAAGCAAAATCCCAGCCCCCAGAAAGGGGCGTGAAAATGCCAACACTTTTGCCGGCTGCCTTTCCCCACAGGTCGCTGTTCCTGCCCACTGGGGCTGCCTATCGATTTGTCCTAACTGGACGCCTTGGAAATGGGGCCTTGGCTTCTCTGGGAAGCTGGTTTCAAAGCCCCAGACCTAGAAATCACACCACACGCTTACCCAATTAGAAGCTGTCCTCAGCAGCACCTTGCCAGCACCCCCGAGATAACGAGCCCCTGCCTGCTAGAGCTCACACCCTCTCCTACACCCAGAGATAGGAGACGTGTTGCTTGGGCCATATTTTTGGAAATTGCTAGTTAGTTGCAAAATGTTTCCTGAGGTAGAAAAAAAGCACCAAGGACTGTAATTATTGGATTGTTTCACTTTCCAGGCCAAGTAGCAGATGCTCTACTTTCCAGACTTGGACAAGTATTGTCACAAGTTAACTCCTCTGCTGCCACCGAGGGTCCTGCCCGGCTCGCGGGCTTCCCTGCAGAGGCCCGCTCCGGAGATCAGCTGAACCACTGCCCAGGACTTGGTGTGCGAGGCTCTGAAAAACCCACCCGGTCCTGTAATCTGGTGTTAATCAGATTTCAGTGTGATGTCGCCAGGAAAAGTCGATATGGAAAATGCTAGACTAGAAAGGTTTAAGACCAAATTCCAAAGACGAAATTCATTCTCCAAATTATATGCCTTTAAAAACTTCATTTGGGTAAAATAGAGAAATAGTTTCATGTCTCTGCTCTCCGCGTTTCATCTAAGAGCTGCAAAGTGACTTCCCTGAAATAAGAGCTGGTCCTGGCGTTACAAGGTGGTGCAGGTAATAGTGCAGCTGGAAGAGAGAAAAGCAACCGTGAATGCATTTCCTTCCTTCCTTTTAAAACATAGGCATTTGAGTGCCCACTATGAGCTGGTCTCTGGGAATTCATTTTAAGAGCCATTTCTTCACTGTCCATTTGGAGTTTAGTATCTAGGGGGGTGAGCTAATAGTAAACAACCCTGCTCTTAAGTTGGGGAATCTGAACACAGGCCGTGCGAATCTAGAATTTCCTCTTCATTCATAATTATGACCGAATTACGTGCAAGGGGATTCACTGGGAAAAGTGGAGTGACCGATGGCCCAGTTGCCTGGGACTTGGGTTTTCTGAGATGCAGGATTTAAATGGTAACACGGGAGGGTGCTGGGTAAACTGTGCGATGGGCGATCAGAGCTGGGCAGGGAGCAGGCCCACAACGGGCAGGACCCAACGAAGCGTGTGAAAGAATTGGGAATGCACGGCAAAGACACTGGAGAGCCTCGTGTGAGAAGTCTGCAGATGATGCCTCGACTGTCCCGAATCCCAGGGGCACAAACTAAGCCTGAGCAACGCCCCCACCCGAGTGAACCCTCCTCATTCCTGGGAGCTACCGAGTTGTAGGTAAGAGTATTCAAAAGGTATTGAAAAATCTAAAATCCAGTAAAAAGACGACATGCCACTCAGTAGAAAACTAGAAGAAAAGAACCGAGAACTCACAGGAAAAAACACGTAGTAGTTTTACAAACACGATCAAGCACAGAGTGATTAACCCCGAGCTCTCAGGGCGGCAGCTCCCCGGGGGCCGGAGAAAGGGGTGGGAACAAGGAGGGAAACGGGACGTGTCCATGGCACCTGAAGTATATTCTAGTTGATCTTGAACAATGCGGGGGTCAGGGGTCCCCATCCCCCAAGCAGTTGAAAAGCAGCAGATAGGTTTAGCCTCTCCCCAAAATTAACTACTGAGGGCCTACTGTTCCCGGGGAGCCTTACCGATAACGTAAATAGTCAATTCCCACGTACTCTGTGTGTTATGTGTATTACGTACCGCGGCCTTAAAATAAACTGGAGAAAAGAAAATGTAATGGAGAAAATACCTCTGCAGTATTTATTGAAAAAAATCTGCGTGTAAGTTGAGGCCTGTGTTCAAGGGTCGGCTGTGTTTCTTAAGGATATAAAGCAAATACTCTGAGATGTCGAGCTTTGAAAAGCTGTTCAGTGGGCGCTCCTTAAGTCGTTTTCTAGTTTCTCGTAGGCTTAAGACGTTTCATAAACGTGCCGCAGAGGAGCCTGTTGTTTATTTTTAGCGCTCAGGCCACCGCTCGCTGCTCTTCACCCGCCACCCCAGTGCTGTCTGCTTCCTCTGCGACGGTTTCTGGAACTTCTCTGTCCTTGGTTCGCCTGGGACTCCCGCTCTGCCGCAGGCCGCAGGCCGCAGGCGGGCTTCCTGCCGTCGTCTGCGTCCTGTCGGTGCCGTATGACACTGGCCTCATGCGTTCCCCTCTTCTAACTGGCTCCTCCTCTCCTCAGTTTTTGGGCTTCTTCCCTGCTCCACCGATTCCTGCTCAGTGCCCTTTGCAAGGGCCTGTCTTTCCCTTTGCTACTTAGGTGCCGGTGTCCCCGAGGCCCTGATTTCCATCCCCCGTGAGGATGAATGACCTCAGGCAAACGGAGGGAGCCTACGGCGCTCCCTGCCGGTGGCTCGGAAACTCCCGCCTCCACCGAGAACCCCGCTCCGAGCCTCAGGCCCCGATGGGCAGTCACAGGCTGAACCCTTTTCCTCGGGCGCCCCTGGCGAACGTCCCCTTGGATGCACTCGGACAGAAACCGCCTGCCTGGTCCTACACCTTCCCCTTCAGAGTGACGACCTCTGAAGATGGCCATGTCCCCTGGTCTCTAGAACCTGCGGGTAGGTCGCCCTCCGTGGCGAGGGGGACGTTGCAGGGGTGGCTGAGAATCTTGAGATGTGAAGATGACCTGAGATGGCCCAGGGGGCCCGAATATCATCACAGGGGTTCTGTGGGGGAATGACAATGTGAAAAAGGAGGGGGGGGCAGAGAAGGAGACGTGAGCGTGGGAACAGACAGGAGTGCGGTGGGGCCACGAGCCAGGACATGCCGGCACCTTCCAGAAGCTGTGGGCAAGGGAGTGGATTCTCTCCTAGAAGCTCCAGGAGAACACATCCCTATAGGTGCATTTTGGGTTTCTGAGCTCCAGAACCCTAAGATAATTAATAGGTGTTGTTTGAAGCCACGAGGTTTGTGGTCGTTTGTTACAGAGAAAGAGGGAGCCAACACACTCAGCTGAATGGTCTCGCCTCCGCGGCACGGCCACTGAAATCACTGCGGATCCTGCTCTCTCACCACTCACGCCCGAGACGGCGACGCCTGCTGCACTCCGCTCCTCTCCGGCTCTGGGCTACCCCTGCCTAGCTCCCCGAAACAACCTCCGCCTCTGGTCCCCTCGGTCCCCACGCCCACACCCTTTCTTCCCCAGGCTGCCAAAGCAAGCTTTTAGCAATGCGTACCTAATCATACGAGTTTTTCATTGAAATCCCCTCATGCTTCGCCACTGCTTTCAGGATAAAAGTTGAAATTCCTTGGGGCAGCTCACAAAGCCATTGCTCAGGCTTTTTGACTCCCCTGTCAGACCGTTTCTTTGCTCCGGCCAAAATCGCAGCTTGCTGAGGCAAAAGCTCTCAGCGAGGGGTTTGCACGAGAATCACCTACCCAGCATTTTAAAAACTGTCTAAGCATTTCCCTGCTTTAAGAGACTCTCGCTCAGTAGGTCTGGGGACACCGAGGACGGAGCGTCCTGTCGGTAGAGCCCGCAGGCGATGCTCGCAGGTGACGCCATCCCTGAGTGCCTCTAGCTGCTCAGAGCGCCGTGCTCGCCCCTCGCTGTGCCGTCTGCCTGGCGCTCCCCTTGGGTCTGGGTGCTCCCCCTTCAAGAACCACGTTTCTGCTTCCATAGAGCATCCCCACCCGATCGGCTGCTCTTCTAAGAGCTCCTTGGAAACCAGCCCTTGCTTTCTGATTACCCGCTGGTCTCCCCTGCCGCCTCATTCCCACCCACCCCTCCTCTCCAGCCTTCTGCAGGCAGAATTCGGGACCCCCTAGTGCCCAGCGCAGTACCTGGTGTTTAGCAACCAACTGCTTCAACAAATGCATCCGTCATGCCCTTCTCTGCTGCCCTCTACCCGGAGCGCTCCCACACAGACAGGCATCGGGATCCTCATTTCTGGTCACTTCTGTTCAGACCCACTGCCTCCCACCCTCTGGGGTGGCTCCTGACTCTTCTCATCCCACAGTAACCCCAAGTCCCAGGTTCACAGAAGGACAAAGGGGATTTAGTCAGATGAAATAGGTCAGAAGGACTTGGCTCCTATTATTTTCTGCTGGCCAGACGGCTGGTCATTGCCAGTAAGCCGGGCTGACCTTTTGGGGATGGGCACAGGGTAAGAATATTCCAGCCAGCCTCAGGGCCTGCCCTTCCCCCCGGGCTCTGAGAGTTGACCTAGGAATTTGCCAGTGGGTAGGACTCAACATTTTACTATGTTCAGAGCAGGATAAATGGAGACAAAGTCTTAAGAGAGGGGCTAACCTGTAGACATTTAAGCAAATATATTTTTTTCCTCTCAAGGTCCCTCTGTACCAACCTGCAAGCCGTAGAAAACGCTTCCCCTTCCACAGATATGTGACTTAGGCTGTAAAATTAAAACACACATACATTATTTAATATAGTTTTATGATATTGAGTTAATTAGATAAAGCTTTCTCATGAAAACGTCCAGCAAATGGCACAGAATTCTTTCTGTTATTATTTATTAGATGCGTAAAACACAAGTCTCCATTCAGCCCAGTAAGTCTGGACAGAGAAAAAACACCCCGGGGACATTGGATTTAGCAATCTGGACCCCGAGGTCATTCCACCCAGGCCTATAAGCAGCCCTGCAGTAACAGACCAGGCAGGCGCTGAAGGGGCGAGAGCTCTCTGCAACGTGGAATAGTTTCCACTGCGAGCTGCCAATTGAAATAATCTTTCTCTGACACGAACACTACTGAGGTCATTTCCTTTCAACTCGGCTCCATATAAGCAAAACTGCATTAACCCGCTAATTCAGTTAAACAAACGGTTGAGTTGATTTTCCTTTTTAAAGGATGGAATTGACCAGTTATTTTCAACTAACGGGCCTGCTTTCTTCCAAGCGGCTTGTAGGTGCAGCCGAGCGCTAACAGGGCCGCCTGGATGGGGAGGGCGCCCCCGGGGTACCCAGACATCCTGCCGTGGCCTCGGGGCCCTGGGCGCTGTGGAGGAAGCAGAGATGCAGGACACGGACAGTTCCGCGAGGACAAGTTATCATTCGGCGGAATAATCACTGACGTGCAAGGCAAGACACGGAGAAGTGGCACAGGCCCTCTACCGTTCAGCATGTTCTAGAAGGCCGTTTCTGGGGAGGCTTTATGGAGCAATTAGGACCGAGGGATAATGTTTGGCCGCTCAGAGGAAGGTGTGGGTGGAGAGAAAAGGGAAGGCTTGGCCAGGGTGAGGGGCTGGAGGGTGGGCCAGCACCGGGGCAAATGGTGGAAAAAAGGGAACGAATGAAATGGGCGTTGAGTAAAGGGAAGGTCCAACCCGAGGGGCGTGAATGGTCCTGTTGGGCCTCAACACGGTTAAGCCGTGGGCTGCAGGCCCGTGCTTCGGTGGCCCAGGTGGGTTTGCCGGGAGGGCGACCACATCATCTCTCACCTTCCCCATCACTTCTGTTCCCAGTCCGACCTTTTCCTGTTAACCCTTTCTCAGCTCGACCAGTTAGAGGAAGGTCTTCGCTGCTCTCAGACTAGACTCCTAACACCACTAAGATGGAAATAAAGGGAAAATGGACAGAACAGACATCCAGAAATATAAACTAAAAGACTAGCACGAACGTAGTGAGGTGGCTTCTTCATATTCTTATATTTCACTTAAGGGTGGTTCATAATAATGTTTTTTTGTAGAGTTGTCATGAGGATTAAGTGATAATATTTATTAACATGGACTCAGCATTAAACTAGGTATGTACCCAGCATCCAGTGGCGATTAGCTGCCCTCTGGCCTAGATAGGTGGAGCTGTATTAGCTTTTGCCACCCTGTCATATTTTTTAAAAATACCTTTTTATTGATTTCAGAGAGAGGAAGGGAGAAGGAGAGAGCGATAGAAACATCAGTGATGAGAGTCATCGATCGGCTGCCTCCTGCACGCCCCCTACTGGGGATTGAGCCTGCAACCCTGGCATGTGCCCTGACCAGGAATCGGACCGCGACCTCCTGATTCATAGGTCGATGCTCAACCACTGAGCCATGCTGGCTGGGCACACTGTCATATTTTTTTTTTCCTTTTAATAGCAGCATCTCAAGTACCTATTGTATCTTTCTCATACCCATTCCCCCACACATTCAAGCATCCAGAAATGAGCACAGGACGTAGGCTGAGCCGATTAGTGTGTTCTGTCTTCCTAAACATAATGTATAAGTCAGGGCTGGACGTGAGCCAAGCCAACTCATGATCCTCAGTCCCAGGGTTTGAACTCATCATTGAGTAGAGCCTCCTTTTCCTCTGACAATACTAACTGTAGGGATTACTTAAGCTAGAGATACTATAGGCCCTGGTATACAGACTTATCCTAAGAATAAATGCAGAGAGAGATTTGGGATTCCTTTTGTGGCCCTTATAAATCAGAGCAACTCCTGGACTTTACCTGTGCTAATAAATTTTCTCTTTGCCTAAACCAGCTAGAGATGCTTCCTTTGCAATTTAAATTATATTGAGCATTGGAGAAAGGCATTATGACTTCATTTTACAGAGAACAAAACTGAAGCCTTGAGAAAATACAGACTTATTGAAATCCAGATGGCTGGTTAATGGGACAGTTCAGCAGTGATGAGACCAACCACCTCACAGTCTTCAAATCCAGCCTGGACTCCTGAGTCAGCCCTTTCCCTTTGGGGGGTGACGGGGCAGCCTCAGCCCTTTAATCTCAGCAAGCTCCCTGCAGCCCTAACCTCTCCATCTGCAGACAAAGCAAGACAGTGCCCTAACTCTTTACTTCCCCGTGCTTTCAGTCTTCAGTTGCCCAGGAAACCCTTTCAAGGTGCCGCACATCCCCATACTCCTTAATCAACTTCAGAAGTCCAGGCGTCCTCACTGATTACCACGAGGACGAATATCTCAGCATCCCGATCTTTTAGAGCCCGGGAATCTAACTCTACCTCTAACAATTACCCTCCAGAACCCTCGCTCCTGTGTCTGGGATGCACATTTCGTCAGGTGGTCTCTAAATGGCCTCAGTGCATCCTGTGCCCCCAAACTGAGACCTCCAGCCCGGACTTCTCCTCTGAGCGTCGGCCGCCTGCTCAGCATCTCAGCTTGGCTGCCCCGCTGTTTCTCCTGTTAGGAATGAAGCTCTTCCAAACAGAGATACAGTTGTTCCCTTTTCATCAGTTAAATTTCAACACAAATGTCATTTCTTCAGTGACACCTTCCTGCCACCCTGACCAAATTAGCCCTTTACAGCCTCCCCAACTAGTCACTCTCCTTTACTCCACTTTATTTATATTATTTCTTATGGTGTCATCGTAGGTCTCCTATTCTGGAGTATATATGATTTATTCCTTTGTCTGCATGCTTACTTCTATGTGTCCCTGTTGTACCGGTTATCAATTACGTAGCAAATCGCTGGAGCACTCGGTGACTTACAACAGCACACATTTATTATATGTATTGCTTCTTGCACACAGGCTGTGGGTCAGCAGGGTAGCTCCTCTGGTCTTGGCTGGGCAGTCATGCATCAGCCTCTGGGGGTTAGCTGGTTGAGCTGGGGCACCTGGCTCCCCTCCTCCACCCTCGGCCTCCCCCAGCCGCCCTCAGCCTCCAGCAGGCTAGCTCGGGCTTATTCACGGGGCAGAAAGAGAATTCGGAGAGAGAGCGTGCAGGCCTGCGAGTCCTCTCCCATCACTTCTGCCCCAGTCTACTCGCCAAAACAAATCACAAGGCCAAACCCAGTCAGTGTGAGAGGGCACCACCAAAGGGCATGGGTGCAAGTTGTGTGAAAAAGTGAACAACTCATCTACTCATCTCATTTTATGAGAATCAAAGCCCTCAAAGGGCAAGAGCCTTGTCTCCTTATCTGGATCATCCGCACTCAAAATAGTGCTCGGTATAAACTGTACCTGGTGAGAACCTTGGGTTTTCCAATGCTATCTCCAGTCTGCATTGTCTATGAGCTTCTTCAAAAGGACTATTGTGCATTTTTTATGCTGTGGATATAATACACTCGATGGAGGTAGTCTTTTTTTTTAAATAGCAACTATCCATCAAGAGGAAATTGATAGAGGCTTTAGGATCCCCATCAAAAGGGTTGATGCAGAACTAGAGAGAAGCCTATCAGGGCGGGTTGGTTGGGGATGGAGGGTGGGAGGGTCTGGGGAGGGTGGGGAGGGTACAGCTCGGCTAGAACGGCAGTGCCGTAGGACAGGGACGGTGTCTCCATGACTGGCGGCTACACCCAATGCCAAGCCTTGCACAATGGGTGGCCAATAAACTCATATTAATTGAAGGAGGAAAGTGTCTGTTCATGTCTGGGAGGCCCAGGGAACTTACAGGGTGTAATGCACATACCTCTGGGGAGTTACTCTGGGAAGAAAAGACTTACGGTTGAAATCTAGGTGTTCTGAGCTCTGACAAGGTGTGTGTGGGGCAGGAGGCTTCATTTTCTGGAGATGCCTCGGAGAAGAAAGTAGAATTTCAGAAGCATAAAAGGGTGGAAGGGAGAGGCTTAGGGTGAGTCCTAAACAGAAGGCAGGGAGTCGATTATCTGAGGGAGAGCGAAGGCCTGGCTGGTGTCTCAAGAAGAGGGGGGTGCGGACCCAGTCGGTGAAACGTTGCTCAGATCATGTCACTCTGACAGAAAACACATTAGTGTGGCTGCTCCTGTCCTCTCCCCCAAACCCTCCCAAATGTCTCCATGTCCTAGACCAGACCGGAACACTCCGCAGTCATTGTTTGATGTGCTCTAATTTAAGATCTCTGCATGCAAATGCTGGTTCCAGGCTGGGTTGGAGCCACCCAACATTTGGGGTGGGGTCGGGAATATTTTGAACAACTTTGGCCTTCAAGTTTACCATATGTACTTAATTGGGTTGGTGCTGTAGCCTCATGCCATCCCCCACCCCCACCACCCCCATGCCCTGAGTTGGTGCTTTTAAGCCCCGAGAGGCCTGTGGGTGGCACTACGCTGGGGCCCATGAAGGTGAAACCAAGCCGACTTTGGAATTGAAGATTATTACTCCCAGCCTCTGCCTCTTACATATTAAGCAATTAATAGCTGTGCCATCCTGTGAGGACACAGAAAAGCGCGCACATGTCCACACATGGGTACCAGATGCCTTGGACCCAGAGCTGTCGGTTGGTTTTAGCTTCCCTTTAAAACATCAGTGAAAGCAGCATAGAATGTGCTCAGAACATTTGCCACATTCTATACGGGCTCCACAGAGAAGGGCTCACTGCTCTTCACCACAGCACTAGTCTCCTGCCCTAGGTGGAGAGCCAGCGACTGGGAAGGAATAGAAAGGGAGCGGCATCGAACTTCCTCAGCCTCAGTTTCTACATCTGTAAACTCACGATGGTTAAGCCCATTCTACTGATATGCTGTGAGGATTGGAAATCATATAGAAAATGGTTTCCAATCAAATAATAGATACTCAGTGAAGAGGGGATGCTCTTGCTGCTGCTCCCTTGTTAATTGATGTTGTCGTTGTCATTAATATTATTATTATTATTATATGCATAGAGAAATTTGACTCAGAGAAGCTGGATTGCTTGTTGGTCAAGGCAGAGCAATAAAAACTTGCAGTGAACAGGTTGAAATACTCAGGTTGCTCCCCCACTCAGGTTGCTCCCCTACTCAGAAGCCTGCCGGAGCACCCCTGTAACAACACCTCATACTTCTGTATCACTCCTTGTTTCCAATAGCACTTTCAATGTCTTTTGAGGCATCAGTCAGAATAGGCTATATGATGTTTCAGCAACTAGCAATTTCAGAAATCTCTGTGACTTAAATGAACAAAGGTTTATTCCTCATGCATGTTTTATGTCTATTATGGGTAGGCAGGGAACCGTGGCCACCAGATTCACTCAGGAACCTTGGGTGATGGACCCAGGCTTTGGGCATTGTTGGTCACTGTGCCGGGGGAAGGAGCTCGGGAAGGTCTGGAACTGGCAGCTCATGCTGGGCTTGGAAGTGACATGTGCTACTTCAGCTCACAACTCAAATACCTAATCACGTGGCCTCACTCAGCTGCAAAGGGCCTGTTGGAGGAAGAGCTAGAAATTATTGGTGAAGGGGTTTGGTGGCGGCCGTATTTTGTGGTCATAACAATTCCTTGAGGTGGGGAGAGCCAATATCACCATTCAGATAAAGGACAATTAGACTCAAAGGAAGACTGTCAATCAATTACATGGATTGAAGGGAAACAGGGATATTTTTGTCAATCAGAAGTAAGGTTCCATAACTTCAGAATGTGACCTAAGAACCTGAATTTTTGGCACCCTTATTTCCCAGAGATGCCTCCTATTATTTGTCCTATAAACTACCCCTCTATCCGAACCAACCTGTTACCCTCTGTTTCCTTACTCCCGTAACCAAGCATTTGTCAACGTGCTTGTGGAATTTCCTAAAAGCAGAGGTATGTAGAGTTGTGGGGGACACGAGAAGCTGGCTTTGTGGTTACCTATTACTTTGTCGGAAGCTGCCTCACAGCTTAGTGGTTTAAAACAACCATTTTACTTCACTCACAGGCGTAGGTCAGGGATTCAAGATGGATTTGGACTGGTGATTCCTCATGGGCCCACACGGCCTCATCGGGCAGCTGGGTTCGGGGAGCCAGTTCCAAAAGGGCGCCTTCAGGCATGTGTCCAGCCTCTTGGTGCCGCTTGGCTGTCCCCTGGCTCCCTGTGTTATTGCTTAGCCTGTACAACCTCTCGGTGGAGCTTGAGCTTCACGCATGGTGGCCTCTGAGGAGCTGGACTCTCTACATGCAGCCCAGGGCTCCAAGGGCGAGCGCCTCAGTGACCTTGCTTCAGGTGTCCCACAAGTTCATTTCCATCACCTCCAATGGGTCAAGTGAGTCACTAAGGGGCCCAGACTCATACAAAGGGGATTCGGGACACCTTATCGGATGAAACATATCCCACCCCCGCAAAGGTTTAGAAATCTGAATGGCTCGCCAACATGTGACAGGCTGCTGACTTCCCATCCCGGCCCCTGCCATTGCCCGATTTTCCCTTCTCTTCCGAACGACAGCCTTGCTCTGGGCCCAATAGTCTTACCTCGTAAACATATGAAACTGAAAAGATGATCTTGATGGTCACGTTCTCTCTAATTTATACTTAGTGAGTCCTATAATTTGCATTTCTTTCAACTTTTCCTCAAAGTTCTCCCCCCATGAAAGCTCCTCTGATGCATAAATCCTGGCTTGAATCACACATTCCCCATTAGTGAAGTCGCTCAGCACACATGTGGGCAGCTTTTGCACTAAGATCGAATTGTACTTGTTTTCAAGCCACAAGCCCCAGTTCCCAGTCACTTCATCAGACATGAATCTCTTCCTTCCAAAAATTCCCATTACATTTTTGGTACAAACCACAGTATTTGGCACTTGAGAGTATGGTGTCCTGCATTACCTTTGAATTGTTTCATGTGTATGAGTTACGTCTCGTCGACTGGGTCTTAAAGTTCATGGGCACGATCCATGCTTTATATTTTAAAGAGTTTATAATTTTAAGTGTATTTTTTGTTTATACTTAAAAGTTAACCAGAAGTGTGTTGTAAAAGCCTATTGATGATGTTTGAGATCCTTCTTACACCCTTATACATTATCATCTGGCTTGTCACCTCACTTTTTGGTTAGTTTATCAAGAGCAGATGCTTTCCTTTATTTCACTGGTATCTCCCCAAAGATTTAGACACCCTATGGCATGTCACTCCGGACACACACTGAATAAACATTCCTACGTATCTTCTTTCTGATTTGCTAATAATCCAAGTGTTGTACCTATACCGAGGAACCTTTTTCCAAAACTTCCCCTCTGGTTTTTTACCTGTAAATGCTTCAGTATTTTCTTACAAAATGACAATGTCATTATTAAACTATGAAATTTAACACTAGTGCAATAATTATTTAATACATGACCATAATCCAGCTTACCTATTTTTTCTAATAATTTTTTCTTTATATGGTTTTGGTTTTTATCCAATCTAAAATCCTACATTGCCTTTAGTTGCCATGCCTCTTTAAACTTCCTTAGGCTTCATAAAATGGATGTATTTAAAGATTCCTGGTCGTTTTATAGCATATCTCTAGACCCAGAAGATTACATACAGGTCAAATGTGCTGGGCGGGAGGACCACATGGGCGATGTTGCCTGATTCCCATCGCCTCCTTAGGAAGGCACTCAGTTCCTGTTTGGATCCTTTGTTGTAGTGGCATTTACCAGGTTTCTCCATTGTAAAGGTGTCTCTTTCCCTATATAATTAGTGACCCCTGGGGTGGTATTTTGAGATTATGTACATAACCTGTTCTCCCACGACTTTTTATCTGGTATTTTCAGCATCCTCTGGTGATCCTTGGCAGAGTAATTATTACATGATGATGTTATATTTTTAGACAGCATTTCAATCCCCTGTTTTCAGGATCAATATAAACCCATGAATTCTTTCTCTATTCAAAGTATTATACTTTTTACCACAATTTTTTTCCAATGCTTTAATTGTTCCCAATTTGGCCAGTGAGAACTGCTTCAACATGGGTCCTGGGCCATTTGGACAGGTCTCCTCAGTCTTTGAGATTGTCCTTGATTTCTAACATGAGATTTCCAGGCTTACCTTGTACTTTCTCTGCCACAGATCAGTGTCCAGCCTTATTTCCGTGGAACCATTATTAGTTCTCGTGGAGAAGGGTAGTGAGAAACCATAATCTGGCTTTTAGGTGTCTTCCCTGCTACTGAGGTGCAGTGGATTTCAGGTGAATTTTATAGAAGATAAATGTACTGAAGTGAATTCTTTTTTGAGGAGGGCTCACGAGTTGTTTAATTTTTTTATTTTTATTTTTTTTTTATTGACTTCAGAGAGAGGAAGGGAGAGGAAAAGAGAGATAGAAACATCAATGATGAGAGAGACAATCATTGATCAGCTGCCTCCTGCACACTCCCTACTGGGAGATCGAGCCTGCAACCCGGGTATGTGTCCTGACCGGGAATTGAACCATGACCTCTTGGTTCACACGTCGACGGTGCTCAACCACTGAACCACGCCGGCTGGGCATGAGTTATTTAATTTTTGAGTTTTTCTGGTTTCCTTTTCATTTTAATGACTCTTAGCTGGTTTGATATTTTGGGTCAGTCTTGCCCTAAGAACTTGATATCATTGTCTTTGGTATGAGCTGCAGAAGGTTCGAGTCAGCTTGGTAGTTTCTAGTATAAGTTGTCTTTTTTTTTTTTTTTTGGTCCCCTCCACCCCACATCCATTCCAATGTTTGTGTGCATAAGTTATTCATGTAAGCATATAAGTTCTTTGATTAATCTCTCCCCACCCCCTCTCCCACCCCAGCCTTCCCTCCAAGATCCCTCAGTCTGTTCCATGCTTCTGTGTCTCTGGATCTTTCTTGTTTGTATAAACTAACAATATCATTATTCTTGATTTTAAGATATATCTTAGCAATGAATGTTGTTTATCAGATTTTCTTGTAACATGATGTGCCCTTTCTGCCCTTTGTGTAGTAAATTTTCTTACATTATATCTACTAATGTATCTTCTTTTCTATTTGTTGGTTTTTATGTTTTAGAGATAATAACTTTTTAATTTTTTTATTTTACTTAAATGATTTTCTATCTTTCTTTTTTTAAAATATATTTTTATTGATTTTTAGAGAGAGAGGAAAGGAGAGGGAGAGAGAGATAGAAACACTGATGAGAGAGTCATTGATTGGCTGCCTCCTGCATGCCCCCTACTGGGGATCGAACGTGAAACCCGGGCCTATGCCCTGACCAGGAATTGAACCAGTGACCTCTTGGTCCCTGGGTGGATGCTCAACCACTGAGCCACACCCCTATTTTTCAATATTATATTAGTTTCAGGCGCACAGCATAATTGTTAGACATTTATAGTAGCTCATGAAGTGATCCCCCTAATAAGTCTTGCACCCACCTGGCACCGTACATGGTTATTACAACATTGACTATATTCCCTCAGCTGTAATTTACATCCCTGTGATTATTTTGTAACTGCCAATTTGTACTTTTGAATGCCCTCACCTTTTTCATCCAACCCTCCAACACGCTTCTCTTCTGGCAACCATCAGTCTGTTCTTTGTGTCTATAAGTTTGTTTCTGTTTTGTTTGTTCATTTATTTTGTTTTTGAGATTCCACATGTAAGTGAAATCATATGGTATTTGTCTTTCTCTGTCTGGCTTATTTCACACTAATTATTTTTATACATGTCCATCTTTAATTTTGTAACCCAATATGTTTAATCTTCCCAGTTTTTCTTAGTGTGCATTCACTGTAATGATCTGCACCAGTCTTTTAGGTTATTGATAGATTTTTCCCGATAATATTCACCTTGTTTCTTATTTCTTACATCTATTATGCTGTTTCTCTGGTCCTCAATTTGTTTCCTTAGCTCTCTTGTCTGTCTGTTCATCTCATTTGGCTGTTTAACCTATGAACTTTGAGGTCTTATTTTGTTGAATGTGCTAAGTTTTCTTAGTTGCTATTAAGACATTGTGAGTATATTCTTTATTTTTCTTAATTTCTTTTTCTTTTAAGTTGCTGTCTTTATGTATAGACCCCATCCTGTGTCCCTTTTGTAATGTTTATGATAGATATAGTGAAATAATTAACATGCTGTTTCTCTCTGTATTTTTCGTGGTTGGGCAGCTCTCTCTCAAACTTCCATTTACTCTGATATTGCGCGAGTTTCTCAACTCAGTTTCTCCCCTCTCTCATCTCTCCTTCCTTCTGAGGTTCAGGCAGAGGGCTGGGTATTTCTTATGCTCCCACTTTTGTGTAGCTTGAGCAAATGGCAGTGTAAGGTCAGGCAAAAACATTTTTTTTTTTTTTTAGAATACCTGGATTTGATCTCTCCTCTGGGAGAGTCTTTAAAGTCTCATACAAATTTCATTGCCCTAATCTTGGGATTCATCCCACTCACCTCGGAGAATATTCGCAGATTGTCAGTTGTTTCCCAGCTCAGCACGAGTCCCAGGATATTTCACCTCCTGCTGCGAGAGAGCCCTTCCCGTTCTCTAGCTCTCTGGTTCCTTTATTTCCCCTCACCAGTCAGAAATGGAGGAAGGTTAGGCTATAATTCAATATCCGTCTCTATTATTTTTTTTTAAAGTTAGGGAGACTATTAGCAAGAATTTTTCAACCTCAAATAATATGACTTTGAGGAGGGAGACTATCAGGGGTCACATTAGGAACAAAACTTCCTTCAACTCTGCTCTGAAATATACCATTTCTTTCTTAAGCCATCACTATGAAGTTAAGATATTAGGTTGCTTCTTTCCTTGCTTGATTGCAGCTGATCGATTCTTGTTTTTCTAAAATATTTTTGTTCATTTGATTAGCTATTGAGTGAAATAATGTGATGCAGTTTCAATTATCTTAACATAGAAATTCTCCCTTCATTTTCCCCCCAGTTACAAAAGGCATTTATGCCCATTGTAGAAAATTTAGAAAACACACAGAAAAGAAAGAGGAAAGGGAGGAAGGGAGGGAGGGAGGGAAGGAAGGAAGGAAGGAAGGAAGGAAGGAAGGAAGGAAGGAAGGAAGGAAGGAAGGAAGGAAGGAAGGAAGGAAGGAAGGGAGGGGGGGGGGAGGAAAAGACCAGCCATAATTCCAGATAAAAATGGTAATTTTGATATGTTACAGTTTTTTTCTACAAATATATGTTTAAGCCCAAAACTTCTAGTGTGTTTCACTAGAATCTAGTGGATTCTAGTGTGTTTCAATCTTTGAATCTTGCTTTTTTTATTTGATTCATTTTACCAAGTCATTAATCTTCTTCAAAAATAAAACTTAAAGGCTACAAAATATCCCAAATATGGATTTCCCAAGTTTTTCTCAGTTATCGTGTGTTACTGTTATAGGTTATTTCTAGTTTTGCAGCATTCTAAATGATGCTGTAATGAGCATCTTTATTTATAAATCTTTGTCCTCAGTTGATTTATTTCTGTAGGATACATTCTTAGAATTAAAGTCATTGTATCTGAAATCTAGAACTTTAACATCTCCCGATGCACTGGCTAATTTCTGTGATCAGCGAGGCTGCCCTAGTCTAAATAATGTGATGTGAAAACCTCGGCAGTCCCTTGCCCTCCTCACTTCACCCCTGACCTCCCTGCATAAGGCTCATTTCTGCTTTCTGGCCTAGAACAGGGATTAGCACACAGTAGGTGCTCAGTGACTGCTTTCATGACAGATGGGCTTTCACATTCTTCTCAGCATTTTGACTCATTGCCTTAGTCTAAGTCTTAGCAGATGACTGAAGACAACTAACCAAGAGGTGAAATCTGGCAGCTTGAGAGGTGCTCCCGACCCTGCATTGTCAGCCTCCTTTGGAGTGTCTGCAGGCATTTGCTGTCTGGGAGAGTGGAGGAGTGAGCGAGGAAGCTGAGGGTCTGGGGCCTCTGCAGAGCGCAGTCCTGCTCACCCTGGTCGCTGGGAGTGGACAGGGAAACCAGGATGCAACCTTAGATTTGGGGAACAAAGTGCCTGGCTATAGACTCGAGCTGCCTCTGGCTTGGCCCTGAGGGAGGGGTACCCTCCTGTGAGCTCTTCTGGTTCACTCCCTGAGCATGTGCCACTCATGCTGACTGCACAAAGCACCCCAGAAAGCCCCAGCCCTGTGGGGCCACTGCCACCCTCAGAGGCCAGATCTCAGGTTGCTTAAAAGCAGTTTGTAGTTAAGCTGCCGAATTCTCCACTCTGGTCCACATGCTAATGCCCTTCCATTCAACACTTGTTAACTGAAACTGCGTTGCAGTTGTGTGTGTGCACTTGTAGACAACCTAGTGTGTGCAAAGCAATCTCCTTAGCTCTTGAAGTCACAGTGATGAGCAAGGCACAGTCTTTCTCCTTTGTTGGCAGAAACTAGCACTTTCTTCAAAGGATGGCAGAGAGAAGAGACACTAGGACAGCTTGTAAGCAGAGCAGGAAGCGATGAGGGTGCATGGCTGAGGGGCCATTAGTCACTTAATTTGTGCTAATTTGTTATAGCAGCAACATCCCTGCAGCACAGGGCACTTACCCCTCTCTCCTGCCTCCCAAAGCTTCTTAGGCGCCTAAAGTGGGTTGTGAGGGAACCTGGAAGGAGAAAGCTGTCATGGACGAGCAGAAAGAGAGGTGCCCTGTGCTGTGCTGACGAGGAGGGGGTGTGACAGGCTGCTTCCAGCTTCCTGAGAGTTCAGGTCTTACCTCCACCCGGCAGAGCCAACCTCGTCTTTCCCACAGACACTGCCTCCCACGAACACCGGCTGGTTGGTTCACTTCTGAAACTTCCGTTTCTCTTTGCTTTTCCTTTCCTTTCCTTCTGCATTGCTCCTGAGCTCTGTCAGTGGTTATTTCTTCCATGGCTCACTGGGGCTTAGCCACCTCAAGTTTGAGGTTTTCCAAATCGGATTTGTGCTTTTCTCTGAGGCCTCCCATTATCTGCGCAGTGCGCTCTAGCTCGTCCTGGGGCCGTAGGCCCTGGATTTCCTCTGCTTCGTGGTCATACACGTTGGCAGGTCCCCACATCCTGGAGGTTTGTGATTCTGAGTTATCTTCTCTCCTCCTGTGGCGGGCAGGATAAAAGGTCCCTCAAAGTTGTCCCAGCCGTCCCCAGAACCTGTATACATGCTATGTTGCATGGCAAAGGGGAGTTAAGGTCGTGGGTATTATTAGGTTTGCTTCTCAGGTGGCCTTAAAATGGGGAAACTGCTCTGGGCGCTCTGGGTGGGTCCCATGTAATCATGACGGTCCTTTAAGATGGGTGAGGGAGGAGGGACGGGAGCCGGAGTCAGAGCAGCCTTGGAGATGCTCCCTGCTGCCTTGGAAGGCAGGGGACGGGGCCTGAGCCGGCGCTCAGCCGCCTGCCCTCGCGCCTCCAGAAGGAAGCCGGGCCCCCGACAGGCTCCTGTTACTCCCGAGGCCCAGGCCGGCCTGCCGAGCCTACAAGGAAAGAAAAGGAATTTGTGTTACTTGAAGTCACTGACTTTATGATAATTTGTTATAGAGGCAATTGAAAACATGTCCTCTTAAAATATCTTTGCAGTTTTATTGCTCAGGTAAGGTTCTTTTCTGTTAGCTCTCTGTGGGAGATGCGCTGGCCTGCCCTGGAGAGGAACGGCTGCAGGCCGCTGGCCCTGTGCCCCAGCCGGGTGGCCGCCTCCCGGGGGGCCTGCGATGCGCCCTCCTGCAAGGGGGCTGACACCGCAGAGTCCTCTCGGTTTCACCTTTACTGTCCCAGGAAATGTCTTACGTTGCCTCGACTTTGACCTGGAGACAGAATGGAAATTGGAAATTCCCTGCTTTTTGCTCAGTTTCCCTATCGCCCTCCATCCTCGCCAAGCGGGCTGATGGGCTCTGGTGTTGGTTTTCTGGCTGGGGCTGAGGGTGGCCGCAGCGTGGCGAGTGCCAGGAGGGTCCAGAGATGCCGAGGAGAGTGGCCTCACGAGCTCAGGCCTGGGGCGCGGGCCCAGCTCTGCACAACTGACGGGGGCCTCCCCCACGCCCGCTAGACGTTCACTTCTATAGTCCGTGTGTGGCCCCAGAGTTCTGGAAATCATTCAGGCTCCTGCATTTTGACAGAATTTTCAAACAAGCAATGCGTCCGCTGAAAGGCCCAAATCAAAGCGTCAATACCATATGCACCACCTCTCATCTTTGCCACTCCGATTACGTGTGCACACTCACACTCACACACACACACACCCATCAGTTACACAGACTAGCTGAAGGCAACGTTCCTATCAGGCTGCCGGGCCTGGAGGAGTATATAAAGAGCGTTTTGTTATGCACCTCGGAGGCTGGAGAGATGCAAATGAATTCGAGGGGAAAGGATGAGTTCCCCGGAGCAGCACGCCTCGGGATGCAGCCTGCTTATTACATTCAGTTGCCCCTCCATCCTGCCATCGCCGATTTGCACCTGCAATTACCATTTCACACCTGGGAGTGCGCAGGTTTTGTTGATTCCATTTCAGGAATGTTCGCTCAGCCTACGTGTTTCCCAGAATAAAGAGCCTCCTAGAGCTCTGCGTTCAGATACCAAGGTGACAATTACTGGTGTTCTTGATTGTTTAAAAAAGAAAGTAGATAAGGAGGAGGGGAGCTAAAGAAGCAAAGGGAAGAGAAAATCGTCATCCCTACCTTCAAAGGGAGTGAATTTACAAATCTGGGAACTTTTAGCCTTTGTTGCTTTTAAGTACCAGTGAACTCAACCCCCACTAACAAGATACAGTAATTCCACGAACAGCTCGCAGGACAGACTGTCATTTTCTGCAAAGGCGGCTGGAAATCATTTACACCGCAAGATCCTCTGTGGTGATAACAAGGTATTTGAGAGGAGAAAGTCTGAAATCATCTTCAAAAGGTTCCCGAGTGAAACCTGCCCTCATTCCCTGGAAGGTTCCCGAGAAGAGGGCAGATGCAAGCACATCACGTTAGGTTGTTGAGACGGACAACGGACGTGATTTTCTGCACCTGTGCTTGAAGGTGCCTGTCATTTCTGGATGAGGGGAATCGCATGAGATGGGGCTGACATCCAACCGACAGCGTAGGGCAGAGTCCGCTCCTTCCCCAGCCAAGGGCTCATGAACCCCACTTTCAAGAGGCCAGCAGGTATCCTTGGGTTCCGAGTTTCTGCACGCGCAGTGGAGTGTAGTTCAGACCTGGGTGGCCCAACTGTAGCTACAAGCTGCAGAGGTAGATGATAAACATAGAAGGAGCTTTCCCGTGGCCTCTGCGTATATTGCAAATCTGAGAAACGGTGGTGTGGTTCCCGGTTACAGGATAGCAGGTTAAACACAATCTGTGAGGCTCTACTGAGAATCAGAATCACCCATAGAAATTTAAAAAGGCATTTTTCTTAAGAACAATAGTTCAGAGGTACAGACTTGATTGTACAGAATACATGCTAAGCCCTTCACATGCAATTGCCCAATGCAACTTTTTAAAAAATTCTATGAGGTGGTCATTGTTTTTTGGCTTTTTTTTTTTAGAAATGTGGTAGAGAAATAAATAATCATACACAGAATGTTGGTAGAAATACGGATGTTAAAGGAGCTGCTGCTTAGGGCTCAGAAAGAAACAAGGGGCATGTGGTTGGGAACCAGAGGAAAGGAAGTCGGTCCTTGTTTGTAGTAGCAGGAAGCTTGGTACCCTATGGTTGTGTGAGAAGCACAACACGCAAAGAGTGAACTTGGAGATTTAGCTGAGGGGATTTACATGCAAAGAGCAGAAGGTGCTGCCTGGTTTCTTCTTGCTGCTTATAGGGAAATTCCAGAGAATGAGGTAGATTGAGAGAAGAAATCTTAAGCATAAAGGAATTAGGACTTGATGAAAAATGGGTGAAGGAGGTCAAAAGATACAAACTCCCAGTTATAAGATAAATCCATTCTGGAGATGTGACATACAGCATGGCGACTATAGTTAACAATACTGAACTGGGTATTTGAAAGTTGCTAACAGAGTAAATCTTCAAAGTTCTTACCTCAGGGAAAAAATATAACTCCATGAGGCGACAGATGTCACACCATATACATATGTCAGATTATATGCAAATGCATACAATGTTATGTGTCAATTATACATCAATAAAGCTGGGGAGATGGGGCTGGGTGGTGCTGGATTACGAAGTGAGGCCAATCCCAGGTGAGCGTTTGGATTTCATTCTGCATAATGTAAGGAGTCTCTGCAAAGGGCAGTAGTAGACGTGAATGGGCTCGACAAAGCCAGTGGAGTTTTGGAAAAAACAACCCTCCGTGTCCAGGCCTTGATTCTGACCTTACACAGTAACAATCATTATTGAAAAGAAGTCCTGGTGTGTTGATTTCAAACTCTTGGAATATTTAGACTCTTCTCTAGGCTTTTCTCCTGTCCAGAACAGATGCTCTGGCCCAACACAACAAAAGGTCTTCCAGACAACAACTGGGAACCCTTTAATTAGGCTTCTCAAGAAGATAGTGTGATTTCAAGAATGACTATTTTTTTTGCTAATCCGCACCCAAGGATATTTTTTCCATTGCTTTTTCAGAGAGAGTGGAAGGGAAAGAGAAACATCAGTGTGAGAGAGACACATTGATCAGTTGCCTCTTGAACTAACCCCAACTGGGGCTGAGCCTGCAACTGAGGTACATGCCCTTGGCTGGAATCGAACCAGGGAACATTCAGTCCCTGGGCTGAGGCTCTAACCACTGAGAAAAACCGCCTAGGGCAAGAATGCTATTAAGTTAAGATGGAAGGCAGGGGAGTGAACTATGGGTTTCAGGTCCCTCAGGTCAACACCCCTGACTTTGGGATTACAAGGGATCTAGCTGGTGTTTTATCACTTCACAAATGGTGTGGAGATGGCAACGGTCAACATCACTGTTTACAGATTAGGGCACCGAGGCCTGAAGGACTCGAGCACCTTTCCCAGGGATGCACTCACATTAATTCTTAGAAAAAGTATTTGAGTTCAGTGGGCTTGACTCCAGCTCTTAGACCTGACGGACAATTCACAAATATATATTCATGGGGAGAAGGGTAGTCTTAGCACATTTTTCATCTTTGATATGATATTTGACATTGACCTAATATTGTTTTTAAGACACCAGGCTGTCATGGTTGGGGAAACTTAATTGAGAGAGGGCCATTGAGAGAGATTCATTTTCCTAACATGCCGTTATGCTCAAGATGTACTTTCTGAGCACTTTATGTGTATGGAAGCATCCTTGATGTTCCCCAAACAGCCCATAGGCTAGCTAATAATGTAATAAATTTGTGCGTGGGAACCTTAGTGGTTTCCCATGGACCTATCGAATAAAGAGAAGACTCGAGCTAAATTTCCCACGTTTCACTCAGCTGAGAGGTTGAGGGATGTGAAGTGACTCCAGGAAATCGGAGATCAGCCAGCAAGTCATATTTTTCCTACGGTTGTCTTTCAGAAGGAAGACGTCAGGGCGAAAACAGGTTGTACCTGGAATTAGAACATTTAAGCCTGGGCACATCCATGGAAAATATTTCTCCAGGGTGCATTTGTGCTGTGTCAGTTTTTCAGTTGAAGAAATTTAGTTTCTGCTCTCCCTATTTACTTTCCCTATTTGCTGAAAGAGACTGTAAATTCACAGTAGCAGATGGCACCTTCTCAGAAACACAGTTATGCAGACCTGTAGAGCACTGAGGGACAGGCTTTGGGAGGCAAAACCAAATCAGGATTAAAATTCCATTTTAAAGGGACAGTGTCCAAGTGTAGCAGCACTGCCTGGCTCTTCAAATCCATAGACACTTTATTGAGTATTTCTTTGGCGAAGGTGCTGTGCTACGGTCATCTGCTGGTGCAAAGGAAAAATTGAAAGGCGCGTAAGAGGCACTATTCCTCTCTACAAGAAACTTACACTTCTGCATGCAAAATGCACATGTCAGTCACCAACCATCCTACAAGCATAAGTGCTAACGGGCGGTACTCTATTGACTAGGAATTAAGATGCATGGTTTTGTCTAGTGGTTGCTGAGAACAGTGGCAGTGGAGAGTAAAAAGAGGGGTTGCACAGGGTTCATACTTGGGTGGTTAAAGCACAAGAAGTGTGGGTGACTCAACGTTGAGGGGTTAGTTTGGTAAGAGTGGGTTTGGGGACATTAACATGGAGCAACCATGTTCCAAATGGAAGTCCCTGGCCTCAAAGGAAAAGAGAAGGGTTGGGGAGGGCTCACTGCAAGTTCTTCAGAAGAATGGTGGGGCCCAGGGGCATCTTTCTGCACGCGAAGCTCAGCGCTAATATTATTTCATCCCAGCGTGATACTTGCTTACAGTCAGCGAGTCAGATATGAAAAATGGGGTGGAATGATTTGCTGGAGTACAAAGAATGGTGAGGCTCTTTGATGTCTTATTTTTACATCTGATTGATTAATTGACTCAGCACTTCCCACACAGCTATGACCAGATATTGTGCTTAGCCCTGGGGCTATGCGGAGAAATGGCCTCAGCCTCGCATTTGTTTACTTACAGAGTAAAGAGGCCACCGAAAACCAGGCGGGGGCAGCGTCATGGACCGCAGCACGATTGCCCTTGCTTTCCAGGTCCTCAGAATTGCAGTGGAGCCGGGCTTGGTACTCAGTATCTGGAATATCTATGTGACAATTCCCCCAATTTAAAAGTGAACTTGGGTCTTCTGGCCCATTCCTTCTACAATCTTTTAAAGTTCCATTTTCCTACCTTTCTTCCAAACATCCATTCATAATGTGTGTTTTTTGGGTTTTTCTCTTTAGAATCAGTTGGTTGTTTCTCACCGTGAATTAAAAAACAAATTTGTCTTAAAAAGTAGGGGCTCCAAGGATGTTAAGACAAATAGAGCACCTGAAAGGGGAGCAGCCCGACCAAAAGTCCTGCGAGGCGCACCCAGTGAAGACTTGGGTCAAATCTCCCTGAGATTTGCCAACCCCGAGCGCTGGCTCGGGATTCTGCAGCCCCTGTCCTCTTCTGCTGTTCGTCACAGCAGTTCTGTTTCCTATTTGGTGTGTATTTATTTTCCAATAACCAGCAGAGCTATTGTTTTAGCAACTTCCTGTGTCTCCAGCCTCACCATGAGAACATGTGGAGAGTGGGCCTAGCTCTGCAAGGACGCTGGAACTGACCACAGTTGCCCAGAGCATGATCAAAGGAGGAGAAGGGGTGATCTGCACGCCCCAAAGGGGGGTAGCACACACGGTCCTTGACTTCTTGGGAACAGGGGAGAACCCAGCAGAAAGGCCCGGGGAGGCCAAGCTTGGCAGGCTCCATGCCTGCTGACAGCAAAAGCCTTTATGGCAGGACATCTTAGAAAGTTGGAACCCTGTGAAAAATGACTTCAGGAAGTCATTTCAAGGAAATAGAAAGTCTTTGCTGACTCAACTTAGCAAATCCCAGATGTAGCTCATCTCTTCAGCCAAAGTGTCAGGGCTCTGGTAGCTGATAGCTTAAGCATATTTCTTTATCTCTAAAACACGGGGTAACGTTTCCTTTCCTGAGTCCTGGTTGGAGGTTTCCTGCTTGGTCAGTAGCTGTAATTGATTAGCACCCCTGTCTCGTCCCTGTGTTGTGGGAATAGAGGCGACTTGGGATCATAGCATATGGGCGGTGGAGGGGACCTAGAGTTAATGCAGTTCAAACTCCCTATCTTATAGATGAGGAATTAAGGCCAGCCATGCTAAGTAGCTTTCTGAAGGGCACGGCGAGTGGGGGACAGTGTGAGGACGAAAGAGCAGGCTTCCCAGTTCCTGGCCACGCTGTGTGACCTGCAGCACACCTGCTCCCCATATTCCATGGTACCTGGGGTTCTCCTCCAGCCTGAGTTGCTTCCAGCTACCAAAGTGCTGCTTAGTAAGACAGTGGTTTCAGGTCCTAAGCTGCCTGCCTTCCCAGTAAGTGAGGGAAACTTTCAAATTATACTTACTTAATACTTGGTTAAATCATTGTATTTCCTAAGACAGTGCTAACCAACAGAACTATATTGTGAGCCCATCTGTTATTTTAAAATTTTTTAGTTAGCTACATTTAAAAAAAAATAGGTGAGATTAATTTAATAATATCCTTTCGACTTAGTCTATCCAGAACGTTATAATTTCAACAATATAATCAATGTAAATAGTTATTGACAAGGTATTGCACATTTTTAAAATATTATGTCTTAGGAGCCTGGTGTGTATTTTATTTCAGTAGCCACATGTGGCTGGTGGCTACGAATGGACATCACAGCTCTAGAACGAGCCCTGTCCTTTTAGTGGTTTTCACCAAATCAAGTTGAGAGCAGAACTTCAAGTGGTTTCATCTCTGAAGAGGCTATTTTCTAAATCAAACCCCCAAATTCACGTTGTTTCCAGGAATGAGAAGCTGCCTAGACGATGCAGTGTAGAAACCAACATTAAAATTTTTAGTACGTTTTAAAAAATATTTTTATTGAATTTATTAGGGTGATATTGGTTAATAAAATTACATAGGTTTCAAGTGCATAACTCCATAACACATCATCCGTATAGTGTACTGTGTGTTCACCACCCCAAGTCAAGTCTCCTTCCGTCACCATTTATCCCCCCTCTACCCTCTTCTACCTGCCCCCACCCCTCTTTCCCTCTGGTAATCACCATGCTGTTGGCTGTGTCTCTGCGTTTGTTTGTTTTTGCTTAATCCCTTCACCTTTTTCACCGAGGCCCACAACACCGCCCCTGCCCACAACTGTCAGTCTATTCTCTGTATCTATGAGTCCGTTTCAATTTTGTTTGTTAGTTTATTTGTTCACTCGATTCCACATATAAGTTAAATCATATGGTATTTGTCTTCCTTGGACTGGCTTATTTCACTTGGCATAATACTCTCCAGGTCCATCCATGCTGTTGAAAAAGGTAAAAGTTCTTTCTTTTTTATGGCCAAGTAGTATTCCATTGTGTAAAAGTACCACTGCTTTTTTATCCACTCATCTAGTGATGGGCACTTGGGCTGCTTCCAAATCTTGGCACATTTTATTGGTTTCTTGGAGGAGAGGAGATGTCAGTGTATATGTGTGTGTGCAAAGTTTAATTTTTATAACATAAGCCCAGCGCCAAGGGCCACTGCACGTGGTCCACTGCCTCTTGAATAAGCAAGATGCTGTGGGCTGCCCTATTGATGAGCAGTTTTTCTCTGAGCTACTCATATGTGCTTCTCCCTAGTCCAGTCATTGCTGTGTCAGTTGTTTCATCAGCTCTGGTCAGTTTCTTGGACAGCAGCTTGGCCTAATCAGACCTCAAATCAGAGACCGCATTAAGCATGCTATAGGATCTGTCCCAAGGACAGTTTCTTCTAGATTTCTTTCCTACCTGCATAGTGACTGGGAGATCACTGATCGTAGCTCTTCCAGCTTGGCTCAGAAGAGCACCCTGTAGTTTTCCCCTGTGTTGTCAGCTCACCCAATCTGGTCCTTAGTTTACCCCCAAGAGGCATTAGGGCACCTTAAATGTGCAAAAGCAATACACTTGCTACAAAAAACAAAGGGCAGGGTCAAGTACACTAGGTGAGATCCCTTGCTCATTTTATTTTACTCAGATGAATGAAGCAAGCCTGCTGAACATCTGTGGGTCTGGGAAACATGGCTGTTGAAAGCTTTAAGGTGGGTAGGAGCCCTTCAGAAGTGGTGTGTAAGACGTGGGTGGGAGTTCAGAGGCAGCGTCCATCTGGGTTGTTGGATTGACCTGTGTGTTCCTTACTGAACCACAGACCACTCACAAGCCCAGGCAATAATTACCCTGGAACCATGATTAAAGAGTGTCTGACTGGTCATTTATAGCAAAGGCACTACAGTCATGTGGTTGAACCCAGTTTCTGCTGGCTGTCTATCCCTTTATTAATGAATATATATTTTTGGAAACTAAATAGAGTCACATTCAATAAAAAGATAATGCTGACTAGGGAACTTAAGGAAAGCATTTTAATTTTAAGAATTGCTTAGGTATTCTCTTTTAGAAAAGTCTTAGAAGTTATGTAAAAAGAGATGCATACATTAGAGTAAGTTTGAAACTGCCTCCAGCCTATACATTAGGCTAAAAACATAGACATTCACTACTGTTTCTCTCCGTTCATCAAAAGTTTCACTGGTCAAAACAAAAAAAAGATATGAATTTATCATTGTAAATGTAAAATGAACTGGAAGCCACACTTAGCATATGTCTATCTCTCTCATAAAATAGTCATGGATCTTCAAAACAAGATGGGTATTTGTTTTTTAAAAAATTGATGCATAACTGATTAAAAATAAGTTCTGATTAGTCCCAGGTGACAGGCTTATTTCCCACGAAGGTTGGTCAGCATCTCTGTCTTCCATTGCCACAGGCTGTACCCCTAACTTCGGCCAGTCATCCACAATGCACACAGCTCCAGTCCAGCTTCAGCTGGGTTGAGAAGCAAATCCACCTCTTCTTCTAGCTAAATATCTCCTAGCTTCGTCCTACTAATGACATCACCTTCACACTGCCAAGATGGCACCTTGGCTTCCTACAGAACAATCAGGTATTCTGTTTACCCTGAGGTTCCATTAATCTCATTGGAAAATTGGAAAGGAGATACTGCTAAGAAAATATTACATCTCAAATTCTATGTAATTTTCATGTTCGTATTTGACATTGCCAAGCAGGAAACAACTTCAAAGTGCCAGTGCTAACGTGATGTCACACAGAGGTCTTGAAGATGACAACGACACGGCTCCAAGGCCATGAACCAGGTTTAGTTTGCACTTCTCACTTTAGGTGAAGTTCAAGTATGAAAAATTTTGTTTACTGTGCTAATTGACCGTTACTGCATTATCAAAGTCAAAAAGTCAGCTGAGCACCTCCGTTTTGAAGAATGAATATGTTTTCATGGATTTACAAATAAGATGTTTTATTTCATCTTAAGCTAAAAGTAACTGGTGCAAATATATCCTCTATTTGTCGACTTTCTGTATAACCTATTGCAAATAAAGTATAAATCCATTCTAGATCTAGCCTAGTGCGTTTATTACCAAATCTCATAGGAAGGCCCTTTTTATAAGTTTTTAAATGCATTTTGGACCTAGGAGGTGCATTTTATTAAGGTATTAAGGTAGTCTGCATGCTAGGAAGCTTTGGCAATTTAAAGAGCTTGGTTTCAATCCCCAAATTCACTTCTTTGAAGAGGCCCCTGTGGTCCCTGACTTTTGAGAGAAAAGACATTGCCCATTGAGAGTTTGCCTGAATGCTGGAACAAATGAGAACTTCTTGCCCATCCCTACCCCAACTCCAAACCAGAGCATGAAGAATTTTCATCTCCATGGCTTCTTCCTCCTAACAGAAATGAAACTCTTTAATCAAATCCTGAGGAGGCGTGAAACCTGAGTTTCACCTTATACCACGTCATCGATATTGGAGAGAATTATTTAGGAGGGTTGAGAGAGAAAGAAGGAACCCTTGCCCGGCCTCTTTTTTTCTAATTTAATAAAGTCTCAGCCTCCTGAGCCCACTGTGGTTTTCCTGAATCACACAGCTGTTATACAGCTGGCAACAACCTAGATCAATGCTGATCTTTGGCCAAAATGAAATGAAGGACTCCATGGAATGGAAAGTCAGCGCAGAGTCTCTAGGAACGTCTGGTGTGTGCCCCCATGGAAGGCGAGAAGCCCAGAGAAGATGTACAGGACTTTAGAAGGAAAAAAACATCTTCAAACAATTGGCTTTGGAACAGATTCATGAGAAAATTCACCAGAAGGCTACTGTGATTCTCATCTTTCATCCATCAGCACAGAGACAGTGCCCTTTGCAGAATTTGGGGCTGGAAGCACATGCTGGGGTTCTACAGGGCAGAGTAGGGCCTGTGTTATTTTGTAGGTTCCCTCCTCGATGCTCTAGGGCAGAGGGGTGGGGAAGCAGAAAGAGGGGTTCAAGAGTTCTAGTCTTTCAGCATTTTCATTCCTTTTGCTGACTTGAAACAGCAAAACCTCTTCCAAGCCCTCAGTTTCCTTCATCAGAAGCTAAAAAGGATCATGAAAGCTGATAGGAAATAAATGCATATTGGACCAACTTTCAGCGAGGGTGATGAAGGAAGTACTGCCCCAGCTCGCTCTTCCAACTCAAAGTTTTTCTAGTCTTTGTGTTTTTTAATATAATACAGGGTCCTATCTAGCAAAATGGGAAATAAGTGACAAATGATCTCATTAAATGTTTTAGTTTCTTGGTGAACGTTTATACATACATACCCATTATTAAGGAGTTATTGCTGAACACAATTTATATGCACAAGATATAAAACATGGATATAGTTGACGAGTTATGAAAAGCTCTGAATTTACCCATTTTAGGCAAAGAAATCAAGTCAGTGTGCCTGGGAAATAAGAGGCAGACATTCTGGACTTGATGTGGCTGCGAGCTTTGTGTGACCTTTCAAGTGTCTTGAGGATTTGCTGCTGTGATTTTCCCATTGGAGAGAGCAGCACAGCCCTGCCTGCCTTGGCACCCCGGTCAGAGGGTAGGGGTACAGCACATTGAACTGGTTCTTGTTATCCTCAGGCAACCATTCCAGCCAAGAGTCCCTGAGTGGCTCTACCCATTGTCTCAGGCTGGCCCTTCCTCACACGGCAGCTCTACATTCTAAGAGTTTCAGATGGACCGAATTGGTATCTCTGGGATGGGACCAAAGTATTAAATGACAAATCCCTCCAGGGGATTCTCATGATTAGCCGGCTCAGGTGACTATTGCTTCAACTGAGTTTTAGGAACTTGGCTTATTTCATACTCTGGCTAATAGATTCTGATTGCTTTTTTCTGTCTTTACTAACTTTTCTGGCCCTAACTGCTGATCCTCCCCTTTCAACTGGAACCCGTTGCTGTCTTAGACCCTGCTGTTGATTCTATTCTGTTGACCCTTGGATTAGACTATTTTGTTGCCTCTCAAGCATCCATCTTCTTCTCCCACCTCCATACCCTGGCTTCTTTTTGAAGAATTCACCTGCTTTTCCCTGTCAGCGTTTGAGTTTGGTTGAAATAGGCCCACCTCTAGTTCTAGTGGTCGTAGCTAATTGACTTGAGCCAATAAGCATATTCTATCACAGTGATTAGCTAGCTCAAGGATGGGCAAACCAGAGAGAGAGACAAGGGGAGGCATTTCACAGGTGTTTGGGATGCCTATGAAAGAGAAGTTTGCCCTAATTTTATGGGAGATATTGGAAGAGATGCTTTCTTCTTCCAGCCAGATGTGACAAAGAAGGAAGCACCTGAGACCTGCTGGCAGCCAACTTGTGACTAGGAGGGAAGAGTCTGCCAAGAATGAATTCAACACCAAGGAAGCGAGGCTGAGGAACACAAAGAACCTGTTACATTGTCAGAACTGCTGTTCAGTTAGAAGAGCATTGAGATAGTTCAGATGGACAGATGATGAAGCCCCAGACCAAGGCAGTAGCAGTGAGAGAGACTAAAGGAATAGACTTCATGGGATGTGTATTTGAGAAAGGTAATCATTGATGATGCAGAGGGAGAACATCAATTCCTGGAATAAAGTCTCCATGATGGTGGGGTGGGTGGGTCTAGGGTATTGGTCAAAGGCTAAATCTTGAGTAAGGAAAGGTGTACTGCTACTCCAAATACGGGGGAAAGGAAGAGAGTGCATGAACTCACTAGTTTTGTTTTTAGTTGGAACTCCAGACTTGTTAGCTCGCTCAATCATTCTTCATTTACTCATCTGAATTATACTGATTGCCAAAGGTTGAGCTACATGCTTGGTACACAACTTGGCTCCTTCATAACCCTTCCCCACAGCCAGCCACTTCAAGCTGAAATTTCCATGAAGATTCAAAACCTGCCCAAAAATATACTTGCACACTGTACCCCATTTCCTGAATTCTAAATCACCCCCAATCTAGTTACACTAGAATTTGAAACATTTCCCCCCAGAGACACATTTACATTCCTCAAAGCCTTAGAGACTCTGTGAACACAATGCTCTGAGTATAGATTTTGGACCATGGCCATATTGCCTTTTCCTAATGTAATGTGAGACCAACAGCTTAGCGAAGGGGCTTCATGTTTTACTTCCCTAAAAGTAGTAAACTCTCAACTCCTTCAGACTCGGCCCTCGCCAGGCTTTCCAGAGTTCATAGGGCCTGTCGTTAGCCGGTCCCTTCTGGAAATCGCATTGTTTTACACAGTGTCAAGCCCTGATGGGTGGAGAAGCAAGAATGCTTTCCGAGGTCTCGTCTGCAAGCCTTTGATGTTCCTCCTAAGTCATATTGTGTCCTTGGAAACGTTGGTCTGAGGCGACTCGCAATTCTTTTCAAAGCACACAAATGTTGAGTGTGTGTTTTTAATGGCTTCAAGCAATTAAAATAATTTAGAAATAATTAGAAGTAGCAGCTCACTAAGCCAGGAAGGCTGAGTGGCTGGATGGCCACTGGCCTGCTGCTGTGCCTGGGACAATGTTGTGAAAGGGATGCTTAGGTCCCTGGTGGTTCCTGCTGAGAAAATTCAAGCATAATGCAGATCAGCTGCTCCCTCTGTGGTGCACATGCCCCTGCAAAGGGCCATTAGAAATTAGCTGGGGAGACACGTGGTTCCTGAGGAAAATGACAAATACGAATGTAGGAATGAGCATATTAAATATATAAACACACACTAAAAAAAAAAAGCGATTTCCTCAGACTATGAACCTATAGAAATTGAAGGCAAACATCCAAAATGTTTGGCAATAGGGAGGGTAGCAAGCTATAGAGAAGGGAAGGAGATTTCCGAAACCATGTAGGCAATGGTCATGGCAGGGTAGAAAGGGGTGGATTAGGTATGCCATAAGCGCATTAAGATGGTAAAACAAATTTCAGCACCAGGAGGAATAAACCAGTTGAAAGATCATTAACATGAATCAGAGATTAATCGAAATAAAACTTAAGAGGGCTGAGCCTGGGTTATCTGCTATCAGAGGGACTTGTTTCAGCAGGGAATTTCAGAGGATTTGTCACCAGATAACATGGATAGAGAGTTGTTCTTAAGTCTTTAAAGGGATATAGTCAAATGAAGTATTCCTGCAAGATGATTTTTCTTTTACAACGACCCATATTCAAGACAAAAAAACCCCACATATATGTATCAGAACATCATGCCTTTTGCAAATAAATATGCAGAATATATCATCGCTATGCTTCATTATTTTCTAGCTTCAAAGAAAAATCTGTTTTGGTCTGTTTCTTGGAGAGAACTAAATTTGAATTTGAGCAGCGCTGCTCGCCAAATGAATTCATCCTTTCAATTATGTTGGAAGTTAGGACATAGAGGGGGAAGAAATTCAAATCCTGATTCCGCCCTCTCCAGTCCGTTCACATTCTTTCCATTTTGGGAGAGCAGTGAAAACTTGGATCTTCAGAAAGTCAACTTCACATGAAGCTTGAGTTCCTGAATTCACAACAGTGATTATAAGCAATTACAGCACTTATGTTTTTTCAGTATCATCAAGGAATAGCCAATTGAAACAAAAACAAAAAATTATTATATGACATTTTCTTTTCCTCTTTATGGAATCCACGGCCACGTTCTTTCCTTTCTTCTCATTTGATACTTTTATTGGAGGACAGGCAATGAACTAGGGTTCTACTGTCGTCCACTTCTCACCCAGTGGAAACATTGGGCTCCTATTGTGACTGATTCTTGTTTTTCCCTCTCAAATTTTCATACTTATAGTGCATTTTTGCTATATGTCTTTCCTGAGAAGGCGCTCCGCACACACATGTGATTTCATTTTCCTAAGGCCTTGGCCCCCAAGGTCTTTTCCAGCTCTCAGAGTCATCAGCAGAAGTAGAACAAGCGCTGGAGTGTCTGAAGGCGTGCCAGTCCTCGGGACACCTTGTTGACCTTCCAGAAGGGTGTGATGCAAGGAGAAGGCCAAGACAGAACTGTCCAAGGCCCTTCAAATCAGAGAGCCTGGCCAGGCTGGGCTGGGCTGGGCTGGGCTGGGTAGAATGCTTCAGTGGCTCAAACTACCAAAGGGAAACAACTTTCATGTAATTAGAGGAGCTACTTTGGCCAGGGGTTCCAGGCTGCTCCCCTTGTGCCCCGAAAGACTCTGGGGAGACTTAAAGTGTTGGCCCGGGGTCCTAGCCCTCCAGGCCCTCCCTCTGGAGCTCTGAGGCAGCATGCCATAGTTGTTAAGGGCACAGCTGTGGAATCAAGTGGGCCTGAGAACTAGCTGTCCCAAAGGGGCTCTTCAAACTTGTAAAAGAGACAATAGCCTTGAAAGGCAGGTCTCCTGATTTTCAAGAGCTGGATGTTTTGGAAAACAAGACACCTGAAGGAATGTAAGCCTTCAATTTATGATATAAAAAGCACATTGGAAAGAAAATTGGTAAAGGGTTCAGCTAGCCTGTCTGCATAGACCAAACAAAGGCTGGTAGAGCTGGTGGCAAAGGAGCTATGGAGAGAGTAAAGACAGCTTGTGGGTAGCTTTTTCTCCTTGCCCGCTACCCTGGGTGGGGGTGGGCTAAACAAGGGAAATCCCAGATGATTGGGCAGGTGACTCAATGCCTGGATGCCTGAAGGGGCACTGGGCCTTGAAGAGCCTGGAATGTCATCGTGGGGTACAGAGTAGAATTGCCAGCAGGCCAATTCTAGGCACGAAAGGCAAAAGGAGGGGTGTGAGAGTACTTGAGCAGTTGGGGTAGGGGACATCTCATCAGGACCGTGGACAATAGAAGTTGCCCGTGGACTGGGTGTGGGTCCTCCCTGATACAGCACCTGCCTGCTGTCAGCCTCCCCCAGCCAGGGCCGGGTGACGAGGGGCCAACCTAGAAGATACCGAATCAAGCCCGAAAGCATTGAGAAATCACTGGAGCATCTGACTTTACCTGGATAATTCCAGTTCATTTATGGAAAACTAATCAAAGTTATAGTTTTATGTAGCCAGGTCTGTGGCTTGCAAATTTTGTCTCTGATAGAGGACTTAGTACAGTTAACCTTTTGGTGGAGAGTGACTAAGATTTTTAAAATACTCAGCCACCAGAACTAAAATTTTGTAGTAGAAAGATGGGGAGAGAGCTTCAGGGTTTTGTGACTGGTTAATGGTGAGGACAATATTCAGTGAGAAGAAGAAAGTGAGAAGAAATGAGGTTTTGACTTTGAGACAATAATAGGGGATGTAAAGTACAGCACAGGGAATATAGTCAATAATAGTATAATAACTATGTGTGGTGTCGGATGGGCACCAGACTTAACAGGTGGTCACTTCCTAAGTTACATAAATATTTAACCACTGTTGTACACCTGAAACTAATATAATATTGTATGTCAAATGTAATTGAAAAAAATAAAAGAATTTAAAAAGAGATAATCACAAAGAAAGAAAAGTTTGAATTCAAGGCACATCCTAAGTACTTAGAAGAATTCAGAAGCTATATTAATGTAGAGAGCAAAAGTTCAAATATTGGAAAAACCTTAGTACCGGGAACAAAGGTGGTATCATCAGGGAAGGGCAGAGGGCAGGAGATAATATGGAATTTGTCTTTCAAGTGATGTGTTCAGTGTTTTTCCATGAATCAAAATAATCAGAATAGCCATGTGAGGAAAGCAGTGGAATTTTGTAGATAATGGATGTGCCGACTTGGACATGAATGCTCATAGCAGCAGCAGCATTCATAACAGCCAGAACGTGCAAACAACCCGAATGACATCAACTGACGGATCGATGAGCAAAATGGGGCATATCTATAGAGTGGAATATTAGTCAGACATAAAAAGGAATGAAATGCTGATACACGCTACAACATAGACAAACCTTGAACGCATTATGCCAAGTGAAAGAAGTCAGTCACAAAAGGCCACACGGTGCAAGATTTTATTTATCTGAAATGTGTGTCTCTATAGAGACAAAAAGTAGGTTAGTGGTTGCCAGGGGCTGGGAGGGGGTGTGTATGGAAATGGCTAGTGACAGCTAGTGTGTACAGGATTTCTACTGGGGGACAAAGATACTCTAAAATGTATTGTGGCAATGGTTGTACAACCTTATGAATATACAAAAGAAAAAATGAATTAACACTTTAAGTGGTGAATTGCATGGCATGTAAATTATCTCTCAATTATCTGTTTGTTTGTTTTTTAAGTAGATGTGCAGAGAGTGTAAGCAGTTTGTCAGGCTGATTCAGCTACTAACAGGGCAGGGTCAGTCCTAGGTTTGCCCAGAGCTGAACACAGAGAAGCTCAAAAGCAATTCCCGGTCTGCCTCAAAGTGCATCATTTTTGAGACAGATCAGGTAGGCATTTTCATTTGGCCTACTTTTAATGTATACTTGGCCAAAGTTGGTATCCAAATTTGAATTCAAATCTATAATTGCCTAGACTTGTTCCTTGAGAATGTAACAGTGTCACCACTTCAGCCTCAATGGGGGGAAACCATTATGAAACTGGGTTAAAGATTCTTGATAAAATATATTGAATGATTACATTTCTAATGGTCAGGAAGAAAGAAGCTGTAAAGCCCTTGCTGTCTAATGCATAGCATGCTCTACAGAGTAGCATGTCAACTCTAGGCTGGATGGTGTGGATGGAGCCCCAGTTTCTCTTGTTGCAGATAATCAGTCTGAGGTACAGTGTGTTCTGTGACTTGCCCAAAGCCACTTGGGCCACTTGAGCTGATGTTAGAAACAAGAGCTAAAGACCTTTTCAATGTATAGAGTTCTGGCTCCATGCTATTGGGGGATGTTTCAAAGTTTTTCTGAATTGCTGACAGCAGGTTTTAACATTTACCATCAGAAAACAATACCCTGATTCAGAATTTGTAAAAAAACAAATGTGGTAAAAACAACGGCATTATTTGAAAAGACAAAGGGTATTCTGATCCTATAAATGCTAAAGATCAATAGATTCCCTATATCCCATAGTTGTTTTCATTTCCCGTTATAGTAAAACCATCTTGAAACACTAAACCCTAAACATAGCCTGTACATGACAGCAAAGAAACTTTTAGAAAAAGAATAAATTGCTGAATTCAAGCGTGGACTGTAATTTCTTGACATGGAGTGGAAGCAGATGCGCCCAACTTAACTTGTCGTTATTAAATTCACTTCCAACTGGCATTCTCTTCTCCTTTTGTGGGAGGGAGGGGTCTTGGCACAAAGCTCTCTTTTCTGTTAATCAAGCAGCCCTGTTTTTGTCTATGTCATGATAAGTTAATTGTGGGTCATACATTCATTATGAATAAAGGTTTAAGCGATAGACCAAAGTTCTGGATTTTGTCTCTGCTACACCTGGTCTTTTGAGACTGTTAAGTAAGTTGGACCACCCCTTCAAAAGCTGTAGGATGGAATAGCCTGTTGTATCTTTAGCATCTGTAAGTACCACTTATTAGAGTATAAACTTGCAAAAGGCAAGCAGCTTACATGTATTGAGAATATGTTATGGGGCAAACACAGGACTGGGCACACTGGGTACATCATGGCTAATCTTTGTAAGAGAGACACAAGTTAGGTGTTTTCCCTACTGTGCTGGAGGTGAGGACTTGCAGCTCTGGGAGTTTCAGGAACTTGCCTGTAGTCACAGTTTGATAGCTCTGGACAGTGAAGCACAAGGGCTCTCCACTGTGCAGGGAAATGTGGGGACTAATACACTCCCTCAGTTTCCAGTAGAAGGACCATAGCGAGGGGAGGTAAGGGGCTGCCTAATATCTCACAGCCAGGCCAGGCCAGGAGCTGAGGCTTCCTGGGTGGAGGTGGGGGTGAGACCTCCCAGTGGTTTCACCTGGAGGATGATGATGACAGGGAGGCAAGAATTAAATGGCCAAGAATGTCACTTTCCAAGCTAACTGAAGATGCTCAAAGTCTATGCTTGTGGGTGTTTTGAGGCCTATTTCTAGGAGAGTGAGAGGAACTCTCAGTGTCCTCCATGGTGCATTTTGAGGTGCCAGATAGGGAGGGAAGCGTGGCAGTCAGTGAGCAGGGGCGACACTCCTGGAGCATGAATGTCTATTACTATTGGCCTAGAGGACATTAATTTATTTATCCACGATTCTTGCTCTTATCTTCTTACGTAGAACCTTTCGTGGTAGGGTAAGCACATTGGAATTGTCTTCAGAATGCCTAATTAGTTGTTGGTGCTTGTCCTAAAGCACCTCTGGGACTGAGGGGAGGTCACCTCACTTCTCTGTGACTCAGTTTCTTCATCTGTAAAACAATATACTCACCCACCTCCTAGAAATGTCCATGTATATCCAATACGGCCAGGACTCACGTTTCTAGCATGGTAGAGGTTTGAACTGTTTCATGCCAGGTCCCTGAAGTATTTATTTTTCCTATGATTGTGATCATGTGTTTGTGAGGCTGGCGGGCTCTGAGGAAGCCTATGGCTGGGGAACTTGGAACAAAGCTCAGGTGGAGGTCAACACACCAGGTCTGAGTTTATACGGACCCTTTGAAGACCATACTCTAATATTGTGAACTGCATATTCAATACAGGCCAATGGGACTTGGGCCTGAAATGGTGATATATGAACACTTAAAAATATATAAGTCACTAAAAGAAATGGTTCAAATGGCTAATAAATTTGGAACAAATACAAAGAAATACTTTTCCATGCGGAGTGCGGTCGACCTGTGGAATTCGCAGCTGCAGGAGGTAATTGAGGCAAATGCCGTGGGTGGATTTCATAAAGAGCTGGTGTGGCAGACAGCTGCCTAGGCAATGCAAATTGCGCTGTTAAAATTATGCACTGGTTAGGCATTTACCATTGCAAGGAGGGGACAGGAGCCTCTAGCACTGGAGGCACAAGGGGGGGGGGTGGAGTAGCAGCTATTTTTGCTAGAGAGTCCTTTATTTTTCCAAAGTACTTTCTCACATCATCCCTCTGAAGTAAAACAAAAAGTTTTAAAAAGAGGAGGGGTGTAATGTCAACTTCTCTATTTGAGCGTATGTCGAAAGAGAGGCGCTGGGTATGCTTGTAGTGTTTCCTCAAAAAGAAAAATGACGCAGTTTCTCTTTACCTCAGGTAAGTCAAGCTCTTTTTGTAATTGTATGTTTCCGATGAAACCTTCCAAGTTGAAGATGCTTCAAAGTAGTCCAATCAGTGACTGAAAGGGCCTTGAGGGGAGCCTGGCCTTCCAAGCCTATCTAGAACTTTCCTGGATCTTCCAGAAGCTCTCTGGGATTGCTCCAACTCTTGAACTTTATATGATCAGATAAAGGAAATAGAAAACAGAGAAAGTGTCTAGTGATTTTAGAAACATTTTCCTTTGGACTGGGTGGGACAGATGCATCAAAATGAAAGATGCCAACATTCTGCTTTATAGATGAAGCCTTCGTGTTCTCAAGGATACAACCACCCTTCTCCCTGCCTGAGTATTCTTGGCCCTTGTTCTTTTATCCTGATATTAGCAACCTTCGAGAGTCAGTGGCCTGGGTCATTGACCCCAGTTTTATGGCATGCTGTGTGTTGGGGTTGGAAGGTGAAGGGATCGTAATGATAACACTGTGACCCTCCAGAGTACTTTGAAAAGCGTGGGGTAAAAGCTTGGGGGTGGCTCCCAGCCTGGGAACTACAGAAGGTCAGCCTGGACACAGGTGTTGGCACCTGGGCCCAGGTTGTACAGCCCTGTATAGACTTGTATTTTATAAAATGAACACTGATCCCTTTCACTGGTCCAAGGGGAGTCACATTGCCAAATCCCATGAAATAGGGCTCTTTAGCTCAAGGGGAAGGTAAAACTCACAATGAGTGGTTTTTTGTCTTTCTCTCTCCACAACCCTGTATTGGCAGAAACCTCTTCTCATTGGGTTAAAAACCAGAGAAGGCTCATGAAATACTACAGATCCTCAAAGACAGATGATGGACAAACCTACCATCATTTGGGGTCTGTCAAAAGCTTCAGCTCATTCGCATGTTTCTGAGTCAGTAAAACCAGAAACATATTTTTCCAAACACATTTCCACCCTCCCATCATTTTAAAAATACTGTGTAATTTAAGGGAAATTCAATCCATATGCTTTTGATTTGTTTACACTTGTATCATCAAAATATGTTTTTAAAGAGCTTGCGGAGATCCCAAAAGGCTCCTCAGGCTTTTAAATGAGCCTTTTAAAGTGCTTTTCCCCCCCTCTTAGTAACAGGAGGTTGCATGTTGCCAAGGGTAAATGAACTTGAAAATGAAGAGGTTTGCGCTGGGCTCAGAATTTTAAATCTATCACTTCTGCTTGAGGTTTGAACTCTAAAATCAGCTCCTGGAGACTTGTCTCCGCATTTTTACCCGTCATGAGATTAACAGAGGACTTGTTCTCTAATAACTATATTGCCAGAGCAAGGGCTGGAGAAGCTTCTTTAGAAAACCACAAGAAGAAAAGATGGGGATAATGTACACATGTTCCTTTTTCTTTCTAAAGAAAGAAAAAATGGAGAAAGGAAGAAAGGTGGAAAGAAGAAAAGGAAGGAAGGAAGATGGAGGGAGGGAGGGAGGGAGGGAGGGAGGGAGGGAGGGAGGGAGGGAGGGAGGGAGGGAGGGAGGGAGGGAGGAAAAAACCCATCTCTAACAACACAAAATGTTCCATTCTTCCCAGGCCAAATGACCCTATAAAGTTATCCCAAGAAAGTAAATGACATTGACCATATTATATCTCCTATATTTTTGGGACCATTAACTGTTCTCCACAAAGCCCTCTGTAGCACATGAATCATTGACTCTTAGGGTTGAAAGGGTTTCCCATTTTATGATAAAGAGAATGAGACCCAATTTACACAGTTAGTGAGGAGCAGTGCTGGAAATAGAGCTATTTCCTGATTCTGGCTCATTCTTTCTTCCTCACTGCTGTGCTCTCACCCACAAACCCATTTTACAGATTAGAAAATGTAAGTGATGATTAGAGAGATACTCCTTCACAAGCAGATATTCTATCTTCATGGAATCCTCACATTGTCTAGCACTGTGCTTAGCACAAAAGAGGAACTCCATCATTATCTGTTGGGAGAATGAACAATTAGAGCCATGTAAATTAGATAAAGAAACTCAGGCCTGGCTGGTGTTGTTCAGTGGTTGAGCATTGACCCAGGAACCAAGAGGTCGTAGTTTCATTCCTGGTCAGAGCGAATGCCTGGTTGTGGTTTCCAGCTCGATCCGATTGTGCAGGAGGCAGCGATCGATGATGTTTCTTTCTCATCGATGCTTCTATCTCTCTATCCCTCTCCCTTCCTCTTTCTCTAAAAATTAATAAAAATAAATAAATGAATAAATAAATAAAGAAAGAAACTCAGAAGTAAATATACACAGACATGCACACATACACACACATTTTAGGTACTAGGTATTTGGTTTTGCTTGAATTATTTGAGTCTCTTGTTTCTCCCTGATTTTTCTGTCCAGCCTCTTTACCTGGCTGTGTCAGGTATTTCAGATCAAGCTGTTTCCAGAATGATGTCATAAGCCAGTTTTTCTTTCATATAAGAAATCAATATCTTTAACCCTGTGACTCAAAGAAATGGAAGAAAGACAAAACAGAGCTTATAAGTCATCCCACCATCATTCCTAAATGTGCCCTGGCTAGATGTCCACAGGGCTCTAGTGTCCCATGGACTGAAATGGTGGGACAGGAGTACCCAACAAAAAGACTCAATCTGGGGTTTCTATGTTGACAAAATTCAAACTAATCAATTAGTTAAAAGCCTGTGAACTGTATGTGTTCACAGATTTGTGCCTATGCTGAGATTTTTAATTTTAATCCAATGATGTATGTGTTTCACTGAAGCTTTTCCTTTTTGTCTAGTTGGGAGTATTTGGCCTATAAGAATAGTATATTTAAACACTAATGATTCACCTTGGAAAAAAAATTGGAAATTCAAGTACCATTTTTGCTTTTCTAGGTTCAACAACAACAAAATCCTCCCAAACCCATTTAACATGTCAGGTGAAATTTGGGTGGTGAATATGTTTATCTCTCTATGGAGATATAAACAGATGTCATTTCCATATGTTCATATATACCCAAAATTCACATGGAGTAAAATCATTCTACAGAGCCAATGGTCTGCAGGTAACAAAGTTTATATGAGTTTTTGGAGTCCTCCCCCTATATAATTGGGAGTAGCTTTCTCCAGAAGACCAGAAGGAGCTGGTTAGATCAGCAGGTCACAGAGACAGAGCTTGGTGAGAACCTTCACCCTTTAGAAGCAAGATCCTGTTTCTACTGATGTTTATATCACCTCATCTTCTTTGATTTCACTTTAAAATATTCTTATAGTTCAAGGATTACAGTTCATTTGGTCCAGTGCTTCCACAAGCTTCTAAAGATCCACCGAAGATCCAGGCCTCAATCCAGACCTACTAAGTCAGCACTTCCAGGGGAGTGGCCTAAGAGCAAATTCAGTGTCTTCCAGGAAACCTGTATCATTAGGGAAGAAATAGTGACCTAGTACCTGTGCATAAACCCAGGTAGTTAGTGGCCAAGCTGGATGGACGCCAAGGCCCCTCTCATTTGAAACTGGGCTCTCTTCACTTTACCCATGTATCTTTGGTGAGCAAAATCAAGCTTTCTAGAAAGATCCATGAGAAGGATTTAGGGAGCTGAAGTTCTGGGCCTGTGAGTCCTTATATAGTGTCTTAAATTCTCTCAGACTTATGATTCCCATCCGTATAATTTAGAATTAAGGTGTGATCTTAGTGGCCTTTTTCAGCTTACTGGTAGTGAGAGATGACTGGAATCATTACTCTATGTTCCATAAAAGCAGAGGCTGCTTCTGTTGGTCTCTGAATCCCCAGAGCCCAACACATAAAAAAGCTCAATAAATGTTTGTTGAAGAAAAAAACCATACGAACGTAGCATGTTGAAATGTGTGGTCCGCAATACAAAACCTTTTCTTACGCTTTTATCTTTTCCAGGCTTTTATGTGTAACGGTGATTTTTATAAAAGTAAATCTCTTGTAATAGTGGTATTGCTAGGAAGGTTCATTACATACTTGTGTTTTGTTTCTCTGGAACATTCATGAAAACTCTATACTTTTGGATTTGAATAATTTAAAAAAGAGTGACCATCTTTTAAGAACTCCTAGGAGAGCAGCCTCTTACCTTTAATGTCCAACCCGAAACCACGAGACCTTTAAGCCACATCCTCTGTTTTCTTAAAAAAAGAAAAACAGACAAAGCTGTTGTTTTCCATTTAGCGTTTTCACGTGTCCTGGAGAACAGACCATTTCCAGGGAAGTATGTTACGACTTAAAGCCTTACAACTTCAAAATTCATTTTAAAACCCCGGGAGGTCAGCCCATCCTCTGCGAGGCTGCTTTTAATTCAAACCTCCTGTGTGGCTACGACACAGGTGCAAGGCTTTAAAGGAGCCAGGAAATGAAGCGATGGAAGACATCAGGCCCCAGCCGAAACATGACTTCATGGCTCGCGGGACGGTGAAGCAGGAGCGGAACCAGAGGAGACTCACATGTGGGTAGAATTCGTCAGGTAGAGCTAGTGGATCGATAAGAATTCTTTTCTCCATCTGGTCCACATTGAATGGCTTCACGGGATGATAGAGGGAACGGGGGGGGGGGGGTGAGTGGGGCGCTGAGAGCAGGCCAGAGGCAAACCAGCGTGGATAGGGGGTGAGATCCTCGGGCAAGCTCTGCACTGGCTTAGTCTCAATCATCCTAAGAAGAGGTGAAACTCCTCAATGCTCCAGCCTCTGGCCCCTTTTTACCCACATTTCCATATTTTGAGAAATGAACACAATCAAGGAAACGAGGAATGCCAATGTGTGATACTTTGCAGATGGGGGGGGGGCAGGAACTCTTTCTTTAGTATGTAGTTCAGTGCTGTGATCGTTTGGTTCCTCTTCAGGATTTTGAGCAAACCATTAGAAATAAAATTTTTATCACCAGGGTTGTGCGTGAAAGGCAACATTTGTGACTGATCGTTGGGTTTGTTACATGACCTGTGGGGGTGTTTGTGAACTGAGCATGTCAGGAACACGCCCAGGAAAGATCAGTATAAATTAGAGACCATTGGCTTATGTCAGACATAACTTCTCACAGGCAACGATGCAAACCAAGGTTGTGCTAACTCGGCGACTCACTTTCCAGGAGATGCCCGGGGAGAGTCTTGGGGAGAACATCTGAAGGGCACCATGAGGCCCCAGAAAACAAGCCATCTTATCTCCATTTCCAGCCTCTCTCCTGTTTTCCCACACAGCACTCACCTCTCTTCAATTCTTTCCATTTTCAAAGACTGAAATTAACCTCTTTGCCTGTACACATTTCCAGTCATTGCATTCTATCGATAATTCTGTTTTCTCAATTAGAATACAAGTCCCTAAAAGGGAAAGAAATGTGTCCATCCTTTTATTTGTACCCAAGCATCTGGTACTTTACAAAATGTCCCACATGAGCTCAAAAAATAGTTGCTGATTTGACTGATAAGAAAATCTTGTCTGATTGGAGAGTCAGCCTGATTTAGGCATTCAGAATTTATCACATTGCTACATCTATACAAATGCCTTGAATGGGCTCATGAGTTGCAACTCCATTGACAAATCACCCAGAAAAGTTAAAGCTGAGAAGTAGGCTTAGATTTAAGACATCCACCTGTAAAGGGGTTATTCTAGTTGCTTGCATGGGTTCTCTATAAAACCAATGGCCAAGATCATGTCCAATTCATCTTTGAAATCACTGGTATAATGCTTTATATGAAATGGGCAGCCTATAATGTAAGTAGAATATAATTGGGAAAATATTTAGATCGCTTCAATTTCTGTTGTAGCTTCTGTCTCATTCATTCTCACTGGCTGAGAAATAGACCAAGATTAGACTGAACCTTCACTTATTTCAAGTGAGCCAGGTGTCCTTCCAAATGGCCTTGGTGCCACTAATGCCTGGGAACTGGAGTGTGCTCACCCAGCCTGCACTGTCAGCTCATTCACGTGAATCTTCACTTTCCCCTGGCTGGTGGGATTTTGGTGATAGAAGCCACCAATGACCTACTTACATGAATGAATTGAAAAGCAGAGGTAAGTAAAATACAGAGTATTCTCTCTGAGCTAAATGAACCAAAGTACAATTGTAGCTAACGTGAGAGAATTCATATTCTTAGTCTTTGGACCCCCTGACCCCTAATTTTTTCATTAAGGTCAGAAGAAAGATCTCCAAGAATAAAAAAGAGTGGAACAGGATGCTCTTCAGACCATCTGAGAAAGCCAGCAAGTTTTGCCATACCTTAAACTAATGTGCATTGGGGAGGTAGCTATAACAAGGAAATCACTTGAACACTGAAAAAACTGTTCTTAAGATTTAAAAATGTTTTGCTTGTTGTACAGATCAATAACAGCCACAGAATAGTAAGTGGTCTGGGTACCTTTTTTCAAAATGGTTCACAAGTTTGGGGTGGCAGGAAAAGAATGGAAATGGTGGTCCATTATTTGAACGTATGAAAATATCACCTTACTTCTGTTTTGTGGGTCTAGAGTTTTCTTTTTGGACTTTGGTAACTGGATATGAATTAGTCACAAGGCTGAATCCTGCTTAGTAGTGAGGAGAAGGCTGCAGGGCACAAGGGAAATGCCAATGTGAAGACAGCTCCCTCAGCAGAATTAACAGCAGAGCCCATCACACAAGATGCAGACGGATCCACTTACCACTTCCACGACTCGCACCCAATTCAAGCCACAGTCACATTTCATCTGGGTGATTGCAGTAGCCCCTCTAATAGGTCTCCCCACTTTTATCTTGCCTTCCAACCCTAGTTGTCAACAGAGGAGCCAAACTAATCCTTCTATAATAAAAATCTAAATGTGTCAAGCTTCAGTACTTCCATGATAGAGTTGCCTGAGAAAATATAGGATGCCCAATTAAATTTGAATTTTATAGAACTAATGAAAAAAAATTAAGCATAAATGTCTCAAGCATATTTACCCTAAAAAATATTTTTGTATTGCTTTCCTATTGCTGCTATAACAAATTTCCACAAACTTAGTGGCTTGGAAAAACCCACAAGTTCTGGAGACCAGAGTCCCAAATGGGTCTTAGGTGTTGACAAGATTGAGATCTTCTGGAGGCTCATGTATGTTATATATAAGCTCATATACAGCTTATATATTATGTTGATTGTCTCTATTTATACTTATGCTTTGGCCACAACAAGAATATACATTTCAAGAGAATTTTATTCCCTGCTGTATCTCCAAAGCCTAAAGAGTCTCTAGCACAGTAGAGGTGTTCAATAAATATTTGTTGGATGAATGACTGAATGAACCAACAAGTAAGTGACATATTTCTGGAATGGAGGAAGTTGTGGCATATCTTTGTCTTACCAGATCTAAGGAGTACATGGTTGCCTTTCTGTTCTACATTGAAGTGGAGCCTGAACAAGCTACTCTAATAAGCTCATCTAAAAATAGGAGTGATTCCTGCCTTGTGATTTATGAGAGTCTATTAATGACTACATAAGATCGGAAGATAAGCAGCTATTATTGCTTTTTCAACAGCTGCCCCTCCCCTGCTCTTATACTTTTAGGCAGTTCTGAGCCAAAACTGCCCCATTTCTCACTTTAGGTGTTAGACTTGGTTCCAGAGAAATAATATTTTCATGTGATCTTTGTGATTAAACTAATAATAACAAACAATCCTCGAGAAGTAACTTTTCAAAGTCCTCTAACTCCCTTTTCCTGAAGTGTGGAGTGCTTCTTTATTAACAAATACAGCTATGAACTTTTTGTAGATTTGAATGGTATCATTCTAAAGAATTTAAATAAACCCTTTCTTAGGGTCACAGGGCCTTAAGGAGAATTGCTAGAGAACAAGAGGAGAAAGGACTGATGCTCTCCTTCAATATAAACCTTTCTAAGAAAATAACTCCTTGAGCCTGAATTCCAGGATTGGCAAGTCAGAGCAGTCACGTACAAGCCTTGCTAAATGCATATTTGGAGCCAACTTTTTTAACACAATGACAATAGGACTACAAGAAAGGCAGCAGATTTCAAAATGTTCCCAAACAAAGGTAATAATGACAAAAGATTCTAACAGAAGTTTCTGGCATACATAAGTCTCTCAATAAATATTTGAATGAATGATGAAATGAATGCATCTGTGAATAAAAGAACTGAACAGTGACCCAAGGGGTTACCCAGAAAGTGCAGCATCTGCGACTCTCAACATGCATTGTGTCCTGCCTTTGTTGTAACTTTTAACGTAGATATTGTCTTTTATCTCAGGATATAAACAGATCAAAGCCCTTTGGCCCAGACGTTTTTTACAATGCAGACAATAAACATTTACGTAGACAAGATGCCAGCTCTCTGAATTTTCCACGATTCATCTTAGAATCAGAAGCTTGTCAAATGAATAGGTTATTTTTTTCTCTTGCTGACATGGGAGGCGAGTGATGGATCTGCTGCCTGACATGAGACAGAAAAACAGTTCTGTCCAAGTCATCTGCCTTTCTCTCCTCCAGCCGACCAGATCACTCCCTTCTCCAGATTTGGCGGCATTTCATAGACTCAACTTGGCATTTTGACCCTAAATTGCATCCTATTTTATGTTTTTTCTCTTAAAGTATAAGCCTTGGGTACCCAAAGGCGACTGGACAGTATGAAGCTGTGGGAAGATCTTGGGCTTAAGAGAGTGAAGAGACACAGGTGCTACTCAGTCTATGCAAGTTAATGATTTTTCTGCACTTTATTATATTTTATTTATATCTATAAAATGGGAATAATAATATATACTTCATGTCTGTTGAAAGAATTACACAAGATAATGTGGGAAGGATTAACATTGGGCTACGACATAATATGTGCTCAATTCCTATTTATTTTTTCTCTAAAGAACAAAAGTCATGAGTCATATCACCCACAGACGAGGGCCAGGCATAGAGGAAATGATCAATCAATAATGATGATTGATTGATTGATTATAATTCAGTTGTTGAGCTTGAGAAGCATTTCAAATTTCTGACTCTGTGTCCTCAAAGTAAATTCAAGTTTTACGTTTTATCAAGTGCCAGCCCACAAACTGTAAATAGGATGCACTCCTCTCACACGGGAGAGTCCCTCTACCAAGCAAGAGAGGGTGTTAGGAGAGATCATTTTTTAGAGAAGATATATTGAAGACATTTCCCCTGCTAAGCAGCCCTGAAAGCATATATGGTTTTTGTGGGTGTTTTTTGCCATGTTGATTACTGATTTCTTCTTCAGAAAGATGAAACCTTTTCCCCTTTCACAGCACCTGTACAAAGCAGGTCATTTATATAAATATATCTGGATTTTTATTCGTTGAAACTTATCAGAAAAAAATTTGCCAAAATTAAAATAATGCTGTCCTACCAGAAAGGAACATGTATGCTTAAAGGAAAATATTTTTTTCCTTTCTTGCCAATGACCGTATCTAAACCTTCTGGGCCTCTGCATTTTTCTGGGTACCTCAGGGACACCAGCTATAGGGGATGAGCAACATTTGTATGGAATGCTGGTGTGAGCAGGGCGTGCCCGCACTCAGCCTTTGCTCTCTTTAAGTACTGGGCTCGGAGGTGCAGCTCTGCCCACCTGTGGACCCAGAAGCCGGGGCCAGGCATGGGAACGCCGCTCAGCACAGCAACGTTCCCAATATATCGGCCTCCTTTTCAAACCAAATGTTTGGTTATGGGTCATTTTGATCACCACTTATTGGCATCTTGGGCTCTTCAAGTGCCTGCACACTTACACACTCACTGTTACTGTTTAGAAGATCATGTTTTTATTTTTAAAACAATATACTTCAGCCCTATTGCCTAGTTTTTCACACAATCAGCTCTAAATGCCCTTTTGGCTCAAAAAGTAAAGAATCATCATCACTGATGATTTTTTAAAGGATACAGTGTAGGCTCATCACACCATCATCACTATAAATATTTATAGGAGCTGTTACTATGTTACAAGCACTGTATTTATTAATTAATAAATAAATTAATTTATATTGAATAATTAACACTATTATTTCATTTCCATGCTGAGTGTATGAAGCAGGTACAATCATGATTCCCACTTTACAGATGAGGCTATTGAGCATTAGAGGTTAGGAAACTTGTCTGGAGCTCACACAGGAAGTCCTTGGTGAAACTGAGAAATAAATTGTATTTGTTCCCTAGGGCTGCCTGAACGAAGTATCCCCAGGGGGTGGCTTAAAACAACAGGAATGTGTTGTGTCTCAGTTCTGGAGGCCAGAAGTCTGAAACGAAGGTGTCAGCAGGGCTGTCCTCCCCCTGAAGCCTCTAGGAGGGAGCCTTCCTTGCCTCTTCCAGCTTCCTCTGGCCCAGGGCTTCCTTGGCTGCCAGCGGCACAGCTCCCATCTCCACCTACATCTTCTTCTGGCCTCTTCCCTTGTGTCCACACGTCTCTGTCTTCACATAGCGTCGCCCTGTGTGCCTCAGTCCACATGTCCCTCTTCTTATAAGGATACTGGTTGTTTTGGATTAAGGCCTTCCCTAATGACCTCATCTTAACTTGAGTAAACCTACAAAGGCTATTTCCAAAGATGTTGTCACACTCAAGTTCGGGGGTTATGACCGCCACAGATTTGATCTGTTGGGAACAAGACATAACCTATAACACAAGCCTAGTCTACCTGGTTGTAGAATCCATTTTTTTAATGGATTCTCTCCTTGAGGCTCATTCCTAAAATGCTTTACTCGGTGTAAGTGGACAGACAACTGAGGGACCCAGTCATCAGAGGAGGGCCCAGGATTCCTGACCTCTTCATATTACCATCAACAGACTTTTGTAATACCGTTCAAACCCCCCAATAGATTCCACTAAACAAAGAAAATTAGTCTGTTCCAAATTCCTTTTTCTCCTAAATTTTAACAAACGCTCCTTGGCGCTGGGCGGCCCTGGAACAGGAGGAAGCACGGACTCCCTCCGGGGGCCTGGTGCTCGGAGGCCCGCGCGGGCCGGGCGAAGCCTGCTGAGTCGCAGTGTCTGCGCAGCGGCCTGGGAGCCCTTCACCTGTCTCCGCTCCTCTGGGCCCCGATCCCTGCCACTAGACTGCTGGGGTAGCCAGACTGGAATCTTTGAAAAGGTTAGCAAGTTTGTCTGTTGCCATCTGTCTTTCTCCGTGTGTGTGTGCTCGCTCACGATTCTGTACAATGTGCAGATTTAGAACTTGCTCGGAACAATGCTGAGGCCACAAAGCTCAGCTCTGCCTTTCAATCACCTGGAACCCAGCGGCACAGGAATTCCTGTGACGTGTGTGTCTTTCAGGCAGCAGGGAATTGTCGGGAACACAATGACATGAGTAACCGGGACACAATTTTACTGCCATAAAGGACCACTTTGTTCAAACCCTTAATTTTTCTGTTGATTAAGTTGAAGACCACAGAATTGAAGTGCATGATCCAAGGTCACACAGCTAGTTAGAGGAAATGCTGACCTATGTCCCGGGTCTCTCTGATTCCCAATCCAGGGCTCTCTTCAATAAACTAATGAATTGGTCCTTTTCATATAGCTTTTTCTTTTTCAAAGGGCTTTCAGAGAGCATCTCATTTTTTCCTCCCCACAGCATCGTAATAGGAAAATTGATTCGACTCCATTAAGAGCAGCTCGTCATATAGTATATGTCCTTTCAAACCAACCTGGATTTAATTCCGCACATGTTCCCTCGCCTCATACGTGTTTATGTTTATCCTACTGTACCTTTCTCTGCTGTTCAGGGTGAACCAAGTTCAGAACTTGTTTTCCACCCAGTGATGGTTTTGGATTCTGATAAGAATCCCACGCTGCTCTCCAGGGCTTCCTTGGAGTTGTGGTGATATTCCCAAGGCTGCTCCTCATGTGCTATGAATGACGGTGGCTGCCTTGATTAAGGTAAAGTCCTCCGCCTCCGTCTCTGTGTCTACACTCATCTTTCTACCCCAGGTTGCTGCTTTTCCATTGCTCTGCCATAAAGTTATCAGAAGAATACAGGCTTATGGGTTTGAACCTGGCTCTGCCACTTACATGTAACCTGTGTGTTCTCACATATACAAAATCAAAAGAAACAACAGAGGCTATGCAACGTTTCTTAAGCTGTCATGATGTTTAATAGTATGACAAAGGTAGAGTGCTAGGTACATAGTAGATATTCAACAAACACTAGCTTCCCCCTAAGAAGCCACAAGCTAAGGCTGTGCTATTGGGCCATGCTCTGTTTCTTCCACTAATGTTTGAGGTTATTCAAATTATAAAACAATAAAGAAAGGCACACAATCAGCATTCAGATCATGAATTAGAAATAGCCCCAATTTATTTCCAGGGAGGTGAATTAGACAAAATGGCAACCACTATTTGGAAATGAGAAAAACAGATTATGCATAATATTTACTGCTCCTTTAAAGTGCTTTAATTTTTCATACCATGCATGTAATTTATTTCTCTTAAAGAGGATCCTATTTGGTGTGTTTTCTTCACACATGATCTATAAGACAGAAGAATGTATATGCAGATTTCTTGAAAGAAAAGTAAACATCGTCTTAGGGTTATCTGCTTGTACAAAAATCAAATCTTTATAGAGAATTTTGGAAAAGTCATACCCTAACTTGATATTTTTACTTCTTAAATGGCCTATTAAAATATTTCTCTAATGCATTTGGAATAGGTAATTTTATATCTTTTAGATTTTGGAGTCCATAAATGCTGAAAAAAAATCCTTAAAAAAACCTGAGTTACTGTTATTTACTCCTTGAACTTGGTGATCAGTGTGGGGACAAATATTCAGATGAGTCTAATTCTATCCAAACCACTCACTTAAACCATCACCGATTTCCTCAAAGCCCAAGCTGGTAATAAGTTACACCTGAGTTAAAGAAATCTTCACTCCTGGTTTGTGGAGCTCAGCTGCAGACCTAAGAGCAGCCTGAACCTCTGGGTCCAATGGGTGTTGGCTCTAGATGAACCTTTCTCTTGAGCTTCTTCATTAGCCCTGGATGGGTACACTCATATTTTTGTCTACCAAGGGAGAAACTGTTTCAAAATCCAAAGTAGAAAAACATCTATTTTTCTTATTGTGCCTTTCTGTTTCCATTTTATCAAATACCATCCGGAAAACACGGGGGGATATATTGTGTGTGATGTATGAATGTGTTCAGCATCATCGTTGGAATGAAGAGAGGGTGTAAAGCACAGTAAAGGTAAAATTATAGGATGAGCCAGTGGATTTTAACAGGCTAATGATAGGACCACCCTCCATTTCAGGATACTCCCTGGAATTGTATGTGAATCCAGCTCTTTGTGCTTTAATGTTTGTTGGATTTTAGGATTTTTGAATGTATGTTATTGAAAATACATAAAGATACCATAGTAATTAAAGTCAGGCTGGATCTGTCATTCCTATAGAATTTATATAGCAAGTAACTATGTCGTAGGCAGTTGACCTAGAGAGTGATCTATGCTGGTTCTATAACTTATATGTAAATGCCTCCAAGTCTATGTTATTTTAACCCAAGTCACTCCTGAGGATTGTAAGGAAAACAAATGATTGTTTTTGATAGCACCATGCTATATTACTGTGGCATTTGTCCTCAGCTAGTAAGATCTCTCCTTTTCCAAATGTACCTGTAAAGGATTTGCTAATAAACACCCACACATTGCTTAGAAATGCTGTTTTATCATGGTGACTGTTTGGAAGTCGCAAGACAACCAATATTCCGTTGTCCCTATGGCACACATTCAATTAGAAGGACCCGGGCCTCTGCCTTGCTCTTTGAAGGATCATATCCTCCTTGGGCTTTTGGTGTCTGTGTCCTGGGCCGTTTGGGGGTTGAACCTGTATGCGCTGTGATTATTAGTTCTCCGTGTTCTTGGGAGGTGTCTGAAGTCAGCTGGCGCCCTGCTGATGGAGCTGCTGAGTACAGCATCGCATCGACATAATTTCGTGATGCGTTTGCACTGAGGGCTTCCGTGCTGTTTCCGAGTGAGGTAAGCACTTTTGGAGCCAGTGTTGACAAAGTTATCTGCTTGTTACCCACTTTGCAGGGCGCTCTGGGTACGCCTGCTTCCTAGGTGTCCTTCTCTCTTAGTTTCTCCACCAATGATAACTTCTAATGTGCCTTATTGGTGCTTGTTGTTCAATGATTTAGAAACTAAAATACAGTGAAACAGGTTACATCAATAGTGTAAACCAGCGAGCTTCCTGCAAATAAGATATCAAGTATTCTTTACTAAGACGATGGGGTCTATTGGTCTCATTCAACTACTTTATTGGTTTCATTTATCTCGGGCCACTCTAGATTTAAATGGATTTCTCACGATTCATTAATAAGAATAATATAGTTTTTCCTACTTTTATTTGAAGAACTGCCCCTTCAATTAAAATCCTGAAACCTTGTGTGCACAGTGGGGAAATGGTTTCATTATTTCAGCAACGTGATCATCATGTTGGATTAAGAGTGATCACTGCCTCACTAATAGAGGCTGATTTGGCACCAGAAACATTGGGGTCAGTGGAAGAATCGATGTTTCCCTTTGCCATGTGGGTAAGAGGTGTCTTTCCTCCATCCATACTTTCCTGGTAGCCAATTTACTTCGATGGTGCCTGTGAAGTCAGCATCTCAGTTCTACCACATCCTGGATCACTATGTGCAAGTTACAAATTGCTTTGGGCCTTGTTTTTGTCTGTACAAGGTCAGTTCCTTCCTCTCCTGCCAAAGGTGAGGTTTAAGTGAGAATATGAATGAAAAGGGTCTGGCAGAGTTGCCAGCACTTATCTCTCACTTACCTACCAATGCTAGTTCCCTTTTCCTCTAGGAAATGGCCCATATGACTGCGCTTGAGGGCCAGCAGGAAGTGGACCCCCCAGGGGAGCTCCCTCCATCCTGGACCCGCTGGACGGGTGTACAGTCACAGGTGCACACACCCAAAAGTCTTCTCATGACTCACTGTGGAGTTTGAAATTCTACACTGGTGGTCTGGCCCTTTGGACTAAGACTGCATGAAGGGTTAGCAGCAGCCCTTTCTTCTCTCTTCAGTGCCCCGTTGAGGTCAGGCTTGGCCATATTAGCTGTTTTGGCCAATGACATGGGAAGGAAGTAATGTGTCATTTCCAGACAAAGCCCGTTGAGCCACTCTATGCTTTGCCACACTCTCCTTCTGCCACACTGCCACGCCAGACACTAGTGAGTGCCAGCCTGGGTTCCACCGCGAGGATCACCAGGGAGAGCAGGGCTCCCTTTTCCCTGTTGATTCACACAGGACATGCTGGGTGAGTGGTAATAATCCTTTGTAGTTGTTAACCCCTGAGATTCAGGGGTTGTTGGTGAGCACAGCATAACCTATTTATCCCAATAAAGACGGTATGATGGTTTTCAGGCCTTTATGATAATGCATTCAAGTCATCCCAGGGAGAGTATCAATTTTAGCTTCTGCCACCTGATATCCTAGAATGGGACAGGATGGAAAGATCCAGAGAGCAACAATTGGTGTGAACGTGACACAGGAAAGGAATGTAAAGGGTAGAGGAGCTGAAAGGAAATAGGACAGGCTGTCAAAAACAGACTTGGCACACTTCCTCCAATGGCCCGTTGCCAACACCGACTGTGCCCCTGCCCCCCGGGGAGGGCAGAGGGTGGAGTGAGCACCTGAAACAGAGCCATCTGATAGGGACCAGGGAGTACAGACCTCATAAAGGCCCCGGTGGGGCGGAGGAAGGAATTTGAGGGTTTAACTTCTAGTTTTAATAAGAAAAAGTCTTAGTCCAGTGGTTCTCGAATTTTAGCACTGTAGTCACCCAGAGAGATTGTTCAAACCCAGATCCCTGGGCCTCAACTCCAGAGTGTCCAGTTCAGTAGATGTGGGGCAGGGCCCAACAATGTCCACTTCTGCCAAGTTCCCAGGTGATGCCGATGCCACTGGTCCAGACACCATCCCTTGAGAATCACCACCTTTGTCCCACCAAGGAAGTCAAGGACCCCCTCCTTAAGGGGAGAAAAGGAGACGGCGGAGGGGAAGTGGCCACCTTGCTCACTGTCATCATTAGCCAGATGACTCGTGGCTGTGCTTCCCGCCAAGGAGTGGAAGTGACGGAGGACACGGTGGGCCTTCCAGAGTGCCCTCCACGTTATGTGGGGATGCGTCTCAGGGTCACATGCAGAAGTGCAGTGAGTAGACAACCTGCTCCGGTTTCAGAAATTTAAGGCAGAGCGATTCAAACCGAGCTCTGAGGAGCAGGGGTGTTCTCTCCAACTCATGGGCCCGAAGGTACGCGGAGCCCCAGAGCTGTGCTATTACGGAGCCCCGAGGAAGCATCAGGAACACTGGATACCAAGAAGTCTGTGTAAACATGGGCCAGGCTAAATGAAGTCTACATTCCGGAAGGGTAAAAATACCAGGCGAGTTTCTCTCTCGGTTTAGCGAGGAAAGAAATCACAGAATCTGTGGAAATATTTAGGTAGCTGACAGGGCCAATGCAGGGTTGTACTTTTTCCCATTTGTGGTTTGGGAACCAGCAAGAAAAAGAATCTAAGCTCTTGCATAGTCATTAAGAGGCACACAGAAAGAGGAAATGAACTCCCTATTAAAAATACAGAATTATGTCAAAATAACTTAAAAACTGTGAAGCTAATTCAGAGTTCCACAAGACAAAGTTAACTTTGGAATATACTATATGCCGTGATCTAAAAAATGTGCGCAGCTTCCTTTAAAAATGGTGGAATAATTATATTTATATTTGGTTACTGAACACATTTATTCTTGTGGGAATGACAAGACTATGCCAGGTAAGGAAAGTTCTACCCTTTGAACAGAAACTAACTGTCTTTGCAGATGAAGAATAAATTCACCTCTCCAAACAGGAACTTCCATTTTTGTGTCCCCTCTGAGTCTCCTGTTTTGCCAGCGTTAGATTTCTATAAGCCTGATACAATTGATCATCTGAATGGGACTTCTATGTAAGTAAAATGTAAAGGGATCTTCTGTGTAAATAAAATGAGCAAACGCTCTGACTGGGAGACATAAACTCTTGCAGGAAAGAGTGTTCTAATGTTCTTGGCAGAGGAATACAGTGACTCTCTACATATTAACAGCTCGTGGTCACAGCAGGATGATGAACACCTCAGCATAACAGACCAACTGAAGGGCGATTTTCCTTTAAAACGGCGCATCTCCTAGATGAGGAAAGAGACCGGAGTGCTGGGGTCCAGCGAGCTAACGGGTGCAGGAGGACTCGCCCAGCATTTGGGGCACCCCTTCCAGAAACTGTAGATGAAACTCTCACCTGTCAGATCCCTGCTCTTTTAGGGAGGAAGTTGAAATTTCATAAAGCCACATGGCTTGCTGAAGAGGAAAAATAAAAACAGGACAAATCACCAGTTTTCCAGGTTTCAAACTTGACAGATTAGGATTGTATAAGGTTGCATCATGGCTTCTGTGACCCCAGGCACTTTTACCTTCAAGAACCACTCCATTCACAAAAACTATTAAAAATTATATTTTACAGTGCATTGGTATAAATGTTATCATACTCATTTATTCTTCTGATTTTAAAATAAAATTATAACAGTTTTGTGGACTCCTAAGAGTGTGGTTGGGCCCTCCGCATTGCACATACCATGCCTAATAAGTAAGTGTGCTCCCAGAACATGTATTGGTTGCAAATTTAAAAAAAAAAAAATGCTCACTCACTTCTGGCTTATTAGCACATGGTGTGCACATAGAAAAATGAGGGATTCGTGAAGCAGAACGCAAGGCAACCCACAGGTACATGCATGAGCCCAGCTATGTCTAGCCTAGATTAGCAAAATCAAGCAGCACATGAGAAATCAATGTTATTTTAGGCCATTGGGTTTTGGGGTGGTTTGTTATGCAGCAATAGCTAACTGACATATATAGCCTTAGCAGCTATTATATTGATTTTGGGATTTTTTATATTTCAGGATGCAATGTAAAGCCATTGGACCGTTTTAAGCAGGGGAGCCACATGGTATGATTTACTTTTGACAAAGTTTACTCTGGCTGTGGAGAAGAGATTAGAGCAAACCGCAAGGACAGGAAATCAGTAGGAGGCTATTTCGATAATCCAGATGAGGAAAGATGATGTGTTGCTAGTTAGCCTGGGCCGGGGGCGGGGGGGAGTGGAGATGGAGAGAAAGGGGTGGGAGCTGCATGCTATATTCCAGTTCTGTTCTAGTCCCTGTGAAGGATGTGAAAAGACACAAGGAACTGTAAGACCTTTCCAGGCCTTGATTAAAAGAATTAGAGGTAGATTGTCCCTGGAGACAGGAATGGTGAGTCCATTAATGGCTTCTCTGATCCCATCCAGAAAATCCTGCTAAATGTTCCTAAACTCACAAAGAGCCAGATTGAACTTTTTAAATCTGTTTGTGGGAACCAAAGATGATGGCAGGAGCAGATGGCGGTGAAGACGGCTATGGTGTCACATTTTAACAGGATGGTAACTGAGCATTTTGAGCTCATCTGGTCTATGCCCTCCTCAAAATTCTCCACCCATCTCTCTATCTTCTCTCCATTTCCATAATTTGCAACCATTTCATTTTCCCACAAGGAAGTCTACTTTCAGAAAAAGCAAGAGACCTTGAAGGGGCTGCTTGTTTATCTCTAGTAGAGTCAAAGAAATGCTCCAACATAACTGATTTCACTTTGCCATATCATAGGATTCTAGCATGTCTTTTCCTTATGAAATTCAAAGGACTGTTTCACAAATGGATCCTTAATTCATTTCCTAGAGGCACACAGGATGTTAACAGCTTTCTTGTTCTGAGGAATGAACTGAGGTCTAATGTGAGAAACCATCTTCCTAAACACATTTGAGGTGGAATTGAAAAAAAAGCTTTAAAACCTCTTAATACCTAGTTTAAGAGGCTCCATCTCCCATCTTGCCAATGTCGCAGGGATGTATTAGACACATTTGAAATCTACAAGCTTTCCAATAACCAAGAAATATGTTGACCCTTCCTAAATGATTCTTCACATTTCCCTTGTTTATTAACATTGATATGAGATACTAAAAATAAAGCCGGATAATGCATTTCATTTGTACCAGAATCAGCTGAAGAAATGATTTTCTTACAGAAGGTTTTTATTTTATTGGATATCATTCATTGGTTAAAAGAAAATTAAACTGTCCAGAATAGTGTTAAAAAAAAAGAACGCAATCTCCATATGGTTGAGGCAGAAAAAGTTTCTGAAGAAAACCAGTGACAGTCTCTTACCAATAAACGCAACGTTATTTCTAGTTTTATTGTATTTTGGTATGTTTTATACTTGGCCTTTATGTTTGGAATTACTTATATTTCATTGTAATGCTAATGTTAGCTTGAGATTGAGTGCTATTTACATTTGTTGATACAAATGGGAACAGACGCATTTATTTTGGGGGTAGGGCTTGAAAAATTGGTGAAGTCATTTCATCTTTTCTCCCCCCTCACGAACAGTCTTAGTGTTTGAAACTTTGTGTGTTTTGGCATCACTCAGCTCTCCACTGTGCTTTATTCCTTACTAAGAAACTCAGCCCTTAATGAGCTTGCTGTCCCTTCATTTGGAACGCGTTCCATTTGATAACTCTTGCTTCTAGGACGGTTGGTGCAGGCTTGTGTGGGCTCCCATAACACAAAAGCCAGATGGATTTTAAAAAACAGATAAATTTAGTCTTGAATAGAGAACTGTGAATTTTTTTTTTTTTTTTTTAAAGAAGAGAAACATTAAAAAACACACAAAACAAAACAAAAATCTTGGTACTGATCAAAACCAGTGAGAAATCACAGATTCTCAAACTACGGGGGAAAAAACAAAACTTTTCCACCGCCTCTCCCCCCTTCTACTTTTTAATTTGTTTTGGGCTCAAGAATTGAAAAGTTCTGTTCCCAATTAAAAATGGATCACATTTGGGCCTGAGAAGGAGTCAGCTGCCTCATGATATGAGTAGAAGACAGAAGGCTGTTGTCAGCTTCAGAGTCCTTTGATAACCAACACCGCTTTCTCTGTGTGCTAATTTGCAGAAAGGGGAAAATATTGGCATGCTGCCTTTAGAGTCCCTTGGAAGAAAAGCATTAGAAATATGAAAACATTAAAATTCTGTCCAAAGTATATGTCTTATGTAACAAATTTATCGGGGAGTCTCAACATGTTATGGATATAAAAATGAAACAGTTTTGTATGTATCCAATAACAGCTACTTCAACTAGGATATGCTGACCCCTTTTTCCTGAGGAGAAGTAACTCCTTTAAGAGAAAGTTGGCCAGCTCCTCCAACTTCCCTGTCACTTTTGGTTATTAGAACAGTCCACTTGTTATTTAAGACTCAGTCCTATTTATTTACTTCAGTCTTAAATCAGACTCAACGCTATGTTCTCTCTCCCCGCTGTGGTGATGTCTCTCTTCCACTTCATGGCTCCAGTGGCTTGGAGGTTGGTGGTCTGCGCTTGATGTGTTCCCCTCCTTCGTCGTCTCTTTGGACTCCTTCCTTTAGACTTTGGAATCCTCCCGGAGCCCACGCTAGCCCATTCTGGCTGGTCAGAGAGGAAGGGGCAGATGGACTAGAGTGTGTGGTGACAGTCATTTGTCCTAGTCTAGCTCTCCTTTGTTCCTTCTGATGTTGGTGTTCTCAGCTCATGTGTGTCAGCCTCTGTGTAGGTGGTAAATGTAAATGTGTGTACATGGGTGCATGTGTGTGTGTTGAGGAGTAGCATTCAGTTCAGATTCACACCAACCCTTTCCATCACTGAGAATTTCCACCTTCACCCCAGAAGGCAGTTGTATCTTGGGCTTGAGCAGCGATATACATCCCCAAACCCTTGTCTGTGTTAGGCCTCCCGTCACTGGGGCCAGTGGCTACCCTGAATGGCTCCAAGGCTCCTTTCTAACTACCTACTTCCATCTTGCTTCACATGGAGCTATTGGAACTACTGGTTCCTCTTCTGTGTTTCCCAGTTCCACAGAGACTTGAGATGGGATGGGGTTACCAGCATCCCATTTCCAGGCATACAAGCTGACCAAGACCTACTGCCTTCAGAAATCTTGAAGTGAATATTATTCTCTGTACTCAAATATGCCACCCCACAAAGACTCCAGATGACACATAGCAAATATTCTTCTATCCTCTTGCCTTTGCAAGCACTTGGAAATGGAAAAGATAGCACGCCATACTCCTTATTTCCCAGTATGTTCTCTCAATGACCCCTAAGACCTCATTCCTGTGGCTTTACCAGAGAAGACCTTGAGGTCTTCAACTCAGCATTTATCTATTCCATCTCCCTTTCTCTGAGTCACCTTCAGTTTTTATTCATGATTCTCTTGGAGACTGCCTTACTTAGCTTTGGGGAGAGGAAGACATCCTCCATGACCACAAAGAAACTGAAGAAAAGACTTTCTTCATTAATATGGACTTCATCAAAGGCTGGTTACCTCCTCTCCCCAACTCAGTTCTCTTCTAAGCCTTCTGGGGAAATGCTTACTGCCAACAGTTTCAAGCTCAGCTTCGAACCTTGGCCATGGTACTGGGACAACAGGAAACATCCCACTCTACATTCTGTGATATTGGTGTCATACTTTGGAACCTATTGTCTTTACTCTCCAAACTCTTCCCGGTATTCTTCTCACCCCATGCTGGTTCAGACTGAGGTAGTGAGTCATCAGTTTCCCAGGCTTATGGACTAGATCTCTAATCCTAACCAGGCATCCACAAAACGTGTCCCACAGGCCATGAGCAGGACGGTATGGTGTAAGGGAATGGTCAGTCATAGCATGGGTCAGTGGCTGACCACCTGTGACTGTGATATCTCTAGTTCTTTAGAAATCTGTTCTTAATTTCAAGAAGAAAAGTTAGGAGTAGATTAAAATTTTTCAAACATATTTTAGTAATTGAGCCCATTTTTCAAATTGGTTGGTGAGACTTAGATTCTCTTTAATTCCAAGCTATAGTCCTTAAGACACCTACATGAATTACAGGGGCTCCATGGTACAAAACTTGAGACATAAAATGTCACATTCTTCTTCCTGCGACTTAATTATTTTCAGCATGGCTAGCTCGGCAAAAATAGAGCCCACTGTTAGCACACAACTTTATGTTTATATTTATCCAACTTTCCCTGTGTTGGTTTCATATCAGGCTCATGATCAGTAAGGCCATCTCCCTGTATATTTTTAAATTGTTATGGATGCTTTAAAAGTCAAGGTTGTTATGCTTATGGCTACTTCTTCTTCTTCTTTTTTTTTTTTTGGCAAAGTTAATACTTTGAAAACTGCTACTTTCATAGCTCTAGCGTAGCATTTCCTAGTGAGTTGAACACTAGTCTCTTGAGAGGTGCTCTGAAACAAAGAGCTTCATGGTCAAAAAAGTTTTTAAAAATGCAGTATTCCATGTCCTCCCCTTAGAGATTAAGGGCTCAGAAAAGTTCTATAGCAAAGCAATGTGCTTAACTTTGTTTAACTCAGTATTTCCTAAACACTTGGCCATAGAACCCACTGTTTTCTTATATAACATTTATTAACATCCCATAGAAATAGTGTTCCTTTGAATACATTTTGCAAATCATTGCCTTAAAGTAGAGATCAACACACTTTTTCTATAAAGGCCAGATGATAAATATTTTAGGTTTTGCGAATTTTACTGACTCTTTCGCAACTACTCAACTCTGACATTGCAGCTCAAGAGCAGCCATAGCCAATATCTAAACAACTGGGGTGGCTGTGCTCCAATAAAGCCTTATTTACAGAAACAGGCAGTGGGACAGATTAGGCCTATGGGCTGTGGTTTGTTAACCCCAGTCCTTCCATTAGAGGAACGAGTGAGATTTATTCAGACTGGGGAAGGGATTATCACAAAGAATAAAACAACAGCTTAGTTTTTTTCTGATTAATCATTGGAATTTTGCTGAGTGTTGGAGAATATGCCACTGAGGATACCAGTCTTCCTCTGATCATCTTGCAGCTTGAAGCAGGCTAAGTGACTCATTCCATGCTGTTTATTTGACCAGATACTGATCTAGTTGTGAAATCATTGTCCAGCTCATGATCTATGTTGCTGACCATCACCCAGTTTCACTATGATTAAAGACAGGCAGCAAAGAATGGACATAGCGCCCACCTCAGTGTCAACCCAATTATTGTATCTGAAATGAACCATCCATATTTTTCAAGCTCACAGAAGGAAAATGTTATAAACGTAAACAGAGGCATTCAGATGATCTTGGCCATTTCCTGAATGGTTTACCATAATTAAATACCACATTAGTTATCTATTGCTACATAATAAATTACTCCAAAACTTTGGTGGCTGAAAACAACAAACATTTGTAATTTCAAGGTTAGAGTGGGTTAGGAATCTAGGCAACTTAGCTCAGTTCTCTGGCTCAGGGCCTCTCACAAGGCTGCTATTAAGGTGTTGACCAGGGCTGTGGTTGCATCTTAAGGTTCAACCGGGGAAGAGTCTACTTCTAAACTCACTCACCTGGCTGGTCTCAGGTCCTCGAAATATAAATTTCCACATGGACCTCTCCATAGGGCTGTTCACAACCTATCAGCTAGATATCCCCAGAGGGAAGACCAAGAGAGGGAGAGAGAGGGGGCAGAGAGAGAGAGAACACATAGGACAGAAACCAATTGTTTGTAACCTAACCTTGGAAGTGACAAACCATTATTAGAAACATGTCCCTAGACCCAGCCTGTATTCAAGCACAAGGACTCCACATGTGTGTGGATCCCAGGAAGCAGAAATCAGGGGAGGTCATCTAAGAAGCTATCTACCACATATACTAAATTCACCTAAGGTACTTTTATTATTTCTCTCTCAATGAGGGTTCAAAGTCCCTGGACTTGAGTGGCAGAGGAAGATGCCACAGTGACAGCATAAGCATTAGGCTCAGAAGAGACAGAAACAGAGGGCACAAGTGTGTGAGTTGCAAAGTAGTGGAAGGAGAAAAGAAAAACAAGGCAAGAGGCTATGGAGGTATTTTTCTAGAATAACTTGTCATCATTTGGAAGAGAAGGAGCAGAATGAAGCTGCCTGGAGGAGAAATTGCGAGTAGACTCCCCCATAGACTCCCTCTTGTCCTGCTATTCCGCAGGCACGGACCCCCCTTTCCCACTCCTTCCTCAGTTTGGGGGGATTAAAATTGGTCTCAAGGACCTCAGGACCACATGCTGCAAACACGTGTTTATCACTTAATAAATATGATCTGTTATTACCAAAGGAATTGGACGAAGGTTTGTAATTTTGGATATCCAACGGGCCAAAAAAGTAAAGAAAAAAGAAAAAAACCCCATCAAATCAGTCTCATATTAGGTACTAAAGGGGATACAGTAATATATCTCTTGCTTTTGAAGATCTTATATTTCAATTATGGAAACAAGACAAACATATGGGAACAGTTATGTTAAAATTAAAGATTTAAATAACAGTTCAAGGTAACAATAGAAAGAATACCATAAAGCAGCGTATGATTAATTACCAGCCAAACCGTATAGAATTCGTTACCATTGGAATCCAGGGGAGAGGGGCCGATGGTTGTGAGCGAGGTGTTTGGGGAACATATTGTGAAGCAAATGAGGAGGGTTTGGAGAGGGAGAGGGAGGTGAGGGCACTCCAGGTGGATGGAATGGCACGAGTAAAAATAAGAAAGCGAGACAGGTGTTTTGGGGGAACAATGAGTTAACCGGTTTGGAGAGTGGGTTTTTGGAGGCGAGGAGTCTGAGACGAGGTAAATGGTAAGTCAGACCGCCACGCAGGAACAGGTTGGGTTTAATTATCTAACCTGTGCTCGGTCCCTGAGGCAGATGGCTTGCCAACCAACGTGCATGAATTACCCTCTATTAGAATTTTTAAAAAGGGGTGAGTTCCAGGTTGATTTTCTGAACATCTTGGGCTCACAATCCGTGCCTGTCTTTTAATAGCAAGTGGTGGCAAATGCAAACCGTACCTGTGCTTTGTCTCCATAGCAGCGACTCCGAGAAGCCGTGATGGCATCCGGCTGAAAGAGACGCAGCCGTCGCCACCCCACGGAAAGGCGAGGCGGTGATCAAGAGGGGAAGCGTGGCCGTCACTCCCAGAGACTGCTGGGGTGGGGGGTGACCCTGAGCCCCAGGCGATCCCAGCCTGGGCAGAGTTGGGAACAGGACTCAAAGTTAGGGCAACGGCAACGGGGACACTGGGCCGCTTACTTCCCCCTCCACCGGCTCAAAGCCAAGGAGAACCTGGCACTGGGCAGAGGGGTCCCAGGACATTCGGAAATGATCTAGAGAAATGCTCGTGCAGATATGGGATCTAATCCAGTCTTCCCCGCCCCCCAAAAAAGTCCCACCTGTTACTTAACCTCTCCAAATTCTGTTTTCTCATTTAAGTAATAGAGATAACAGTAGTACCTCTCTCATCCATAGGGCTGTTTTGAGAATCCAGCGAGTTCATGCATGCAAAAGGCTTACAAAGTGACTTACAAAAAGTTCTCAATAACCGTCAGGGCCTGTTAGTGTTGCTGTTGTTTCTCTGTTTTTCCCAGCCTCTCTCTATCTTTGCTTGTCACAAAGGCACAGAACAAAGAAGTGGGTGGGGAGATTCTCTCTTCAATCAAACCTCTTTGAAAGGCTTGGAATGACCCAAAGAGGCTTTGGGGATGTCAGAACACTTTCCTCCTTCCTTTTGCCCTCCTTCCTCCTTTCCTTCCTTCAGCAAACTATTGTTGGGAGTGCTAGGTCTGTGCCAGGTACTTTGTAAATGTTTCTAGTATTTCTAGGCTCTGCTCATGCAGACTTGAACAAAGACAAGGGGTAAATGTCACATTCAGGTGTGAGTTCAGAAAGAGTGAGTTAGGAGGGCCCCTCAGTAGGTAGGGGGGAAAATGAGTTTACTTTAAGAAAGAAGAAGACAAGAATATGTGACCAATGTGTGCAGTTTGGAGGTAAATTCCAGTCTTGTATCTGGAGCAGGAGGGGGCAGCTGCGAATGTCCGCCAATGACTAGCCCGAAGGCAGACAGCACAGGGCTTGGGGCCAATGCTTCCTGATGCAGGACAGATATGCAGACAGCAAGCAGCACCTCTATGCACAGCCTGGGACCCCATTTCTGCACCCTGTCTGGCCTCCAACCCCATCGGCTGCTAAGGTGCAGGAAGGAGAATGCCATGAAGGCAGCAGGACCCGTATTCTTCTAATTATTATTCTATGGTATTAGGATCATGAGTCCTGTTTAATATATTCTGACCTGCAACAATGTGCCAAGTGCTCTGCAGACCTCAGAATTAAGCATGGCTGTTGGCTGTTATGCAATGGGCTGAAATCTTAATTCTCCAGACACAAGAGCCTCAGAGAAGAAAGGGAACTCTCATGGCCTGAGGGATAACAGCAGGACGGTAGCAACCCAGTCCTGGGCTTGGCAGCCTTGACCTCAGGCTCCCTCCAGAAGACCCTCCAGGGTAGCCCCCAGAGGGCCCTGATTTCTTTCTTTTTTTTTTTTTTAAATATATCTTTATTGACTTCAGAGAGAGGAAAGGAGAGGGAGAGAGATAGAAACATCAATGATGAGAGAGTCATTGATCGGCTGTAGCCCGCAACCTGGGCATGTGCCCTGACTGGGAATCGAACCCCGATCTCCTGGATCCTAGGTCGACGCTTAACCACTGAGCCACGCCTGGCCGGGCCCTGATTTCTGACACCCCAGGAAAGTCTTTTCAAAATGAGTGAACATTCAGAATATACCTGAAAGAGATTAAGGAGTTAATTAGTTTCAGATATCCAGGATAGCAGGCAGACTGCATTGAGAAGAGACCCCACAGCAAATTATATAACCAATAATAGCTGAAAATATCACATCTCCCATTTTGCTACTAAGCAAGTGACCAGGAGGCTAGCAGCTGACACGCACTTGGTCCAGACTTTGCCCAACATTTTTGGCATCCCAAATTAGCAACAAGTGTCATCAAACCTATGAAATGGGAGGAATACCAGAGGAACCAAATCATTGCTCTCCAAATAGACAGAGAGGATGTATCGAGGGGTCAGAAGTGAGGGGACAGCCACAGGAAACCTTTGTGGTGTCATATCTGTCCCACAACAGGATGCCGGAAGGAGAGGGGTCAAAGCAAAGGGAAGTCTAGCATCACAGCACAAAACGTTATCAGGACTGATGGGATTTTAATTGTTTCATTCTCTAGGGCAAGTGCTGCGTGATCACTTAGCCACTGACTCTCTATTGTGCTAAAATTTTTATAGTTTATTTTTAATTTAAAGTCAATAAACGAAAGGTTGAGCAAACAAAGGTAGAGGTGGGGTGAAGCTGAGTGCTTGTTAAAGCAAGAAAAAGATAAAAAAGGAGGGACTTGTGTGGGGGGTTCCCTCTAGCTTCTTGGGCCACTGAACCTCTGGGCTATAATTCAGAGCCCCAGTTTCTGGCTTTTGGCCCTACTCAGATTCTCTGGGTCTCCAGTCTACCCAGGCATCTGGTCCAGAGGAGATTATCTGATAAACTCCAACCACCCCCTGGTTGAAGAGGAGAGCTCTTCAGTGGGCCAAGGAGATGGGGAAGAAACTCCCAGCATCCCTGGGCTGCCCGAGGTTCCCCTCCCCCATACAATCCCCGATGCTTATCACCAAAAGACAGTCCACAGCAGCACCCCCTCAAGTCCATGAAGAAACCACAGAATGACATATCCCTTTAGAAAATGAATTTTCCACAGAAGATCCCAGTCTATATCCACTAAGGAGAAGGGGCTTATGGCTTATGTAATGCCACCCAAAGTCACCTGTCCCCAAATGGAAGAATGTGGGGGTTGGAGAGCAGAGTTCACAAACAGGCCCTTGGAACATGCGAGATCTCAGCCCCTGAACGTGTCCTCGGTTGGTGCAGCATAGTGTTCCAAGTCCTCCAGCAGCTCCCAAACAGCCCGAGGTCTTTGTAACAGCCTGTGTGGTGGTCCGGGCCCGGGTACGCACCTGCCATTGTCCTGACTATTTGCGTTTTAATTGTTGAGCTCTAATCCAGGGCATCTACTCTAAACCACCCTCTACTCCCTGGTCGAGCACAGGAAACTCCGCTTTGGGACTTCCCTACATTCACATTCTCCCATCTCCTCCGGACTTACATGAAGACCAGGATCCAAAGAGCTGATTGTAGGCAGGACACACGATGGCAAATGAGGAGCTTGATCAGATAGATGGGACCTCTACATCCTTTCACAGGAAAGCAGGTCTAGCCGCTCAGCCCCAGACATAAAGCTTGGCCATTTTCTAAATATAAAAAATATAAGAAATATACACTATCTTTAGAAAATTCAGCCATCATATCCTCAACTCTCAGATCAGGTTGATGGATGGCAAAGATTTGAGAAGGGAAACATAATTTATTCATTCATTCAACAAATATCTATTAAACACCTACTGCGTGGGCCAGGCATTCTGTTAGGAGCTGGGAATACAAAGTCAGCTAGACTGACATCTGTCAGCCCCTATGGATAAAACACAATACACCAAGAGAATGACTTTAAATTGTGTTAAGTGCTATGAAGTTAGCCGGCAAGGGATTGAGGTAGAGGGAGGAAATCCTGGGGGGTTAAGTCCTGCTTGAAGAGGTGACATTTAACCTGAAAAGGAAGAAAAGGAGTTTTCTAGGCAAAAAGAGGGGAGGGCAGAGGAGGGAGAGAGCACTGTGCTAAGAGCAGACAACATGTGCATGGTCCTGAGGTGAGAAAGAACCTGTGTTTCTAGGAAATGAAAGGAAGAAGCCCAGGGGACGGCTGCGAGCCAGGGGAGGAGGGGTGGGAGCCAAGGCCAGAAAGAGAAGCAGGGGCAGGTGAGGGGGGCTTAAAAGCCAGAGTGGGGAGGTAGGTTTTATTCTTAATGTGATGGGGAGCAGCCAGAAGTTGTGATCCAGGCATATTACATGAATGAAGCGTAGTGATGCGACCCAGTTAAAATCCCTTCATTAGCGCTTCTTTGCAGAGAATAGACTGGAGGGGTGAGCAGAGAAGCAGAGACCAGCTGGGGGCTGTTGCCTAATCCAGGTGAGAGAAATGGTGGCCTGGACGAGCGCTTGGCGGTGGAGATTGAAAGAAGCAATACGACTGATTTAAATCGACCAGGTGCTTGATCCAAATAACGCCAAATGATTTTATTGTCATCTCTTCATGTTTTACATTCAGATCATTTCTGCATAAAACCACATGGAAAAATAAGGGGAAAACTAATTAAGGGCTAAAATGTTAATATGAAAATAGTAAAATTCTTCACCAGTTGATTTCCAAGTATTTTTCTGAAATCCATCAAGATTTTTTCAAAGTCATTCTTATATGTAAGCGCATCTTCTCTGGGCTGAAACAAACAGTATTTGTCTTTGTGGAGGTGCTGCTTCAATCAGAATGGCCAACAGGCAATGCAGGAATCTGAGATCTATGTCAACCAAATGTGGGGAAAATCTGGAGTCCTGATCTAGACATTTTTCTAAAATGCTACTAGTTTAATTACAAATTGATTTACAGATGACATTGTCTGAAAAAAAAAATCATTTTTACACAATTGCCAAATTTTAAATGGTATTTTTCATGAAAGCCCAGAGACAATTTGATTTCATGATCACAAAATTTTCCAATTCGCATATCCTGATGAAGATAGGAAAAGGCTTCCTTTGGACAGCTGTTGGACAACACCTGACCTTGGAACATGTGCTGTTTGCCTTTCTCAGCATCACCCTCTGTCTGATTTCTCCAAGTTTCATCACTAAAATAATCAGGACATTATTACAAAATGTCACAGACCCTTTAGTTATCTAGATAACATTACTGGTAATATTAAAGACTTTTAGAGATATCTTTCAGGGTGTATGCTTTGCCTGGAGAGGAAAGATGTCTTTGATTAAAGTATGAAAGCCTTAGCTTAATAACATGGAACACTACATAAATCACACTTTTCTAAATTAGAAATTTTAAGATCTAAGGATGTCTACTGGTTCCTATTTCTAGATACTTATTGATGTTATTCCTTCTTTACTTTGTTGAGATATCCAGACCAAAGCTTAAAGGTAATTTATTTCAATTTTATGGCTTCATGTTTTTCATGAACATGTTGCTCATGTTTTTATGTTTCTGCTCATATCACCACCGTCTTGGTGAATAAATTAATGACTCAATATTTTTCAGTTTTACCATAGAATAGTTTTGGAATCAGTGTATATGACACACACTCCAAAGTATAGATTGGAACATCTGTTAGCATCTAATCAGCTCCCCTTCCCCCTGAAAGAGAATCTGATTGGTTCTCATAATCTTCATCCTTATTGGTTGAAGCTTTCATTTCAAGCTACCTCATAGGTTGCTAAAAAAATCAGTGACTTGTTTGCCTTTTGTCAGGTGCCCACACTTTGTCCAATCAGCTGAGGCCAGGATATACTAGAGAGCTAGGTCAGGGGAATGTGTAGGAGATCCACTAGGGCAGGCTTACCCAGCAGGGGCTGTGGACCTTAGAAGGGGTTGTGGCTGTGAGAGGCATTGGAAGGCCTGGCCCATGTTATAGATGATGCAAGAATAGTTACTGAGAAAGTACGTTGTAATTAACCTCGGACACAGTGGCATAGACACTGAAAAAAGCAGCAGAGTGAAGCTCCAGGAACTCAAAGGATCCCGTGTGTCAGTAATGAAAAATTTATACTAAGGATGTAGAATATACCTATTCTACAAATGATTTAAGCAAAGCAGCTCTGAAATAAGTTCTGCTGATTAAAAGGAGAAACTGTAAAATATTGTTTCATGGAAAGATCATTGCTCTGGGAATCAGGAAACATGGTTCTGGCTCTGAGGCTTTCCATATGGTCTCGGGGAAACCACTTCAGATTTCTGGCCCCTTATGTCATCCCTAGCCTATGAAGCGAGTGTTGTGATGGAGCACTTCTTCCTCTTAACCATCCTGACTTAAAATTTGAGGAACAGAATGTGAATCAGAATGGTATAGAAGCCCGAGGGCATTTAGGAGCTATTTATGGAACATATTCTGTGATAGTCCATGTGCTTTACATATATTGGCTTCTTAGCCCTTAAAAATGCACTGAGCCCGGCCGGGTGTGGCTCAGCGGTTGAGCGTCGACCTAGGATCCAGGCGATCGGGGTTCGATTCCCTGTCAGGGCACATGCCCGGGTTGTGGGCTCGATCAATGACTCTCTCATCACTGATGTTTCTCTCTCTCTCCCTCTCCTTTCCTCTCTCTGAAATCAATAAAGATATATTAAAAAAAAAAAAAAAATGCACTGAGTTTAGCTCCATTTTACAGGAGAAGAAAGGAAGGAATTCCAAGGTGTCTTGCTCCCAGCCATATAAATTGTAAACAATGAGACAATGCAAATTTATTATACCCAATTCTTTCTTAAAATTCAGGGAGAAATGAATGTTTAGGGAAAGATGAGACAGGTAAAAACATGAATGTTTTTCTGAGGGTTAATGTTAGCATTTTCACTATCATGAAGTGGAGCCTGGGTTGAGATTTTTGAACCTTTGCATTGATTGTTTTCGCTTGGATTCTATGAAATCCGTAGGTGTGTGAGTTAACGATGAGAGCCGCAGCACTTCCCTGGCCCTGCATAAACATCGACACGCAGCCCAGCAAGGAGCGTGCTGTTTATCTCAGCTGCAGTCAAGCCAACAAAACTGTTTCCACCGCTGAGGATGGAATTTGTCAAACTCTCTCTCCCAAATACATAAGGTAACGTAAAATAAACTGCTTATGTGATTGCCATTCCACTGGGTTATCTGCTCAAATGCCATGTTTCTATGTTTCCTTTGAAGTCTTTCCAAGGATTGGGACACAAAAGGAAAGTCAGGTTCAAGGTTTTAAGTGTGAAAGTTGCTTTAAACAACCAATCAGCCAACCAGCCAACCAAACAAAAACACCAGATTAAAGCAGCAGCAGAAGTCTTTGCCTCCTGTTTATAACATACACCTCTTTGCTCAAGCAAGGCAAATAAGAATGCTAAGTGCAATGGAAATCAAAGAATTAAGATCTTACATTTATATAGACTAGTGTTGTGCAAAACCCTATCTCTCTTGGGAAAACCTAAATATTTGTCACAGCCCTATCTGCACATAAGGAGCTGCCACCAATGAGAACCAACATTGAAGATTTTATTGAACTTTGCTTTCCAAATAAAAAAATAATTTCAGTCGTTTTTCAAACAGCCCAGAAATTTGGACATTTTTTCCCCAGGAGAGCTTGTCCCTCTGCACCGACAACTATAAGCACGTGAATTTCTACAAGTCATCACATTGATTCTTTCTCCAACCCTGTGAGGTTGGTAAGTAGAGCAGATGTTGTTAAATTCATTGGCACACAAGGAAACTGAGGCTCAGAAAGTACAGCTACTTTCCCTAATGATCCGGTTAATAATCAGGGAAGCCAGAACTTACACATAGGTCAGCTCTTTCCATTAAGCTCTTTCCACTAAGCTCTTACCACTATGGCGTAAGGCATGATTAACCAAAGCAAAACCACAAGTGAAAATGGCATTTAGTCGGTGAACAGGAGTTTGGAGATGACTGTACTAGGAAATCTGGTAAATCCCTCCCTCTGATGCTAGTATGCTACTCTTCTGAAAAACAACGGTCCACATTGCTTTCTTTCACTCTGGGAAAGTATAAACAACCATCACAAAGATGACTGGTGATGCACTGATGGAATAGTCTACCAAGAATTTAATTCTGTGTTATCCTGAGACCAGATCTCTATGTGAATAAGTAAAGTAGAAGGGTCACAATGACCTAAGACAGAGCTGGCACATGTGGATGACATGAAGGTTCTAATTTTTTTCTTAGTATCAAGCACAAGCAGAGAAGATAGCTGTCCATCTGGGGTGATTTCAGAGTACTGGGTCTTGCTCATTTCCCCCCGCCTTGTTCTTTCTAAGCTCTCCACTGATCTCTACATGAATGAGCTGCACCCGTACACCGGGACCTAGTCCTGTCCTGGAGTTAGTTCTCACCAGTGCAACACTAATTTACAGTCTCAGTCTCGCAACTGGTGGAGTTCAGAATTTAAAATCTTTCCCAGTTGGTTTGATTTCCGGTGAGCAGGGGCAGCCCAGTTGCCTTTGTTGCCATAGGCCAAACATCAATGTTGAACCCCGCCTCTTCCTGTATCTGTTTTTGCTCTGGCCCGTGGTACCTACCCTACCTCCTTTCAGGGACTGAGCCCTTCCTTGAACTGTAGTCCTTTTGGCTGGGGCAGGACACCCTTCCCTTCTCTTCCCCCCCTTTCTTATCTGAGTTGCTAGAATGTTCCCACTACATCGCCATCTTCTGGAAGGCATCCTGTTCTAATAGGACTGATAATATCTCAGAATCATCTGACTCTAGGTGTAGTCCCTGCTCTCCAGGCCCCTTGAATCAAACTCCTATTTGCCAAATGGACTGCCCTTGCCACTGTTGAGTCACCCTGAGCTTGGACACTGTGCCAGGAACTGACAATTTGTTCTCATCAGGGACAGCTTCTGCACCTGTGCTATCTACCCAGTCTCCATCTCACCAGCACTAAGCTCCCTCTGAACCTCCCTCTGAACATAACCTGGATTGGGAGGGTCCAGCATGTCTTGGTAGAACTGGAAGGCTCTTATATTATCACTCCCCCAAAACAAAACAAACACAACAAAATACCTTTCACCCCTACATTTTCCCTGCATTTCTATCACAGTTTTTTAAGCTTTAAAGAGGAGATTGTAAATTGGCAGGATCTAATTTGTACAGGAGTTTGGTTTCACCTACATAGTATTTGTCTTTATTTTAAAAGTTGGTTTTCAGCACTGACAAATCAATTCTGGATTTTCTTATTCTCTTAAAGATCGAAAGTTCTGGCATTGCTGGGCCAACATGCCCCCAGCCATAATTGGCTGGAGCAGAGTAAAAGTGATCCCTTGGGAGGGACCTGTTGTAGGGTCACTAGCTCTCCAATTCCCAGGAGGCCTGACCTCCCTATCGTTTGCCTTCTGGTAGGCATTTGGATTTGCCTCCCCTGCTTTAAGTTTTTGCTATTTTTGAAACAGTGCAATTTTCTTGCTCTTCCTCTCTCAGCCCACCCAAATTGACACACTTCACCAATGTCACCCATTTTCACCTTATTTTTAAATGTAAATCTCCATGTAGATATACATAGTGAAATATGGAGCTGGAGGCAGAAGGGGAGGTGATAGAAAGAGGACATGGTAACAGAAGTGGTGAGGGTAGAAAAATCACATCCCTGTTGGAAAGTATCTGTATATAGTTTTTATCTCCTTCAGGACATATTCCATAAGCCAAACACCCCAACATTTTCATAAGTCATCAGTCAAGATAACACATCAGACAGGCTCGACAGAAGAGTCTTGAAGAAAGGATGGAAAACACTTCTTACTGTAGTCTTATCTACCCACAGCCAGAATTCCTCGAGATGTAAGGTATTACTTCCCAGGAACTGGTTTTGTTGACTCATCGTGTTTAAATAATACTGATAAGCCCCAGAAGGTTAGAATTGAGAGGTTGTCTAGATGAGTGGTTCTTAACCTTGGCTACCTGTCACCACCACTCTGGGAGCTTTAAAATATCTGGATGCCCGAGTTGTATCCTAAAGGGGTTAAGTCAGGAAATCTAAAGCACCAGCATTTTAAAAATATGTTTCTTGGGTGATTCCAAAGCCTAAGCAGGTATAAGAATTACTGATCTAGATCTTAGATCTTGCCTAAAAAGCTTGATTTTACAGATAAGGAATCTGAAGTTAGCGATTCACTCAAGACTCCAGGAAACTCATATCCCCAATTACTATGTATGGAGCAAAAGTTGGACAGCAAAGAAGGCTGACAGGAAAAAAATGGATTCATTTGAAATATGGTGTTGGAGAGCTCTATGGATGCCCTGTATCTCCAGGAAGACAAACAAGGGGGCCCCAGAGCAAATTAAGCCTGAAACGTCATTGGAGGCAAAAATGACAAAACCAAAGCATCATGAGAAGGTAGAGTTCTTTGGAAAAGACAATAATATTGGGGAAATAGAAGGCAGCAGGAAAGAGGAGGTAGACTGACTCCATAAAGAAGCCACAGGCATGAGTCCACAGGAGCTGAGCAGGGCTGCTAAGCATAGGACATTGTGGACATCACTCATCAGGGGGTTCTCCAGGAGATAGAGCTGGCTCAATGGCACGTAACACACACCAGGGCCCAAGAATGGAAGAAATGGGATGAGAATTCCAGTGTTCTTACTCCTCCCCATCCCGGATTCTCTACTTCATGCAGCATGCAGAGCTCTCTCTAATTCTCCTCCACAAGTCCTGCAAGATAGCAGAGAACCATTTTGTTACTCATTGAAGAAACAGGCAAAGCATTGGGTAAGCATTGGCCCAAGACCACAAGGGAGGGAAGTCGAGGTAGCATTCTAGCAGAAGCTTCTGCAGGGTATGGTCGTCACCAAATGGAAGAGGAGGTTCCAGGTGTGTGGGTGGTTAAGTGGTAAAATTCCCAACTTTATAAGATGACTTTCAGTACTCTGAGGCCTGAAGGACCTATAAGCTCATTGACAATCATCATGATTATTAACATAGAAATTAACAACCTGGCAAGAAAACATTTATTATCAGTCTTTTTTACAAATCTAGAATGGGAGACTATATTAGGGATATTTCAATAAGAAATCTCTATTTCTTTTTTAAAACTTTACTTTCATCTAGTTGTAGACAGAGAAAAGTTGCAAAAATAATGCAAAGTTCCTGCATACCTCTCACCCAGCTTCCCCTAATGTTAACACAACTATGTTATAATTATTAAAACCAGCACAATAGTATTGGCAAGATACTACTAATTAACTATAGACTTTATTTGGATTTCACCAATTTTTCTACTATTGCCCTTTTTCTGTCCAAGGATCCAATCTGGGGCCCACATTGCATTTAATTGTTATTTCTGCTTCATCTTCTCTAATCCTGAGCCTTCCTTTGTCTTTAATGGCCTTGACACTTTTGAGAAGTACTGGTTAATATTGTAGAATATTCCTCAATTTGGGTTCATTTGATATTTTCTCATGATTAGGTTGAGGTTGTGCATTTTTGGTGAAAGTATGACAATAATGAAGCTGTATACTTGTCAGTGCATCTTTTCAGGGGGCTCGATTCTCAATGTCTTATTACTGGTAATATTAACATTGATCACTTGGTTGCAGTAAAATCTCTTTATTTGTGATGATCCAACTGAACAATCTAGAAAAACTTGGCACAAGAGAAACCCATAAGTAGAACCTTATGCTTTGGTGGAAAAAAATGACTATGTGGAATGTTTTCAAGGGGGCTGAGATTGCTCTACTCTCTCTCTTCCCCTCCCACAACCAAATCCTTCTCCTGCATGGGCTCTTGCCTAAAATTCTACCATCAGAACTTCATCCATTTAGCCAAGGCTTTGATTCCTATTAAAATGCAGATGTGGAGGCAAGAATGCCATATACTGTAGTCAGTTGTCCCTGGGAGCACCTTTGGAGTGGAGTTGGAGTAAACACAGTACAGCATTTCTGCTTCTGTTTGGCTATGGAGGCAGTGAGGTTCCTGAAAAGATCCTGAAAATATTTGCTACATATGTGCCAAGGTGATCTCTTGGAAGCATGCGCCTGATCACCTTTTATTGGCTCTTCGTTTCCCTCTGGATGAGCCTCTTTATGCTGTGTTGATTTGAGCTTCACTCATCTTTTCCCCCATTACTCTCTCCAATTCAGTGATCCAGGCTTTTTTCAGTTCCCAATCTCTGAATTATAAATTGTCTTCTCACCTCTGAATTGTGACAAGAGCCATTTCCTTTCCTTAACACATTCTTCCCCAATTCTCTTCACTGGTTTTACTCTTACCAACCCAGTAGGTCTTAACTTAGTTATCACTTGCCCCCAAAAGCCTTCCATGAACTCTCAAATTAGGCAAGTTGCCCTTCTCTGACCTTGCATAGTTCTGGGTACTTCCTCCTCACTGCAGTTATCACTCTGGTTTGTAATTTTCTCTAAATTTAAAGGCATCTCCCTCTAATCCAGGGTTTGCAAACTATAGCCCATAGGTCAAATCTGGCCCCCACCTCTGTTTTTAAATAAAGTTTTATTGGCTCACAGCTCTGCTCATTTTAAAAACGTACTGTTTGTGGTACTTCCATGCTATAAGGCTAAGTCAAGAAGTCATGATAGAGATTGTATGGCTTGCAAAGCCTAAAATATTTACTCACTGGCCATATACGGTAAAGCTGGTTACCTCTGTTCTAGACTATGCATTAGTCTCGAGCCCCTGTTCTAATGCATCACAATCAATAATTGCATTAATCTTCTCTGCCTTTGAATTTGTAGCTATCAGCATCCCAGGATCTAACCCAGAGTAGATCTTCAATAAATATTTGTTGAACAAAGATAAATCTCACAATTTTGCTCCAGTCCAGACTTGACTACATGTTACAGCCAATTAGAGTGGCTAATATAACAAAATTAAATGGAAAAATAATCTGCCATATTTTGTATTTGTTTCTGAGGAAACACTTATCAATGGAAGATGGTCACAGCTTATTCTCAGAATTTATATTGCATATATCATCCTGAAATAAGAAAGGGAATGGTTTCCAGTTCAATTAAGCCCACAAACTTCATTAGCAAGATGGCATTATATTCGCATGATCTAGCTGCAGTGGGACTAATACTGGACAGGGTACACTGCTCTTCGTGGGACTTATGCTGACTCAGTAGTATATCCTGGCCTAGGCCAAATTTAAATAAAACAAATTAGGATTACCAGAGAGTTTCCTGGTGAAAATGCCAAATCTAACCAGATTGTGTACTATTCAATACGGCCATGGAGGAATAAAGAGGATCTCCCATACAAGGGAGTAGCTAAAATTAACAAATTTAAGGTCTAATTGAGTAGTTCAATTGGTTAGAGCGTCGTCGCAATGCACCAAGGTTGTGGGTTGACACATACAAGAATGAACCAATGAAAGCATAAATGAGTGGAAACAACAAATTGATCTCTCTCTCTCTCCCTCCCTCCCTTCCTCTACTTCTCTAAAATCAATGAAAACAAACAAAAACCAAAGAAATAAATGTAAGAGATGAACAGAGAGAAGCATGTTTCTTCTGCCTTTTCTGATGGCTTGGAAAAGTAATTGGCATTCACTCTGGGAAGCCTTGCTTACACCTGCCTCTAGTGGAGGATTGTGGATTTCATTACCCCTAAAATATAAAAAACATAGACTTCGTTTTCAGACTCTTGACTTCCTCTGGGAGAGGGTTTAACATCAAAGCAACTATGTCGACAAACATTTAAAACATCTTTTTTCTTCCTGCTTGCCTTCCCCCTACTGCTTTGCTTTTGGAAACACTAAACACACCCAGTTTTCCAGACTCCGATGGCCCAACAATGCTCCTTTTCCTTAGCAAGGACCACATTACTGCCATGATTTATGGCTGGTGAATAATTAGGAGCCTGTTGCTATGGTCTGGGGCTGAGATCAAAAGAACCATGTGTCAAAGTGAAGGGAGGGGTGGCTGGAGCAGAGGCGAGGGGTGGTGGTGTTTGTTTGTAATCCTAACCAGAGGGAAGCTGGGCCGTAGCTTAATTGGGAAAAGGCACGGCGTCTGAAGAAAGCAGAGCCTGTTCTATGAAAAGAATCCGTGTGTTTTGCAAATCAACAGTATTTAGTGATAGGTGAAGCCCTAGGGGGCCTGGAGGCTGGACGGTTTGAATTAGTACTCAAAGGTTTGGAGAAAAATGTGAAATATATGAATACTGAGTATAAAAAAATTGTCCAAATGGGCTCGCTTATGAGATTTCTGGTATTTCCTTCTTCTGGTCAAGAGGAAATGCCAAGGAAAGGGCTGCAGTATTTCAATCTTTCTGTATCTGTCATCCAGCTTCCCAATGAATACCGATTCTCTGCTTTCTCTTTGTCCCTCCCCCTTCCTGCCCTTGGAGAAGGAGGGCCCTGGGGCCAGAGGGATGGGGGCGTGCTGGCCGGGGGCTACTGAGGTGTACAGAGTTGCCAGGGGGTGGAGTGGGCAGCCCTGGGGAGGGGAGGTGAACGGCTCAGAAGGCTCTGAGGTTTCATCTGCTGCATATTTATGACTCTCTGTAAATCTCACTGGGAGCGATGGAGGAGGCCCTGGACAGGGTGTCTGGAGGCCAGTTCCAGTCCTGTGGTGGCTTCTAACAAGCTGTGTGGCCTTGGGCAAATCTGGATGTCTGGGTCTCCGTTTCCTTGTCTGTCAAACAAGATGAACTGACTTGATGAAATCTAAGCTTCTGTTCACCTCTAAATGCTACGATCAGATATCTCTCCCTAAGCCCTTGAAACTGTAGTGGAAACTCCCCATCTGAGCACAGGTCCCATTGGAGGTGGACTTTCCCCTTGAGCTGGGAATGTTGAACCAGGGTGTGACTGGAAGGCATTTGTAAACCAAGTATTCAGTTCTGCAAAAGGAGCATTTGGACTCAGACACAGCCTGTGTGTACAGACTGCAGGAGCTGAACTAAAAGGACCTTCCTTGTGGGCATCCACAGCATGAGCATAAAGCACTGCAGACCTCACTCACCCCGTAAAGCCACAGGTATCCAGGGGATGATACTGGGACAAGGCTGCGCAAAGTGCAAGTCCTTGCGAGATGCTTGCGACACCCGCAGCAAGCGGATGGCTGCCGTCCCACAGCCCAGGGCGGATTCGCCAGCACTGAGACCCAGGCTGCCAGGCAGAAGCACAGAGGACACTTGGGAAGCTGGGCCCCTTTAGAACTGGCGTGTGTGCGTGTGTGTGTGTGCGTGTGTGTGTGCGTGCTCTGTGTCTGAGCCCTGTGGCTGGCTGCTGGGGCCTCAGCTTTGCCCACATGACCCTTTTTCATGCTGCCACCTAGTGTGGGCTCAGGAACTTCAACGCAAAGAAATAAAAGCACAGCTGGTTCCGACAGGCTCGCTTCCCGCGAGGCCCCGTTCATGCTACCTGATGGGGCCGCGTGGCCTCCTTTCTCCTCGTGATAACCCCACTTCTAGTTATGGACATGTTTGGTTCTCTAACTGGGCTTTTTTACCAATAAGGACAGAACCCTGAATTCCACACAAAGGATCCAGCTTGGTAGCACGAGTCCTTAATATTCTTGCACTCTCCCTCTGAAAAGTTGAAATCAAAGGTAATTTAAAAAAAAGTATCTGGTGGAAACCCAGAGGAAGAAAAAACAGACCATCATTTGCTATCCTCGACAAGGGGATGTGTGAACCTTGAGAAGTTTACTTTGCAAACTGAATTATTCAAGGGGATTTTATCCCAAAGCTTCCCATCGAGGTCAGTGAAAGGTGGGTATCTCAGGACTGAAAACGTACCCCTGACTGTCTCTTCAGAACGTGTGCCCACAGTGGAAAGGTATTCTTGCTAAGGCATGAACGGGTGGAATTATGCTAATGAAGGAAAACCTTACAGGGTGAGTAATTTAGTAACCTCTCTCTGAGTGTAAGAGCCTATTTTAAAGTTCTAAATGGCACCGTAAATGTAGTCAGGCATATATTTCCATACTGATACTGGATAATAAACACAGTCGGAGTCAGAAGTACCTTGAGGGCCACCCTGCTGTGCTTATTGCCCTGTGCTTCCCTGCTCATCGCCGCAGCCGCCTGCACTTTAATACTCGCGGCTGTTTACCTAGCACTTCAGCAAGCCCAATACCTTGGGTTCTGTTACCGTTCCCGGAAAGGCAGCCACACATGTGGAGCTGTCATCATTTTCCTCCTCAGCACCGACTTAAGATCTTTTGTGATAGTCTAGGTCCATCTTTTGAAAATTGAGGTGTTGCTTCAAAACTTGAAGAAAATACTTTCACAGAATCACACGGATGCAGGGCTGAAATAAGCCTTAAATTGCCCTCCATGAAATACCCTAAAAGACTAAAAATACCTATGTTTCTAGAAGTCTTCTCATGGTCCCTTTGGCTGACTTTATAAGGAGCATGGGCTATAGTTCTAACACTTTGAAATAATACATGTATATTACTAAGATACTACTAACATGTATATACATATAAAACCATGATCTGCCTCTATTTGCTCATTTCAAAAACAGAGAGAATGACACCCACTCATGGAATTGTAGCAGTTAAGGAATTAACGGGAGTAAAGTGCAGAGGACAATGTATTGCACATAATTATCAGTCCATGTATATTTGGGTTTTCCTGGAAGTTCATTTCCTCAAAAGCATCCAGTGCTAAAAAATGTAGTTTCCTCTTCCACTTCTATTTCTTTTTATCTGCAGGGTTTTGGTTTTGTTGTGTTTTGTTTGTTTAATGGAAATGCCCAAGGACTCTAGCTTAGCCCACCTTATTTGGCAAATCTTATTGTTGGGGATCTATCTCCCTTACTTATTTTTGTGCATATTTTTTTAAACACTTCATGCATTTTACCAACCTGCCTTCAAAAAAGTCTCCAACTATTTATATTTCTCTTTTAATTGTAATATAGTTAACATGTATAACTAGGTAATTTGCTATTATAATCACAGTAATCAAACTAATGAACATATCCATTACCTCACATAGTCACTTTTTTTTTTTTTTGGTGAGAACACTTAGGATCTACCCTCTTAGCAAATTTCAAATGTACAGTAGAGTATTGTTACCTATAGTCACCGTGCTCTATGTTAGATCTCCAGAACTTATTCGTCCTGCATAATTGGAGCTTTGCAACCCTTCACCAACACCTCCGCATTCCCCCCCTTCCCCAGTTCCTGGAACTACCATTCTACTCCCTGCTCCTCTGAGTTTGACTGATTTATATTCGACATACGAGTGTGATCGCCCTGACTTTTATCCCCTGAGAAAATGGGAGAGTTGGGAGACAGAAGCAGCTGTACCACTCTCTGCGAACAGTGACCAAGTATTCAACCTGATGCCTGTGCAGGAAATGGGCTCCCTCCAAATCCCAGCCTTTCCGGGGGAGAACTGGAAGTTTGGGAACACCCCAATGCGTGAGCCGGGGAGAGGGAGAAGGCGAGGGGACAAAGAGCACAGGATGGGGACCATGGCCGGTTCCATTCCCAGCCTCACGATCTTTTCATTTCCCTCATGGGAGAGATGTCTGCACTGATTCGTGACATCTGAGCGGGTTACAGATCCCTAAGCCCGCACCCAGCTCGTCCTGACACTTCTCCACAGCGCTGAGCAGCTGTGTGCAGGCAGATTTCAGGTAGAGGCTATGTGTTGGAGAAATGGAAACAAACGTAAGAAAAACCTCGAAAATGAACCTGGAGAATCAAGAAGACCGAACAGTGTGGTCAAGCGCACAGACTCTGGGGTTAGACTGTCCGGGTTTGAGCCCCAGCTTTACCCTGTCCTAGTTGTGGACTGTGTATAAATTGTTTAACCATCCTCTGCCTTTATTTGCTCATTTTAAAAACCCGGATAATAATACCTACTCATGAAATTGTAACAATTAAATAAATTAATAGGTGTAAAGTGCATAGAACAATGTCTTGCACATGATTCTTGGTCAATATATGTTAGCAGTTATTAAGTCATTGTTGAAATTATGGTAAAATGGGACCTGGGCACTCTCAAGATAATGAAAAAAGAAGACAAAGAGATCAGTTTTGACCATATTTATTCAGAGGTTGGCAAGTCATTTAAATTACATGCCGAGCAGTTCTACTTGGGCCAAAATTTGTGGGACCCTATGCAAAGTTAAAATGTGGATGTCTTGTTCACAAATTAAGAATTTCAAGATGACGACAGCAGAACACCAAACAGAATACGGGGCCCTTCTAATCAGGTGGCCCTGTGTGACTGCGCAGGTCACATGCCCATGAGGCCGGCCTTGCAGAGGCTATGTGATACATGGCTTCTGGACACACAGAGCTTGCCCTCCAGCCCTCAGCTCCTGTGTGATCTTTTCCCTTCTACTCAGTTTCTGTTGTTTTACCCTTTCTTGGTAGTGTTCTTGGTGCTCAAATTCATGGTTTAAAACACATGCTTCCTGCTAATCATCTAAGAGCACTCGAACCCTCTGTCTTTGTTTCCCCACATTTCCTGCACTCCAGTTCACTCTGGCTCTTATCTCCTGAACCCCACCCCGCTCAGCCACCACTAGCATCTGCTCTGAAGTTTTTTGAGTGGGGTACTGGTGGCTTCCTAATTTTATCTTTACGGTACCTGTCCCTCTTAAACTGTTATTTTTCACTTACAGTTTGATATCTATGACATTATCCTAAAACTCTCCTACCTGACTTTAGTAATGCCATCCCAGGGTTCCTGTGTCTCTCCTCTCCTTTTCTGCTTTCTTGGTTTCCTATGTATCTTCTGCCTGTTTCTCAATGTTTGATGATCCTTGTGGATTTACCAGTGATGTCTGGTCCTGTTCTCATGCTTTATCTGCACATATTCCTTGACGACCTCATTCACTCTGATGGCGTCAGTCATCACCAAGAAATGCCAACTCTCCTCTCTGCTGATTTAGACCTATATTTCCAATACTTAGTTAGATAGCTTTGACTTGAAATCCTCAACACATCTCTAACTCATGTTTCCCTCATGCCCCTTTCTTGTATTGCCAACTTTTACTCCAGTATGACTTAGTAATTCCAGCTAGAAACTATGGCGATTCTTACGCTAACTCTCTGCCTCATCATCACCTAACACCCAATGCTTCTCCAACTTCAATTGATCTTATCATCGAAATATCTGACTCTATCCCCTACTTTCAATTTTTGTTACTAGTTTTGTGCATGTCATCAAATAAGTCTATTAGTCTATGTCTGTACTACTCTAACTTCTCATTGGACTCAGTCTTCAGGTTTCCTATCTTCCAATTATATTCCATACATATCTTAAAAATGTTTTCTAAAGTGTAAATTTGTTCAAGATATGCCCCTGCTTAGGGAGCCCTATTCTCTGGTCAATAAAGCTAAAGTTTCTTTGGAAATGCCAATGATTTTGGTTTTTATATTTTATTCCAATTTATCTGAGATAACTCTTAGCTTCAGTCTTCCTACTAGTCACACACCTTAGCTCAAGCAACTCTAAACTGTTGGCCTTTTCTGGACTGTATCATCTTCTCTTAAATCACGATTTCCTCCCCCATGCTGTTCCTTATGTCCGGAAATGCCTTTCCCTACTTACTCTACCCAATAAATTCCTAATTGTCTTTCAAGACGCAGCTTATCTGAAACTTCTTCTAGGAAATATTTTTTATTCTCTGTGCTCCCATAGCACTTTACACACACTTCTACTGATTGCCATTATTTATCTGCCTTCTCCCCAGTTAGCTGTGAATTCTTGGAATAGAGCATTTTTTATGCTCTACTCTTCTTCATATCCTCAGCACGTAACACAATCATCCCTAGAACAGAGTAGAAACTAAAACAAAGCTTCAGGAATGACTATCCTATGTGTAAAGGCAAGGGTTTATTAGAACTCTTAACTCATGATATTCAGAGAGATCACTTTGTTTTTCTGTTTAGTTGTGATAGAACTTTGACCAAGGAGAAGAAAACCCAAAACTATAACAAGCAAACTTTTCATACTGCCCCTGGAAGTGCTCCAGTAGAGATTAGTTACCCCCATAAGGAAAATTCTGCATTGGCATTGAATGCTCTCTTAAATTTCTTCCACATAAACCTGTATAGTAATTCTATTGGTGGATAAGATATAGCAAAAACATCTCACAAACCATAGAGCCTGTGATGTGACTTCAGGGCCAGGAGCCTCTCCTCTTATCTCACTCCTTGCCCCCACTCACTCATTGTTTTAAAGATGAATCTTATGTCTACTATCAAGTGGTTATTACACTTCTACTTTTAAGAATTTCTATGAGAGAAAGCCAAAAGTATCAGACATTTTTAATCTTTGATCATTAAATTCATGTGTCAGGCTGGTCACAGCGGCCAAAGTTACAGAAGTAATCCTCATGTTGATCAGTTCTGTTCCCAGAGAGAATTAATGCTCCCTGCATTCTAATAAGACAGCATGCCTGTCCCTTACCAGGCGAGAAAAAGTAGGTGCCTTTGAAGAATATCTCCATTATTGGGAATGCAACTCAAGCTATATGGCGAGTCAGTAACATTTGTGTGTGTCTATATATTTTCTCTAATATTTGTAACATTTAATGTGTCTCCAGCATCAGAGCTCATTTTATAAGGACCAAATTCAGCATATTTGGGGGAAAAGTAAATTGTTCCTTATACACTTATCTTTGGTGAAATTTGGTTGCCTTCTCTTTATCAAATTTAAAGCTACTATAAGTCATTCTTTATTACCCAACTACATATGATAGTAAATGTATTCAAATTTTCCAGTGAAGACCACAGGCCAATTCCCAAGCTTTTCTTCATCTGTCAACTAGGAACAAGGTTCTTTCATGGACTTATGTGCAACTTTCATTCTGTAAAGTTCTGTAAAAGAAGCACAACAAATGTTTGAGGCAACAGTGTCAATCGTGTTAGAACCATGTTTGCTTAGAAATGGAAATGCTTTTGGATAGGCCATATTTGGGAGTCAGTAAGAAAATTCAGGGAGGAGAACTGTTCACAACAGAAAATCAGAGTAGTTTACGTAGCACTGTAAACACTGGCTGCTCTAGGCAGTTCTGTATTTATAACATAACAAACAAAGGACCTAGTCTCTGACCCCAAACAATTTTCAATTTATCGCTACGAATGCCCTAAGAACTCAGAACAATGCAGCACAGACTAAGGGGGCATTAACTACCAGGCATTGTCATTGAAATCCTTCTGTGGTGCCAACTTTCCAAGAGGGTTTTAAAGGGAAGAATGCTGGCTGATATTAAATTGGCAAACGAGTCTAGGTCAAAAGGAAAGATTGTATGAACAAACAAAACATGACCTTAGAATGAACAGAAAGCAATGAGGACTGAGATAAAAATACGAGCAAGAGTTGGAGACATTAATGAGGTGACAGATGTTGGTCAGATGAGAAGCCAAAAGTCCAGGGAAAAATAAGAGGGACCTCTTTTCAGCATATATTGCAACGGAAAGTCAGTGAATATCCATTTAAATGTGTAGAACAGGGCTGGCAAACTTTTTCTGCAAAGGACCAGATGGTAAATATTTTTGGCTTTGTGGGCCATATAGTCTCTATCACAACCATTCAACTCTGCTAAAGTTGTAGGAGAGCAGCCATAGACAATCCAGAGTGTGGCTGTGTTCCAATAAAACTTTATTAACTGAAAGAGGAAGTAGGCTGATTTCACTCATAGACCAAAGGTGTAGAAGAATAAGGGAGGAAATAATCAAGGCAAATTGATCTACCTCTGCTCTGGCACCCTTGCCCTTGGCACGATAGCTCTGCAGTTATCACTGAAATCAGAGCTTTATGCAGGATTCCTGGTGGTTAAGTGAATGATACCAATAGTCTTGGTCAAGGGTGACCTAAAATTGTGCAGCAGGCAAATTGCCTACTTTTTCTTATTTGTATTTGTCCTTTTGTGGGTGACTCTCACCATCTCTCACCACGTAAATGCATCCTCTGAAAAACTACCTCTACTCCCTACCATCCTGGGCTAGGGCACATCTGATTTTCTGTTTTTGACTGCCATAGAAATTAATTTGAATAAGATTGGCAATGACTTCCTAAACATAATAGCAATAGGAATCTAACAATAATATGACCAAGGACACAAAAATTTGCTTTAATTAACCCTAGGATTGTCAGTATAAAAATTTAAGAATCTCTTCATGTCATAACTGGAGGCTTAAGGGTAAGGGGGCTTAATCGCAAAAATCATGTATAATTAATGACAGAGTGACAAGGTCCCAAGTCAGTAGATTCCTAAATTAGAGCTCTTTCGTCCCATTTGATGATACTTTTTTTTTTTGTCGTTACTTTACAAGGGCATGAAATTTAAATCCACGGAAACAGATTAGCGATCAGATAAGATCTGAGACACAGTCTCCAATCTTTCTCTAATATGAGAGAGAAGTGGGATAGATTCCTTCTTGCCTAACATGAGGGACGTGGACCATGCCACCTTTACTTCCATTCAAATATTGCACTATCTTCATGAAAAGTCGATTGCACTCTGACTGATGAGTTTTCCACTTGTAAAGACAGACATGCACCAATTCATCCACCATCCCTCTCTCCCTTGTCATCAGCAAATACATTTGTGCTGGTCAGGCTGGAGATGCAGGACATCACAGTGAAAGACAACCCTCCCCGGTGGCCTCAGCCTGTTTCACCAACCGCGCTAGCTAGCCACAAACATGAAACAGTACAACCACACATGTGTTTTTAAGATGAAAATCATTCTGCTCACAAGTGCTCAACACTGTAGGGGCTGCTTTCACTAGACATCGTTTTGCCAAACCCTAGCAACTGCTAGTTTAGCTGATGACATTTAAAGCATTCGAGTCAAATAAATTAGATTACCACCCTTGGATTAAGATAAATCATTTCCCCCATTTTTGGTCTGTTTGCTTTGGCTGAGCTTGAATCCTACGAACTTTTTCCTTTTGATAACAACCACAGTAAAGCTGCAGGGCGTGAGCTAACAGGAGGAGATGTGGGAAAGATTAAAATAGAAAATACATAATCAACAAATGACTGTTTAGATAATTTTATGGATGCTTTAGCACTTGGAATCCTTCTATAATTGCATTTATTACCTTGACCCAGGAAGTTCATCCCAAAGAAAATAGAATTGAAGATTAATGACAGATTTATGAGGAAGTGGAGATATTACCAGTATTTCTTCTGTCTGATCTTCCCAAATTTGGTTAGGTTTTCATGAAGTGGACAGGACCGTAAGTATATGTGCTTCTAACCTGGCCAAGCATTGGTAAGCCAAGTGTTCCCATTCAGCTTCCTTCTGGAGGGGAGAAACTCCAGTCTGGCCCTGCACACGCAGTTGGAAGGGCACTCGGGGATGTGACTTGGGGGCCTCTGTGACTTACTTTTAGAGTCACGCAAATGTTGCAAATTAGCCAACAAATACAGCCTAAGTTCTTTGGTCCCTTTCAAACCCTGCAGTTATCATCACTGGAATTGCTAGTAGTTGAGTGAATGATGCCAATGGTCTGGTTTAAGGCCAGTTGCCTACTTTCTTCTTATTGGTGCTTCTTCTTTCGCTTCATCCTCAATCCCGAACACTTTTAAATGCACCTTCCAGAAGACCAACAACTTCTTTCCCCAGTGGCAGGCAATGCCTTATAAATGACCAGTTCTCTTTTTCTTTCCTACGTTCAATTTGCTCTGATGCTTTCAATTATTTCACATTAAGTTATAAGTGACTAAAAATGGTTTATTCCATCCTGCACTTAGGAGACTTTCTGCACAGAAGAAACTTCTATTCATGCAAGTGAGGGCTGACTTATAAAGGAAGTAACTTGGGTGTGGAGGAGGCGTCCCTTAACCCTTGAATCATGTCATTTTATGACTCTCTACTCAGTGTATAATCACTTCCTGGAGCACGTGGCCAATACGAAGGCTGCTGTGGTCAGGAAACCATTGGGAGAGCATATTGCCTTATTGGCTTTTATGGGGTCCTTGTTTAAAGTGAGTAAGATATCATGTTCTTTAATTCTGGGAATATAGGCAAACCTATCCTTGGAAAGTGTAATGGAGCGGGTCCCAAAAGGAAACTGAAGTTGATAAGGTGCTCAGTAGATTGCAGAATAGCCTGATCGGGATGCTTTCAACTCTCCTTCATGTTACAAAAAAACCAAAAAACTCAAAAACAAAAAATCACCCACATGGAGCCATGTATAGCCATGGCAAGAGTTAGGATTTTTTTCCTAGCAAAAATAAAGCTCTTAAAAATCTTTTTTGCTCAGGATAAAAACCTAGGCTAAAGAATTTAATATTATGGAGTCTTTATTTAGCAACAACACGCCTTTCTGGGAGCACAGAGCTCATTCAGAAAGAGGCAAAGAATGAACCTGCAGGATTATTTTCTGGCAAAGAATCCATCACATTTGGAGACCTCGGCAGCTGGACACAGAGTGACAGCTGAAAACGAAAACATGTTACAAAGATCAGAGACATTGCTGAATGCTCCATTTTGAAGTTTGATCCAAAGACCCAATTTATGTCATGTTGATTTTACTGAAGAGAGGAGGTTTGTTCCAAAGGCTCTTTTAAGCCCTAACCTCTTCTTTTGCTCCTTTGGCCTTTCATCCCCATAGGATTTTCAGTATCCCTGGAAGGTATTTGGCCTTCACAGCTGAGTCCCATGGTGCCTGGGAAGGCTTTAGGTACCACAACCAGCCAGCTTCCTCCTTCCAGAACCATGGTTATGAGCAGCCAGTTCCCTCACATTCTAATAAGAATATATATTTCTCATTCCACCTGAGGACTGTTTGTCAGTTCTGGGTCTTTTGAAATATCTATGGCTTGTCCAACATGAAAGAAAACAAGGGCAACTTAGATAAAGTTTTTACTACTATCTAGATTTTAAAAAGATATTAAATACATGGGAAAAATCAGACAATAAACTGAAGGGCAGTTTGGGGTTAGGGTCTTGGGCTCTGGAGGGTGACAGCTGGGGATGGAATAGCACCTGTGAGCAGAGACAATGCAGTTACCCAAGCCTCTGTTCCTCATCAGTTAAAAAACCCAAACAAACAGAAGTAGCTCGCTGGCATGGCTCAGCGGTTGAGCATCAATCTAGGATCCAAGAGATCGAGGTTCGATTCCCAGTCAGGGCACATGCTTGGGTTGCGGGCTCGGTCCCCAGTCAGGGGCATGCAGGAGGCAGCTGATCAATGACTCTCATCACTGATGTTTCTCTCTCTCTCCCTTTTCCTTCCTCTCTCTCTGAAATCAATAAAGACATATTGAAAAAAAACACCCAAAAAACAAAAGTATAATCATCTCTACCTCATAGAGCTATTATAAGGATTAAATAAGTTTAAAATGCCCCATATATATATATATATATGTATATATATATATATATACACACACACCCCTAATACATAGGGGGTAACAATATTACATGTAAACTGGCATGGTTCAAAGTATAAACACTAGGGCAGGAGATGAGAGGCGCTCAGCAAACGCAGAGACGGGCGATGCAGCGAAGGACAGGTTCGGCGCCCGCGCGGCTGGTTCCCCGCCACAGCCCCGTCCAGAGCCAACCTGTGAAGCTGCTGCCCTCCCAAGGGACCCAACAGATTTCTGTTCCCGTCTTTAGTCCTGTTTTGTATTTACACAAGGATGCTTTCAAAGTCTCTTGAAACCACAAGTGAATATTTTGGCGTAAGCAGGCCTTCACCCTGCTCCCCTCAATCCCCGCTTCCTCACAGCTGGGAGGTGATGTTGGGAGATTATGTGTGTGGACCACTGGCCAACTTTCTGCTTCTGTGGCCGGCCTCCATCCGGCCCAGTTCAACCCAGTGCTTCCAATCGCATTTTAAGAACACACTTCACTTTCTGGTGTTTTGTTAAATTCTGGTGCCTTGTTTTTACTGAGCTTCCTATTATAATTCTAGGAATCAGTTTAAAAGATCCAACTGGTATACCATGACATGTTCTCACTTTTTCAAAACAACCCAGAAAATCTAGTGGAAACCCCAATTAACATGACAGTGTATAGCCTCTAAGGCCCAATGCCTTCTCTCCATTGCTCACTACATTTCCTCTGTAGTTCCATGCCCCACGATTTGTAGGCTGCACTCCCCAGGGATTTATATCCATTTCTAAGACCTGTCTGATGAACATCTTTCCTCTGCTGTGACCTTGAACCTGAAGAGCATCACAGTTTTATGTCTCCCATAGAGGGCACAGGCCCTGCTCTCAATTCCACGGGACAACACAAAGGCTCCATCCTACCTCCTTGACTTCCTGGGTAGTGACTGTATTTGATAACTTGACTAATGGGAACCTGAAGTGTTCATTATCAATTGATTCGTCATTGTTGATATGGACTAATCACCAAGGCTCTCATTCATTTACTTATCTTCTGGAACCTCTAATTTTCCAAAATGTGCAACCCAACCTTTCAGCTTTAGTTTTCACTATTTTTCCTAACCGGAGGCTATAAAGAATTATCTGGTTTGGGGAAAATCAGTACTCTTCGGGACTCCTGTCCCACAGCTAAAATCTACATCCCCTTGATTTTGTGGCAAGTTTTCAAGTTGTAATATCTTTGTTTTCACCAGGTTTCATGTGGAAAGGCTGTGGCATGTATTTGGCCCCAGTGAGATTCCTAGTTCAGGGATATAGTAGCAAAAACCTGACCTCCAAATAAGCCACGGCCATATACATATTTTTTTCACACACATATTTCTGTTAATATTAAGCAGTTATTTGTGAAACAAGCTGGTACAATTTCGTGGTAGGATTGTTTTACAGGATTCTATCAGCTGTTATAAGGAAAGAACTGAGCTGCAAAAGGGATGCAAGTTGTATTTTATTACCCTCTGTTAGGGAGGGTATTGAATTTAGTTAAAAATCAGTCAACTTGTTTAGAAATTATGTCACAAACAGACAATGCAAAATGCCAGATGGTGGAGTTGAGCAGGGACCTCATTTGAGTCAATGAAAAGTCCACTCTGACTTAGTATTCTTGTCCTATTAAATGTTATTTACTTTCATTTTTTCCCACTTAACTGAGTTTTGCTCTTTCATGAAACATAAAAACTCGTAATGCACTTTAACCCTAATCTTATTTAAAAGTCAATTTTATATAGATCTAGTCTCGATTCTCACAGACTCTATAAAAACAAAATGTTCTTGATTGACCAATTTCCCTAGTATCACTAGTCCTAAGACATAATGAAGATGTACAATGGATCACTTGTCATTTAAATTAATTTCACTTTTTATTTGTATAATGTCTTGTAAGAAACTGATTATACCTTCGAAAGTTTCCTAGATTGTGTCTCTTCCTTCCAAGACTACAGAGATGCTCTGTTGATTGTATTAAGCTAAATAATACTTTCATTATTCTGCCATTATAGGAATCACAAGGCAGAGATAGTAACACATCAATTATCCAGCTTGTCAGTAAATGAGGTATCCCTTGTAAGTGGTTTTGGCAAGAAACAAAGTATATTCTATTATGAGTTAAATATATTAGTATCAATCATTTGGCATAGAAATCTACTTTTAAAAATCACTGTAAACTTCCAGGCTAGTCTGGCAGGAGGCTGCCACTTAAAAATCCCATTCCCAGGCTGGTGAGAGAAAACCAGGTGGTTCCGGAAAGGAGAAAAGAGTTGCCCTGGGACTGGATGGCCTGTGGCCATGCATCCCTCTGTCCCTGTGTGCTCCTGTCTGGGACACACTCTCTCCTTGCAGCGCCCTTTGTGCTTCACCTGTGTCCAGGTGGTCCAGCTCAGTTCTTTGGGTTGCCTCGGCCTCTTGCCTTTGAATGAGAGCTTTTCTTGAATCATGATTTCCTCTCTTCCAGATTGGTATTGATGACACTCAGTTGAACCTTGACAACTTGGCCTAAGGAAGTTCTGGCCTAAGGAGATTACCTTCTGGGAATTCTGGCTTTAAAAGCTTATGGGTGAATCAATGTCATCCTCAACTGTATACATACATTCATATGTGTGTGTGTATATATATTCCCTTCTCCCCCAGAAAACAGCTCCATCCCTGCAAGAAATTCCTTTGAGCTATCTCTTTGTAGTCACACCTTCCTACCCCTAAACTCTGACATCCCAGATCTGTTCTCTGTCACCATAACTTTGTCTTTTTGAGAATGTTATATAAATGGAATCGTACAGTCTGTAACCTTTCACCTAGCACGATGCACTGGAGATTCAGCCAAGTCATTGCCTGTATCAGGGAGTCATTGTTTTTCATTGCTAAGTAGCCGTCCATTATAGGGCTATGCAGCAATATATTTGTTCCTCCACTGAAGGACATCTGAGTTATTTCCATTTTGGGGTGATTATAAATTGAGCTGTAAAAACATCTGTGTGTAGGTTTTTAATGTGAAGTAAACTCGCATTTCTTCTGGGATTGCTGGGTCATATGGGAAGTATATGTATGTTTGAACATTTTTTAAGGAACCGCCTGTTTTCCAGAATGGCTACACCAATGTACACCCCCGCCTGCAACCTGTGAGAGGTCTAGTCGCTTCATGTCCTCAGCATCTCTTGGTATTGCTGATATTTTTTTACTGCAGCCATTCTGGTGAGTGTGAAGTGGTAGCTCACGGTGGCTTTCATTTGCATTTCCCCAGTGACTAATGGTGATGAGCATCTTTTCATGTGTTTATTTGCCACCTGTGCACCTTCTTTGATGAAGTGTGTCTTCAAATAATTCTTCCATTTTAAAAATAGGGTTGCGTGTTTTCTTATTGCTGAATTTTAAGTTTCCTTATATATGCTGGATACAAGTCCTTTGTGGATACGTGGTTTGCAAACATTTTTCTCTCAGTCTGTGGCTTGATTTCTCATTCTCTTGACAATGTCCACCACAGAGCAAAAGTTTCTAATTTTGTGAAATTCAAGTTTATTATTTTCTTCTTTTGTAGATTATGCTTTGGGAGTTGTATCTAAGAAATGTTTACCTAACCCAACATCATAAAATGTTTTGTTTATGTTTTTCTCTAAAATGTGTATAGTTTTGTGTTTTACATTTTGGTCAATGGTCTACTTTGAGTTTTTGAGTTGATTTTTATATAATATTATGTGAGATTGTAGTTTAAGATTCAGTGTGTGTGTTTTTCATACAGATGTCCTTTTGCTCTGACATCCTCATGGCCATTTAATTTGATACCGTCATTCTTTTAGATATAGAAGGCCAGGCAGCCATACCTATCAGAACAGCTCTTAGGGATGGACGCTTTGTAATACCTCTTATGGTTACTCAGTGATCTTTTAAGCTTGCTTCCTCTTTGGGGTTGTGCTCTAGGGGGTTGGGGGTGTTGAGGTGACACCATAAATAAAACAAATCACATAAGCTGAAGCACTATTTCAACACTCCTCAAAATATATGAGCGTCAGAATTATGTGGACAGGGTTTACAGATTGGTAAAAAAAAATACTGAATAATATGCATCTCTCTTTCAGAGGAGTCCCTAGGGCTCACATGTTATTGGTCCATTTGTTAGTTTACTTGTTAAGCACCTACTGTGTGCCTAGTACTATTCTAGATGCCTGAGAATCATCAGTGAGTAAAAGCTGACGAAAATTGCCTCCTCGTGAAACTTGCATGTGTGTGGGTAATAAATGTGCGCTATGTGTGTGGAGCAATTACCATTAATTTATATTAATAAGATAGTTAAAGATGTATAACATAATACAAAATAATATATGTATATATGAAATAATTTAATACACTAATAAAATAATTACAAAAAGTCTAAATCATACATTTGTAAATAAGACAGTTTGCTATTTTCAAGGGCTTAAAAAATAAGACACGAGTTGCAAGAAGTGGAACTTTATTGATTATTTATCCACTACATATTTTTTCCAAGATAGTATATTCAAATCACCATGCTGATTAACGGGGACTTTATACAGTGAATGTTTCGTTTTCCTACTCTGTTTTGGATTTCCCTGTGTGCACATGTGTGTGCATGCATGTTGGGGGGTTGATGTTGATGTAAACTATGGCACAGATATAAGTATGATGCTCTGCCTGAGTGGTCCAAATAAGAGTGATGAGAATTCAGAAGAAACAATTCTGGCTGCCAACATACAAGGCCCTACTTGTTTGGTCCCATGCCTACCACGCAGTGCTTTATATCAAGGGTTTCATTCTTCATTCCTGAAACATTTTTCATAGGGAAAGTTTTGAGCATATGCAATATTAGAGACAACAGTGTGAAAAGAAGCCCATGTAGCTATCATTCAACTTCAACAATTTTTAATTAATTGCAAGAATCATGGAATGAAACACATGTGAGATCAAGTTCTAGCTCTTTACTTGCTGGCTACTTGACTGAGATCAAATTACTGACCTGCTCTTAGCTTTAGTTTTCTTCCCTGCAAAAAATTACTGACCTGCTCTTAGCTTCAGTTTTCTTACCTGGTTAATAAGGCATCCACAGTGTCTGTGAGGACCAGGCGAGATCATGAAAGTCATGTGCTGTCACAGTGTCTGTTGTAGAGCAGGGACTCCACATATACCATCTCGCTTCTCTTCCCCCAGGGTCCTAGGAGTTTGTCTGTAACCACAATCGTTTGGTGTGCTCTCCACAGGACTGGGGGCACCTGAAGGAAGGCTTTGTGCCTTTCATCTGTCTCCACCCTGCATGGCACATAGTGTTCAATGGACACTCATAAGCCGATGGGTGAGCAATTAGATACGATTTCAAGGAGAGATATTGGAAGATGGTGTATAGGAAAAGTACTCCAAGAAGTGTGTATCAGAGGTAGAAAAGCCTAACGTATGCTCACAGAAATGATAAAACCTTACCCGATGAGGTCTAGAAGAGGAGAGTAGAAAGGTGGGTTGGGTCCATAGCAGAGACCCTGGTACTTCAACATTATGTAGATAATAGAGCACCACTGAGGTTTTCTGAGCCAGGTTATTTTTAGTTAGTGTGGCTACTGTCAGTACTAAAATGTGTATTTTGGAAGTACTTGAATGGAATCTTTCTGTTAAACAGTGTGATGGGTTGAATAGTGTCAACCAGAAAAGATATATTTAAGTCTTAAACCCCTCTCCACCCCTCCCTTACCTGTGAATTCGACCTTATTTGAAAATAGGGTCTTTGCCCTTGTAATCAAGTTGAGATGAGGTAATTAAGGTGGGTCCTCATCCCTTACGACTACTGTCCTGATAAGAAGAGGGATATTTGGATGCAGAGAGAGTGGGGAGGATGCCATGTGACACGGAGGCAGAGATGAGAGTGGTGTAGCCACAAGCCAAGGGTTGCCAAGGGTTGATGAACGCCAGAAGCCAGCAAGAGGCAAAGGAGATTCTCCGCTACAGAGGGAGTGTGGCCCTGCCAACACCTCGACTTCAGACTTCTAGACTCTAGAACTGAGATGATGAGTTTTTATTGTTTTAAGCTACTCAGTTTGTGGTACTTTGTTAGTAGTAGCCCTGGGAAATGAAATACAAACAGTTTGAGCTCTCCCTGGAAATCTCATTGCCATTATCAATTTGCGGGACTCACAGGTATAAACTGAAGATGAATTTTGATCCTGTTCCGTGTTACATGTCTACGGGAGCCCATGAACTAGAACAATGGGTCCTACACTCCCTGCACTGGACATAGCTATGGATGTGTAGTAAGGAAACTACACACAGCAGTAGAAATATTAATATATGTACTTTTGGGCGCAAAAGCAAAAGTGAAATATAGGAACATCCCTCCTGGTTCTCCTGGCGGCCACGGATCCTCGGGGCTTTGTGAAGCATGTCTAGATGCTGTACTTCTGTGTGACGGTGAGCTGTGTTTGTGTTGTGACAGCAGGCTGGGGTGATTTTGGAAGCGTATTGTGATGCTCAGAAGGCAGGAGAGGGTGAGGGAAGCCCTGCCAGAGGGCTTGGTACCCACCCAGGTCCCTTTGTCTTATTGCCCAGGTGCCTCCCCCAGCTTCCATTGGGACTGTTTCCCGCTACACTAGTCAGGGGCATCTAGTGAACAACAGAGCTCCCTTCAAAATGACTAAAATAAATAAGTAGTGACTAGAGGCCAATCCTTTGCTCCATTCCCCTAGACCACCAGCTTGAAGCCAGAGCTGTGTATCCAGTAGACGTGGCAGAAAGAAACAGAACCCAGGTTTTTGGAAATGCCGCTTCCAGGCTGACCACCGCTGGGAGTGCAGCGGCCTCCGCATCAGCTCTCAGAAGAGGCGCTCACACATCCCCTTGTGCATTTGTTCCGAGCACAGGAGCTCTGGCTGCTCAAAGTGAGGGTGGGGAGGTGGTGGAGGCCAGGGCATTGTATTAGAGACAGTCCTGGCATTGCACAGGGACCCTTCTTCACCTCCGCACCCCGAGACTCGGCCACGGAGCACCAGTGATTGCCAACGAAGCCAGAAGCCACGGGAGAGGCATGGACGCACTTGCCCTCACGGGCCTCAGAAGGAACCACTCCTGCTATGCCTTGATTTTGGGCTTCCAGCCTCCAGAATGTGAGACAAGAGCTTTAAGCCACCCAGTTTGGGGTATGTCGCCGCAGCAGCCTTAGGATACGAATGTGCTCCCCGTTATTAAGCGTGAAATCAGATGTGGGGAATTATGGGCAGAAAGTGGGCTGGCACAGCAAGGGAGCAGGTCTTGGGAGCTGGGTCCTCACAGTGGGATTGCGATGGAGAGGTCTGAGAGGTGTCCCGGCACCTCATGCACAAGATGCCACCAGCTGGCCTGGATGGTCTTTGTCCCGGCATCCCCCCCTCCCAAACATTCCCACAGCCCTGCAGCGCAGCAGCGATGGCGAGGGACCAAGGACTCCAGGTCACATGCAACAGACGAGACATGACAACCAACTCCTTTTAAATTTAATCAGAGACTGGAAGGCAGGAAGCTGCAGACTTTAATTCTCTAAGGGATGATAGATTCGGATTCCAAGTATATCAGTTATTCTAAAAATAAAAATAAACACGTGAAGGAAATAAATGAAGAAACAAAGTAGCCGAGTTTTCATTAAGAGACTGCTGCTCTTCCTGCCTGAGAAACCTTGCTTCCTCCGTACAGCACAGCGTCCGCTTCTCCGGGAGGCTGACCCTTGCCGTGATGAGTGTGACACTGAGAACTCAGGATCAAAACCCTTAACACTTCTCTTTCCTTCCCTCTTTTGTTTCCCACCCCAGTTCTCATTGCTGCCTCCTATAGTGCATGTCCTGATGTTAACACAAGGCTTAGCCAATTGATGCTGAAGAAAGGACAGTTCATCCACAGTGTCCTGTTTCTTAATGGTCCTTTTATTAAATCCTTTAAATATACGTGCCTCAGACCACAAGATATTCATAAAGCTGGACCTCGTGGGCTCAATTTTATTTGTCTTAATAAAATTTAATTGGTATCAACATTTTTAAAATATGTTTTTATTGATTCTAGAGAGAGAGGAAGGGAGAGGGAGAGAGAAACGTTGACCATCTGCCTCATGCACGCCCCCTACTTGGGATCAAGCCTGCAACCAGGGCATGTGCCCACGAGAATCGAACCCGAGGCCTCTCAGTGCACGGTGCTTAGGGCCACGCTGAACCAACCGAGCCACGCCAGACAGGGCAGCTGTCAACATTTTTAAAAAATGAGACTTTATATAATTTTTAAAATGGATTTCCAGGTCCAAGTTCTCTGGAAAAACTGGACTGCCTGGCCACCCTGGACCCACATTTCTCCCTGCCTGGTCACTTCTGGCTGGAGCTCAGCAGACACTGCCCCTCTGGGAAGGGCTATGTGCTTTTCCATCTGCCCTGGTCTCACCCTGTCTGTCTTCCTGTAGACATCACAAAATTCTGTCACTACCAGAGGTACAGCCACCTCTGGGGACAGCAAGGGGAGTCCCTGCCGGGCATTCACTCTTCTTTCCAACTCTGAGTCCTCTTCCCGCCTTCACATTATTTCCCACATGTCTTGGTAACTAGCAAATTCAATCTGAAAGTGTTCTTGGTGGGAGCAAACCTGGCTAACATTTACATTAACTGGGTCTTAGTAACATTAGCCGGAAATGGCTGCTTATGTCAAATTTGGCAGAGTAAACAGAAACCTGCAACATTAGTACTGCTTAATTAGAATCGTTGGAGACCCATGCCTATTAATTCTTTGAGCTTGTGCTTGATGCTTCCCTAACACTAATTAATAAGTAAATATTTCCTTTTAAATTACATTGTATGAGCCAGGTCTCTAGCGACAGCACTGAACAGTGGCTGATGCAATAAAAGAAAAAAATTAATTTTTATTAGCACTAAGACATTTGCAAAGTTTGCAAAGGTCCTCAGTGTGGGCGTTGCCCTTGATGTTGGCTGCCTGTTCTCATAGCCTTGGCCTTGGCAACGACGTGTGTTGGAATCTGAGCAGTAGCAAAAGGAAACAGGGAGAAGCTCGGGAATGATCTGCTTCTAATACTGTCCTCGGAAGGGGCAGGGGAATTACAATGTCCCAGGGAGGGGGTGGGTGCCAATATTAAGCTCAGTCCAGACTGGGGTGACTGAGGGTGTCAAAGGTGGTAGATGGGTTTCCGCTGTGGTGATGCTCACAGGCAAATGGAGCTTAGCATCCTCCCTCGGCGAAGGTCCATCTAGTTTGAAGCAGGAACCCACAGAGGGTTGAGGAGGACAGGGACATGAGCTAGAAAGGTTGTCAGGCTCCCAACCAAAAGGTCTGGGGACCAGAAAAGGGCTAGAATCCAAGTGCAGGGCTGAAAAAGTTCAGGTATTCAGTAAATATTTGTTGCAAGAGCAGATGAGTAAATCCAGCCTTGCCACCTACCAGCTGTGTAATCTTGGGAAAGTCCTTCAAATTCTATGTCAGTGTTGGGGCAGGAAAACAAAAGCCACCTCAGATAATTAGGCAGGGTTTCATGCAGGGAACAGAGGCTGGGAAAGCAAATATCAGGAAGTCTGGACATACAGGGATTGCAGGGAGCTGACTCCAGCTGACAGCCTGCCGGGGTGATGTACGGAAGCCTCCTGGAATCCACAGCGGGGCTCCTTCCGCAGCCAGCAGGCTGTGCTCTGCTTGACCGCAGCCAGAGGCCGGGGGACAGTGCTTCTGCTCTTCTTCCACCTTCAGACCCCACAACAGGCCTCTCCCCAGGCATCCAACCAGGGACCTGCTGGCCCAGGACTCTGGGAAGTTGAGTTTTCAGACATTGTGATCCTGGCTCCTAGGGGGATCTTAGAAAAACGAAGCCTGTACTATCAAAAACAGTGTCTGGCATAGCTCTCTGGGCCTTTCTTTCTTCATCTGCAAAATGAGAATGAGACTACTGACATCATAAAATGTTTCAGAGATTTTATATATGCTTGGAACATAGTAGGTTCTCAGCTATTGATAACCCCTACTCTGGAGCTTGAACCACAAAGGAAAAAACCGAATTACATTCCTAAGAACCAGAAGGCCTTGTCCAATAAAGCAACATGGCTAAGAGCACAGATTCTAGAGTCAGGATGCCTGGGATTCAATCCTGGCCTCATTACTTACTAGCTGGGTCTCTTTAGGCCAGTTACTTAACTTCCCCATGCCTCAGTTTTATCAGCTGTAAAATGGGTACAATAGCAGTACCTTCCTCATAGGGCTGTTGTATAAGTCAGGGAATTAATATATGTAAAGCACTTAGCAATTATTATTTGGATTCTCACTGTTTTATTTTCATAAACATTTTTTAATCTTGAAGTAATTTTAGACTTAAAAAGGAGTTGCAAATATGCTCTAAAGACTTCCCATACACCCTTCTTGCAGTTGTCCCTAACACTAATGTCTTACACAATCATGGCACAATTCTCTAGACTTATAGTAACATTGGTAGAAAACTGTGAGCTAATGACAGATTTTACTAGAATTTCACCAGTTTTTTAACCAATGTCTTTTTTTTTTGTTCCAGTATCTAATCTAAAAGACCTCACTGAGTTGACTTGTCATGTCTCCTCCAATCTGTGATAGTTCCTTGATCTTATTTGCCTTTCATGGCCTTGACATTTTTCAAGAAAACGGGTCAAGTATTTTATAGAATGCTCCTCACCTTGGCTTGTCTGATGTTTTCTCATGAACAGATTTTGGTTATGTATTTTGGGGAAGAATACCAAAGGAATAGCATGACTGTCTCGGTGCATCCTATTGAAGGTACAGGATGTCACTACGTCTCATTCCCAGTGATGTTATTATTGACCACTTGGGTCAGGTGGTGTCAGCTGGGTTTCTTTGTCATAAATAATCATTTTCCCTTTGTAAATAATAAATGTTTGGGGGAAGATATTTTAAGACTATCCCAAATTCTGCTTCTCTTTGAATATTTGCCCACTAATATTAGCATTCATGGGTGAATTTTGTCTAGATCAATTCTTATTGTGGTTTTTCTAATAGTGATTTTCCATTTCTATTATTCCTTCTAAATTTATTAGCATTATCTTGTAAGAAAGAGTTGTCCCTTCTTTTGCTGTGACTTATTTATTCAATCATTTATTTATATTAGTATTGCCTCCTGGCTAACTCTTTTAGTCTTTGGGTTATAATACAATATTATTATTATTTACTTTGTTGCTCAAATTGTTCCACCTCCCTCAGCTTGACTCCTGAGTCATTTCAACATTCACCTCCTTTCTGAGCACTTCCTTACTTTCTGACACCACAAGATGTCCCAGATGCATCTCATGGTTTCTTTGCCCCTGCCCTGGAATCAGCCACTTATCCAGGAGTCTTGGTTCCTTTTTTTAGGAAATGATGTTTAGGAATCAAGATCTGAAAGTGAGGTGGTTTATTTGAATCATGATTATAAATTATTCTTTCCTTTGGATTTCAACATTTTTCTCTCCTCTGTGTGTGTCTCTCTTGGCCATTTTTGTTTATCTGACATGCACATGAGCTTGTTCACGGCATTAAGATGCATATAGGAAGTCAGGATTGTATGCCCAGAAAAGAAGGAATATGGCGATTGCTATGCACACTCTGAAACATAGAAGAAGCATGCTCTAGAGGGAGAAAGAGAAATCAGGGAAGGCTTCATGGGGGAGAGAAATCTCTGCAGAGATCATTAAAGAAAAGGTGGCTTTCACTGGGCAGAAGTTCAGGGGACAGAGTTTTAGGGAGGCAGTATGTGAGCAGTGGCAGGACATAGGCTCATACAGAGCCTCTGGGGAACAGAGCCAGGAGTCCCATGTATCAGGAGTTGTTTGGGGCAGGAGTAGGGGAAGGCTGTCCACTATGGGCCCCAAAAGTCCTGCACATTCTTGCTGAGAATGCCAAGAATGTGAGGCCCTGATCACTTCTGACTGAGACATTTGAGCAGCTCTGTTTCTCAAAGTGTTTGCACTGTGCAACTTTGAGTGATGAAGTAAGCTCTCCCAGACAAAGAGTAGGGTTGCTTCTGCTTGCTCAAAGTGGTGACTCCCCAAGCCCAGAGCTCCTCTTCTATAATACAACACATGCCTGTGCAGACATCCACAGGGGCCCTTGCATCACCACATGGGACTTGGGGAACATGGGGCACCTGTGAGCACATGAAGACCTAGCTACTGCTTTTGCCATGAATAATAAAGACCTTTTCTCTTACCCCGGAGTCTTGATTCTTCTGCCAGTATCCATGAAATGATATCAGGCTAGTTTATTAGTTTATAGTAGGAAAATATCCCAGACAGTGCACAGTTCTTGACAAGAGCGGGGTGAGGATTCAAGCTGGAAGGCAGGTTGCGCTCTGGCAAGAAGAGCCTGAGATCCATTTGGCTCTTGTTTGCCATCTGCTGTGGGGACTTGGCGAAGGTGGACACTGTTGCTCCTCCCTTTTCTCCAGATGAAATACTTTTATTTATGGCTCAAGTGTCAAGGCACATGCTAATTAACTGTAATTTCTTTTGAAAAAAATATCTTTATTGATTTCAGAGAGAGGAAGGAGAGGGAGAGAGAGATAGAAACATCAATGATGCAAGAATCATTGATCGGCTGTCTCCTGCGCGCCCCTGACTGGGGATGGAGCCCACAACCCGGGCATGTGCCCTGACAGGGACTCGAACTCTGATCCCCCAGATCCTAGGTTGACGCTCAACCATTGAACCACACCGGCCAGGCAATTATCTGTAATTTCTTGTTACATATCTATTTATTTAAATAGTGTATTACTCTTCCTTTGTCTCTCTAGTGTTTGTGGGTTTAGAATAGTAACTAACAGAAGGTCACTGCTTTAGTTAACTCTTCTTACTAACAATTCTAGGTTGAACTGAACTGAGGGTATTGCACAAGGGCATGGGTGACCACCAGTTGGATGCAGCAGGAGAAATCAGAAACAACTTTGATGCAAGAAGTTGGCATAATAGAGCTTCAACAGAGCGATCGGACACCAAGAGGTATGCAGCTGGGATGACATTTAAAGCAAGAAACAGGTCAGAGGCCAGGTGTACAGATAAGAGCCAGCATACAAATGCCAGGTTGTGAGGCTAGGCCCATAACCGAGAGCATTGCAAACAGCCAAACACCACGAGACCTGAAAGGGCAAGATGGATCCGCGGCCAGGTGAGCAGAGACTCGAGTGAGGAGAGCCCCCAGCCAGCCGGTGGGAGGGTTAATCCGTCTCCTTCCCCAGACAGAGCCAGTCCCCATGTGTGACTCCGTCAGAGCTACGAACGGCAGCAAGCTGAAAGTAAGTGCTTTGCAAGTTAGCCCTGGCTTAACTCATGAACGTGAAGCCAAGAGGGGGGTGATGCTCTCCGAATGGCAACTTCTTCTTGAAACACTGTAGTAGGTTTTCTGGAGGAAGGTGAAAACGCAGGGCCTCTTCTTGGTGTATCCTCACTGAACCCTGGTCTGCTGGCATTTACACTCCTCAGCATCCGCCTCGTGCCAGCAGATCAGACCTTGACGATCTTCAAAGAAAGTGATACTATTGGTGAGAACGTGTTATTCAACATCCTGGTATTTGACATCGATTACAACCTCCAGATAGATACCCATAATAGTCTTTAAAATGTGTAGCAGGCTATGGGATTAAAAATATGTTTAAAATTCAAAATGTGAGACAATGGTTTCAGGGAAGCTGACCGTGTAGAAATCGGTTTCCAAAATCTGCAGTCTAGAAATAGATGCATGCCCCTCCGTCCCCTCTGTCCTGGCACACATAACCCCAAATTTGGACCCTCGCATTTGTAGCTCATTTGCATATGGAAGTGCCAGTTGGCAGTGTTTTGAATACTTCAGCAGTTCTCCCTGCATCCGTTCGAGTTGGGGCTGGAAGCCCTGTTTCAATGTGTTTTGTTTCTCCTGCCATTTCAAAAAGAAGTCGTGAGCTTGGGGCCTCTTCCAAGAACGTCCAGAATGTAATTTATTTTCACCCCCTTCCTGTCCTGTATCCCATATCATGAAATATCCCTGTAAAACTCTAACTCGAGGTCTCGGGGTCCTTTCAGGGAGTCCCAGAATGTCTAACAGTGATTTTCGCTCAACATATGGGAAGCCATCCAAGGGAGATGGACGTTTTGGCTTCTGTTAGCATCATGGAGAGATTTTAGAAGAAAGCGCACACTGGCTAGAGGAGGCCAGGAGGAAAGCACGCCGCACGTGATCCCTTCTCCCTGAACCTGGAGCTCTTTCTCTAGGTTAAATCTTTGTGTTTAGAAAGATGTTATTTCTTCTTTTCTCCTTTCCTTCCTTGCCATCCCCACATTTCTTTCCTGTTCACTTCCAACAGTGTATTCCATAATTGATATAGTACCATTTGGCTGAGTGGCGTGCAAGCAAGGCTGGTTTCCCAACAGAAGCGGTCACAACCATGGGGCAGGCGTGGAAGCTGGCAGATGTCTTTGAGTAGGATAATTAAAGGGCAGGATGGCTTTTCAATTTCACTTTTCCTTTAAATCTATTTTTTCTTTGTAAAAGTAACACCCTAATGGTTACAAATGCCCAGTTTCCAAAGCCACCCACTTCCTCTCCTTGGAGGTAATCATCAGTTTCTCTCTATCATTTCACAGATATTTTATGCACATACAAGTGTGACAATAGAAGGTTAGCACTAGGCACCGAGAAACAATATTAGCTGCATTTGAAAGGAGGTGTTAGGTAGGGTGTCGGCAGATAAAGCTGGATCTCTCGTTCCAGGCAAAGATTCTTTCTGTGCTCTAATAAATGGGGCTTTGTGCTTCGAAAGTCAGGAAATGTGATGTCCAAAGACAGTTTTAGGACAGGGAGAGAGGAGATAGGATGGTGACATGTCAGGGCTTAGGGAGCCTTCCTTGTAGCCACTTATATTTTTATCCAGATAAAGTAAGATGGCCATGGAAATCTTGGGCAGCTGGTCAAATTACCTCTCTTTTTTTTTTAAATCCTCACCAAGGATATTTTTTCCCCCATTGCTTTTCAGAGAGAGTAGAAAGGGGGGAGAGAGAAAGAGAGAGAGATCAATGTGAGAGAGACACATCGAATGGTTGCCTCCCTCCTTGACCTGGGCCAGGGATGGAGCCTGCAACCGGGGTATTTGCCCTTGACCGCACTCGAATCCAAGACCCTTCAGTCTGCGAGCCGATGCTCTAACCACTGAGCAGAACGGGCTAGGGCCAAATGACCTCTTGGGTCATTGTCCTGCTACTCATATGCAAACGCGGGGGGGAACCCCAGCTCTGGGTCTGGGACATCAGACTGATCTATAGTCCCTTGACTGTTAATGTGCGTGAACGTGTTTGCGATTCTCATCTTCGGGATCTTGCTAAAATGCAGCTGGCTGACTCCGTGGGTCCCGGGTGCAGTCTGAGAGTCTGCATTTCTGACAACCCTCCCAGTGCTGCTGGTTCTCGGACCACACTTAACAGGCCCCACCTCCAGAAACGCTGTTTCCACGATGCAAGGCAGAACTCTGCCTTCCGATGTCCTTCCCTGCCTTGGAAGGCGATGCCGAAGCAGGGCGACCTCAGCACACTTGGAGAAACCCAGCTCCCTCACGGGGAATTGCATTCCCTTCAGGCACAGAGAGAAGGCGCCCCGAGGAGAACAGGGGTGCGAGGAGGGGTAGGGTGAGGAAACCCGGAGGAGGCCCATCCCTGGGGCGGGGGTTGAGCCAAGAGCTTATTTTGCACTTGGAGTGAAATGTTGCTTCTCACCAGGGGAAGCACCCTTGGGAGGATCACAGGACTTCCTCCACTTCTCCTCTTCTGACTTTGGGGTAGTGGCCACCGAGAAGGACACTCAGAGCAGTGGTCCCTGGAATTTCTCCTCCATGAGCTTTGGTTCCAGTCATCTGATCCACTCATCCCGGTGAAGCCAGATGGAAGGTCCCAGGGCCCAGGATTCCAGGTGGAATCTCATCCCATGACACCCAGATGCGCTCACTAAGGCTGATTTTGTCTCTGGGCCGAGACCCGGGTTTTAGATGTCTAATGCGCAGATGCTTAAAGGGATTGTGCCCAGATTTTCCACACAGTCCTGACCTTCATTCATCTACCTGTGGGCACTGGGTCAGAGTTAACCTGACTTCAGTGAAATGGCTGAGCACTGTCTGTTTCCATTTCATGAGAAACTGGGCTCTTTCTGTAAACTCAGGCACCTCTGGGAGGCCTCCCCAGGGCATCTCCCCCCTGGAAGTCGTGGGCACCCTGCCTTGGTGGGCATCTGCTCTGGGGCTCCGTGGGGCAGTGGGACAAGAGTCCACCGGGTGTGAGGGAAGAAAGGATGGAAGTGCCTGTTGATGATAAATTCCAACAGGCATCTTTGTTTCCAGGACACTGAGACCGTGCAGAAATGCCTGCCCGATTCTCATCGTAGCTTGCCAAGCCCCGGCTGAACGGGGTGAGGGGAGCAGCCTGGATTGAATTCCCTGCTGCTTTGTGCCCCCTTGTGTCCAGCGTGCTGCTTTTAATCACAACTTAACCACACACAACCCCCCAAGCAGCCGAGGAAGAATGAAGTTCTCCATAACTGTGCACCTGCCCTGCTAATGTAGGAAGTGAAAGTAACAGACACACACTCTGCCCCACGCAAGGCAGAATCACCAGCCGAAAACATCCCCTCGCAAAATGCCACCGAGACTCCCATTCAGCCCACACCCTGGCCCAGGCACTGCAGCTGAGCGCCTCGCTTGTGGGACATCACACCTCACATCTCACAAGCTACCTTGCTCAGCATTGACCCCCAACCCCTCCAGTTCACTTGAATTCTTGTTCCATCTCTGGGAAGTGGTAATAAGGCGTTATTATTATCTGCCATACTACCAAATATCACACTGCCCACGTTATGGGTTGAATTGTGTCCCCGCTTCCAATTCGTGTGTTGAAGTTCTAACCCAAGTTTCTCAAAATGGAATTTTACTCAGAAACAAGGTCATTGCAGATGTAATTAGCTAGGATTAGAAAGGGCTCCAATTCAATATGCCCAGTGTCTATACAAAAAGCAGAAATTTGGACATAGGCACGTAAGAGGCACGCCATGTGAAGATGAAGGCAGAGATCACGGTGATGCTTCTATAAGCCCAGGAATGCCAGAGATGGCCAGCAAACCACCAAAATCCGGGAGAGGCATGGGGCAGGTTCTCCCTCACAGCCCTCAGAGGGAACCAACGCTGCCAGTATCTTGATCTTGGACTTCTAGCCTCCAGAACTGTGAGATGACAAATTTCTGTTAAGTCTCCCAGTTTGTGACCCTTTGTTATGGAAGCTCTAGCAAACTAATACAGCCCCTCAGCAACAGCACGGGGACACAGAATAGTTTTCTGGATCCTTGTCTATACTACTAGAGGCTTGTTGTACCAAGAGAGCTGTGAGTGTGAGGGCCAGTGAGGAAGCATCTTTATCTCCCCTGTCCCCCAATTCAGACCCACTCAGCAACGTCACCTTGTAAACAACCAATCCTCTCCACCCCCAGACCACCCTCAGCCAGGCTTCTGACACTTACTCCTGAGCTGTATTCTGTTCTGGTTACGACTGCTGCGTAGCAAACTATCCCAACGCAGCAGCTTCATGCAACACGTGTTGTACTGTATCTCACGAATCCTATAGTTCAGGTACACAGGCAGAGTTCACCTGGGTGATTCTTTTGGTCCCCCTGGCATTTTCCAAGGTCTGTAAGTGGTTCTGAGCTGGCAGGAGGGCTGGCATGGAGGAACCAGGACCCCCTCCCTCACAAGTCTGGTGCCTTGGTGGGGCTGCCTGGAAAGTGGAGCTCAGCTGGGACTGATGGCTGAAGTCTTTTTCCATAGCATCTGCAGCACAGTGACTACCGGTGATGTGGCCTCCTTGCATGGGCACTGGCGTTACCCAAGGTAAGTGACCCAAGAGAGCCAGGTAAAAGCTGCATGGCCTCTTAAGAAAGTCACAGTCTATTGGTCAAAGGTTCTGTCACAGAGCCTCACCCAGATTCTAGGAGAGACTTCAAAAACCTCGCTCTTAATGGGAGAATCAAACAATGTGCCTGCATTAAACAACAACGATGGCAAAACACCCCATTCTCCATCTCTTCAGTGGCAAAGAAAATAAGAAAAATCTCTACTTTTTCCCAACTTCTGCTTTTGTGTTCCCAGGGCTCAGTCAGAGATGGTGGGTGTGAGGGGCACTCACAGGTGCCTATTTGCTTGTTTTATGGTTGAAACTGTGTTCACAGAGATCCAAGCCTGGGCCCACGCAGAGTGTCCAGCTCCAGGCCAGGAACCTCTCAGGAAGCCCAAATGGAGACTAGAAAGGGTTATCAGGACCCTTCACAAGTCAGCAAGCTCCCAGATATTTATTGTCTTAGCCCATCTTTTTCATGCTCCAAGAATTACTGAGCAGCCTCCCAAGGACCCTCTCACTCAGTAGCTCTTAGAAGCAGCCATGAAAGAAGCTTTCACGGGGTCTATTTACTGCCTGCAGGAGGCTCAATGACAGGCTAGCTGTCTGGAGGAACAAAGCTCTGGGCAGAAGTGGATGCCACCCCACCAATTTGTGCCCTTCAGAGCACGCCCCTCTGAAAACACTGTCTCTGTAAACAAAAGGCTTGGGAAAAGGGGACTTTTGCTGTTCTCTTTCCACTTCTATTGTGCTCTGCCTTGCTGTGGTCCCCAGGCTGTCTGGATGTCCCAGGAAGGCGACTCCACCTGAAGAAGACTAAAGCTAATGAAACATTAGATTCAAAGCGTTCTACCACTTAATCGACCCCCAAATACAAGACACAATAAAGAACAGACCATATGCAATTGTCATTTAACCCCAATATTAGTCTTGTGTATGTATGTGTGTGCACGCACGTGAGTGTGTGACAAAGAGAAAAAAGGAGGGAGGTAGAGAGAGAGAGAGTCTTAAGTTACCATCTAGGAAGTAAGTTCCTTGGAGATAGAAACTATATAATATTTACTTTTGGCTTCTCAAAAATTCATATTAATGTGGTTAGCACATAGTAGGTACTCACCAAATGTTGGTAAGAAGATGAATGGGAGAAAAGAGGGGCTAGTCTACTATCTTTCATTGCTTTCAGGATTCCCAGCTAGAGACCTTGAGCTATAAGAAGATTGGCCTGGAGGGAGTGGGTTGGTGGCTAGGCTAGCTGGGTTAGCTTTGGACAGAAGTGATAGAGACAAAAAGGAAAATAAGACTGGTCCCTCATGCTAAGCATGGAGAAATTCTATCAGGTGTTCAGGTTCATGTGCTATTTGCAGTGGGGAAGGGATAGACTGTCCATTCTGGGCTCCCCATAAGGAAAATGCTGGGCTCTGAGCATTATTCAGAACTCATTGCCTACGTGTCCCACCCAGGCCGCGTTCCAGCTGCTCACAAGGTATTTGCTCTTCACTGACCTCACAGCAACGCACCATTGAGCTTTCAGCTCCAACGTTCTAGTGACGCTGTTATCCAAACTGGATCGATAAGCTTGAACTCTAAAACTCGTTACATTTTCCTAGTCTTGATTGTCTAGACTCTTTCCTTCGTGACATAAATTATAACTGCTTGTTATCAGTTTAGAAGTCCACCCCTCACGGTGTTTCTTGTTGCTCTGATGAAGGCCTTGGAAGCCTGTAGTAACATTGAGGATGTCACCATTTAGAAAGCTCAATGTCAAGGTGGTGGCCAAGCTGGGTGGGGCAGGGGGCAGGATCGGGAAGATAGGAGGCCTTGGTAGTAATTCAATTAGGATGTAACAAAAGCTGATACCAACAAAAAATGACATTTTTGTGGGTGACATAAAAGACGTTTTGAAGTAGAATAAAAATATTCGTTGACGGACTAGATTAAGAAAAAAAAATCTGAGATGGTTTCGAAGGTTTTGAGTAGTGTGACTGTGCGACTGCAGCTGACAGAAACTGACAAATGTGAAAGGGGATTTGGTTTGGGGGAAAGATAAGGGTTTGGTTTTAGACGTGCTAAGTTGGCGGTGTTCCGGATGAGAACTGTTCCATTGTGGACTATGGGTTAGTGGCACGTCCAAAACCTGGGCTTCCTTCCCCTTCATCTCTGCCCCAGGAGGAGCCCTGAGATGGTCAGAGTTATAAGCAGGCCCTGTCACTTGGGGTAAAGACTCCAGGGAGGAGCGAGTGGTTAGTGTTCTCTCTTCTGCTTGCAGGCCCCATTTCCCCTTTGAATCATTTCTAGAACTTTCTCTCGTGCACCTGGTGTGGTCAGGTGGCCCACAATATATACTCATGTGCATTATCATTTATTTTAGTTTCTCATAATTTAGAAGCTTTCGTGTAATAACCATTGCAGTTTCTTTAGGAACATGTGAAAAATCACAGAAATGAAAATAAAGAAGGTTTAAGAAACTGAACTTGGTTGAAACTTTGCTCTTCCTGCGGTAACTCCACCAGATTGCAAGGTGCTGAAACCAAGGGCCTTGCCTTCTGTCCCTTTGGGTCTCAGCACCCAGTGCAATGTCTGAGCTCATTAATAAGCCGCTATGACACAGGGGTGTTAAAAGTTTGTCTGGCTTCCTGGGTGATGGTCTACCTGAGTCACCGTCATGCCAGGCTGCCCTAGAGTGGGACTACGTGAGTGTCATTAGAATGGCTGCATTAATCCTCTGGAAAAGCCAGAGATGACTTTGATACATTTGTAAACTCGCTGCTCATTGGCCCCTTCCTAACTAGCTCTTTTTGCTGTGGAAATTTGTCTTAGAGTCTATAGATAATTTAAGTCTCATTAAATTTAGATAGAAATTGTTATATCTTTAATTGAAAATCCCTAGTTCATTTAAGGACTCGGAATTGTCACTGATAAGACAGAATGTAGCAGGTTCATTACATAGCAGGTAGGTATTAATATCTGTATTCTAAAACTATAGCTCAGAGGAATTTTAGGAGAAAAGAAATCGCTATAGTTTGACACACATGATGCATACATATATTCTGCTTATATCTATGCATATTGTTTGTGTGGAAATTACTTTGTCTATTGCAAGTAAGAGCCACAGGTATTTAGTTTGCGCTACTTTTACACTTTTTACTCTTGGGAGAGTTAATTGCAAACAATTTAATTAAGATCTCTAACTCATTAATGTTCTAGTAGCTTAGCAAGTTTGGGTTAGCTCAGCAGGTTGCAAAGGTTTAATTTTATCAGTTATCTTCCCATTAACTCATACACTATCAGTACTGTGCTTGTTTTTTATCTTTTCCTGCCTGGGGTAGCGACAGAATTTAAAATATCATTAAAACTAAGAATTCGGGAAAGACTCCATTGGTTGCCACCTGTCCTGATGAGGCTTGGATTTCCATTTTGAGTCTTTAGAAATCAAGATCAAGGATGTCTCAGTCACGTTCTCCTCCATAAGACCAAACAAAAAACATTTTATTTTTATTAGAATTAGAGCAAGAATGTATGACTTTCATTAGCTTTGTGAGAAATATAGATTTCAAAGACAGAAAACTGTTCTATAATTCATTAGAAGCTCAAATGCTAAAGATATAAGTTTTGGCTAAAAGAATATCACAAGGTGTATGTGTGTGTGTGTGTATTAGGGAAAATAAAAATCACATCTTAAGAAAATATTTCCCTATTTATTCTTTCTGAGGATGTTATATATGGGCACAATTTATACCTTGATCTCCACTGTCATGAATACTGACTGCCTGGAATGGAATAGATGACCTGTGAAATTCAAACTTCCTTGTTAAAAGTCAATGCTGCTTTTTGCATTTTAAAAAATTGCCCTTTTTTCAGGTATAATTGGCTTAGTCAGCAAGGAATAATTTAGCTTTCTGATTTAAATAGCAAATAAGGAACAGTTAATGTTGTAGCAAGCTGTTCTTTTTTCAAAACTCTGGCTATGAACCTTATATTCTCTTATTAACTATGATGTTTGCTAATAATTAATCGGCTTGACTCTCTTTTCTCTTCACGGGAATGCTAGAGGGTGGATGCCGAGCCTTGTTATTGCTGCATTACTTAAGTGAAAATGGTTTAAAAAGAAGATACTTAGGGTTTATTTCTTTGTTGGTTTTTAATTCTGTAAGGCTTGAAATAACCTGGGAGCATTTGTTTTGAATTGTATACATTCTAATATTCTGAGATTGTATCCAGAAATAATTAAATTATATATTCATAGGAAATCTGATCAATTCGAACACCTTTGTCAAATTAATGAAAAATTAAAATAATATTTCTTTAACAATTAAAAGGTTAACAAGATGAATTACATTCAGATTGCCAAAAAATATTTATTGTAAATTGATAAAGAAATCTGAAAGGAACAGCTAAGAAAGGGACTGTGGGCCTCTGAGGATATGACCCAGGCAGAGTTGGGAGACTGAGCAAATCAAATATAGACCTTTTAGTTACTTTGAATTTCAGATAAACAAGAAGTAATTTTTTAAGATAGTTTTTTCCAATGCAATATTTGGAACATTTTTATCCTGAAAAAATATGTATTGTTTATCTGAAATTCAAATTGAACTGGGTGTCCTGCATTCTATCTGGCAACCCTAGATCCAGGGAACTCAGGTGATGGGTTCAAGGTCCAGAGCTACTTTTTTTAAATTCTCAGCCGAGGATATTTTTTCCATTGCTTTTCAGAGAGAGTGGAAGGAAGAGAGAGAGAAACATCGATGTGAGAGAGAAACATCAATTGGTTACCTGCCCAACTCGCCCCGACAGGGGCTGGGGATTGAGCCTGCAACTGAGGCACCTGTCCCTGGCCAGAGTGGAACCTGGGACCCTTCAGTCCACTGGCCAACACTCTAACCACTGAGCAAAACCGGCTAGGGCTTTGGAACTACTTTTGTGGCACATTCACCACTAGAACGGGGGTCTCACAAAATCATATTATTTCCATTCTATAACCTGTGGCTCTACATAATTGTCCTATGTACATACAACATTAATCAGTGATTTTTAAAAATAAAAACATTTTTTCTTTCTGTTTTCAGATGGCTCATGTATGAAGACTTTTCCTATTCCATAAAATGACACTATTAAAACCTTAAGATAAAAGCCACATTCAGCTCTCTTGACGATTCTGTAAAAGGGTAATTTTAACATGGAGTATCAAAATTGTTCTTCACTCTGTGATTTTATAGCCAAGTAATTTGACCAGGTATTAAAACTTAAGAGGAGTTATAACCAGGGAAATTACAATGAGGAATCAGACTTTCAATGTAAAACTTTGAATCTTCTCATAAAAGCTATTTCCCCCCTCTATTATACCATCAAAAATGAAAGCAGAGGGGTGGCTACTTAGGACAAAATGTACAAACACTGTCTAAAAAGACAATGGTTTTTGCAGCTGAGAAATCTAGATGGAAATGGGCAGCAGTTTGTTTCAGTGGCTGTGATTTTATAACCTAAAGCTGTGTTTTCTGGCAGGAAAATTCAGTGCCTGGATCAGAAGTGTGAAAATGTGAGGTCCTCCGCAGGACGCTGGGAGATGAGGCTGGTGCTTCCCATAGCCTTGGCGGCCAGGTACTAAAAGACTGGCTTGTTTAGAAATAAAAGACAAACAAACAGAAAGAACAACAAACCCTTAAGAACCAGAGTCTAAAATCCACACTGTGGCGAGCTTCTGTCTACTAGGCTATGATCTCAGGCTTCTGTGATCTTACCATTTAGTGAGCGAGACACTCTGGAAACTACTAATTTTGTTCGAGTAGGGAGTGAACAAAGTATCGTGGAAGCACAAAGGAGGGAGCCCCAAATTCTGGATGCCTCAGAGGTTTCTCAAAGATGCTACTTAATTTACTTCTAGAGCTATATCCTGAAATCTTGGCAAATGAATATGATAGGATACCTGGGATTTGCTTCACAGCAATAACACTGCAAGAGAGAGAAAATGAATGAAATAGATTAGCCAGGAGTTGATGGGAGTTGCAGCTGGGCTTTGAGTACATGAAGCTTAATTATACATTTTGTCTACTTGATATATCTGAAAATGTCCATAATAAAGAGGCAACATGTATGGTGTGTATGAGTGTGGAGATAGAGACAGAGGTAGAAAGAGAGAGATTGAGATTATAAAGCAAGGCAAAGGTGCCTGGGAAAAGTGGACCAGCCAGATAGAATAGCTTGTTTTAAGATACCAATCTGCAAAATTGAGGAGATTCGGTTCTTGCTCGGTGACCTCAGGAAGGTGAAGGAGACACATGCGTGAACAGCAGTTCCCAGCATTACTCCTGGTAATCAGTGAGAGGTTCTGTGAAGGGTGGAATGGAGGTGACAGCTAGTCTTTTTACCAGGGTGTCCAGAACTGCCCACTCTAGTTCGCCTGTAAAACCTATTATACTTTGATTATCAAGTTTTTAGAGATCTACTTCCCAGGACCTAGCAAAGATAGCCTGGACGATCACTGCCAAACAGACTGGATGGATTATCCAGAGAGTTAGGGAGAGCAGGGCGCAGCTGTCCGGCCCTACTCCCAGAAAACTGCAGGCCCATGTGTCCCCGGAGCCAACGTGCCTTTATTCTCTGTAGTTCAACAGCCCTTGGTTGGTCAATATGGTCAGCATTTGGTAGCCCCCAAATGTTTGCCGAGCACTCCGTTGGGCGCAAGGGGGACCAGGGGCTCACTGGTCCTGTCTTTGCAGCTTAAAGGTTTGTTGATGACTTTTCAGTCTTGCAGAGGGGGAGCCCGGGAGCCCCTGTGTGTGCGTGACCTCCTAGGTAGTGAATCCAGCGTCCCTGTTTTAAGCTTAGCCATTCAGTGACAAAAGAGAGCTGAGTTTGAAACCGGTCCCTCTCTGCCCTCCCTCGGCTGGGTAATCTAATTTGAATGCAAGGAAGTCTGGCAGCTGCAAATGCTAGCTGGCAATACAGGCGCATTTTCATTGACTTCCTGGGATTCTTTGCCTCCCTCAAATATTTTGGATACAGAGAACATGGCACAGACTCTTCCGTCGGTGCTAATGATGAGGGGAGCTGCATAATGGGAGCGCTCTTCATCCAGACAGAGAGAAGTCGCGCAGATGAACGCAGCCCATCAAAACGGAGGCCGCTTCCAAGGCTGCCAGGCTGGCGACCGCGAGCGGCAAAGACTGTGACATCCAAGTGTCACCGCTCCAAAGTCGGCGGAGTCTGCCAATGCAAGACAATTAGCGAGCGCGACTTCTCAATTGTGTTGACAGATGAGGGGGAGAAGCCGAGGGGATGCGCCGTGTTTATCCTGCTGCAGTGTTTTGCAACATTATGTCTATTGATTTGCTTTTTGTTCGGAGTTACTGGGCGGATGGGGCCGCTCCCTGCCTGTCGGCCTCTGCAAGCTTTGCTTTCGCAGCTGCTTGTCAAGTGAGAATTTCTACACAAATCACCCTGACCCGTCTCACAGGGGACATTAGGCCAAAGATACTCTGCGTGATGATTTAATGGAAAGGAAAAAAAAACACACACAGAAAACAAAACCCCAAACCTGTAGCATGTGGCTCAATTTTCTTTTTATAACAATTGGTTATAGCTTTTGAGCGCTCTGATGCGGAGCAGCCCGCCGTAATTGGTTTTGCGAGAGTTCTACCATCCAGGAAGGTGGGCTGGGCTCGCGCGCCTGCTATCTGTTGTCCTGGTCACCCTCCTGCTCAGATGGGACCGAAACGCCTGTTGTGAGCCAGCCACGATTGTTAAAGGGGTAGGATCCGTGTTGGCTGTTTTGACATTTGCCTCTCGTGCCCCTGCCCACCTGGGCGTGGGGCGGGGGGCGGCTCTCTTGCTTCCCAGGGTGGGATGCTGTCCCCAGCTGGATCAGTCCTCTTCAGCCGGACCCTTAATCCTATACCGTTTTAAATTCTAAATTTGAATGTGACAAAGGATCTAAATTCATGGACCAGTTTCAAAGAGCCCTATGCCTAATACGGAGGAAACGGATTCAGGGTAACTCGGGACTACGTGATAAAAGCTTTACACGCAGCCCTTTGTGTCACTTTCTCTTTGGAGAGAGGCCCTCCCTGAAGGAATGACATTCAAGGCAGGAAGTTGGGAAGCTATGGCAAGAGAAGAGGGGAAGATTTGGGGGCCCCAGGACATGGGAGCGTGCCCCAAATCCGATTCACACCCAGCTTCTTCTCCTCTTCTATGTAGCCCCAGCCTGGCAGCACACCCGAACTCCGAAAGAAATCCTTACTCCCCGCCCCCGTGTTTATTAATCTGTTCGGAGGCCCCCGTGAACGGGAACAGTTGTGGAGTCTCTCGGTTCAGCGTCTCTGCATGTGAGCTCCGAGGCACCCTCTCCATGGAATGGGTGTCGGGCTAGACTGCGAAGCTCCAGAAGGCAAAACCGAATCCATCTTGGCTATAAAATCGAATGAATGCACTGCCGGCATGTGCTCGCCTGTGCACATTTCTTGTTGGTATTATTACATCCAGGCCCTTGTGTCCAAACTCATTCCTGGTAGAGAGTTAGGTGCGTTCAGGGAGCTGCATTACCCTCCTGCAAACAACACAGGGACTGTTAAACAAACAGCAGGAAGACGGCTCGATTTTAAATAAAATTTACGGGCCCAGAATGAATGCCCCTCCCTAAATAACTAACTTACTACCAGGAAATTTCTTAGGCGCCGGGGATTAGGAACGCCGATTCTCAAGTTAATTACGATACATAAACATGTATTTAAAAAGGTAATTATTTGACATTATTTTGGAACTTGACTGAAAATTGCTTTCTAAGGACAGACGCTCCTTCTACAGGGTCTCATACGACTTAGACACAATGAAAAGGCTCGTATCACGCAGGAAGTGGGACTCTTTCCTAGCCATGCATTCTGTAAAAAAAAAATCCAAAAATCCGTGTTTCCAGCTCTTTGTTCCGCCTCCCTTTCTGTAACTTCCTCTCTCCAGAGTCATCTTCTCCTGCTACCTAAAATGTCATAAATATCAGCCTGGGAGAGAACGTGGTCTGGTGCAGTTTTATTAAAAAGTCTCACACTTTTTGCAGCCAAATTATCCCCAACATATGCTGTTCCCAGCCTGTCCTCTGTTCCAGCAGGTTCCCGGGGAATGACACCGGTAGCATCAAACGCTTCACAACTTTTCAAATGCTATTTTATTCATTGAGACAAATATCCACCAGTGCCAGGTATGTGCACAAGATACTAGAAAAATACAGATTGGTTCCAACAACAAATCCCTGTCCTCAAAATGCTAATCATCTAGTCGTGATCAGACGGTCCCAGGTTATAAGGCTCTAACAAAAAGCAGGCATTTCAAGAACTGCCAGGGGCCAGAGGCTAATTTGTGACAAGGAGAATGCCTCCCGTGGTTACAGGTTTGGAAGGTTGTGAAGTTTTAATTCTCCCAGCATGTCTGTGATGTAAGTGTTTCCACCTCTATCTTATAGAAGTAGCACCTGAAACCCAGGCAAGCTAAAGGACTTGCCTAAGTCCCCCACACTGCTAAGCGACAGACCTCAGACCTGTAAAGGCCACCTGGGGTGATGAGAAGGCAGGAGTTCGGGGTATGGCACCACCTAGCCTTAATCTCAACTCGAATTCTTTTTAGCTGAGCAATCTCTGCTACTTCTGTGAAGCTGAAAACAATGACACCTCCTTCATCAGGTTGTGAGAATTAAATGGGGTGCATGGCATTTCCCACATCTAAGCTATCACTTACTGTAAGCGGCACCATTATTTTGTGTTTCACTAAGAGAAATGAAATGCCAATCAATCTACAAAAGCAATCTTATTACTTAGAATTTTTATTTGTTATTTAATCAAAGAGCTCTTTTAGACTTATTTAAAAATGGGCTTTCATTTTTAAATTAAATAGGACTTGGGCATACATAAAGAGAAAATGAATGAGCCAAGTATTACTAGACTTCTTCACATCTGACCCTCCTAGTTACTTTTTTGTCTTTTTTATTAAATTTTATTTTTCTATTACAGTTTACATTCAATATTATTTTGTGTTAGTTTCAAGTGTACAGCATAGTGGTTAGACAATCATATGTTTTACAAAGTGTTCCCCCTGCTATTCCAGGTACCCACTTGGCACCATACATAGTTACTTTCTGACTCAGACTCCTTGATGTCTATGCTTTTCCTGCAACATCACCCTCTGGGCCTGCAAGACCAGTTACCACAAATGCAGCATTTCCTAAAGGAAGGTTCCACTCAGCACCCGGGGTTTCACCCGTGAGGCTCTTTACTCCCTGTGCAAGTTTTAAAGCTGGGGTGTCAATAGAAAGTTTTCAAACACCAACTAGAATTTTTATTCCTTCTTCAAAGGGTCCTTAAATGTTCCATTGAGTTTGAAATGCCAAGGAATTGGAGCTGTCCAGTCGTTCCACAGAGAATAATAGCTGAATAATGACAATTATGTCATGACTGCTGGCTGGTTAGCGGTGATGGCCAGACCCAGTTGACTGTGAGGGAGCATCCTCAGTCCCGAGGCATGAACATGTGAAAAACAGTGTATGTTTTAGAATGCATGAAATACAGGCCTGTACAGTACAGCCTTGTACCCAGTTCTTAGTAGATGGTTTAAAAAAAAAAAAATTCTTGCCCGGCCAGGGTGGCTCAGTGGTTGAACGCCCACCCAGGAACCAAGAGATTACTGTTAGATTCTTGGTCAGGGCGCGTGCCCGGGCTGTGGGCTGATCCCCAGTAGGGGGCGTGCGGGAGGAAGCCCATCGGTGATGTTTCTCTCTCATCGATGTTTCTATCCATCTCCCTTCCTTTGTCTCTAAAAAAAAAAAAAAAAGCAGTAAAAATATATTTTTAAAAAAGTTATTTTCCTTTCTTTTTCATATACAGGATAGCTATCAAATTGGTGACATTGCTGATAAAGATTAAGCGTTTAGTGGAGGAACAAGTATCTTGAAGAAGAGGGATCTAAATTGCTTCATGGGAGAGATGCCCTCAGCTGCAAAGAAAAGATAAGCAGAAGCACAGGAAAGACAGTGGCACCTAGAGATGGCTTCAGTGGTCCTTTAAACTCCTCCCCATAATTACCGTCAGCCCCGCCAAACCCAAAGGACTTGCTGTGCCAATACAACTTTAAGAAAAACTCTTAGCACCCTTCCAACTACATCGCCACCTCTAGCTCTGGAAATTCAACTCGTATTTACAGAAATAAGAATATAGATGGCAAAAATGTATATGATGCTTTGGAATGAGTGGGTAGTAGCTGAGAGGACTGAGAAATCTATTTGAGTTGTAAGGTTGGGAATCAGGCCAACCTTGGTCCTAAATCTGGCTGTAGTCTTTAATAACTGTCTAATCTTAAGAACATTTTTTATCTTTCTGCACCCCAGTTTCCTCTTTCACGCACTAGGGGATATTTATCTACCTTAGAGGAGTATTAATTTTAAAGAGAACATGAATTAATGTTTATAAAATGTTTAAAACAGTGCTTGGTCCCTATAAGCACTCATCAGGACTTACTCTGCAATGTAATCCTAATTAAGTTCCTAGTAGCAAGTGATGAGTCAAATACAAGATCTTAGAGTACTGAAGCCTGCTGCGTTCAAGTGTCAGCTTCAAGTGTACTATCTGCCTGACCTTAGGCAAATTACTTAATCTCTCTCTGGGCTTCAGTTTTCTCATCTGGAAAATGGGGTTACTAAAAGAACCTATTTCACAGTGAGGATTAAATAAGTACATTATTTTGAATAGTTTGAACATGAGATGAGTTAGTAAGTGCCAAATAAATGTTAGCATTATTATTTATCCCAGAGGTGTGTGCTATTTGCAGGAGATTTCCGGAGAAGGCAATAGCTTCGCTCAATCACTTCACATTTATAACAAACATGCAGAATTATGCAATCTGATAAAATGCCAGGCAACGGAGTAGGGCATTCACGTCATTTGGGGAGTTGCCCATGAGAAGAGGGTTATATAAATGATTACTTGCTTTATCCATGGTTCAGAATTATCTTGAACTCCACCAGCTTTTGTAGCCAATTTAATGAATCTTCCCAGAGTCATGTAGAAGTGTTAGAGCTGAACACTCAACATCTAACCTGAGTTAGAACAGAATTTGCTATAGGGCTTGACTTCCAAGTCTCAACAAGACTTCTGGATGTAAGCACCTCCTCCCTGCTCTTTCTCTGCTCAGGGCACATAGTTTCTCTACACTAAAGGAAACAAGAAAAAGTCAAGTACCATATGATTTTACTCATATGTGGGATATAAAACTGAAAGCAACAAATGGACAAACAAGACAAGCAAATAAACAAAAACTCATAGACAGAGACAACAATATGGTGGTTACCAGAGGGAAGGGAGTGGGGGAGCAGTAGAGGGTAAAGGGGGTCAATTATATGATAATGGAAGAAGACTTAACTTTCGGTGATACGTACACAATGCAATACACAGGTGATGTACCATAGAATTGTACACTTGAAACCTATATAAGTTTATTAACCAAAGTCACTCCAATAAATTTAATAATAAAAAATAGACAATAAAAGAAAACAGAATCTTCCCCAGCAATCTTCTCTTTTCTTATGCTCTGAGTAATTCCTCCCATCTCCATAATGTAGTGTTAAATCTTTATTGGCTCTTCTAAAATTCTAAACTGAAAACCAGGGAATTTATTATATTGCCCTCTGCCATGGTTCAAAATTAAAATATGGCTCAGCATAGTCGCCATGCCACATTTACCAAAATGTTACAGGCTCAGTCATTTTCAACGAGCCATTTATCTAACTCATCAATATTTTTTTCCCCTTTGGTTTGGGTGAAAAGCAAGCTAATCAGTGATGTGGCTCAGATGTTCTGATCCTCCAATATATTATGTTGGTTGCACTCCAGAGTCACATTTGAATTAAAAAAAAAAAAGACTCAGAGCGAGTCACTTCTTTTTTAATAGTGTTTGTTCTCTTTTGCATTCCGTCTGATTATTTTAGCAAGTACAGACCTAAGCATTTAATTTTACCATCTCCAACTCCCCAGGAAGACAAATGAAAATAGCATCATTCTCTAAAAATAAGTGTTTCAGAAAATGGAGAAAGGAAGACCTTTAAAGTCAAGTTTTATTTTTTCTATCAAAATGAGGTCTTCCCAATCTGGCTGCTAGCTACCTTGGCAGGCTCCAGCCTCATGGAATGACTGGCCCTTCGGTCAATAATTCATTATCGTCAGAACCTTGGGCATTTGCATGGTTTGCACCCCCAGAGAGAGGACCTCCCACCCCTGTCCTCCCAGCTATCTTTCAAGATGCAGATAAGATGCCCCTTTCTCTGCAGACCTTGTGCAACCTCAGTCTTCTCTCCTCTCGGGCAGACTTAGCTTCTTCTCTGTGGTTCATGGACGTTGGGTATCTAGACCTCGGGTGGTGTCCAGCCCATTGTGTGTGACCACTGATCCCTTTACCTCTCCTACTCAAGTGCACAATCTTTCATGACCTGGCTTATAAATTTTTGTTTATTTGTTTTTTAATCCTGACTTTCGAGAACATGCCAGATTCACCAAGGGCACTCAATAGATACTTGATGAATGAATGGTTACCAAAAGGCTTCCAGGTATATTTATGGTGTTACATGGAGAAATGGACAATTATGAAATTCTCAGCAGTGATGAAGATCTGCAGCATATTGAAGACATACTTATGAAAGTCAAGGGTGACAGTTACTGATTTCTTACCTCTTGGCTCAAAATATTTCCTTTTTCGCCTGCTGCTCTGCAGTAATGGAGGTGGGATTTATAAATATTTCTCCTTTGCCAACTGGTAAAGCATTGAATGTTGTCATTAGAGAGGGTGCTGGAGGGATGCAGGAGGAAAAAAGGGTTTCTGTTCCATGCTCTGGTGTGCCCTGATCACCAGATTCCTGCAGGGGGCAATTTCGTCAGCACCTGGCTTCTCCCCTGAAATGCTGTGCTAGATCCCAGTTTCTGAAGCTGAAGGGGACCCACAGCATCCAGCAGCTTCCTCGGAGCTTCGCCTGATGGCTTCAGAGCAGAGTCCTGCTAGCAAAGTCCAGGCCCATGAACAAATTCTGCCTCCACTCTCTTGGTAACTTTACAGTGAGTCCTGAGGCATGGCACTGCCTGTGGATGACTTTCCCCAGCACCCAGAGGACAGATTTCTAGCAAGTGCTGTCTGGGTGGCACCTTAGCCACTCCTTGCTACCTAGCAGGCCACAGCCATTCCCTCTCCAGTGAGGTGTGTCTCTCAGCCCTGTTTGGCGAGGGGTCTTCTTTGGTGCTCAGTCCTAGTGGCTGCTTCTCACATCTGTTATTCCTGTATCCTTTGTTGTTTTATTTAACTGTTCATAACAAAGTCCCTCTTAATTGGGCCTTGACTGATTGTATCAAGTGCTAACTAAGAAAATATATAAAGAGCTTTTTTTTTTTTTAAATTTTGGAACCAATGTCAGAGTATAGTGCAGCCTACAGAGATATTTATCTCTACAATAGAAACTTAATATTAATATGCTAAATTTTGAATATTAAACTTGGAAGTAGTCTCTGCTCACATTTATGCCAGGACTGGAAAACTAGAGAGAAAAAAATATAATTTAGTTACTCTCAATTTTGAAGTTTTAATGACTTAGATGTGGGCCAAAGAAAAATCTCCTTGCCAAAAGTTTCTTCTTCTAATTATTATGAGTAGCATGATTACACCTGCAAAGATAAGATTTAAATATTACCGCCCTGCACTCAAAGATACCTAATATCTTCTACGTGGTGGGTCCTTAATGAATGTTGGCAATGCTATAACTGATGGAGTGAATTCAGCCAAATCTTTCAGTTCACAAAAGGAGATTTTTCTAGGACCCTTTTTTAATATACATGTAGTCTTTCTAGCTGGGCTTACTGCATCTACACTGAAGTTATACTTCTCATATCTCTAAAGTAATGTTAATCCTAGTTAATTAGTTCAAGTTAGTGGAGTATTGGAGCTTGTTACTTTTGTTGTTGCTAATGTTACTCTTTGTAGTGCTCATATGGTGATTTTAAGGATCCACTGAATGACTGATGATAAATTCTACTGAAATGACAGATCGAAGAAAAAATTAGTGGGAGTCACCTACACACTACAGCCTCTTCTGAGAAATCAGAGTCATATTAGAAAACTAAATACCACTTAGATTACATTACTGAGCTTGAGTTTCATATCCAAATCCATTAGTTGCATTAGGGAAGACATCCACAATTATTAAAACCTGCTTAAGGAGCTCGTTCACTGCCAACTGCTACTTTCAAGACTTCCAGGGGAAATGCCCATGTAATAAGGAACAATTGACCCTTATATTGGCTTGGATGATGCCATGTGTTTGTAATGGCTCATCTTGTTTGACTAAAGCATTATTCGTGGACATTTCTCCTTCACATAGAATCCTCTTGGCTATAACATTTAGCACGGGCCTGAGTGTGGATGACATGGGCTCTTCATTTTCATCTTAGGTAGAGTAATAGCATACTTTTTGCCAATTTTCACTCTCTTCACCTTTCTAAACCTTCCGGTTAACTAGCACTTCCCAGGCTCACCACCCTACTTAAAGTACTTTCTCTCCCTGACCTATTTGTGCACTTCCATAATATCTAGAATAAAGGTCAGCAAACTTTTCTGCAGAGGTCCAGCAAGTGAATACTTTAGGCTTTAAGCACCATGTGATCTCTGTTATAATTACTCAGCCCTGCTGTTAGAGTGTAAATGCAGCCACAGACAATATGTAAGCAAATGAACGCAGCTATATCCTAATTAAATTTTGTATATGAAAGCCAGCAGCAGGTCAGATTTGGCCCACAGGCTGTAGATTGCTGGTCCCTTATCTCAACAAGAGTCTTCCATTTGGGGTGTACACAGAGGCTTTCCAGAGGGTGCCCAGGCATGGAGGGCTCTAAGGGAATTAACTCCCCCGTTATGAACTTTAATCAGTCTTCCCTGCAGTCAATCGGCCTGAGGTCTGCGGTGGATCCATGCTTCCTTCCCGCCCCTTCTTTAAAAATTGTTCCACTTTACCAAAGAAATGCACACTTCTCACCCATCCTAAACTTCTTGCCTCACTGTGTAAAGGGTTAGAAACACTTGTAACATAAAACACAGGTGTTCCTTTTGGATGACTCTCTCCTCAGTGACAGTTCTCTGCGATCCAGGCAAGAAAAGCTGTTTTAAGAAATCATGAAGATCTTGAAGGATGCCATATCTTACTTCATCAAGATGAAACACTCAGGGCAAAGCATTGTGCTCTCTCTCTCTCTCTCTCCCCCTCTCTCTCTCTTAGATATAATTAAAAATAGAATTCAGAAATGAAAATATTCCATGGGGACATCCATTAGCAGGTTTATTTAAATTAAAAAAAGAAAGAAATCAGACTTAATTTTTCTAGTATAAAGTAACACCAGTTGGCTGACTTGTTTGAGAATGCATAAATAAGTGGAACAGCAAATTGATGTTTCTCTCCCTCTCCCTCTATCTCTCTAAAATCAATCAATACGTTTTTTTTAAAAAAGATGTCCTCTTGGAAATAAAACACTATATATTTCACTTTACTTATCTCTCATATGCATCGTTCTGCTAATATGACTGCAATGAAATTTCATGTTTTCTTTTGTACCATCGCCTAAGGAGCCCAGTGCAAAACCAGTCACACAATCAACTCTCAACAGTGATCCAGGTAGAGGGATTTTCTATCCAGATTAGAAAAAAATAAATAAACAACAGCAACAATGACAACAATAAAATAACCCTATCATCTTGAGAAAGCTCAAACTATTCTCATTTTCAAATCATGATAAAATATTTAAATAAACATGGATCAGGATCTAAGCGTCTCATTCTAAAAATGACCACGACATTTTTTTGAAGTTTATTTTCTCCAATCGAGTCATCTACTGCTATTCTCTGAAGTTCCAGTCTCCTTTGGAAGGATTCAGAGGCAAAGATGGGAAAGTGCTATAAAAATCTCAGGCCTCACAGTGTGCTTAAGAATTTGGGACAGACAATTTTTTTAGTTCTGAGATCAAGATAGATATTATAATATGGTGCAAATTAGAATGAAGATACTAAATAATTTACGCTAATGCTCTCAGTTATAAAGATAACTGCCTCACTTTGCAACTGATATAAATTAAGGGAATATATTTAAATGTATATTTTAATCAATCAAGAAGGCTCGTCTGCCAGCCGGTGTCAGATGCTAATGCATGCTCTCAATGAAACGGTCTGTTTATTAACTAATTAAATGCCAGCTGACGGAGCTACTGATTTGAGACACAGAAATGGTGACAGTGTTCTCTTCAGGTCACTGGGTAAGCTGCACAGTAGGACGTCCAGCCTCTACCTAACTGTGAAAGATAGTTTATTGCTAAATGACCTGAACTGTCGTTTATCCAAAATGTGAGGCCGGCGACGGGGTTGAGAGAAATGAGATGTCAGAAGTGACAATGTGCTGCAGAAAGCGGCAGTGAGAGGGACCTGCCCGCAGACTGAGATCCCCGGTCCCCCGACTCTGCTGACCAGCCGCCGAGGGCCGCGTAGGCCTTGCGGTGAGCAAGTGCGGAACCGAACTGAATGGGGCTGCGTGTGCTATTCGGTATCCCGATGGACTGGAAGAAAGGTGTCTTTTCAGGGAATCTTGGGGACTTGATAAAAGGCATATCTAAATAACTGTCAGCATAAAAGACGCGGAGCAATAAAAGAGATGGAGAAGTACAGGTACAGGGAGCTGAGCGCCTGAGCTGGGAGCAGAATCGACCGACGCGCCCATCAGCGGCTCAGGGAGCACGACCGCCAGCGAAAGGCCCTTTGAAAAGAAAGCCAGAAGAATGAGGGAAACTGGAAACTCTCGATCAGGACCATTTCCTTACTAATCAAAATCCATTTTTTCAGCTTTTTTTTTCTCTTTTTTTTTCTGTGCTGGCATTTTTCTCGCACATCACGGGCATAGAAAATAAAGTCAGCCAGGAAAGGAGCTGCTCTGTGATGTCGCCAATGGGCCGCTGCCATCAAACTTATCTTCAGGATCTTCTTGTTTTTAAATTTGTCTGCTTTACTTTTTGAAATTAAACAGGAAAACCTGAGGATGATTCATTCCGCCTGTTCAAATAATGGATTTACCTAAGACCATTTTCCTATCCAGGTTTCTTCCTTAAATGAATTGTCCTTTTCACGACACATTCATTTTTCCCCCCTCATCTTAAGGCTTCACAAAACACTTAAAAAATGCACTGACTAAAATGCAGTTATGTGAAATGCGGTAGTTACTGAACTGAAAGCAAATGTAAATACACTTTTGGATTGAAAGTAGTTAATATCTTTTTCAGCTATAAATTTGAAAGCATGCCTAAGCAGGAAAAGTGGCAGGTACACTATGAAAATAACTCAATACCTATAATTTTTGAAGTTGTTTTTCTCTTTTTCTTTGGTTTCTTTTGATTCTCTATAAACCTTGAAAAGGCTTCCATGAAAAGATCACCCCCAACTGGAGAGCTCGCCTAGAGGGACACCCTTTTTCATGGAATCTGGGGGTGGGGAACAATTTAATGGTTCTTTGCCCTATTTTGGTTAGGGATGAGGGGTTTGAATAATGCTTATCGCCAGAGTCCTAAGACAGTTATTGGATTTTTAATATCTTTTAAAAATTAAATCCCTGCCCGGCCGGGCGTGGCTCAGCGGTTGAGTGTCAACCTAGGATCCAGGCGATCGGGGTTTGATTCCCGGTCAGGGCACGTGCCCGGGTTGCGGGCTTGATCAATGACTCTCTCACCATTGATGTTTCTCTCTCTGTCTCTCCCTCTCCTTTCTTCTCTCTGACATCAATAAAGATGTATTTTTTTAAAAAATTAAATCCCTTTTTTTATAAGAAATTTTTTTACTTGGTAAGAGACATAAGAAAGAGGCCAAGTTGATAATATCCAGGACAAGTTTCTTAGTTCTTCTAAACTTAGATAAATACCCAACATTCATTTGGTGCTGCTAGTACAAAACCTGGAGTCATTTGCTACATGGATGACCAGTCCTGGGTCCCTCAACGTCTATGAGAATTATGTAAATGGCCCAGCCTCGGTCAGGATGCTCTGCACTCAAATGTACTTCTCTGGATAAATGGTGATAACACCTCTCTCTCCACACCTGCATCTCAGCTCAGGAAGCCCACGGGCTTCCCGGGAGACGTAAATGCTTCCTTTGTGTCATGCTGGTGCTAATATCCCTCTGCAGGTTCTAGATTGCACGGAGGATGGCTGGTTCCTTCTTCCTGACGGAGTGCCAGCCAGTGAGGAGCTGGGTTCTAACGACTGTGGAAGCATGAATCCCTTTTCCTTCTATTGCAGGCACTTTCCCCAAGGATAGAACTGTATAAGGTTGAAAGGGAAGCTTTAGTAGGAGTTAGAAAGCAGGAGCATTTCAACTTTATTTCCATGACATCAAAGCTTTATGTCCAATCTATCTTATGTAGTTTCCCATTTTAGCCATGTCTCTTTTTATTTCCCACTTATCAAGTTAATATAACATTGTACTATTGGTGTGTTGAATAAAATATTGAATAACTATTTTGGCTACCTAGAGCTACATTAGAGACTTTACATTCAAATGTTTCCTTTTGAGAGTAATTATTTACTTATTTATTTATTATTTATTTATTTAGTTTTAGTTTTAGAAAGGAGAAATATAGCTAGCAAGTTGATCCTATTTATAAAACTAAATGAAATGTATCACAGAGCTAGTGGTATTGAGGAAAATTGCAGTTACATGTTGGAAGTGTCCTTAGAAATGAGATCTTTAATTTTCTCACTTTATAGATGAAGAAACTGAGGCCCAGGAAGGGCAGGTAATTTATCAAAAGTCACTGTATAATTAGAGATAGAGCAGGAATTCCAACTTATATCCCTTGAGCCCCTGACCAGTGCATATCTCCTTTGTCTCACTGTCTCTTGCAATAGCTCTGTGAGGCTGTTTGGGCCTCTTTAGTCCCCTAGTTCCCTGATATGAAAAATACTCAAATGAAGGAGGCCTGCTTTGAGCTGTAGTTCTGCTTTCTATAGTTGTACTTAAGATCAGCACTTTATTTTGCCCCCTGAAATCAAAAGAACAAATGCACAATATTGCATGATAGCATTTCTAAAGCTCCATGAATCACTGGAAATCATATAGACGCGGCAAAATCGGTATAGTCTATGCCAATTATCGCGCCTCTCTTATGGGATAATTAGGAGATGTTCACTGAAATATGCTTTTCATTTCCATTCACTGGTAATGACCATGCACTCCTTCAGAGGAGATTTCTTTTCCCTCCACCTCTGCTTCTACTAAGCTAAGCACTTATTCTGAGCTCATGCAAATGAAAGGTGTACATTCCATGCAAGAGAGAGTGTGTGTGTTTGTGTAATTAAGATGTGCATATTAACTCTTTAGCTGACACAAGAAGATACAACTTCAAAATATTGGAAATTTGCTGCACATAGACCACATCTCCATGTCCTCCATTTTCTATAAAACAAGCGATATTTACAGGAATAATTCTCTATGTAATTACACAATTATTAAAAACACAGTAGTGAAGTAGGAGCTTTTATCAAGTCATTCAAATTAGTGCTATTTCATACTAATCACTATCTACTTGAATGTGTATTGCTTGGATGTGACTGTGGAAAGCTCATTAAATAAATTTTCTTTAAAATTTAATTACTGGGAACTTCTTCAGATAATAATGATTATGGGTATAATTAGGATCTTTGTTCCTCTTTGTTGTTAGACTAAAAGGTACAAAGGCTCAGAGAAAAAGGGATGGAAATTGCATATCCAACCCTTGGAGAAGGAGTTGTCACGGGCCTTGTAGAATATTAAAGAGCCCAGAGCCGCGGTGGAACATCAAGAAGGAAGAATGGAAATTGCAATGTGGCGTTTAGTTGTTCAATCTTTCATTTTCTTCCAAAATTGCCTGGGTTGTGTTCATGAACTAGAAGTGAGAAACAATGAAAGGCCGCTTCCTTTAAGGTCTGACTATAAAAAAATGTTAGACATTGATGACGTATTCAGTTATCAAGACTGTAGGGACCCAGATCACACACTGTGGTTGTTTCATGAGTTTGAGAGGTGCTCTGTTGTGCTTGTCACGAAAACACAACCAGAATTTACACTCACTGGAGCTCATGCCTTCCGACCTTTGTCATTCAGGAAAAGGCACCAACACTCTCACTAGGGAAGTTTCTGGACCCTCTTTTTAAAATGGGGACCAAGCTTTTATATGAGCTGAAGGGTATAACAAAGCCTTCCTACGGTTACTTCATTTAGAAGTGATACACACGCTAAGGAGAACCGCTGCAGAGAATTTCTGGGTTCAAACACTCTAACACTCCGCCGGCTCCCCAGTCAAAGGCAGCTCCCAGGCAGAGCTTTAGTACACTCGAACATTCCCTGCCGGGAGACTCTGGGTTAGAAACGATTTGTGACTGTTTTGTCAAAGGCTTCTGACAAATGTAAAAAGTGAACATGCTTTAGTTCATCTAAAACTGACACATATTATGTTTGGAAAGTATTCAACTTTCCAAGTAAGAAGTTAGAAAATATTATAGCTAAATAAGAAAGCCACCTAGGAGACTCCAGAGGCGCTCTAGACGCTGGTTCTCACGGGCTAGAGCCCAGAAGGAAGGGCTTCCAGGTGTTAGAGCAAAGGCGGTGACTTTAAGTGGCGGTCTCCTGACCCAGAACCTTCACACTGTCAGCCAGTTAGGACCTCTGTGTGCAAGCTGCTGGGGTGGGCGCCCCGTAAAGCATCCCAACTCTCCTCGTCATCAGAAGGGTATAGAGAGCCCAAAGTGTCACCAATCAGATCAGCACATTCTGAAAAATATAGTTGGCTGTGTGAGAGGGAAACTCACTGATACTTACTTTGTGTATGAGTTGCTCTTGGCGCTGAGATTACAGTTTATTTAGGGCCCCTGAAGTCAGGTGGGGTGAATAATCTATAGCCTCATGGTTTCACTCACATGAGAGACAGAGAGGCATAGAAAAAAGAGAAGGGGAAAGAGGGGCAATGCCACCACCGCCACCAAAACATTAGCAACCAAAACAACAGCAGCAGCAGAGACAGGAGTTCTGCTGTTGCTGTTTTCATTTTTTTCCTGACACTTAAAAAACCATTTTTTCCTTTGGGAATGCTGGGATTTCCTTGACAGGAGATAGAATATGTGGGGGTGATCATCTTCTCTTGGGCTCCAGAGGTTTCTGCATACTTCCCCCAAGTACAGAAATCTGTCCCATCCCAATACTCAGTACCAAATGTAGGGCTGCTGCATTTATGGATTAAATTCTGTTTGTAACAGTGGAGACTATTTTTAGGCCACGCTGAGCAGAGGAGAGAAATCAGAGGCACATTGGTACAGGGGACCCTGAGGTTCCTGTTGTCAAAGGGAAGGAGTGAGGTCATGGGAATGCCCAGCCAGAAGTTTCTCTGCCCACTTCAGTGTCCAGGATACTTGGCCTGGCTTATCTCCGTAGGAGGGACTAAGCTTCTGCATAAGCCTTTCATTTCTCACATGAGATCGTTTTAGCATGTGGATCATAAAGACGTGTGTCAGACATGGTCTTGATGGGCAGTTCAGGTCTGAGGTCCATGGGAGGCATAGGTAACTGCATCGCTGGGCATTTTAAACAACTTTGAGACAAGTGACACCACCATCATCTAAATTTGGGGGGTTACATTTTAGCATGAGGAAAGCTCTTACCCTCCCTCACACTCAGATTCACGTGCAAATAACGGTTCATTCTTTTTAGATGTCTGCTGCTTTTCTTTCACCAAGTCATGAAGGGCTGTTTGGGGAGATTATTAACTCTACAGTGGGATTTTTGCACCTTTAGTTCCTGGATGTGAGATGATTTTGGATAGTCTATATATTAGTAGATGGTAGATAACCAAAATAATATTTTGTAGCAATAATGCTGTAAGTGGAAGACAATGGGTGAAATGATCTAAAACCCCTTCTGAATCCAGTGGTGCTTGATTTGATAGTCTTGGGTCTTCTGCCTCAGACTGGGCCCTCTCAGGGTCAGTATCTCGTGCTGGAGAGGCTGTGTAAAAAAGTAAGTAAGAGTGGGTCATAGCCAGGACAAGGGTGCCTTAGGCAAAAATTAGGCGAGCATCCAGTATCTAGCAGATATACCAGGGGAGAATTTGTCTTTTCTGTCATCAGTCCACACCTTCGAATCTTGACTCACAGATTCCTCTCTTCTTGGAACATTGGCCAGATCTGACTTCCTCTGGAAAACCGCTCCTGTAGACTTTGTATTGATCCTGTTATAATTCCCACAATGCGCAGTCCCTGAATTGTCACCTTTCAACCTCATAATATACTGTGTTTTGTTTTTGTTTTTCTTTTAATCGCCTTATTGCAACTGATGTACAATAAGCTGCCCAAATTTAAAATGTACAATTCAATAACTTTTGACACATCTGTACACCCATGAAACCATCACCACAGGCAAGATAATAAATATATTATCCATAACTCCCAAAAGTGTCCTTGTGCCTCTTTGCCTCTTTGTACGCCTCTCCCCCAGCAAACACCGCTCTGCTTTTTGTCACTATAGATTATGTAGTTTGTATTTACTGGTAATGTATATAAAAGGAATCATAAATATGTGCTCTTTTTTGTCTGCTTTCTTTCCCTAAACATAGTTGTGTGAGATCCACCCACATCCTGGATTATCAGTAGTTCATTTCTTTTTATTGCTGAGTATGTTCCATGTATGGATACCCCACAATTCCTTTACTCATTCACCTGCTGATAGACACTGGGTAGTTTCCAGACTGTGAACTATTACAAATAAAACTGTTATGAGCAGTTGCATACGTGTCTTTGTATGCACGTATGTTTTCATGCCTCTTGCATTAATCATCTAGGAATTTAATGGCTGAATCATATGGTAGGTATATGTTTAACTTTTTAAGAAATGGCTACACTATTTTCCGAAATGGATGGACAATTTTATATTCCTTCCAGCAGTGTGTGAGTTCTACTTCTTCCATACCCTCCTCAACACTTGGGGAGGTCATTTTTTTTTTTTTAATTGTAGCCATAAAATGGGTGTGTAAATGTATCTCACTGTGATTTTAATTTGCATTTCATAGTCATGATGCCAAGTATCTTTCCATGTGCTTATTTGCCATCTGTATATCTTTGGTGAAGTAGGTGCAAGTGTTTTGTTCACTTAATAAATACGTTTGTGTTTGTTTTTTATTACCGAGTTTTGAGAATTCTTTATATATTCTGGATACAAGTCTTTAAGCAGACATATGATTGCAAATATTTTCTCCCACTCTGTGAATTGTCTTCATTTTCTTTAGGGATTTTTGAAGGACAGAGTTTTTCATTTTGATGAAGTCTAATTTATCAATTTGTTCTTTTATCAATCATGCTTTTGGTGTCAAATCCAAGATATCTTTGCCTAACCCGACGTTACAAAAATTTCTTTCTGTTTTCTTTTAGAATTTTATAGTATTAGGTATTACATTTAGGTCTATGACGCTTTTTGAATTAATTTTTACGTTGGTGCTGGGTATAGATCTGGAAACCCAATTATTCTGGCATTGTTTGTTGAAAAAAACCATCCTTCCTCCACTGATGGCTCTTGCCTCTGTTGAAAATCAATGTCAATATTGCATATTTGTATGAGTCTATTTCTGAACTCTATTTTATTCCATTGATCTGTTTATTTATCTTTAAACCAATTACCACTCTGTCTTGATTATTATGGCTTTATAATAAGCCTTGAAATCAGATCGTGCTAGTGCTCCAATTTTGATCTTCCTAAAGTTGTTTCGGTTTACTGTGTTTTCAATGTATTGTTTTCTTATTTTTGCAACCAAACTCTAGGCTGAAAGAGTTGGCAATGTTTTATTCTCTGTCTTGCCCACCTGAAAATAGTGTACTCCGCACACTGAGTGCTTAGTTGTTCTATTTTCTCTAGTGATTTTATCTGATTTATGTTTTACTAATAAACTTAGAAATCCTGCAGCCTTTCCCATTCTCTTTGGAACTTGTTCTTGCCATTTGCCAGAATCTTTTGAGAATCTTTGAAGTGTGACAGTTTTCCCCAACTTTAGCTAATCATACATAAAGGGCTCCCACGCTGACAAACCAGCCATTCTATATGTTGGGAGGCGTGCTTCCCCCCCAGAAGGCGAAGGGAAGAAAAAGTCACACGCATTATTGCACAATGCTGCAGAAGGTGTTTTTCTGAACTCCAGACAATGGGCGCTAATGCATCATTTGTGCTGGGTGCTGAAGTCTTTTCAATTCACAACAAGAGAAATCATCTCTGATGATGCTTTGCTCAGCCACGTTCTACAATCAGGCAAATTACAAACACTGAAACTTCAAGGAATGAGACCATCTTTGGAAGGATGTGAAGTCTGTTTGGCAGCTTGACTGCCGAATAGCATGAGTAGCAAGCTGGGGGATTGTCTAGAAGGTGAAAATGCGTGCAGGGTCCATTACTCCATGTATTAATATTGTTGAGTACTTTACTTATCCTAAATAAGCAGCCTTCGAGCTTCCTTTGGGATGCAAGGATAGTGGATCCTTGTGACCCACCAGTTCAAATCCCAGATAAGGCCTGTGACCTGTGAGGGTTTCCAGGAACCTGCAGGTGTTAATGCATCTTTCCATTGTCTTAGTCCCTCCTGCCACTGAATTGAAATCACCGTAACCAATTCAGGGGAATGGTTTAGGAGCAGAAAAGTCTCCTTGCCATTTAAAACCCAGGTGGAAATGTAACAGCTGAGATACCAGCTTTGTTCAGAACCAAGGTGAGATCGACAAACGAGGGTTTTCCATTAATCAAGCTACCCCACAGATGCATGGCACATGCTTCTGGAAGCTTCTTTGATGGGTGTATCTTGCAGGTGGCTGGTGGAGTGGAAAGGCCTGTCTTGGTCCTGGTCCTTTTGTTCATCTATAAAACAAGTCTTCCTTACTACCATCTATTGGAAGAAGTTGGAGCGATCATATCATGGGTGTCGTCTGAGTGTGGTATGAAAAATTGCTCTCTGGAGTCTCCCTTTGCACTAAACACTTTAAACATTTTAAAAACAAGGACTTCTAGTCAAAATATAAACACACATTTTATAACATTTCTTTTTACTTAACCCAAATCATGGCTACTGAAAAGTTAACCCGGTTTTTAGAAAATGTTTTTTTCTTCAGCATACTCTCTCAATGTGATAACATTGAGAACATTTAACATCAGTGGAATGAAATCTGTCTTGGGAAGCTTATTTGATATGTTTTCATCTTCAGTAATGGATAATACATTCATTCAACAAATATTAAGTGAGCACCTATTATGAACTACTATTAAGGACTAGGAATATAGTATTGGACAAAACTTCACCGACAAGCATTCCTTTCTTATTCTACATGTGGGGCGGGGGGACCTGAGGTGGTTAGAGTTTGTTGGTGTTCTGACCATGGAGCCATGGAATGACTTGAAAGGTTTGATTGTCTCAAGGGCAGTAAATGGTATATTGATGACTTTGTGGCTTTAAACTCTAAGCTCTATGAGGGCAGGCTCACGAGGTTTTCCTCACAACTGATTATCCAGTGTTTAACACCATCTTTATCATATATTAGGGTGTTTAATAAGTATTGAACAAAAAGAGTAAAATTAAGAAAATACAATTATTTCCTGTGATCATGAGATATAAGGGAAGAAGCTGAGGGTTCATAGACGTTAAACATTTTAGTATTTGTAAGCTAGGCAAATGTCAGGTAGCCTTTAATTTACCCGATCACATTTGCTCTTAATTTGTTGGTGAAAACCAACATTTGGGAAATGAGGGTCAATCTCTGAGCCCACAGTAGCAAAGTGATGGCTCTTTATTCTTGAGTACCTTCCTTAATAATAAATTTTTATTAAAGTACCTTTTATTACAGACAAATTTGACCACAATTACTGGTCTTGCCCAGGCTAATGGTATTGGTAAAATCCAGTTGTAGAAAACTCAGACCTTATTTTAGATGGTGTGCTAGGACAGAAAAAGCCAAAGATCTTCCTTGAGCATTTTTCATCTGGAGATGAATCATAGGCAATTAACAGGAACAATTCTAATTAACTGACATAATTAAAAAACTAATAATGTTTAACATTATTGTTTTATACAATGACATTAGCTTTAACAGCCTAGCAACACATCAAGGCCTCATTTCCATAGTCACAGAATATATTATTTATCCTAGGTTTCTCTGGTAACCAGTTTGACAACAGTAACAGCAATGTGGGTTCCCAAATTGTTTTGCCATACAGCTTCATAATTTATGCCATTGGCAGTAATTGTAATGTCTGTATAATTTCCTTTTAATTATCAACTAATGAAATTTACATTCATTTGGGTAAAACAAATATTCACATTCAACTTCCAATCACCTGTCCATGCTTCCATTTAATTTACTCAAGTTTGATGCCTTTTATTTATATTTTTTAATATCAAACTGTGAGAGGAATATTAACATTTATTTTCTGATTAGTGTTTAGGGAAATATTGATTATGTGGTTCTTTTCCCTTCTTTGCCTTTAAATTTTGAGTGTGTGAATTTTTTAACCCAAGGAAATACACACTTCCTAGTTCTTTCACATTAAACTCCAAGGAGTTTAAGTGGAATTAATTTAGTAAACTTTAATTGCAGAATAATCTCTGCCTGTTCCCTTATCTCTTGATTTATTACAGGCATTTATTTCTACTTTGAAAAATTCTCATCAGTTTCCCAGGGAATTAATTTAGATTTCTAAAAAGAAAAAAAACACACAAATTGCATCTAAATTCAAATTAAGATGCTAATTACAATAATTATTTCATCACATTATATAGAAACTTTGTACATATGAGTATAGCAATTTTGAGGCAAAAAGTGTTATTTTTTCACAAACCTAATTCTTGTAACTTTTGAACAGATGAGTTTCCTAGTTCAATTAGTTATATGCAGAGACACTGCCCCTCAAAAGGAGTTATGCTGAATGCCAATCAACTGGTAATTTGAAAAATTGACGACAAATAGTCTTGATAAGTGAGCTGAGTGACAATATTAATCCACCAAAGTGAGATGAGCTTGTGATTAGTAAACTATGGAGGTCGATCATTAACAGGCGTGGTGCGCTTTGGACCGGGGAGATCACACTCTCGGAGAAAAACTTGCTTAAAAAGTGATTATAACTTTTTATTATTATTAAAAAGGGGAACGCATTAGGAAACACATTAGTCTATTCTGCACCTGGGCCCAGATCATTGGGACGGCGCCCCTGTGGACCCACTCGCTGGCCCTGCCGGCTGCGCACTCAGGGTTTAATTCTAGGGAAGAGACTGCTGGCCCGGTTGATGAAAGGAACGTGCACTTCAGTATTTGTGGAAGGAAGCGTTTGGCAGTTCTGATTTGTTCTTTTGTTCTTTAGATTGCAGGAAGAAAAGCAAGGGTTCTTTAACTTTTTTTTTCCAGATGAATTCACATTATTTCTCCTTATACCTCCTGAGGTAAATGTAGACTTGGTCCCTACCCATAAATAATACACATGCATTTAGAGTAGTTGATAGATATGTTCCTATGCATTCTTGCATTCTTTTGGTAGGCTGGAAATAATTGTGTTCTAAATTAACATACTCATACAATATACCAATTATAGTCATTCCTCACTTGATGTTTCCTGAAAAGGAAAATCAGATGCTGGACTTGAAATCTGCTACAGATAGACCCATGCTAAGATTACGAAGCATATGTTATTAGGAGGACCGTTGAACCCAGAAGAAATGTCAGCTACTTACTGTGTATGGGACCCTGGGAAAGAGACTTTACTTCTCTGGTCCTTGGTTTCCTATTTAGTAAAAGGGGGATGGATAGTGATACCTGCTACTTCAGAATTTATATGAGGACTGAATGAGATAGTAGAGGCCAAAGTCATTTATGAACTAGAAAATGCTATACAATTGTTAGATACTGTTATGATCACAGCCATTCTATTCTGCTCTGCAGTTAAAAATGGAGCTAACTTCCATGAAGCTTTCATTTTGTAAAATGTTTGAATCCATGAATAGGTGCATAAAGCATGTATTTTATTAGAGTGAATCTGCTATATCTTTGAATGTTGAGGACTGTTTTACAAATACAAATTGTATAGACTTCTCTTAACATATCTGTTCTTGAAAGTAAGATTTCTAAATTTTGACTGTTTTGCTTCTAAAATTGTACACACTTTTAGTAGTAAGTCTCTGGTAGATTTTAACAATCACATTATTAAATATTCATTTTTCTACTCAATTTTACTAGAAGCTGAAACTATACTATTGCCATTTTAACAGTAAGTAATAAGTAGTTATGTATTACTCCCTGAGGTGACTAAAATATGACATCTAAGGAGTCCCCAAATAATTCTTAGGTAAGTCTCCTGTGGCTCAGATTGAGAATTCACTTCGTGATTCATTAGTTTAAGAAACATCCTTCCAGTTCAGACAAGCCCAAAATAATAAATTTACTTAATGGACAAAATGAACCTCTACTTGTTAAAATTGAAGCATAAACGATGAATGGAATACCTATGTCTTGATGATTATGGGAGTAATTATTTTAACATTTAAAAAGGCCATGGCAAATTGCACTGCTCAATGTAGGGTTGTAGGGTTCATATTTGGGCACCGTATTACTTATGCCGTATTCCTGATTATAAGAAGGCCTGGCCTGTGGTGGGAAATACTGTTAGAGTGGATGTCCTGTTTTGTTACCCATAGCTTGCAATCAGTGCTCTTCAACCCAAGAACATCACCCATATCAACACTATCTCTCGGCTCTTGGAAAAGTGCTTGGGAGACAAACGTATATTCTAAAGAGTTCTTTCCCTCAAGATGTTTTTGTTGGATTTAGGAAAGCATCCTAAGAGAAATAAGAAAAAATACAAGGTAGCTGAGAGCCAGTGTAAAATGAATTGTAGAAGTACTGAGTAGGCTTTAAAGGAAAATTCCAGAGGAGTTGGTTTCAGGTAGAAAAATAACTGAGTATTGTAGCATCTTCAGGGCTACATTTTCAGAAGCAGTACTTGCGGAAAGTGCAGGATGCAGGATGTGAATTCACTGGCACCCCTTTACTAATTCTGTAAACTTGAACAATGTACTGTCTCTGAGACTCAGTTTTTTAAATCTGTAAATGAGACTAGTTATAGTGCGCACTTCCAAAGACAGTATTTTATATTATTCTTTTTAATCTACATTTTATTATTTATTATTATTTTCATCTTCTAGATGAGGAAATTAAGGCACAATGAGGGTAAACAACTCAATAGTATGTCTGGAATTTCAACCAAGCTCTTAAACCTCATGCTACTGTGATTTTTAGTAACTCTCTGTATACAAAAGTACAGATCATCTTAGGGGGGAAAAGAGTATATTTCAAATTTTAACACAGATGGTAAATGCATCTCTAAGTTATCACTGAGACTTGAATATCTGGAATTTCAAAATGGATGAAGCTCCAAATTTAGTCGAAAAAACAGGTTTAATACATATATATTCAATAAGTTGAATTATAATTAATGTTTTAAATATGAGTTTTGAAAAATGACAATAAGAAATGTCAAAAGATAGTTCTTGATAAAGTGCCAATTAAGTGGTCTAGCTAATAATAACTTCACTAGCCACTATGTATGCAATCCAGGAGACACCCGTCTCCCCTGATTGAGGAGAGGTGGCTCCAGCCTGTATTAGGTTCAGTTATGAGTAACAGAGTAACTCGAAATAATGGTGATTTAAACAAGATGAAAGTTCTTCCTTTGTCACTTTAAGAAGTCATGACTCCCAGGGCTGGGATGGCAGGACATGGCACCAAGGTTTCTTCTATCTTGCCAGAAGTTAGCTGCCTGACTCAACGTCTTGCAAGGTAGGCTGGGAAATGGAATCATTTTGGGGGTGGATTGGGGATGGCTATATGATCAGATAAAAGTATTTCTGTTACTGAGGAAGGTGGGGAAAACAATCTGAAGTTTATGCCATACAAGCTCATAAATAACATTTATAGGTACCAGCCTACACACTGTGACGGGCCACACCCTGAAAAGATTCAGAGGTAAGAAAGTGAATGAAGACTATGGTTATTTTCATGCCTCTGTTGTAACATTTTTCTTGTACTAGCTGAGTGGCTAAAGGGCTTGGTGAAGCTAAGTTACCATAGTCATGTCTTTACCTCCCCTCCACATTTGTAGGCATCAATCACTTGCAGAAGGGGTCCAAAGGAAATAACCCAATGAATTTTTGCGAGCAATATACTTTGATCCCAGTTTTGTTGAGAGTGGAACAATGAATCTGCTTTATTCTCAAAAACTGACCATGTCCCCACAGTCTTCCTGAGAAAGCTTTAAAATGAAAGAAAAGATGTGCATGAGTTTGCAAAGTGTTCGCAAATGACATGTCACAGGCATGCTTGGGACTGTGGACTGATTATGTGAGCAGACGGTGGACCAAGCTTGTACTTGTTTTTGTTTTATTGGTGTTGTACATGATCTTGAAAGATTTATTTAAGCTCTCTAAGAGTCACTTTTCTCTTTTGCAAATGAGAGACCAAAATTAGTACCCGACTCCTTCCCTCACAAGGGAGAAAGCTGATTAGAATAAAGCTGGGGCAATTATTTGAGCTCTGTGGAGAGATGTATGAGTAATTTCTTATAAATTCCTACAGGGAAGGTTATTATTATTAATCTATATATATTTCTCTACCTAGAAAGCTCATCCAGTCCATCTCTGCCATCTCGTTCTTCAGAGTGATTTCATTGACATCTCCCTGGTTAAATGTGGATGTGATTCCCTCTTCCCTGACACTCATGTGATTCCCAACCTTCTGGGATGTGTGTGGACCTTGAATGTGGCTTCTAGGATCCTATCTTGGACAGCAGTCCTACTAGGCACTGCATGGTATAAGTAAAGTGATCAGATTTTGTGAACAAAGAGCAACCAGCTTCAAACTCCACATCTGACACTTGCTAATTTTATAAACTTCAGCAATTTAACCTCTTAAGCCCCAATTTCTTCAATTATGAAGTGAATATAATTAATACCTGTTTCATTGGACCATTAAAATAATTAAGATGATGTATATAAAGCATCTTGATAGATTTGCCTACATAGTGGGAGCCTAATAAATGAATATCACCATCTTAATAAAATTATCAAAGATAGGGATTTTCTTCATTGTTGTGTTCTCTGAGATCTAAATATTTGTTGGATAAGTGGTTAACAAAAATGTTTAGCATTCCTTGTGTAGAGTGGATAGTAATCATAAGATCATACAGTTTGAAAATGGCAGGGCTGGAATTTACATCTGGGTTGTCTGACTCCAGACTTCCTGCACATGGTCACCACTCTCCCCTCCAGACCACTGAGACTCTTACAAAGTTGCACTCAGGTACCTCCAAGGACTGTCAAGAGTTTTGTCTCCGCTGATGCTTGTGAGGCTCCCTCAGGAGTGGTGTCATCTATGATATGCTCTAAGCCCTGATGAAGTCCAAACACTGGGCTGTCACTCAAATGTGACCCGACCCCTGGCCCTTGGAACTGGGAGGTGGTTCTGGGCATCCTCGGTGCAGGGCTGTGTTTTCCACAACACACTGAAACAACTCAGCCCTCCTGCACAGGCTGCCCTGCACTGCTGCAAGTCCCAATTGCTGCCCTGGTCTGGCTCTGCAAAATGCTCTCCCAGCAGTGGCCATCGGGCAGTGCTGACCATGGTCCCCATAATGGGGACAGAATACTCTAGCAAATTTTCCCCATGGACTGGGAGCAAAATGGAATACTGTTAATTCTCAACTATCCATGCTACTAGAGAGAAGCAGACATAGTCATTGAAAATATGACAATTGACATGGGAGTGCAGGAAAATAGACTCTTAAAGTGTTGTGGTATGCTTATGATGGTTATGGTGTGCATTTAGAACCACACCTCCAACACACACACACCCCCCCCACACATGCGCATAGTAGACCCTTTGGGATATTTCACTGCCTCCAGTCTGGCTCACTCTATTGGGAACTGGGCAGAGGAGTTGGGGGTAAGGATTTTTGAGAGATGAAAAAATCTTTAGGGAGTTCATCAGTTGCAGCATGCGCACATACACAATCCGATGCTACTATACGTGGTGAGGCGTGCCTGTCGACTGAATCGAAAGATCTTTGCCCAAACCTAGCAGAATTCCTACAGACACTTGAGTATTTTATCTTTCTCTGAGTATTTTCTGTATCCACAGAGAGAAACTGAGGGAGTTGGTGCTGTCATTTTGCTGTTGGCCAACACTGCTTTGGAGTTCCTTATTGAAATAACAAAGCTGAGGTGCAAACTTTTAAATAATCAACTGGTGCAAGATGTATTTTAGAGTTGGTTTCTCAGTTTTAGAGAAGATTTTCAAGATCACTGGGAGCTAACTCTGGGAAGTAAAGAAGGAGATCAGGCTGGAAAGCAACGCTGAAAATTAAAAATAACCAGTGAGGACACATTTTCCTGTGATGCTCATGAGATCACTTTGAGAGCAACTTTCAAAGATGAATTAGAAAACTGTTTCTGATGATGGCAACACCCTGGGAGTAAAAGTGTTAGGGTCCTCTAAAGTGTCTAATTTGAAGGGAACTGAGCAAATCTGAATAGACAGAATCTGAAATTTGTTAAAAATGGAAATTTTTTCTTTAGAGTTATGCTTCATTCTCTGTAGCTCTTTGTTTTTTCAAATCAGTGGATGACTCTCTTCTGTGGGCTAGACTTAATTTTGGGACATTTAAAAATAAGCGATAGAGCAAATATCACACCAAGAGATGGAGACCAGAGTGCTTTTCTACTCTGCCATTATGTTCTATCTCTAGAGCATCAAACGTCACTTAGGTACCATCCACAATGTCCAAGTCCCTGGCTTAAAATCATCTTTTCCCAAAAACCCAAGCCATTTGATGGGGAAGCAGATACAATACAAGCTGCTTTAAATGGGGGTGTTTTTATGACTCTTATTATTTCCCCCAAAGCAGAAATGATTGACTTTTGAGAAAGCCAATTATAAAGTCATCACCTTGCATGGTCTGGTGTGTCGGCTGGTCTGAGGTCTGTCATTACTTTATATGGTCTGAGGGCAACAGGCCCCTCTGTAACTTAGTAGCAACATCAAAGTAAATAAGCATAATTTTGGAAAGGAACGGTATCTTAAAGGCACTTTGCAATCATTATATGCAACATCCAATATTTATCTTTGGGAAAACTCTCCATTTTTTTGGTATCAATACGATATTACAATTTGTTAATTATACATATTCTATTTCTGTAAGAGAGGGGGAAATCATCAGTTGTACAAGGAATGTGAGTGAGCTTCAAGTCTAGAAAAGGAAATTTGACAAAGGTATCCAAGGTTTCAGTGTCTCTGGACTTTGATGTGCAGGAATCATCCGAGGACCTTGTTGAGCTGGAGATTTGAATTTCGTTAGTTTGGCTAGAGCTTTAGTTTTAAATTTCTAACAAAATCCCACAAGATGCTGCTGCTGCTGGTCTACAGGCCATGCTTTGAGTGGCAACGATCTAAAAATCTTTCTCTCTGAAGAGTCCTTATTAAAAATAAATAACAATTAAGAGGCACAGCCTCCCAATTACAGCTCAGACACACGCTCGCCGTGATTCATGACGATCTGAGAGCCGAGTCTGGAAGCCATTAGGAAACTCTACAGCAGCGTGCACCTTTCCATGGGTAGAGCGCGTGTGATCAATTAGTGGGGATTGGGCCAGGTGTCGCCTGATGGGTGCGAGGCCTGGGGAGTGAGCCTTTGTAGTTATTTCAGGTGTGGGTGCATTCAGATTTTAAAACAACAAGGATCAGGGCGGTGGTTTTCAGGATCCCAAAACTCAGGGGCATATGGTACCTTTGGGTGAGCACATAAATCTTCAATTTGATGAAAAAAAGGAACTCTTGGGTTTAATTAAGACATTTGTTAAAAGCAAGAACCCTGTCAGATACTCTGCTTTGATGTTGATTCTTTAACAGAAATAGGGATTTAGGCAGGAGGAAGGTCAAGGTGACTACAAAAGCAATACAAAATATAAAAACAAAGCACTCTCCCTAGGGAGGCCGTCAGGATTTCCTCTACATTTGCTGTTACCATTTATTCTGCAATATACTGTGCTTGAGCATGTTACATAAGGCCTAGACCTTAGTGTCCAAATGTGTTTTCTCATATCAGGGGAATTAATCTAATTAATCCTTGGTCATCATCATAAGAATGGCAGATACAGGCAGCCATGGCTAGAGTCTCCGGATACACAGATGCAAGAATGCTTGCTGTTCATACATCACCAATAGAATCAGATCAGAGTGATGGTTTAAGAGTGCGTTTAGAGAGGAGCAAAGTCACATATAAGTTTGTAATGAAGTTATTTATATCAATGTAGAGTTGAAAGTTATTGCAAATTTGCACTTCTATAAGTAGATTTCTACAGATCTCAGACTGACAAAGAACTTGAGTCGGGTTCTGCATGTTCTTTAAAGGATGGATCCAGTGTCCTATAAACCTCATAGATTAGGCAATGTATGCGTCGTGGGAACCCCAGTCCTACAAGGTGGTTTGAAAAACACGAATCTCATTTTCAAGTGTATTTGGGAAAGGTTGCAGGCATTATGTTCCTCAAGATTCACAATGCACTCAATCAAGTAAAGACCCTGAGATACCCTGTCATGTAAGGATTCCTGTCTAACCTTGTGTCTCACACTTGTAAGTTATTAACAACCTACACAACACTTTTGAAAATGGGGATCCTAATCAAACTTTTATATATCAGTGATGATTTTTATATTATCAAATATCTGTGATTTCTAGATATTATTTGGCTGTAGCCATGTTATGTTAATTGTATAAAGATTCCATATAATTTTAGTGAGATGGAATGACTAGTTGAAAATATTGTGAAATTCCAAGCTAATTCTGAATCTATAATGCAGTGGTAATTTCTAATCAATGGTCTGTGTTTATAAAACTTTGCTCTCTTGTGAATCCACATTTGCTCCTTTGGGTTGGAACCCCTAGGATAAAGTTTGAAAATGAAAGGTCAGGAGCCTAACACAATCCTTTCTGTAAAGATGCAATTAATACTCTTTTATTGATTGATTGACTAAGAATATCTAGAGAGTAGTGGTCACTATAGGCATAGAATTATACTGGGTACTTTGGAAAACACAAAGGGAAAATTTTCTAGCCTTTAAGAATTGACAACATAATTGGAGAGACAAGACAGCCTCCCTTGAAAAGCTAAATAAAGATGAAGACCACATGCATAGTATAGATATTTTGGACAGTGGCTATTTAGAGAAGAAGGATCTTGCATGCTCTCGGTGGGTGAGACAATTTATTTCTCATTTCTTTGCTCACCCTCGACACCTACCATCTAATTTTATTGAGCTGCATTGGACTATATTGGTTGGCCTGTGTAGTCAAAGAAAGCTTCATGGAGGATGGTGGAATCGAGGACAATTTCATCTGCTGGATATGTGAGCTCAAAAGGCTCTTGTTTATTTAGGTTACACAAGAAGCCTCGTGGCAAAAAGAACTGGCACAGGGCAAGCAGGAAACCATCTGAGAGGATCTCCAAGCTCAACCTTTAGAGGTCACAGTATTTGACAAACAAGCTTAGCCTGCAAAAGATTTGGGGGCACTCTTTACAGAAAGATGGCATACCACCTACAACTGGCGGATGGCTCCTCATGGCAACAAGAGCTAGTATCCAATGAATAATTCCCCTTTGTTCGGAATGGTAGAAAAACTTACATACAGCTATTTTTGCCCTCTCCCTCAAATAAATATTATACAGAGCATCCACTTCTATAATTATCAATCTTCTCTATTTTAAATCTCTCCCGCAAAAGATACTGTAGGTCCCACAGCCCTTAAAACACCCTCCTCATATGTATCTGTCTTGCAGGGTTTTTTCGTTTTCTCTGAAAGGTAACAGAAACATCTTTCCTTTGTTTCTGTGCATTTAAAGTTATTTTTAATTTTTACCTCCACTGTGTTTGTTTCTCTAACTTGGGACTAATTACAGAAGAGATGTATGACAGGGACAGTAATAGAGAAGAATGAAGGATCGTTTGGGCCCAAGTGAACATCTTCACCTACGTGCTGATTAAAATAATCCGTTACTTAGGGAACAATTGGTTTCTGTCAGTTTCCTTTGCCGTTATTCCCATGCAGGTGTTCAAATCCCACTGGACCCATATATTCATTGTGATGCTCAGCACTGAAGGTTAATGGAGCACGGAGAAGAATCTGATGAATGAGTGACATGGGAATGCAAGAGAGCAGAGGACAGCAGTGTTGGTGGGATGGCTGTGGTGCGGGGGACTTGGGTACCATGGTGCTTCCTGCATGAGTTCCATTGACTCCCAGCCTTTTGGAGCCTCTGTCCCCTGTGACTGGCTGTGGGGCCTCTGCCAAGCCACTGAAACTCTCTGTGCTTTGGTTCCTGCTGCTGGTTTTGGGATACCACTCTTTACTAGTTTGTAACAGGCTTTGGGATCCCTGCATGCTGCAAATTGCTTGATATTAACAATAATTGCCTACAGATTTTTCTAAACCATTTAGATGAAGAATCTTTGCAATATGAAGTTAAATTATAATATGCTAATAGTCAATCAATGTTGAACAGTACACTTTCACTGACGGAGTTGCCATACTTTGCCTGCTCAAAGCAAGTGCATTCCTTTTCATACTGAATGTCTTTTCTGGTTCAAGCTTACGACTATCATCGCACGAGGGAACTAAAACCTTCTTGAAATAAGCTGTTCTTTACAGGTGAGTTGTGCCACAGTGCTCTGGAAATCATGCATGTATCTCCCTTCCTGGAAAAGTGATGGACACATTCCTGCATAGGTTGAGAGCAGCTGCAGAGAGATGCATGTGGAATTCTTGTGAACACAGGAAGCTCTGTGCTGAGACTTAGCTTAGAGGAATGGCATTAAGCATGAGGATATTTGCAGGAATCTACCAAAAGGAGAGGTTGTCTGAACTAAATTTCAACCAAGAATAATGTAAATAAATCTAACTTGTGTAGGACATTTAAACTAGAGGGGCAGTAGAGAGTGGAATGTACTTACTAGGTATGTAAGTGACCCAATCCAGGTTTCTGACCTTCCTTGAAGGGCATGTAGTAGATGAAAGTGAGGTAAATGCTGCTGGGAAGGGATTTTTGGGGGAAAAATTTACAATCTCTCCCCTTTGACCAAGAAATTAGTCAACTGACAGGACTTTATTATAAAACTACCAAGTGAAAAAAAAACACTGAGGCATAAAAGAAGTACAAATCACAGTCTCTTACCTTGAGAAGCTTACAATTTAGCTGATGAAACAAGATAATCACCTAGTTAAGTTCCCCTTTATGTTGTGAATCAGTGGATTTCACAAAGATGTGCATCTTGAATGGAGAGTAGGCTCATCTGGAGGAATCTGTAGCAGAGCCTGTGTAAAGAAAGTCCCAGGAGTTCAGGACTTTAGTTCTTCACTATATCCCCAGCATCTGGAAGAGTTCCTGCCATACAACAGATGATTAATGAGTATTGGTTGAATGAACAGATTAATGAATAGAAGTGAAAGGGAGCATATGAATATAGTAAATAGGAATCTTAGGCACTTGCTGGTTTTCCACCTCATCTCTAACTTCCCATGAGGCCCGCTCGTGAGCAAGCTCCAGGGATTGAAGGCTGTTTTCCCTGTATCACTTAACTCCATGTGTGGGCCCAGGAACACCACCTAAGAGATTAAGTTTTTATTTAAATTTAAGAAATGTCTAAAAAATATAAAGTCAAAACCATGTCTAAATATAGTATAGATACGTCTTCAAGGGTCCCTAGATGGTACCTGTCTGTCCTGTTTGTAGTCTCTGTCCAACAGGAGGACTCACTGAGATGCTATCCTCTCAGCAATCTGGGGACAATTAACAGGAGGTCTATGGAGGGCCTGCAAAGATAGCCCACAGGTCCTGCCCGTTCCTCCATGTGCATGCCCACTCTCCAATCAAGTGATAGACTGTTTTCTCTCTCCTGGGTTCTGAGCTGGGTACTGAACTTGTGTTGACCAAAGATCATGGCAGAAGTAACAGTTCTCCAGTTCTAGGCTGACTTCTGAAGAGATCTGGCAGCTTCCACCTTTGTCTCTCATAAGCCATTACCATGTAAAGAATTCAAGTATCTTTCTGAAGAGAGAGGCCATGAGGAGAGCGAGAGAGAGCACAGACAGAAGAGAGAAGTGTGTTAGGAAAAGTTCTTAATATCAGATGGCTAGTCAGTGGTTGGAAGTGAAATTAGGATCCAGTTCTGTCTGTCTCTGAGGCTTCTACACTTAATCTCGCTTTTTGTAGCTCTGAGGTAGTGTACAGCTATTTAACTCCTTGTAAGACTTAGTTTCCTCTTTTTTATATATTTGGATAGTTATAAATTCATATTGCTTTAAGAATTAACAAAAATAATATTTATAAAATATTTCACCACATATATATGTTCACACACACAAAATGTACACAAAATTGAATGGCCACCATATTGACAGATGAAAATCAGAGATATGCATCGACACCAAAACCAGTTCAGTTATTTAATTATAATTGCAAGGTGATAAAGAGCTTTATTGCAGTGAAGATGCATGAAAAAAGATAGCTACTTTCTCGAAGACTGACAGTGTACCATTTTCAGGTCTCCAAAGCTGCAGCAGTGGTCACCTGTGTGCATAATAAGGTTTGGGTGAGTGAAGGTCATGATTTTTTTTAAAACAAAAACATATACCAGGGGGAAACTGAAAACTAGAATTTACAACATTACATATAATTATAAAGTAATGAGGCTGATAGGCCACGTGTGGCTTTCATTCTCCATAACTTGCACACGTAGACTTAACTTTCAGCTACTTGGAAGGTCTTTCTTGTCTATGAGCTGTGTGTTTAAATATAAGAGGGTTGTCAAACTGTTCAAAGAACTAGGTATTAAACTTCTTAGCAAGAACACTATGGTAGACAGATATATTTTTAACACCTGTAAGCAATGATTTATAATTTTTTTTTCTGAAAGAAACAAAATAATGATTATTTCAGAAAATGTGAAAAATATAAAGAAGCAAAAAGAAAAAATGTAAGGCACCCAAAAGTCCATAATTTTTAAATAATTACTACTCTTTGGATCTCTTCTTTTACAGTCTTTTCCTTAAAAATGTATTGATTAATATCATGTATTTTATGAGCAAATATGTATTTGAAGAGCCTGAAATGTTTAACTATTATAATAAACATGTCATCTTATTATTAAATATTTTTTGCTAATTTAATCAATCAATGTATAGTCTAAATAAACTGACTTCTAACACAGGAAAACCAATTTATGCTTCCATTTGAAATGCTAAAGAATACTGGCCATTTTAAAGCCTACAAGTACTAAATACTTCATTTTGAACTGATAAAAATTGGTGCCTCTTTAATTTTTAGACAATAATCTTTTGCAAATTACTTGACCCTGCCCTTTATGTAGTTTGGTGGGGTAAGAGAGTGGGAAGTTTTATGTGTTCTTACTGGTTGGTGAGACCTATTCCTGTAAAAGAATAATAAACTTTTGTCTATCATTTATTGTAAATATTTTCCTCAGTCTGATGTTTGGCATTCTTCTGGTCATTTTTAATCATAGAAATTTAATATTCTTATGTGTTCAAATCTCAGGGACCTGGAAAGAACCACAAATGCGAATGCATAAATAAATAAATCTCTCTAACAGGGACATTCCTAAAATAGTTTGGACCCGGGACTGCGTATGTTTGTATATGCAGGTGGCTGCTGGCTGGTCCTGGCCCCACCTCCCTCTCAAGGCCTCCAAGAGGGTGGCTGGGTTTAAAATGCATCAGCTGCAATCGCTTTAAGGAAAGCTACTAGGCAAGGTGGGCACCCTTTCTGCTGCTCAGTGGCAGATAACCTGGCGAAGGACCCAGCCAGAGAGCTTAAAGTAACACGAGAGGAAGACTTTCGAGAGCTGGAACATCTGTGATGAGCTCATTTTCGGTGTGAGCACCAAAGGAGACGCCTGTCTGGGTCTGCTGAGCAGCATTTCTATAGCAGTCGAAAATTCATTTCATTTCATTATCAGAACTGTTCAAGCACCCTGGTTTGGATCAGGGAACAGCTTCTTAAACCCACAGGAAGCTCATTTACCCCTGCTGAGGCCCCAGCTCCCTTTCTTATGGGAAGGTAGAGACAGAGCCTGCTCACTTACAAATCCCGGCAGAGATATATCTGATTTGTATCGAAGGCACACGAGTGCTTCCCAGGATCTGCATCTCTAGCAGCCTCAATATCACCCGTTTTCTGTTTGGTTTGGGTCTGTTTCAAGGCTCCTTCCCTGATCCCCTCATCTGTTAAAAAGACTGCCTTCCACGCATTAGTAAACAGTGCCTCCGAGGTGGTGCGTGGGGAACAAAGAACAGAGCATCAGTTCTCTCAACAGCCAGCAATAAGGCAAGCTGAGTATTTTTCAAACAACAAACCCTGATTGCTAAAACTTTTAAAGAACCTCAGATGGCATTTACAGATTCAGAACCAAATTAATGGGGGGGATCCATATAATTGGGAGCCTTTACAATGAAAGCTGTAAGGCCTATTCCTTGACTGCGGCTCTCCTGGGCTCTGAAACCATAACTGTAAGCGTGTTCTTGGAACCTCCGTGTCAGAAGGAGCCAGAAGCCAGTAGGCAGCGGGAAGAGGCCGGCTCAGTGATGCTGAGACGTGGGAAGGCAGGTGGCATACAGTGGGAAAAGGGGAAGAAGGTGACTGGGTGTGACTAAGATGCAGGAAACAAAAGAGATGAAGCCACTTAGAGCAACTGATGTCCAGAGAGTAGAGTGGCAAGAAGTGGGTGACAGTCAAGACAGCCTCCCAGTGTGCACCAGCATGCTGGGAATCGGGGAGGGGGGTGCTGAGAAGTCCAGGCAGGTGGACCCAGGTCAGGGTGAGGGAGTTTAGAAACTAACTCCACAGAAGGGAACTGGGCACAGGCCTCCACCCCCGGGTAGCTGGCTGGAATAGGTAAGCCACCATCCCTCCCCCAGAAGGAGCACTGGTCAGATTACTCAAGCACGGACCCAGGCACAGGGACATGAATCAGATTTCCATCAAAGCCAGCACCCAGATCGTGCAGCAGGGCCCCCACTGAGCACTGGTGGGCCTGCTGCTCCCTCTGGGGTCCCTCTGCCCAGGGGTCCGCTTAGGGCCCCTCTGCACTTATTGGGTTCTGGTTCTTTCCATTCATCCCATTAACTATAGGATTGGTTTCTCACCTCCAGGGTGCTATGTCTGCAGGAGAGAGTCCAGTCGAGCTAAGGACAAATCCACGTAATAATATTATAGCCAAGTTATGCTATTTCGAGGGAGTTAAAATTGAAAATACTGAATGAATAGTATTTTACTAAGTTTTAATGCCTGGCAGATGTGTGCGTTTCTGTTTTTGTTTTTTTTTACTTTAAAAATGGAACTTTCATGTAAGCTGATTAAATATTTCCAATGGAGCCCTGGCCGGTGTGGTTCAGTTGGTCGGGCATCATCCTGTGCACGTAAGGCTGCCAGTTTGATTCTCTGTCAGGGCAGATGCACAAGTTTCAGGCTCAGTCCCCACTAGGGAGTATGCAAGAGGCGGCCAATTCATGTTTTCTGCTCTCACATTGATGTTTCTCTCTGTCCCTCTCCCTTCCTCTCTCTCTAAAAATCAGTTTTTATATATCTATATCATCTATATCTATCTATATCTATATCTATATATCTATATCTATATCTATATCTATATATCTATATCTATATCTATATCTATCATCTATCTATCATCTATCTATCTATCATCTATCTATCATCTATCTATCTATCTATCTATCTATCTATCTATCTATCTATCTATCTATCTATCTATCTATCTATCTATCTATATCATATATATAATCTCCAATGGAAAAGACCAGATTAGAAATTTTCAGGTAAAGAAAGAAGTGGAGGGATAGGAATCAGGAGCCCAATGTGTGCTGGAAGAATTTTAGCATTAACATTCTTATCATTCTTATATTTTAAGGAGTATATTGTGCTTGCTTTCTACCCCAATCTATTTCTTTCCTCCAAGGGGACTGCCTGTCATGTCACTGTGCACACAGTGGGAGCTCTGTGATTGCACGTGGCTGGATTAGAGACGTCTAAGGAAAATCAGGGAAACTGGCATTGTGGTTAAGCCACCGGAACTAGTTCTGGCCCAAGGAGCCTGGGCTCTGCCTTGCGGGGTAAATGACCGGCCAAGCACTGACGGAGGGCAAAGGCAAAGCAAGCCTGGGGCACATGCCCCTGGCCGAGCACTCACTGCAGACCACTCATTATGCCAAAGGGTCCCCTGCACCGTTTCGTTTGCAGACCCCCTATGAATTGGCGCTGTCTTTGCCGGGGCCACTCGCAGAGGAAGGGGGTCAGTCTCAGCGCGCCCGGGAAGCAGCCCCAGGGCCACACCACCGAGGGGCAGAGCCCTCCACAGGCCGCGCTGGCGCGGGAGGCGCTGGCCCACATGCGGGCCACGTCCTCCTGGTTGGGGACATTTGTTACGTGTAGTGTCAGGCTCAGCCTGATTGATACACTGCCGCTCCAAAAGTACGGGATCAGGTCTTGTCAACACAGTTCGGATACTTTATTTGAATTCCCAACCTTCAACTGATTCACCCTTTGCCCGGGTGAAATTAGTAAAACGGCTACATTAACATTTCTCTTAATGCTCTTTTTTAAAGAGTACATTTTTAAGCACGGAAATAATGCATTTAAATGTGCTCTATAAAACGTGCATTTGTTTATAATAGACCAAGAAAATTGCAAATGCAAAAGTACAAATTGTTTTAGATATGAGCAGTTTTTGCACTGATAGTACTTATAATGGCCTAAAATACACATTTTAGTGTATATGTGCTGAGAAATGCATTTTTAAATGTTGGCTTGTAATGTAGACATATCAAAAAATTCTTATTAATTGCGAATATATCCTAGTTACTACCTATTTCTTGAATTGGAATAATATCTACCTCATTTAATAGCCAACATAGAGCGATTCACACATAGGTAATTTCTGAGCAGGAAGTGGGATGGAAAATAAATGCGCAAAATGCTAAGCCTGTTATCGCAAAAGACAAACACCTTTGTTTTATGTCCTTGAACAATTGTGCTCATTGTTTGATCTGCGCAATAAAGGTGGAGATGGGGAGAAAGGAGAACAGAAAAGGAAAACAGCAGGAAGGAAACAGAAATAGACTTAATGGTGGGAGTTGGGGGGAAATAACATTTATTTATCCACATGGCAAATAAAAATGAATGATTTTTTTGGCAGAAATATTTCATTAAGGTAGAACTGTGCCTTTTTTACTCATTTATATTAGGCTTAAATGCCAGAAAAATGTTATTATTTTGCCTACTCTCATTTATTAAAATCATTTTTTAAATGTAGTTCCCAGACATCCATCTGTCGTATCAGGAAATAAGCTAATTTTCTTTTTTTGTCTTTTTTTTCCAAATATGCTAAAAGAAATGAGATAAACTAATGTAATTTATTATATCTTTTCTCCACTATATTAGAATACATATTCTTATTAGAAAAAAAATTGAAATGAAGAAAAATAGAGGAAACAAATCAATATTCGCACTACTCAAAGAAAACATATCTTAACATTTTGATGACTTTCCTTCCAGTCTTTTTTTCCCTCCTATAACCTCTTGTGGGCTGAAACCAGCATTTCTGCAAACTGTTAAAATATTCAGACAATAATTGTTAGGTACATCATTATTATTTTCTCCCAGATTCAATGAAAGCAACAAAATTGTTCAGGAACCCTTAGCTCATGCATCTTGCTCTGAGTCCAATAGAAATGATGTTTTAGTCTAAACGGAGTTAATTTTAACCTTGCATCCCTCACTGCTTTTGATGTATCCAACCATATGTGTGACAGAGCAGAGCTTCTATATATTGTTCCCAAGTCTCTCTCCCAAGTGCATTGTAATGATGATGGGACCATGAAAGCAGCATCAATGAAGAAATCGCTCGATTCAGAGTGTCAGTGCAGAATAAATCTAATGAACTTAATGTCTCAGTAGGTAGTCATTGGTTCCAAAATTGGAACATAATACATGGGAAGAATTTTCTTCCCTGGAGACAGTAGCCAGTAATATGTCTGTTTTGATTCCATTAGCTTCATTTAATGTGTAAGTTGCTCCCTGCACTACTTGGCCTTTTACCAAAGATTGATGAGAGAGCAGTCTAAGAAGTCCAAATGAAAGGAAATGTTGATCGTTCTGTGGGAAATTCAGGTTCTATAGGATCAGGCTTTGCATCTGAATGTGCACCTCCATGCTTCACCCCAATTTTAAGTTCAGGCTGTGTGACTGTGTGAGTGAGGACCCAGGAAACTTCAGAAGCTCAGTTCAATGAGTCAGCCACTCAATAGTCTGACCATTATTCTATTACCTCCAGCTGAGGCATGAGACAAGTTATTATAATTTTAAGAATGGAGATTTTACTTAGCATAATACTCTGCAGGTCCATCCATGCTGTCCCAAAGGGAAGAGATCCTTCTTTTTTACAGCTGCATAATATTCCATGGCATCAATGTACCACAGCTACATGATCTCACTCATATGTGGAATCTAATGAACAAAATAAACTGGGGGACATCTGTAATACTTTTAACAATAAAGATAAAAAAATTAAAATTTAAAAAAAGAATGGAGATTTTATATTAACTGTAACTGATATAGTTTACAGACTTAAACATTATAGACTCAAACCAATTTGGTCTGCTTATTTACATGTCAGCATTTGATGTCTTCATACATGAGTGGCCAAACCTATGACAGAGGAAGTGATGGGAGATTTTGTAGCTTTGGCAACTTTATTGCCCAGAACCAATGATTTCTTCCTCTCTAAGAGAGTGGCTCTGGCCTGATGTTTTATGTGACATTTGGTCTTGGGAAGGTGCTTTTGCCTCGATCATCCCAAAGACTGTGTAATCCCGTGCAGAAGAACATCTTCCAATCATCTTCCGGATGTTCTTGTGTATCTTCATATATCTCACAAAAGATTTCCATCTACTTTGAGCTCATCAGAGAACTATATTTTGCTCACTTCTCTAGGTTCTAGTTTCTCTGCCCTCGTGGTCTTATTGCTAGGGTCAATATTTTTTATATGTGCACAAGTACATTTTAAAGAACTACATTCCACATCTCTGATTAAGTTCTGTGTTTTATTACTGCCTTGGAATACAGAGCTGTTCAGCATGAAGATGGCATTCCTTGTTTGCCTCGAATGACAAATACAAAGCTTTATCTTGACTTGCTCTTTCTTACCCTCTCTGTTTCCCTTCTATAGGGCCCTTTCCCTTGGCTTCAAAGAAGCCAACTGCTGCTAATTCCCGCATGGTATTCCACTTACGTCGTCACTTGCATCTATCCTGGTTTCTGCTGTTTTTCTTGCTAATTAGTGAATCAGGGTAATTCTCAGACAGTCTCTTCCTTGGATATTTCTCTAAGTATCGCATTTCTGTTAGCTCTCATATATCTTTCGCTAATTCTTTGTATTCTGTTTATGATCTGGGTGACGGGATGGCAAACTTGTTCTGTAGGGGACCCGATACTAAACATTTTAGGCTTTGCTGGCTATGCAGTCTTTACAGCAACTTCTCAACTCTGCTATGGTAGCCCCAAAACACCACAGAGGATATTTAAATGATTGGGTGTAGCTATGGTTCAATGCCATTGTATTTACAAAAAGAGGCAGCATACCGGGCGTCGCCTGTGGGTCACAGTTTGCCATCCCCTTCTCTGGACTATCAGCTGCCCGGTCAGACTTATTGTTTATCCATAACAGTTTTGGCACATTAAGAATTTATAAGTATTTACATGCACAGTTAATTATTAACCATAAGAAAAAGCTAAGAATAGTGTTTTGTGAACACTTACTGGGTCCCAGATACTGCGTTAAGCATGGTACATGAATGATCTCATTTAGTTCGCTCAATGGCCTCATGAAAGGGATTCTAGTCTTATTTTATAGATGCGAAAATTGAGGCACAGAGAGGTTAAGTGTCTTGCTCAAGATATAAGAAAAAGAAACAAACAAAACCTCATAGACACCCGCAGCAGTATGGTGGTTACAGAGGGAAGGGGAGGGGTGGTAAAGGGTTCAGGGGGTCGAACATATGATGACGGAAGGAGATCTGACTCTGGGTGGTGGGCACACAACGCAACACCCAGATGATGTATCATAGAAATGTACACTTGCAACCTATATAATCTTATTAACCAATGTCACCCAAATAAATTTAATTTAAAAAAGTTATCCAAGTAGTCTACCACCAGAGCCCGCTCTAGCAACTAACCACTGCTCAGCACTGCCACCCACGCACAGGGACGCGGCCCCAGGCGCCAGGCTGTGAGCCCAATGGCAGCCCGGTCACATGGCCATTCGAGTTTGTTTCTTTTAACCAGCTATAATCAAAGGAAAAAACCACTGTCGTTGGGGATCACCTGCTCCTCGATGATGTTAAATGTTAGGTGTCACTGTCTTAGACGCCACGATACAGCACTCGGCCCAGATAACTTCCTTTTGTTTTTCTTGCTGCCTTTTGATTATCCACAAGAGCTGAAGGGGCGAGGGAACTGTTAGTCGAGAACATATTTATTCTAGGGAGCACTGACATCTTTGCTTAGTTCTCTATTCACGTGATTAAAGTCGGCAGCAAAGCAGATTTTGGCAGAAATTTGGGGCTGAGGTAGCACGTCCTCAAGAGTTTACTCCGACTGAGTCCTGAGTGGAAACATGTCCTTGCTTTGCTCTGTGCGGTGCAGACACAGCGTGGGGGTCAGCCACCCACACGATGCCTTCTAGCAGGCCTCCTAGCCTCTGCGATCAGTGAGTACGTATTTTAAGAAATCATAGTCTGTGTAAGAAAGCTCTTAAAAAGTAAAATAGTTTAAGAGCAGCCTGTGCGTGGAAACACCCTCAGAATTTTTGAGGAAATGCTTTTATGCAAAAATTAGTAAGTGAATGAATGTCCTCTGAGCATCTATTATATTAAAACATGTATTTATTGCTTAGTATGTAACATGTCCTGTTAACTGGGGGATAAATGAATATCTATTATACAATTTTTAAACACTCCCATGACCTTTAAAAAACCTGATCATTAAAAAAAAAGTTCCTTGTAGAAAATCTGAGAAATAAAAAAAGGAATGAGACAAAAATTTAAAATCTTCTTTAATTCCCCATCAAAGAGAACTATGTTACCAATTTGAGGTGTTTTATATTTCCTGTGCTTGCTCTATGTGTGGAACATTTTTTAAAAGTAGATCCAAAGATCTGTTTCCTGTACATACTCTATCTGTAGATCACCACTGGAACAGCACAGGCTATAGCTTTACACCTCCTGCCATTCAACATTATAGGCTTAGCATTTTCCATATCATTAAATGTCGTGCAAAAAAATCATTGAAATTGTACAGTATACTCCAATTGCTGCTCACCAGGTAACAGGATTTCCTTCTCACAATTATCTGGTACTCACTTGGAATCCTCACCAGAAAGGTTTAATTTAAGAAATGAAGAAAGTTGAGACCTTTCCATTAAAGTGGTTCAAATAAAATTTTGTGGGTTTAATTTTGGTTATCTGGAAAATTCACTGATGCAAAAACTTATAATTGTGAATAAATGAGCTGTTAATGAATGCACATCATGTCTGGTCCAAAAATGTCCATCTCCATGACTGCATAGAGTCACTATTCTTTCAATCGATGCAGAGAAGTAGAAGGTGTGGTATCAATAAGACAAATATCACATGATCTCACTCATATGTGGAATCTAAAGAACAAAATAAACTGATGAACAAAATAGATCCAGTGACACAGAAGAATGGACACAGACAATAGTGGTGAAGATTCCTGGATTAGTCAATCAATTCTCTACTTTGCTATAAAATTTAATTTTAAGACTTAGTGACATATTTTTCATATCTTGTCACATCTAACTTGCAGAATCACATACACATGGTGAATTTTGGTGCAGAATGATAGCCAGACTTTTTATCTAAAGTACCAATCAAAACATTTTGATCTTTCATTTAATATAAGCAAAAAAACCCTTTGCTTACCTTTTTCTGTAACTTTGTAAGACATACGATCTGGAGGGTGGGTAGGGGTTGGTTTCGCTGTATCAGAAAAACATCTCGAATCCTTCTGCCTTTTACTCCCTCCTCCTTGAAGTTTCTTCAACTTGGAATTCAGCTCAGACATCTAAGTCTAACTAAAATTCAATTTAGTTGTTAATCCCATAAGGGGATACAATAGCTGCTACACATTCTGGCAGACTCAAATATCTACAAATTTTTACTTTTAATAATGTTTTCCCTGTCTCTAATTTCCTGTGTAAGAAAACATTCTCTTGGACAATTACCCTCCTAATAGCCTTGCCAGAATCAATTTCAACTTTCGCTGTCTAAGAGAGTTCAGCAGCAGCCTGAGATGTTTTTTCTACAATTTTTGTTCTGTTGCACAAGAAAACTAAGTTTCCTTTTGTTGTTGTTTGCCTTCACAGATGCTTTCACGTATTGTTAAATACACACAGGACATATATGTATTAGCGTAATGTATTGGGACAATATTCAGGTTGTCTCCAACTTACAAATGGGTTAAGTTCTCAAAATCCTTTTATCAGTTATTTGAAGCATGTTAGTTACACATCTCCCCAGAGAAACAGTGGTAGCATTAAAGGGCAGATTCCAAGAAAAACAAAAAATAATGTCAACCATAATGCATCAGTATAAAGCACTTTAAGCAATATTTTAATGGCGGCTTGCCACCAGTGATAATACGAAATCCATTCTGAATTTCAGTAACAGATACCAGGAACACATCTCTCCCCATTCAGTGGTTTCTCTGCAGGGGACATAAGGAATGGCATGTGGGGTTAGGATAGAGTGGGTGACATAGTCATAAATAATCCCCATGCCAATATCTCGTTAACACTCTACAGCTTTGAAAGGAAACACATTTCTCCCGATAAATCACACCCCAGGGGATCCAAAATGAGAAAAAAAGGGATAGATTTACCCAGAAGAAATGGGTGCTCTAGTCTTCAATATATTCATTGGCTTGGTGTTTGTCTATCAGATTCTCTTCTTTTTCCCTACTGAGAAGAGGGTAAACTTTTTTTTGGAATAACTTAAAATTGTAATAAAATTCAACTTGCATACCATCCACTGGGGGCTCAGAAGCCACTCTCAGATCACAAGAGAAAAGATTACTTACCCACTGAATGCACCACCAGCGAGGGACAAAATGACAACTTCATGGCAAATAAGCAAGCGACCTACTTCCCACACCCAGCTCAGGCGGCACTCCTCTATTGCCGCATGGTTGCCTGCTGAGCCCAATGAGGTTTCAAAATTTTTTCCTACAATGGTTCCACATTATTTTCATTAAAAAGGAATACATCACAACTCAATCAAGGTAATCTACCATCTTATCATACCAAACAAGAATTACCACATGATCATAACAGGAGATACCAAAAAAAAGCATTAGGCAAAGTGTATTCATGATAAGAAAAACTCTCAGCAAGCTAGGAATAGAAGAGAATTTCCTCAACCTGATAATAGTCTGAAAGCTTTTTATAGAAGAGCTCATGGTCAGGAACAGGACCTGGTCCCACGAGCCAGAGACTGGAAAAAACAACAACCCTTTTGATCACAGGACTTTGCATAGTTGCAAACTTCCTCAAACCGATAAAGGACATATACAGAAATGTTACAAGGGGCATCATATTTAGTGATGAAAGACTCACTGCTTTCCCCGTAAGAGCAAGTCAAAGACAAGGATGCTGCTCTCAACACTTTAATTCAACCTTGTTTGGGAGGTTCTAGTGAGCACAGTACAAGAAACAGAAATAAAAAACATCCAGATTTTAAAGACACTTTCATTTGCAGACAACATGATATCTATGTAGAAAATCCTGTGGAATTTATAAAACAAAAACCAGTATAACTAGCAAGTGAGTTTTGTAAGGTGGCAGGATACAAAGTCAATATAAAAGTTAATTATATTTTGATATACTAACAAAAATTAGAAATACATCATTATGAGAAATTTTAAAACCGAACTAATTGGAGAAATATAACAGAGTCATTGGTTGGAAGACTCAATAATGTCAAGATAGCAATTTATCCCAACTTTACTTATAAATTCAATGTAATCCCAATCAACATTCCAATAACCTTTCTAGTAGGAATTGACAAGCTGATTTTGAATATGGAAATACAAAGGTTCTAGAATATTCCAAACAATTTAGAAAAAGAAGAGCAAATTTGGAGAACTGACACCACCTGATTTTAAGACATTATAAATTGTCTCAATCAAGGAGGGTGGTACTGGCATAAAAAAAGGTAAGGTGATCAATGGAATAGAATAGATAGTTCAGAAATAGACCTGCACATATATGGGCAACAGATTTTCAACAAAGGTGCAAACTCAATTTACTAGTAACATCATATTTTCAGTAAAGATGCTGGAACAATTGGTTATCTGCATGCAAAACCAAACAAAAAGACACTCTGATCCATAAACACACCATATGTAAAATTAGCTCTAAATGGGACACAGACTTACATAGAAAACCTAGAACTGTAACACTACTAGCAAAAATCATAGGATGGAACCTTTGTAACTTTGTGGTAGGCAAATTTTTTTTTTAGATGATGAGACCTGAAATATGATCCATAAAGAATAAACTGATAAATTGGACTTCATCAAACTTAAAAACTTCTGCTCTTGAAAAGACATTGGTAAGAGAATGAAAATCAAAATACAGGCTGTGATAAAATATTTGTACATCATGTATTTGATAAAGGATTTGTATCCAGAATATATGGGGTGTGCAAAAGTAGGTTTATAGTTGTTTATATGGAAAAAGACATTCACATTACGATTATTACAATAGCTTTACTGAATCAAAAAAATGTCACAATGGCACAGTGAATCTATTTTGGCCCACCCCTGTATAAAGAACTCTTAAAACTTAATTATACCAAACAAACAAACAAAAGAACATTTTTAAAGTGGGCAAAAGATTTGAACTCACCTTTTACCAAAGAAGATAGATAAATGACAATAAACTCAAAAAGATGCTCAACATCAGGAGCCATTAGGGAAATGCAAACTGAAACCATTATAAGATCTCGCTACACATTCATAGAGTGGCTAAAGTGAAAAAGTAGCATATACCAAGTGTTAGCGAGGATAGGGGAGAACCAGAAGCGGATGGCCGGGGGGAACACAAAGTGGCACAACCATTCTGCAGAACTGTTTGGCAGCTTCTTAAAAAGTTAAACACATACACACCATATGATTCTGCCATTCCACTCCCAGGTATTAAGAGACATTAAAGTGAAAATCCATAGAAAGGCTTGTACATGAATGTACATAGCTTTATCTGTCATAGTCAAACACTGGAAGTGAACCAAATGTCCATGGACAGGTGGATGGATAAACAAACTGTGGTGTATCCATACAATGGAATACTAGCTGGTAACAAAGAAATAAACAACATACTGAACATGAACAAATGTTAGTGATTTTGCTGAATGAAAGAAACAAAGCAAAAGAGTACATACTGTATAACTCCAATGATATGCAATTTTTAAAAATGCAGATGAATCTAGAACGACAGAAAGCAGATCCCGACTGCCTGGGGACCATGGGGTAGGAATGGTAGAAAGAGATTACAGAAAGGTAAGAGGAAACTAGTGTTCCAAGGGTGTATTCATGTGTCAGAATGTGTCAGACTGTATACTTTAAATATTTGCAGTTTATTATATGCTGGTTATACCTCCATAAAGCTGTTAAAAGACTAAAACATAAAAATAATCAGCATTACAGACTCTTGTTCAGTCCTTTGGAGAGGAAGCCAACTGGATGGATAGTTCATTTTCACGCAAGGAAGGAGTACTAGTGTTCAAGAATGGCTTCTAAACAGATAGATCCAAGGGCTATTTCAATTCTGTCCAACTCAGCTACTTTTCTCAAACTACACTGATCATTTTTTTAAATTAAAATGACCTATTTATTAGCAATCGCGGAGAAAAAAAGCAAATGTAGAATGATTTACCTGGGTTTCTCCACTTCTGCTGTCAAGACTAAAGTCTTGGAGATTCCGGGCATCTCCGGCTCAAGACTGGGCGTGACTGGTGATGAAGAGCCCTTGGACCATTCAAAGGTCCCAGCTGGGAAAAAGGCATCTCTCTGTTTGGGTTGTTAAAGAAAAATCGCAGCACTCTCACCTCCAGACCCAAACTCAGCATCTAATAACGCTCCCGTTTCCCTCTGACCCTTACAACCCTGGCCACCCCTATCTGTTCCTTCTTACGCATGGTAAGGGCTTATCTCTTCAGCTGACCCATTTGTAAGAAAGTTATTGGTTCCAATTCCTTACCCGGCATTGAGAGAGAGTTTAATCAGTGTGTAGGATCCCACTATGCCTGTGGTCAAGCTTTGCTCACTGGCACAGAGCGATAGCTGAGTCACATTCTAAATCAAATCAAAAATCTGCACCCAATCTGCAGGGTTATGTCTTTTACTACTTCTACTTTTTAAGGTGAGAACATCAAAAACAATATATAATGTAACAAATTCCCTGAAAGAGCTTCCCTCACTCTCCTTTTCTCACAATTAAGGGCAGATCTAAACGAACAATTTTAAGGATTCTTCTAAACACGAAATGGCTGCATGAGCTTAGGCAGGTCACAACTTGTCAGTCCTTGATTTTCGCAGCTGTAGAAAAGAAAGATTACGCACAATGATCTCGAAGGCCTCATTCAATGCTGCGCAGGCACATATGTTCCCAGGCCTTAGTGGGTTTACAATCTGGTAGGAGTGGAAGACTAACCATCCTGAAAAAAAACAGCAAGCATTACTAGAAAAAATACAATCAAGGGTTCAATGATGTGGTACAGGCGCTGAGTGTTCTAAGAATTTGGTGCACAGCAATTTCTAAGGTTGGAAAAACGAGCCAGGGCTTCATGGAGAAGTGACGTTTTCATCTGGGTCTTAGACGTGACGTATTAGCTTTGTAATTCCAAAATCCACTGGGGCGGTGGCTAATTTTCAGGGCAGAGACTGTGTCTTCATAATTGCTGTACTTTTTCTCCCTAGAGTTCCTTGTCTACACCATTGAATTTAGCTGCAAATCCAGTTTATCTTGTCCTCCTTACTGGGGACTCATGCGTGCGAGTCCAGCCATGCTGTAAGTTCTTCTAGAACCAGGCCTCTGCTCTCTAGTTCTGCGCCCAGATTCATGGATTCTGTTTCAACACCTGAGTGAATGACACTCTTTGTGACACAGCCCTTTCCAACTCTTTTCATAGGATTGAAATAAAATGTGTGATAAGGGCAAGTTCAAAGGAAAATAAGTGATTGGAGAGAAACCTGAGGAGACTGGAGAGGAGAGGGTGGTGATGGTGGGTGCTTTGTGGTCCATATATACCTCAAAGGCCCACATATGCCCACATGTAGACCACTCTTTGTGATCATGGGCTGACGCAAGGATGGGAGCCTCAAGGTTTTTGGTAGATTTATCTGTTTGTCTTTAGCTCTACTGAACGTCTACTCTGTTTGCTGTCTTTTAAAATCCTTCCTCGACTCTATAATTTGGGGTTCCCCATGCTGAGGTCATTAGAAAATTGTAGTCTAGTGGTAACTATGTCTGCATCCCTCCCCAAGCCTTCAGTATGGAGCTGGGCATAGACAGATAATTTATAAAATATACGTTTCTTTTATATATCATTGGCATTTAATATTCCTCAGGTAATTGCAATGCCGTTTGCCTTACTCAGTCACTGTAGTGTCACCTTTCAGAGCATGGCTGGTTCTGATGTAGCAATTGGCTGAGGATAGAGGCCTCGATGAAGATAGACCTGCCTGAGCAAAGTAAAAGTTGGGGGCAAGATGGCTTAGGGGGCTCAAGCTTGGAGCTTGGGTATGGCTTACAGTTAGACTCTGGCAGAGCAGGAGGGGTGTCGTAGATGGCATTAGTGACCCCAAACATTCTTCATTCCTTCCTCAGCTTCTGCCGTTTGCCATGGGATTTTGCAGTTTGAGTAAGGAGGTGAACTCTGTTTTCCCTCACCTTGACTTTGGGCTGGACTTGTACTTGCTCTGGCCAGTTGATTACAGCAGAAGTAGCAGTGTGCCAGTGTCAAGTCTAGGCCTTGGGAGGCCTGGCACATTCCCGCTTGCTCTGCTCTTGCTCCTGTGCTGTGGCCAAGATCTCTCAAAGCATCATGTTCTACATTATTTCAAGTGCAAAGTAACAACAGAGTTGAGAAAACCAACCTAATATCAAACTATATACTTATACTTAGGGTTTTAATTTTAGATATACCTAAATTTAGTTTATTCATTCAACAAACATTTATTGAATGAATACCACAAGCCTGGCATTCTGCTAGATACCAGAGAGTCTGGAGATTTTATAAAAACAAACAAACCATTTTTTCCCCCTTCAGGAGCCTGTATGAGACAGTGGTAAGGAGATGGAGGTGGCCAGGAGTTGGTGAATAGACTGAAACATTCATTATAACATAACCAAGTGCTATAGATAGGGTTTGAGCAAACTGCTGGGGGGAGACTGGTGGGAAGTGCTGTGTCTCTTTTCTTTGTTCCCCATGCAGGTTCCATCTCCAGTTTCGCAGTCAATTCCTTGATTTACTGTCTCTTAGAGTCAACACTTCTTCCTTCTGCTCCAGCAAGAGGTGCTGATCAGGCTCAGAAACAACAAAAACGGGTTAATTAGATCAAATATTCACAGCTTCTTAGTTACCTTCCCAGATAACAGTGCTTAACTCTTTAAAGGTGACCCCTCAAGTTTGAATTCTGGCTGCTGGTGCTCTGTGGGGAGTGAGCTTCTCAAACCCCACACTAGTGTGGCTCCCTCGTCATTCCAGTGCAGGGTCACACTGTTGGGTCCTCTTGCTTTCTTTCTCGGAAACCTAAAGCTCTTCCAAGTATTGTATACATTCAATAAAGAACATGAAATCACCCCCCAAATGCCATATTTTATAAAAGGAGGTCCAGGCCCGATCATTTGCACATGATAAACTGAGGGATTTATCTGTTCAGATGAGGACCTGAGCTCTGCATTCAAACCTCAGCTCCACAGCTTGAGACCAAGTGCCTTGGGTGAGTTACTTAACTGCCCTATGCCTTGCTTTCTTAGTATGGTGAAGGGGGGCTATATTAGGCATAGGGTTGCCCTGAAGATTAGAGGAGATAATACAGATAAAGTTTGACACAAAGTAGGTGCTCACTAAATATTAGGCATTTCTATCTTCTGGCTTTGATCATTCATTTTTACAACTAAAATTTGGGTGAGTCTAGAGCCTAAGCTGATCGAATGAAACAGGGGAGCTGTGTGGATGGCATCCAAGTTCCCCACGAGCCCTTCCTTTTCTGATTCTAGGGGCACAGTGTACTGCGTCAGCTAACAGGCTGTCTAGAAATTTTGCAAAATGGCCACTAGGTGGCAACATGTGGTCATATTTACTGTCCTCACTGTCTTAAATTTGTAACCAGAACCCTGAGAGACCATCTTTGATAATTAAGAATTCTATAACATACAAAAATGGACTGGCTATTGTCACTACTTGAAGTGGAAAAGCTCCAATTAGTGGTTTCTTGTTTTAAAAAAATAACATTTTTTATTCACATATTTGAATCCTTCATCCTTGCATCATGAGAGCAACATGATGTTAACTGTTCCTCTCTATAATTTATTTCCTAATCAAAGGCTCTTAGGTATTTGATTTTTAAATGTTCAATTTTAACTTGGTTGCCTGACAAAGGATGAAGAATTTAAGAAACGTTCATCCGCATGATTCAAAAATGCCATCGTTTGCACTCTGTTCTCTTGCCATGATATTAACTCAGGGAGACAACTAAGAAGTTTTTTTCTTTTCATGGATTTCTTAGATCAAAGAATTTACAAAGGCAAAAAAGTCAGGAATAGCACGTTAATTATGTGACCAAAAAAGTGTGGACTTTTTCACAAATATCAGTCATGTCTCTAAAATGAACTTCTATTTTACTTTCTTTCGCTATTCACTGGTAATGTGCTTATTTGAGGAGGCATAAAAATATGAGTGAAGAGTAGGTTGACGAATCTGGGAAGCAGCTATCAGGGGGAGGGCGAGGAGTTAACAAAAGGAAGTTTCCGAATGAGGGAGAAAACATTCCTAGTGATTCCAATTAGCATTAAAGATCTCCATCCTAAAAAATGGCTTAGGTTTACATGTGAAACACAATCATACAATAAAACCATTATAAGGGGACAATTTGGGAAGTATTTGCATGATGAAATTTTATGTTACTTTATTTAATATATGTTTGAGGACATTATTGAGAGTGCCTGAATACAGTCGGTTGCTTATAGTTACATGGATGGGGGATAGTCGATATTAATAAATGAAGTTCCAGAACAAGTGTGGGCCTAGCTTCTGAAATCCCACCACTTAGAATAAAACAATATATTCCTAATCCATACATATGCTAAATCTTTACTTTTTAACGAAAAGTCATTAATAATCCAACTATTGCCTGGAAATTAACCTCGGGCCTATTATAAAATTAGTGTTCTCAAACTCATATATTAAAGCAACCTTTTAAAATCAGTTTTGTTGTTGTTAGTGATGGTGCTGGGCCCCATGGAAAAGGAGGTATATTGATTACAATTCATATTATTGAGGGTCATCCAGCATAAGACTTCAATTATATTGAAAGCCACCCTGTGGTAACATATAAATATTTGCAAATGTTATAGAGTAGGGTTTTATCTATTTGTTTTGCAAAGAATACACCGTCAGTATATGAGTAGTTTAAAACTAAAGTATAGTTGCTGAAAGCTGGGAGCATAGCTTTGGCAAGGACAAAGTATATCATTGTTCATTAAACAAATATTTATCGACTTCATGATGCAGGCCTTAGGAATTCATTGTTGATTCAAAGAGATATAGTCTCCACCCTCACCATTGCTCCATATATTCCAATAGGAAAACAGGCAATAAGGAAACAATTATGATACCTGTAGTACTGATGGGAAAGCAAGCTAGTGGAAATTTGAAATACAAGAGGAAAGTTTACCCAGAGCACACATTGAAATTTAAGTCTACTAACTCAATGACTTGTACATGTAGAACCAAGAAACAAAAACACACACCATGTTATTTAATGTAACTAATTAATGACCTTTCAGATCATCAGCAAACATGTCGCACTACCAACTTGTTGGTACCCTGCTATCCTTCAAGACACACACAATCTATAAAAGAAACTCTTTAGCTGAACTCCGCCTCACTGACTCACTGAACTGAACCTCCACTGTAGGCTCTGTTGGTCGAGTCTATGAGTAATGCTCACACCTCTGGGTGCTGGCAGCAGGTGAGGTCACTCTAGAAAGCCCAGACACTTGTGCTCACACTAGTGGGTTATATGCTTATTAAGTAACAATTGTTTTTTCTAGATCTGTTTATGCCAGTTCTACTCTACATTTTAGTATTTTAATTTATTTAAATGTTATACACACTGATGTAGTACAAAAATGGGTAGTTGTTTTTATGAAAAAATATATTGAATGATTTGAAAAGAATCAGAAGTGAGTTGCTAACATTTTTTTGCTCTCAAAATAGGTGTAAGTAAGAAAAATGAATGAATTAGCATGAACAGTAAAAATCTAGAAGGGACCTACACTTAGATTGTTTCATAAGTGTAAGTGCTTGTTTTTGTTAAAGGAACTGAATTTGGACATTTTAAGGCTATGCCTATTTGAGCATGATTATTTAGAATCAAGATGCCCCAAGATGATCCATTAGAAGTCAGGCACTTATTCAAAGCCTTGGACTCTCAATCAAAATATTGAGGAATAAATGTACACTTATGTTTTAAGTTAAAGAAAAATAAAGTATTTATATACCATTTTTTGTGGTTCAACCATTTTAACTAACTTTTTGGATTCCACTGCAAATTTTCACCAAAAGCTTCTTTAAAGAGTAGCCAAACATCCCCTGCTTCCATTTCTTTACCTTTCTTACTCTGTAACCCCTTGACTCAAGACTTCAGCCATCTCAAACAGTTCCCCTGATAACCTAACTACCAGAGCCAGCGGCCTACTCTCACCTGTCATTGATTTCTTTTCCACTCCCTGTTCAGTCTGAGTGCAGGCCCTTACATTTTGCAGAAGCCTCCCAGCTAGGCCACTGCCTCCAGTCTGCCCTATACGTTGATGCCAGATTAATCTTCTCCCTAAAGTAGAGTTCAGTTCAGGTTCCCCAAGTCCTACAGGAAAGGCCTTGTGGGGTCTGGCAGGAGTAGGCTTGACAAAGAGGGGTGTGCAAGGGAGAGGAGGCAGGGCGGATGATGAATGACGAAGGAGATGCAGGGAGGGGCTCCAGAGCCTAGTTGGATGAACCATGTAGACCAAATCAGAGGAGTTAGCAGAAAAATACAAACTGTGGCCAAGGGGAATCCAGGGAACTTGCACCATATATGAAGAATGAAGGTTTAAAGTGAAGGGAAAAGCCATAGAGGGAAATAGAATTGGAGGACAGGAAGGTGGAATATAGTATTGAATGTGGTCAGAGTAATAAGAAGGCCCCAAACAGCAAGAAGGAGGGCTGGGGTTGGCTTTCGCTGAGTTACTCGGCCTGTGGTTTCTGGGTTGGGGTTGAGTTTAAGAACTGTGGTGCCTTCCCAGTCTTCTACCCATTTTAGGAGATTCCTTGGGCCTTCTTGATGGGACTGTTGATCAAGATGCTCTTCTTATCGGCCAAATGATGAGCAATTGACTCATGAATCTTGGTGGAAAAGAGCCAAATGGTTGGAGTTGACTCATTCCAACAGCAGTGCCTTGGAAAGCTTTCCTCTAGGTCCTGCTCCTTGATCCCAAGTCTAGTAGAAGTACTTGATTTCTCTTCTTCCTGAGACCTGGTTGTTTAGCCTTTCCTTTGATTCTGTGACCTCTTTCAAATTAATTAATTAATTCTGTTTGGGGCACAGTCATATGCCACCTGAGAGCACTGACTGACTCTCCAGCTTATAGAACAATCCTGCCCTAAGCCTACGGGGCTACTCTGTCCAAACATTCAATGATTCCCTGTGATCTGGAAAATCACATTCCTCACCATGGAATTCAGGCCTCCTAAAATACAATCGCCATCTACTTCTCAAGTTTATTTCCTACTATTTACCTACATATATCCTGCTCTCTAGTCAATAAATTACCATCTGGGGTAAATCACTATAGTAAAGGCTGACAGCAAATCACACCTCTTGGAGCCCACGCCTTTGTGGAGTCCCTCCTGCAGTGACTGGGCTTTGGCCAAGGGGACATTAGTAAACGTGAGAGAAGCAGAGGCTTCAGTAGTGCTTGTGCATTGTGCTTCCCCTTTTAGGACACTACTGCCACCATGTGATGGAATCCGGTCTAGCCTATTTGAGGGTAAAAGCATACTCACCGGGACTGGAGAGAGGTCCAGCTGTCCCAGCCCCCAGCAAGCTTGCAGCTGACGCCTCATGAGCACCCCAAAGAGTCAAATTGCGAGAAATGATAAATGATTATTATTTTAAGCTACTAAATGTAAGGGTAGTTTGTTACATAGCAGTAGGCAACTGAGACAGAAATCGTTCCCATCTCCTTCAGCAGAGCTACAAGCTCAGGAGATTCATCTTCTGTCTTCCAGGTTGTCTCCCAGCCACCCATTTGCCCACCCGCTTCACTGCAACAGAACATGGGCCTGGGGCAGCATCCTTCCAGCTTCCTACCGCAGGGTCCTCACTGCTTCCACCCAGTTTCCTTGCTGCTCCTCTAGCCTCTGCTTGGTCACCAAGTCAAGGCCACATGGTTTCATTCCTTTGTTATAGTGGCACCTGCATAACCAATTTCCATCTTGTACAAAATACTGTCATCATATTTTTTAATGTAATGCAGCATTTTGAAAATATGCTCTACATGCCACCTCTCCCATGAAACTTTCCTCCTGTACCTCCCTGTTTTTGAAACTCTCACAGTACTCTGAACTTCTCTTGTGGTATTAATGATCTACATCATATTATTTCCTGCCTTGTCATTGTCCTCTGGGTAGCTTCCTGTGTGACGTTTTACCAGATGTTAGAGCAACTGGACTCTGCAATCCCTGTGCTTTGTCAAAAGGGGGTCCCCAGACTAGGAGCAATAACATGACTTGGGAGTTTGTTGAAAATGCAACTCAGACTCCACCCCAGAAATACTTAAGCAGGATCTGCATTTTATGAAGACCTCCAGGTGATTTGAAGGCATGTTGAAGTTTGAAAAGCATTACTTTGATGCAATGCTATGCAGCTGCACCTCAGAATAACTTGGGGACTTGAAAAAATATCCCAATGTCTGGGTACCACAGCAGGTAAATTAAATTAATTTGCAGTCTGGGTTGAGATCCACTGTCCTAGAATAAGATTGACAGATTTAGCAAATAAAAATACGGAACACCCAGTTAAATTAGAATTTTGACAGTAAAGAACTTTTTAGTATGTCTCAAACATTGCATGGGACCTACTTATACTCAACAATTTTTTGCTGTTGACCTGAAATTCTAACTTAACTGAGCATCCTAGATTTTATCTGGCGGCCCTACTCCAATGTTAGCCTGAGGCCATGAGAAGTTTTCAAACATTGCTGTGCAGGAGAATCACTTAGAGGGATTTTATCAACACAGAATCCTAGGCCCCCATCCTCAAGGCTTCTGGGTCAGTGGAGCTGGAATGAGGCATAAGGCTTTGTATTCCTGACAAGTTTTCTGGGTGAACCCAAGGACTTGGGAACCACTTTTGAGAACCATGGGTCAAGCATTAGATCTGTCTGAATGGATACCATGGCCATCTTCATCAGCAGTAGCGAATGTGGAAAAACCTTTTAATGGAGATAAGGGTTATGATAGGGTCAAGTACCTGGGTAAGAAATATGTTCCTCATTGGACCCAATGAGCTTCCAGTGTACCCCTCCCTCCGGGGTGGTTGAAGCTTGGCTTATCTATGTCCAGGAAGATGGCTCTAAACCAAAGCTGTCCTATAGACACACAATGTGAGCCACGAATATTTCTTAAATTTTAGGAGTTATATTAAAATACTTAAAGAGACAGGTGAATTAATTTTAGTAATAAACTTTAATTTTAACTCAGTATACCCAAAATCTCATCATTGTAATCTGTAACAATTACAATTATCCATGAGATCACTGACATTCTTTTTTCCATACTAGATCTTTGAAATCTGCTGTTTGCTTTATGCTTACATCACATCTCAGATCAGACTAGCCACATTCCAAATGCTCAGTAGCCATGTGTAGCTAGGGGTTGCCTATTGAATTGAAAGGTGCTACTCGAAACCACTGCCTGACCCTGAACCTGAAGGCAATGCCTTGCTCCAGATACCACACTCTTCTCTGGCCATGAACTTGGGCTAGTTCCCAGACCAGTTGTGCCCTGTGATTTTTCCTCTTCTCAGATTCCTAGCTCTGACCTCCACCTTCTCGCTCCTGTGCCCTTGCTCAAGGGCAAAACCACATGAATGGAGATCTCAATGCCAACAATAATGCCAGGCATAAGGGGACCTTGTTGCCCATCCAGTGTAACCTGAGTGTCTGAAACGCTGCGTGAGTCCACTGAGTCCTTCCTTTGAAAAGGTTTTCCTACCACACCGGAAGCTTAATCAAAGTCTCAGTCCAAGGATCTCTGCTGAGGCCTTGTTCCACCTAGTTTTAAAATCATAAGTGCCAGAGAAGCTAACATTTCTCTAAGATAACTTGAATCCTATAGCTTCTATTTTAAAGGAAACTAGATCTGTTTAGGTAACACAAGTAAAAGAGAAGACAGGTCACCAAAAGGTAATTGGCCAAAAGTCTTAAGTTCCTGAGTAAAAAATAAACAGGGTCCTGTACTTGAAGCCATTATTTATACATTTTTAATATATTTTTTCACAAGTCAGTGGCATATTTTTTCCATACTTGACACTCTTTTAGTTGTAAAGGTGTCAAAGAGTTTAGTAATTTTGCAGTTGAAAGTCAAAAATAAATTATCAACCATACTACTTTATGAGACAGAAAAGAACTATGCACTGATTTTCTGGGTGTTAGTTCTATTTTCCTAGCCTAGGAAGGTTCAGATAAATTTCAGCTGGGGGACATCTGAGGTCTGGACCTTGGTTACTTTAATGGCACGTAGAGAGTTCTAAAGCTAGGATCACTGCTGTGATCTGGAATTAGGGTTGAGGTCCTGAGACTTGGGTTAAATTTAACCAAGATCATTAACTAGATGAATTTTCGGCTAAGACTTCAACTGTAAACAATCTGACAGGGTGATTGGCAGCCTCTCATTATAGAGGCGTACTGATTAATTAACACAGAGCTTAATTAATTTTGTAAGGCAAAGAACAGTATTTCTTTGCAGTGAAAATCAATATTGGAATACTTGGATCCCAATCTCGGAGTTAATTTCACTCAGGTATTTAGCTCACTTTAAATTCACACTTCTTAGTAAATGTTATCTTCTTCCAACTATTAAGGTTAATTGGGAATATTTATGATAGTCTACCTGAAGTTATTTTTGGAAGACTGGAAGTGTAAATAAAGATATTCTTTTATTCTCGCTTTGATTTCAAAAGCATATTTCTATTACTGTACTGGTCAGGATATTAAGCTACACTGCAAAAGATAAAGCTGTAGATAGAAACTTTGGAGAAATTCACCCCACCCCCCACGTTTGGTAGGAATTATCTCAAGGTTGTTCTCAGTGAACATTTAAAACATTTTGTCATTGTCAAAGCTTAGAGAATTATTTCCTTAAATATTGGAGTGAGTCTTCAGGCTCCACAGTCAGGAGTTCCTTCCTTTGGCACATGACTTAGTGGTCACCTTTATTCTGTAAATAAACCAAGAATGGGAGGTTTTCTGCAGCCTGCAAAAGTAATTCACTGGGAGAGTCTGGAGAGAAATCAGAGGTTGAAAACGGAAGGACTGGGGTTCCTCCTCCGCCTGGGGAAGAGACGTGATGCCGGCCGAGAAGCTCAAGATGAAGACCGAGCTACCTGGTGGTCGCTTGGGCCATCTGAAGTCTGGGCTCAGGCCAGCAGACGGAGGTGCTCGCTTCCCTGAGGAAGACAGTGACTGATGTGGCTCTGACAGCTGTGCAGCAGAGACACAGAGAGAGATGGGACAGAGCAGGAGGTGGCCTCGTGAGAAAAGGGGCTCTAGGACAGTCCTGTAGAGGGGCCAAGAACTCACTGCAAGACCAGAAGCTTAGGGAGGACTCGGGAGCAGCTTCTTTTTTCCCTCTGCTAAACCAAGAGCTAGAGCATAGCTTGAGGGGCCCTGGAAGGGCACAGTGAAGAGCAGAACGGAAATGACTCTGCCCTGAGAGGCTCAAGGGGACTGTGGGGAGCAAGCAGTAGGAAACAGGTGCAGGACTAACTGAGCGTCCTGCCACACCTGCAACCCACAACACTGGACTTGACATCTGTGAGAAACGTATTATGCTTTAGCTTGCAGAGCAATTCTCTCTAAGGCACTTGAGTAGTTATTTGGTTAAGCCAAGCTTTTAAGTAAATATCACTCCTTCAGGGCCATAGAGAGGGGAGCAGTAACTCCCTAGGGCTCAAATGTGAGGGTGTCAGTGAGCCTAAAAGTCCAGGGAGAATCAGTGATGTGAGACCAGAGGGTATGTGGTACTGGAGGGAGACTTCCAGGGTCAGCTGTGGACCCCTGAGGCCTCACGCCTGCTTTGTTACTGAAGCCAGCTGAAATGCGACTCCCCAGGTGTCTGTGGCCACTTGATACCACACATGCATGTCCTGTGCACACAAAGGGGAATTTCCTTGGCTAGTAAAGATAAGCCGTGACCTTGGTCACTCTCTGTTTTCAGGAATAGGATGATTTCTTTACAGACTTTAAACTGATTCACCTGTTGGAACTTCCTAAATATCTTCCTTTCGGATTTCTAATGAATTATTATTTCACCATTCATCATTATAAAAACATACATATACAAGTTTTAAATGGCTCCGTATGAGTCAGATTATGTAATTGGTTAATTAGACTTCTGATTGAATCCTATTTTCATGGCGTTATGAAATTTACAAAGAAATCTGAGACTTCAAAGCTCCGTAAGTCCAGTTTTTCTCCCGACTCACTGGCTGTTTTTCCTCAATCTTAGCTACAGCCTCCTCTTTCTGTCATCTCAGTATTTCATCTTTACATTCATCCCCTTGATTATCTCATCCAGTTCTATAATTTTCCTATGCCTTTAATAATTCCCATATTTATTTCTATACATCTCTATCCAGTCTTGGACTCCGGACTCGCATAGGAAACTGCCTCCAGGTTAGATCTCTCTGTTGGATATCTGAGGCATTGTGAGTCATAAAAGCTTGAAAGGGAATGCTGCATGTCCCTCTAAAGCCTGCTCTTTCTTTCGTTACTCCGTAAAGTCAGGGTTGGAACTGTGACGGGGCGAACGGGTCCCAGAAGCAGACAGTTAAAGACAGCGCAGCTTGCTGGCCTTGGGAATATGTGGGGTTTTCTCCGATTCCAGCAGGAGAGAAACAAAGCAAAAAAGAACAAGACAAAACTGGAGCTGCCGGAGTAACACTAATATTGTCCCTCCCAGCTGCAGGGGGAGCGAGGGCAAGGGGAGAGATGAGGGACGAAAGGGAGCTGGGACAGACCACCTCAAAACGCAGGCCCTGTCTATACCCCGAAACCTTGTCCAGCCCAGCCTTCCCGCGGCCTTGCTCTGCCCACGCATCCCTCCCCCAAACTCAGAAACACCTGGAAGAAGCATTTGGCATAGACATCTCAGCTCCCCTTCCTCCCTCCACCTCCGTCCATGCCCCCTTCAGGTGGGGGAAGGGACCACAACCCAGAGGGAAGTGACATTTATTATTCCAGCTTCTGCTAAGTCAGAATGGACCAAGCTTATGCCAGGGGCAAAAAAGAGTTATGAAAATCAGAACATATTAGGGTCAAAGGAATATACCAAACTGTGTGCTTTCAAGTGGTATTTTTAATAAATAAGTAAAGAAACAGACAAATACATGAACATCTAGCTTTGCCCAGAGCAGCAACAGCAGCGTTTCAAAGCGTGACGTCCGGGGCTGACCTCCGGCTGGGTCACGGTGGCCCATCTGCCCCAGCGGGCCACAGGCGGGCAGCGTTTCTGATCGGCTGTTGCCGCTGCTCAAACCAGTAGGCACATATTTTGAATCTCATCCTTGGTTATGTCACGGTTTCTGTATCTATTATGTGAAAGGAGTCTTAGAAAAGACTCACCTGTTCAGACAGATTTGTATACACAAGTCGACACTCATATTGTTCAGAACTATTTGCGAAGTGTTTTACAAATGAACTCATAACAACCACCGGAGCTTCTTTTCCTACCATGACTTCTCCTTCCTCCCTTAGTAGAGATGGGCAAGAAAAAGACATGACCTTGGTCTATTACGCATGATTTGCTCCCACCTCTCTGCTTTAGCTCCTGTTAGATCCCAGCTCTGCCTGACCATTTACCTGCTTTGTGCCTTTGCCTGTGTCTCAGCTCAGGAGGCTCCCAGGCTCTCCCAGGATAACATGGTGCTTTTCCTCAAAACCCAGCTCCCCTCCTACCTCCTGTTGAGGCTTCCCTGGGACGCCACCTGAAGTCAATATTCATTCCTGGTCTTCTAGTGCTTATGAGCTCTCTTACTATTCAGCGATGATTTGTTGCTGGGAATATTTTAATTTATTACATAATTGCATTGATAGTTATTTTCCATGTGCATATGTGACACCCAGTTAAGTACAAATTCACTGAACTTTAAAATGATAAAAATTGACCCCAACGGTCAGCACAGCGGCTCACATACAGTAGCTGGATTGCTGTCCCAGGATGACGAGGGGCCTTTAGATACACTGCATTTTCCCCAGCGCAGAGTGCAGTGCAACACTCAGGGGCCCATGAAGTGCCAGTCTGTCAAGATCAAACGCCTTAATTTTCAGATCTGCATTCTCTTATCCACCCAACAAGTCCCAGGAAGTCTAGGAGGCTGTAGGTTTGGGGGAGGAGGAAGAACTTGGAAAATCTTCCCATATTAGGCACTCCTTAGGGTGACTTTGTGGGGGTGCTGTGGGCTGGGAAGAAGAAAGAAGAGAAAGATGGGCAGAAGCATCATGAAAAAGAAGATGGGAGCACGCCACCGTCATCATTCTCCAGTGCCTTCTTGATTTTATACCTCAAAAAATGAAATATATAATAACAAATTTCAATTAAGATTTCGATTATAAAGTGATATAGTAGACAGCAGTGGTAGGCAGAGTGATGGCCCCACAAAGACGTCCGTGTCCTAATCCCCGGGAGCTGTGAATACGTAATCTTACAGGGCACAATGGACTTGGCAGATGTGATTAACTCAAGGATCTTAAAGTGAGGGAGGTTATCCTGGATTATCCAATTGGTCAATGTATTCACAAGGTCTTCCCACAAAATGTTTGATGTATTGCATGTTATTGTAAGCAAAAAAGGGAGAGTCAGAGTCAGAGAGAGAGGTGCTGCTGGTTTTGAAGATGAAGAAAGGGGCCACAAGCCAAGAGATGCAGGCGGCCTCTAGAAAAGGAAGGAAAAGGCAAGAGCGGATTCTCCCCAAGAGCCTCCAGAAAGGACCTCAGCCCTGCTGATGTACTGATTTTAGCCCAGTGAATCCCACGTCAGACTTCCAAACTACAGAACTGCAAGATATTAAATATGGGCTTATAAGCAACCAGGTTTGTGGTAATTTGTTACAACTGCCATAGGAAACATACAATAACATGCAACACATCAAGTATTTTGTGGGAAGACCTAAGTGTGAGTCCAATGTAAGCTGGAGAGTTCAAGGTGAGGATTCCGTAAGTATACTGAATCAAGTGAGAAGGATTTTTAGGGCAAAGAGGAGGGGAAAAGGCACTCTCGTCCTTGGGAATAAATGGAGAAACAAGAGTGGGTGTGGGACACTACAAGTCATCTCACCTTGCTAGCAAACAACGTTGGCAACATGGCAAGAGATGAAGTGGGAAGGGTGGGGAGGGGGCTTCTCCACCTTGGGAGGGGCTAAGGCATTAAGCCCAAAATCATGAGGTCATGAGGGGGCACTGAAGTGTTTTAATGAATAGTGGTAGTGGTGGTGGTGGTGGTGTGTGCCTGTGTATGTGTGTGTATTAAGGGGCAGGAATGATACAATAAGATTTGTATTTAAAATATATATTACATATAATTTCCTTTTAGCAAATAACTCCCAAACAGAAATAAACAACAATGATTTCAAATATGAGCCCCAGTCTGAATGTCACAAGGTAGAGGCTCTTACGTGGGCACTTGATTTACTGCCAGAACTTCTTGGGCAACAATGTGTAGTATGCTCCAGGATGGGAGACTTCTGCCCCAAGCCCCTCCCCTCTAGTGGCCCCTCATAGAAAGAGGACCGCTTCAGTGATGGTTCTGATGGTGGTTTGGAGATGCTTTAGTCCCTATACAATTTCCATCAGACCAACCCAAGGCCCTTCCAAAAGATGCATAATACTAATACTTTATTTTAAAATATGAATAATCTTAAGTAAGGTGTGAACAGAAGCAGCTTCAAAATATCTGGTTACTTAAAATGATTTGTACATAGTGTGTCATAAAAATAGCAACCAGATGCTAAAGCTACAAGGGAAATTGATAAACATTGACCCCTGCCGCCCCAGTTCCAACTCCTAAGGCACATCACTGGACTTTTACATCTAAGGATGGTTTATGGATTCTCCTGGGCAGTACTGTGTAGGTTGCTAATATTTTATAATTCCACATTCGTGTTAGTCCTGAGTGGTTCCCGGCTCCCCTCCATACAAGATTTATTAAAATCACCTAGGTGATAGTACATTTGCAGAACTATGAAATAGTACTTCATATTGATTAGAATTACTGCTTTCAGGTCAAGTTTCCCAACTCCCCCCAGAAACGTGCATAGAAATCTCACTCTCACTTCTGACCTTGTCAGTTTCTTCTGGGCTATGGTGGAGCTTAAACACAAAATTTTTCTTAACTATTATTACTTCTAGTAACTTTGTCAAAAAATACTTGAAATACAGGAAATCACTTAGCTGTGTGGTGCTGGATTACTCACTGGGCCATATATCTTGTGTTTACCTGAACTAATGGGGTACATATCCCACTCCAAGAAGGGTTTAGGCGAGGAAGAGAGGTGACAGAGTCTCAGAAAGCAGGGCTGAGCCAGATCTCAGTTCGGAAGGAGGAAATGTGGTGTTTATGGAACCAACTTGCAAATGCAAACATGAGCAAAACAAAGCAATGTAACAAAGGATCCTCAACAGCTGGATTTCTTCAATGTTTAAAGTCATTATAAACATCCATGGCTAACTTTGGAACATGATTTGTCTATAAATATACATTTATCTATTTAATGGAACCATAAGGGTAAGTTAACCAAAACTTGCCTAAGAAACATTAACTTTCGCTTCTCCAGTTGGGTCCCAGTCTTCAAGGTCATCATACACACACACACACACACACACACACACACACCATTTTTCTTCCTCTTACTGGGTTGGGACTCAGTAATCATAGGATTCCCAGGATGATCCTGAAAAGCCCTCAGATACTGTGCAATGTGGGCTGCAGTTTTCCAACTCTGTTCAATGTGAGAGCGGTGGATCAAATAATCAGTGAAGTGGGTTTTTTTCCCCCAGCCCTAAAAGTTTATGAACTTTCATAGGGACACAGGGACCAACCTAAAAGAATTCCCAGTGGTCAAAGCTAGAATAATTTGAGCAACGAAATAAATAATGTGGTATTGAATTACAGCTCAGAGTATAAAATAAATATGCATGAGTCCATACGGCTATAAATAAATGATTGAATCGATAATAAATGGGAGAGAAGGAACAAAATCTTCCTTGTAGAATACTTGCAAATAATATGTGTAGATATCCTCCACCTCTCCAGGAGGTGAAGATTTATTCCCACACTCTCCCCTCCTCTCTGGGCACGGCCTGAACTCAGTGACTTTCATCCAAAGAAGAGTATGGACAGAGAAAACTAGTGACTGCCTTGGAGAAACCTGGCAGGCACTCCTTTGACCAAGTGATTAAAGTTTCTGTCCCTAGCACTAGGTCAGGTTATCATGAGCCCCCCCCCCCCCCCCCCCGAAAGGCACTTCACCTCTGTGGTCTTCCTTTACCAAACCCAGCACCAGTCTAGTCACGAGGAAAACAGACAAAACCAAGCAGAGAAATCCACAAAATAGCTTAGCAGAATTTTTCAAAACTACCAACGTCAAACAAAAACCAGAGAGGGCTGAGACACTGTCACCGACCAGAGGGGATTAAGAGACAGGACACTGAATTCAGTGTGGAACCCTGATGCGATCAACAGAAAGATATTAGGGGAAAACTAGTGAAATGTGTGCACAGTCGAGTTTAGTTGCTAGTTACGGACAACGTTGACTTCTTAGTTTTGACAAACGTATCGGGGTACTGAAAGGTGTGAGTATGAGGGGACACCCGCTGAAGGGCTTAGGTCTGTACTGTCTGTAACTTTGTCCTAAATCTAAAATTACTCCAAAATAAAAAGTTAAATTATAAACAACAGTAACAAAAGTTTATGAACTTAGAGTGCAAACAGAACCTTCTTTAAAAGCAGCAGCAGCTCCCCACCCCCCTTATACCTCTGCTGAGAGGGGTGCAGTGTTGGGAGCCGAGTGCTGGGGTGCAGGCCCCGCGCCCCCGGGTGCGTGGAGCAGCGAGCGCGCGCCTGGGCGCGGCGGGAGTCCAGGCTCCTCCCCAGAGCCACCCAGACGCCGGACTCTGCCCGGGGCGCGCCCTGCGGGTGGAGCCCAGTCTGTCCCGGAGGAGCTCGGGGCGCACCCGGGCCCACCCAGCGGGAGATCCCGGGGAGCGAGCACCGCCGGCCCCCGCGCGCCCAGAGCGCCCTCCAAGGCGGGAGAGCTGCGGACCCGGGCGCGCGCCGGGCGACCCCCAGGTGAGTGGGCTCCTCCCCGCAGCCCAGCTCACCAAGGACATCTCCCCGAAAAGGCCCGTGAGAGGAGAGTGCGCCCCAGGGAAAGCTGTCTTCTGCGAGTGCCTGGGCGCGAAGTTTCTGCTCCTCCGGGAGGGGACAGTGGCTTCCCCTCCCCACCCCCGCTCCAGGAGGAAAAGAGTGAGTCCTCGGGCGCCCCATGCACACCCCATTATTTAGGGTTTCTGCTTGCTCAGCTCAGGGCCTGGGAGAAAACCCTCCGGAAAACTCGCTTTCACCTGTGAAGACCCTCATCGCGGCTCTGACAGGTCACTGCGCCCGCAATTTATTTTATTTCTTATGTCCCTTTTTGAGGTATGCATTTTATTTTTTTATTTTTTATTGCCGAGAGTATGTTTAAGAGCCCAGAGGAATGAATGAATGAGGTTGGTTGTCTTACCCTTCGTTGGTTCGTGCTGGCTTCTGCAGCTGCAGGCCCAGCCTGCCCAGGTGGCCCTGGGGTGTTCCAGCTGGAAGTTGCAGAGCCCTGCAGTCGTGCAGAGGCGCAGTGCCCTGCAAAAGGGGCGCTCAATAAATATTGGCTTACTGTGTCTTACTAAGAGGGTAATGCAGGACCCCCCCCCCGGGGGGGGGGGTTGTTAGATGAGGTGATGTGGCTGTGGTTTTCAACTTTCTTCCTAAGGAAAAACAATTCTATATCTGTACATATGTAAAAATCAGAAGAATCAATTAGCCCTGAACATAGCTGAAGCTGTGTCTGTGCCATTACACCGCAGTTCTTTTATCTTAGGGATCCAGGCCTCCTCCACTTTCTTGGTTTATAGACTAGATGAAGCATCGAAATACAGAGGGGAATCACTGTATTCTGCACTTGCCATAGAAAAAGATAATCTGTCCTTTTGATGTTACCTAATGCTATTAAATATTCAGCTCTGCAGAAGTCAGGTCTGCCAGAAATGTGATCTGAGCTGGAGTCTCAGGTACCCTGATGGACACAATCGGTGCTGTTGTTTCCCGCTGGGCTGTCCCTCCTCCTTCCCCTAGAGGGTGAAGGTGGCTGACAGGGAGGAATTTGTGCCTAAGGCTGGGAATGCCCTCCCCGTGGCTCCTCAATTTACAGAAGGAATGAAAACAGTTTCACTTCCTGTGACCCAGGCGAACTTCATAAGAAGGAGCCCAACTTTGTGATTTGCTAAATGACTTAAACCTGCTCTAACTGCAAAGAGGCTTGTGGAACAAATAGATACTATTTCAGTTGAATTATTTATTCACCTTGATAGTCTGTGAATCAAAACAAGCCTGTTATTGGTTAGCTGAGTGATTTATAATGTGCTGGACTGTGGGCTTGAGTCCTAATCCAAGTTCTGGCCAAAGATGAAAAATATAAGCTGTGTTTGGCCAAAACTAAAAGATGAGGTGTATGTTTACTTGTCTGGGGTAAGAACTGAAAAGGGGGGAAAACTGAAGATTTTGGAGGGAATTTAAAAGTCTTTGAAAGTAGGTGTTTCAAATCTTGTGAACTGAGATACTTACATCAAAATTACATGGCCATGTATTGATGAAAAAACATTCATGATGGCAAAATGTTACTATCAATTTAATTACATGGTTAAGTGAATTTACATTTTGCTAAGCATGAAGATGTTCCTGCATTTGGAAAACAAGAGCCTGTGTTTCCGTTCAGTTTTAGAAAATATTTGGTGTATCTGGGTTTTCAGCCTATTAATGAATTCACTGAACCAATATTTATTGAGTGCCCCTTTTGCAGGGCACTGTGCTCTGTGTTGGAGACACCAGGGGGGATCCAGCCCTGTGTAAATAGCGCACATTCCTGTCCTCGTGGAATTTACACAACACTGGAATCCTCCAGGACACCTGAGATCATAGATTAGGCACCACATCCGCGATCATCAGCTTTGACAGTGACTTCAACCAGCTTAGTTTCAGACCACATCTTGTCTTACACTGATTTAAATAGTCAAATCTAAAATGTGTAAAGGAACTTACGTGTTATTCGGGCCAGTGGCTTTCTTTTTCTCTTTTAATCTTTCAAGCTTGTATTTAAGGGCAGTGATCCAGGATGGATTTTAGATCTTGTGGAAAGCAGCCACGTCCACCGACTGTACACAGTTCTCAGAAGCAGCGATCCTCTCCCCCAGCATGTCTGTCCCAACTTTCTCATCTCCCACTACACGCTGTGTTTGAAGTTTTTAAATTCCATACCCCACGGGAACCAGTTTAGAAGAGCCCCAGACCAAGCCATCTGCTTGGATGGCCCCGATTCCCTCCAGCTTTGCATTCCATCTCATCCCAAGGCTTCACGTCTAATAAGATGGGAGACTTGGCACAAGTGCAGGTTCTTGCCTTTCTTTGGCACGCTCTGCAAGGTGTTCTTCTCTTAGCCTCCTTGCTTATCTTGTCTTCTCCTCATCAGATCCAAAGAGATCAGTGTCCCCATCGTCTTCACTCTCTGCAGCTCCACTTCCTGTGTGTCTTCCACATTAGCAGGGCCATGCTCGCCCCAAGCTTTCTTTGCGCCTGGCAGCCTGGCCTTTTCCTTTTCATAGGACCTGATGTGATTATACCAGCATGGGGCATGATGCCAGTTGGCAGGTGGGGGGCCGGAGACTGCTTCAGATCCTGCCACATCTGCTCGTGGTGGCACGTACCGCTCAGTGTAGTCCACCAGGTAGATCTTGGGCACCTGGGGACCCGTGGGGCTTTTCAGGCCTCCAAAACCTATGGTGTCACTGACCCGGGAGCTGGGGAGCAGCAGAAACAAGAGGCGTCCAGGCAGTCGGCGCCGAGCACTAAGAGGGGAAAAGTGGTTTTCTCTTTTGCTTAGGTTAGGAAGAACTTAGGAATCACGGGTGCTGGGTTTAATCTTATGAAATATTGAGATATTAAACCTAAAATAGTTAAATATCAATTTCATGCAAATTAAATAAAAACTAAACTTTTAGTAGTGGATGCCAGTAAATGAATGAATGAAAAACTTTAACTTGAGAAAATTCTATTCATTAAATTATTTTTCTTGTATATTAGAAAAATTTGACTGCAATTATATTTCTCCCCAGAGGAAAAGAGTGGCTTTATTCAAGGCATTCTTGACCCCACTTTTTTTTTTTTTAAAACAGTTTAATTAGAGGTATAATTTACATACTAAAAAATTTATTCAAGTGTATAATTCAATGATTTTTAGTAAATTTACAAAATTGTACAACCATTACCACAATCCAATTTTAGAACATTTTCATGACCTCAAAAAGATCCCACGTGCCTGTTTCCAGTCACCACCTTCAGCCCCAGGCAGCCACTAATCTCCTTTTTGTCTCTTTAGATTTGACTTTTCTGAACACTTTATACAAACGGAATCATACAGTACATAGTCATGAGCATCTGGCTTCTTTCACCTAAAATAATGTTTTTGAGGTTCACTCGGGTTGTGAACTGGTTGGTTTCTTTTTATTGCTAATACTCATTCCATTGTATGGCTGTAACACATTTTGTTCACCGGTTGGTGGACATTTCTGCAATTACATTTAGGTGGTAAGACAGACACGTTGGTCTAGCTTCCACAGCAGCATAATTTGAAAATAACTGATGGGAGCCAACCTCTTATTTGTGTTTATGAAAAACAGATTCCTGGTTTGGATTACTGACCTTTCCTGACTGAGACATAACTGTGATCTTTCTGTGATACACCCATGAAAATTGTGAATGGTGAACCTTGTGCTGATAGAAAGAAGCATCAGTCATTCAGTCTTTTAAAAGTCCTTTTTAAAATATGTTTTTATTGATTTTTTTAGAGAGGGAGAAAGAGAGAGAGAGAGAAAAACATTGATGTTGAGAGAGAAACATCAATAGGTTGCCTCCCATATGGCATCCCAACCAAGGACCGAACCCACAACCTGGGTATGTGCCCTGACCAGGAATCAAACTAGCAACCTTTAGGGGCAAGGAATGATGTTAAACCAACTGAGCCACACTGGCCAGGGCCATTCATTCTCTTAGGTTGGACTTGAAAGGTGTTTAGCTCTTGACATTAATGTTTGTAAAGAAGATACATCTCCTTTGATATGTTTTCATCCCAAATGTATAGATTTAGAGTAAGGGAATTTGGGTGATTCTTAGACCTAACAGTGATCACTGAGTTACTCTTCAAAATATGAGTGCTTCTTAGTAACATATTTTAGTGGCACACTTAACGTAAAGCATGAATCATCTGTACCCTTTAGCCAAAAATTGGCAGAGAGTGTATCTGGACTTACATGCTTTTAGTTTTATTATTCTGTTGTTTCTATGTCTGTGCTAAAGAATGAAACTGATATACCTGTTCATTTATTTACAAAATCAGGCACTAGTTTGAGCTCTTAGATCAGAGAAAATCCAAAACAGAAGAAATGTCACTCCTTTTCCCTCTGTGATTTTTTAGGAGCTAGACCAAAATTATAAATGATCCAAGTTCCTGTGAGGCTGTGCTGTTTTTCTGTAGTCTATAGAACAGAGCAAATAAGAACCTTCTAACGCTGCCAAAGCGTAGGCCTTGGTATGCCTCTCTTAGTAGTAAGGAATCTTGAGCAGCAAGCAGTCAATCAGAGCTGTTTTTGTATAAACCCAGTCACCCTGCTTTGTGCCAACTACTAAGTGGGCAATTCATTTTAGGAGGTTACACTTGACAGCTTATGCTTAAAGACCTTCTCAAGGAGAGTTCCCTAGTTGAGTAGAAACCCTTCTCTAAAAAGTTGGCAGATTCTGTGACACTAAAGAGAGGACACTATGTCTCTGAATGCCTGTAAGTTGCTGCTGAAATTGCAGCTTCCTATTGGGGGGAAAAGTACACTAGCATAACTTGGAGGTCTATTTTATTGACAACTTAGACTGCAAAGGATTCTACCTTTCAAACTTCTAAAATTTGAAAACAAGAGAGTCTAGGTTAAATAATACAGTTTTCCAAAACTGACTATGCTTCCTTGGAGCTGAATTTTTCTGTTTGAAATATCAAAGCAGCTTGCTAAAACTCCTGGGTGGAAACACAACTCTTTTGATTATGTGTCTAGTTGAACTGATCCATCTCTGTTGGCAACGTCTTTTTTTTTTTAACTTGGTAAGGGTTTAGACATTCCGAGGACAGATGCACTTTTGTGGCCGTACACTGACAGTTTCATTTCCATTGTCTCCTAAGAGTCATGTACCAATTACAGGAATCCATTGGCACCCTTTTCACTTTCGTAGACTTTGAGGTCGGCGTGGACACTCCCTTAGAAGAAGACTCCATCAGCACTGAGCTGTAAGCATCTCCTCAATACTTTGATGAGCTCACTCATCATAAAATTTGTTGATGTGATTCAGTATAAGGAACTTGGTTTTGGTATAAAGAAATAGATGTTACCTCTCACCCTTGTGTTTTGTCTGTTATCCCCTGGATTTTGGTAGGATGCTGCCCTCGGAGCAGTCTGACATCTTCCTGGAGCCAGAGGGTGGGTGGAGGCCCGGCTGCCTCAGGCGGTGGCTACCTGAGCAGGCTCCGTGGCCACTGCCCCAATAGGCTGCGAGAAAATGGGTAGCTGTGAGGAATGATAACATGCTGTGCATCTAGAAAGTGATTAGGAAAGCAATGGCTAGATGAGACAAGGAGCTGTAGGTTCACGAATTAGATTTAAATCTTGTTGCAAATATTTTCAGATACTTTTTATATATTTCTTCCTACTCTTCCACCTTAGTAAATAATAATTATAATTAACTTTCTTGAGATGTTTAGATTTCCCTTGTTTCTATCCCCACATTGATTGTCAGGCTCCATTGACTGTTCTTGCAACAGCAGTATTCTACCTGCCTATCAGCAGCCCAGTCACCAATGCTTGAACAATCCTGAGTACATCACTGGTTTTCTTTTTTGGCCGTATTTACTTTTTGAGGGGTCAATAGTTCGAATGGAGAAAAGCAAATCCAGCTAATCATGGCTTCCAGTTAGTTCTGATAAAGTCAGTGAAGGTCCTTGGATTCTGAAATCTCAATTGTATTTTGCTTTTTCTAGGGTACTATTGGATTCTTATTTTAAAAATAGAAGTATATAGATTCACCCTTTTTAGTGTAGAGTTCTGTAGGTTTTGACAAATGGTCACAGTCATGGAACCACCATGACCATCAAGATATAGAACAGTTATATCACCCATCTTCCCCTCAAAATATCTCTTGGCTCCCCTTTAGCTCCTCCCCCACCCCCCAGACTCCAGGTAATCACTGATCTGTTTTCTGTCTCCAGCGAATTTTCTAGAGTGTTATATAAGTGGAACTATAGAGTATGTAGCCTTTTGGATTTGGCTACCTTCAGTCAGCATAATGCATTTGAGATTCATCCATGTTGTGTGTATCAGTAGCTTATTTTTCTGTGTTGATGAGTAGGGTTCCCCTCTTGATGAATATTTGCATTTTTTCTAGTATTTGGCAATCATAAACATTTGTGTTTTATGGAACATAAACTTTCATTTCGCTTGGGCAAATACCTAGGAGTGGAATTGCTGGGTTGTACAGTGTACGCTTAACTTCATAGGAAACTACCCAAGCGTTGTCCACTGTGGTGGCACAGTTTTCATCCCCACCAGCAACAGACAGGACTTCCAGCTCCACACCCTCACTCACACTTGGTATTGTCTGTTTCCCCCCCTTGCTGGATAATTTTTAAAACTAAGTAAATTATGTTGAAGCTAAAATATTCCAGGATGAGTTTAGGAAGTTATAACTATTTTATATATTCCTGAACTTTTTACTCAAAATATTTTATAAAGCCACAAGAGAAATTTTCCAAATGGACACCTTCCTTGTAAATGTTACAAACAACTGAGATATATGGAACTGACATCTGCTTCTTTTCATATTTTTTTCACTCACAAGTCATAAGTGGCTTTTGAGTTGATTGTTAACAGAGAAGGTCAAAGCGGAAGGAATAATTGACTGATGGGAGTGAGGGATAGGAATTGAGTGGGGTCATCTGGGCTTATCATTGGTACTTTCAAATGATGTCCTATAAGCAAATGTCCACAGTTAAGTTGTGAATTTAGGCATTTAATATTCCTTAAATGTGTATTATGGGTCAGATACTCCAGTGAGCACTTTTTATGTGTTATCCCATTTAATCCTCATGTAACTCTGTAGGGAAGTTAGCATTGTCATCTGAATTTTTCACTTGAGGAAACTGAAGCCTAGGGAGTTTTAAAGCTTTCCCGAGGCCACCCAGCTAGGGGAGAAGGAGGACAAAGTCTTGTGGGCAGACCAATCTAGTCCAAAGCCCTGATTTTAAGCCATGAGTTCATACTCCTTCAGCTTGTGGGGTAAATCTGTTGGGACATCAGTGTCTGCTCAGGTCCCTGAAGGCCACACTTAGGAGCTCACACTAGGAGGTACTTGACTATTACTTAGTGACTCACTTTGGAAAACTCTGATTACCAAACTAGCTTGGGCTTAAGAAACTAGGCTTAGAAATTCATTCAGAATGCAACAGGAGTTGTAAGTTGGAAAGAGCCAGCGTACTCACAGGTTGGGATTCATGACCATTATGAACTAGCTGTCTTTGCTTAATTGTGTTGAGCCTCATTTCCTCATCTGTGAAATGGGGCTAATACACCAGCCTCTCAGGGTGTTCATGAGGATAATTAAAGGCAGCATACCCTAGCCTGCATGTGGTGGGTATGCAACAGACCCTGGGTCCTGCTCCCCACCTCTCCAAATGGGAAGGGATCCATGTGATTTGCCGCCCTTTGCAGTTTAGTTGTTATATGGGCACTGGGTGAAACTGTCAGCTGTTTTCAAAATTTTCAAATTATACCAATGAACTATGCAGATAGATCATTTCTTTGCAAAGATACCTGGATTTGGGATCTATCTCAAACCTGAATTTATCTGGGTTCAGGGGATGAAGTCAATTTATGACCTTAGAAAACTTATATCACTTGTTTGTGACTTGGTTGCATTATACACACATATATAGGGATAGAGATAGAGATATACAGATAATAACTATAAACAGTGTTTTGTAATGATTAATTTTGAGAGTATATGGAAAATGATTTCTTGGTAAATGACACAGCACTTTTTCAATTGTCTATATTTATATATTGTGTTTGTAGCAATATTTCAATCTTTTTCCCCTCAAAAGGAAATTGCTTTTACTTCATATCTAAGAGTTTTGTATAGCATTGGCTATGAGGTAAATATATGTGTATATACAAATAAGCAGCATTTGCAAATGAATAAAATTAATTCTGCTTTTAAAATCTTAGGTTATTACTTGAAAACTGTAATTACTTGGGCTCAGTGTTAACATGCATGTCTTTTGATATGCTGTGCATCACTTTTCAGGTAAATTGCACAGTCACATGAGATTTAGCTAGCTGACACTGGATGTCACCATTGTGCTGTGTAATGTGGATGCAGAACAGGTATGCTCTTTAATATTCAGGAGATGGTCTCTTCAAGGGTTTGGAGATATGTTAGCTTCTTCCCCCTTATATAACCTAAATACCCTTGTAGCACTTTTATGGTAACTAACTTTTTCAGTTTCTAATATCTAAGCTCTATATAATAGTAATCAAGAATGATGAAACGATATTCAATATTATTAGCTCAGACCTGGGAAACTGAAAACTCAGAAACAGTGTCCCAACCAATCGGGGATCTTGGTTGTAAACCTGAGTAAGTGATTCTGGCTAACTTAGGCAGAAAAGGAACTTACTGGAAGGATATAGAGCAGCACCCAGAATTAATGGCAAAAACTCCCAAAGATCAGGCTGTAACAAGAGCAGAATAAAGTCCTCCTGGCATTGCCACTGGTCACTGGATACCTCCACTGGCATTCCTGCCTGCACGCAAAGCACTGCCCTGTGCCAGCCCCCTTCCTGCCCCAGAAGAGTAACAGGTTTTCACCACCTCCAGCTTCCAGGAGCCCGACAGCCAGTCCCTTACTGGCATTTCCAGGTGACAGTACTCGGATGGCTGGGTCTAGGTGCTGTAGACTCATACAGATGGAGATTCCGTAGTTCTGGGAAGGAGATTCGAGTGCTGAGTGGCCAAAACATGCCAAGCACGCACCATGGTGCTCTCCAACCAGCTCCCACGGAAATGAATTGAGAAGACTGCTGTGCCGTCACCTGGGCCTTGTGGGCCCTTCCCTGGGCTCACCTGGAGTCCGTTGCATTTGTCTTGACTTCGCTGTACCCAGCCTTTCCTTCAACCCCGAGGGAGCCTTAGCAGCCAGGCCGAGACCTGTTTTCTGTGGCTGTGGAGACAGCTCTTTAGGCAGATTGGAAGTCTTGAGTTTCAGGCAATTTTTAAAAAATCCCTGGTACATTAAAAGGAAAAGAAAAACATAATATGCTACATTGGGTTCCTTGCCTGCAGACTATGACTTGAAGCAACTCCCAGCCTCTGTTCTTTCCTCCCCGCTTTGCCTGGAATCTTCTCCCAGATGGCCACAGCGCTTCACTTCTTTTATTCAAGCCTGTTGCTTAAATGCCACTTCTTCAGATTGGCCTTCCCTTACCACATGACACCTCCTATTATTCTGTTCCCTGCTCTGCTTTTCTTCAGGACACTTGTTATCGCCTCTCACTATGCTCCCTGTGTACTTACCGATTTGTTTATGTGTGTCTCCCACTCTGTACTAAAAGTCCCATGAAGGCAGGGTCTCTGGCTCACTTCTGTGGCCACAGCTCTTAACACAGCTTTATTCAATAAATATTTAACATATGAATGACTGAATTAAGGGTTAAGGAAAGAAACACCTTTGTTGGAATCTCTAGATCTAAACAGTGCCTGCACCGGTGTCCTAGGGCTGCTATGACAAAGCTGCAAACAGTAGCTTAAACATAGTCATTTCTTGTCTCACAGTTCTGGAGGCTGGAAGTTCAAGGTAAGTGTTGGCAGGGTTGGTTCCTTCTCAGGGCTTTGAGGGAGAATCTCATGGTCCAGCTTCTGATGGTTCTCTGGCAATTTGGGGCATTCTTTGGCTTGTAGAAGCATCACCTTGATTGCTGCCTCCATTTCCCCTTTTTATGAAGACACCAGTCATATGTGATTAGGGGTCCACCCTACCCCAGTATGACATCATCTTAACATATTACATCTATAGTGACCCTATTTTCAAATAAGGTCACCTCCTAACGCACTGAGGGCTAGGACTTCAACATGTGAATGGGAGAGGGGACAATTCAACCCATAACAGTGCCTTATGCATGTTGATTGTATAATAGGTAAACCATCCCACTGTCATTAAACAGAGAAGTAGACCCCATCACATTATTCTGGGTGACCAGTGATGTGTTGCTTTATCACAATTCACAATAATATATATGAATTGCTTTATAAATTGTAAACTATTCATTAGATGATAGGATAATCAGTTGGGGTGTTGATGGATTATAGATGCTTTCTCAAGAAAGAACCAATACCATGGACTTGCTAGTCTTTAAATTCCCCCAAACAGATCTTTTTATAGCCCAGTTCAATCTGCAGACTGTTTAAAATATTACCTGGTTCTACTCTACCACTAATAATTTCATATTTTGTTTACTCATAGGATGAACACGTACAAATCATTTATTATGTACTAGGCACTATTATAAGTGCTTGAGAAATGTTAACTCAAACAATTCCATTTTAAATTTCTGGTTTATTATTTATATTATTAATTATTAATGTTATTACTATTATCTGAATTTCACTAATAAGGAAACAGAGGCACAGAGAGGTTAAGGAACTTGTTCAAGGACACACATCTACAGAGTGGCAGGGTCAGGCCATGAAACTAGATAATCTAGCTCCATACCCTTTCTCTGTAGAAAGCTCTTTCTTTATAGAAAGCCTCATGGAAAAATTCAGTGTGAGAATGAACAAAGCAGAGCTGCTTTGGTTCAAGTGGAGACGACAAAGCCCAGTCCGCTCAGCACCTCCCCTTCCCCCTGGGAGCCCTGCCTGCACAGCCCTGATCTAGGAAATAACACCTCTTGGAGCGATGCCACTTGTAAGCTGCCTTCAATCCACCCTAGCAGAAAACAAATAAAATTCGTTTCTCACTTTAATTAACTGATTGTGTTTTATGTTGAAAATTTTATCTGCCTAATCTACTTCTGGCAGAAATAAAATGCTAAGATGGATTTTCCCCAGGATGGTAATGCCATATGGCAATTGGACTTTGCGGGCTTAAGTTCCCCTTGGGTTTCTTTATACAAATCAAGGACTGTGGTTGCAAAAGTTTGTGAACCAAAGAAAGAAATGGAATTTGATTTTATATGAATAGAGTTGGATATAAACCTTGCAACCAGCTAGGCATGAACTGCCCTCTCTGTTACCAGCTGCTAATCTTCTGTGGTCATCAATAATATAAAATAATAGGAGCAGCAATATCAGCAGTTGCTGTCCATTGAGCGCCTTCTACAAACAGGGATTAAAAAAAATCTTTGTTTTTACAACTCTAGGTGTTTTCACTCCTATTTTACAGATATGTAAGATGAGGCTAGGATTTTATGGAACTTGTTCAAGATGGCCCAACAGTGAGTGGAAATAGCCGTGATTAAGGAGCTGCATTTCTTGATATTAAGAATAAATAACACAAAAGAAAAGATGTTCTTGCGTGTATAACATGAGGCCCATTGTGATTTTCAAATTATGAAAGACAGAGGAATCAGTGGGATCCATTCTTAAGAGTGATTACTTCCTATGGTGAAATGCCTGTTATCATTTGTTCTTGTACACAATGTATAACATAGTAAAAAGAAAAAAGAAGGTGGTAAATCCATCAAGTGGGGATATAAATCAAGGCAGAGTGGACTAGGGAACCAAAACCAACTCAGACCAAACTGATGTTTTGCTTGCCTCTGTTTTCCCACTGGTTTTGCTCCCACCCCCTGCCAATCCCTAACCTAGGATTTTTCTGTCAAGGAGCAGATGACAGTTAATATATTAAACATTGCTTGTCACATATTTTCTCTGTCATACTCAGTTCTGCTGTTTGTAGTGCTAAAGCAGCATAGACTCTATGTAAACGAATGGCCACGATTACAGTAAAGCTTGATTTAGGGACACTAAATTGAAACTTCATGTAATTTTCATGTGTCATCAAATGTTTTTCTTTGGGGGTTTTTTGAAAGATTGGAATTTAAGAACCATTCTTAGGTCATAGGCTGTCCAAAAAGACAGGAAGCCAGCTCTGGCTCATGGGCTCTGGTTTGCTGACCACCACTCTAGCCTGACCACTCCACCTCTGGTTTCCAGACACATTGCTGATTGTCTCTATGGGCATTTCTAGTTTTTTTATTGTATTTATTGGGGTGACATTGGTTAATAAAATTATATAGGTTTCAGGTGTACTATTCTATAACACATCATCTGTATACTGTATTGTGTGTTCAACACCCAAAGTCAAGTCTCCTTCTATCACCATTTATTCCCCCTTTCCCCTCTCCTCTCCTCCCACCCCCTTTCCCTCTAGGAATGATCATACTGTCGTCGGTGTCTATGAGGGTTTTTTATTTGTTTGTTTGCTTTGCTTAATCGCTTCACTTTTTTCACCCAACCCCCCTCCCCTCTGACAGCTATCAGTCTATTCTCTGTATCTAGGAGTCTGTTTATATTTTGTTATTTTGTACTTTGAGCATTTAAATGTTGTTTTGGACCAAGACCTTAATCCCAGAAGAGATTTAAGAGGACCCAGCAACAGAAGTACTTCCACTCACTTTCTGTAACAGCAGAGTTGCAGCTGCCAAATCTGCTTCGGCCTAAACAAATAGAAGCCATCTCATCGTGGCTGCCTAAGAAGATTTAGAATAAAATGGAAAATTCTTGGCATAGTCTGTCAGTTTCATCCAAGATTAAAGGATAAATGCAAAACTCTGAGCTATCCCCAGAAGCTAGCTAGTTGTAAACTGATGCTAGCAAGTATGAAAATTCTTTGTGTTTTAACCGCATAGGCTATTGCTAAATTTTAAATATTGTTGTTTGTTGTTTTTTCTCACTAGGGAAGCCGGCCTTAATGTGATGGAAAGACTCTTGAACTTGGTGTCTAAAAGATAAAAGTTTGAGTTTCACCTCTGTTAGTTTTGCTTTGATATTGGGTAAGTTATCATCACCTATGGGAGTCTTGGCTTCTTTATCGGTAAAATGAGATTAATAATCCTACCTCACAAGACTTTCTATTTTAATTTTTAGTTCTTTACTATTTATTAAGGCAATTTCCCAGAGAAACAAAATAGGTAGAGGAGCGTAATGAACCCTGTCTGCCCAGCTTTAACAATGCCTTGCATTTTGCCCAAACTTCTTTCATCTTTACCCCATCCCATTTTCCCCCTCTGGATTAGAGTATTTTAAAGCAATTCCAAATGTAATATTATTTCACCTGAAAACACTTCAGAATGTATGACTAATAGATAAGATCTTTATTTAAAGCATGTCAGAAATTCATTATCACACCTATACAGTGATTCTCTAACATCATCTATTTTCCAGCCACTGTTAAAATTTCCCCAGTTGTCTCAAAAGTGTCTTTATAGAGCTGGTTTGTTTGAATCAGGAGCCAAAGAAGATTCATACATTACATTTGGTCATGTGTCTCTTAAGACTCTTAATTTAGAGCAATTTCTTTTCGCCTCATCTTTCTTTATACAGTTAGTTTTAGAAGGAACTAGTTGTTTGTCCCACAATACTTAATCTAATCTAGATTTGGCTGATTGCAGCCTTTGCCCTAGTAGTGTCGTTAAACATTTTCCTCTTGTCCAGATATTGGTTGTTGTTAGATAGAGAAGCTTGATTAGATTCAGGCTCATTTTTTTAAAAAAATATTTCATAGGTGATGCTTTCTACTTGGGATTGAACCACATCTGGAGGGCAAATTGCCTGCTGTCTCTTTTTTACTTGGGTTAATATTGATTAGTGGGGTCCCTCAGGTTAACATATCCCTCACCAACCTCACACCTCGTGTATTAGTACCAGTCAATAAGTGTTGCTTAGATCCGTTATTTCATAGGGGGTTATAAAATGTAAGCTTTCTAATTCTACCAGTCTCTCACATATGTTAGCAGGAATCCTTTTAAAAAATTTCCCTCATCGGTTATTTGGTTACCATGAAATACAGTTCATACAGCAAAGGCAAGATAAATGCTTGTGGGCACCCCCCTCTCCCCTTTTTAGGCTAATCTTTAATATAGTGGCGGCCTATCTCCATCGAGTTGGACAACGAGGATTGGTGGTGGTGGTGTTGGTGGTGGTGTTTCTCTGACATCCTAATTTCAGGAATTTAAAATTTTTTGCTGTGTTTCAGTTTCTCACAGCCATCCCTCTTTAGGCTGGGTTCTGTGTTTTATTCAAGTAGTATTTGATGACTTTTTTGCTTTCTGGCATGACAAGATACCTCACCTTATATATTTCTTGCCCCAGACCTGGATCTCTCAAGAGGCCCTGGTTTCTTTTTAGTAGAAAATAGTATACTGAGACCACAGTATGGGCACTAGGAGCGTTAACTGCTATTTTTCAGTGGTTAGATTTAGAATATACTTTTTTAAAGGAAAAAAAGTCGTTATTTTATACTCATAATTTCAGTTCAGATTACAAGGTTTTTATGAAACTTTTTTGGTTCTGATTTGTTTATTTTTTTCTTTACACTAAAAATCTTGGTTCTTAATGATGTTAAGGCAATGCCTTCTTGACTTTATTATGCATTCATGTGGGTGAGTCAGGCATATGCATGCACGCACATATACTAGTAAATAGCAATACCAGTATTTCTACCAACAATATTATTCCTAAGTGTAGTTTAAGATTGCTTTGCTGAGCTAATTATTTGCTGAACAATATTTACAAGCAGTGACTCTTGGATTTAAATATGTAGACTATAGTTGTAGATATGTATATTTATTAATGTTGGTGAAATTACTAGTTTTTTCCAACATATGTTCTATTTGCTAAAATTTGTTAAAAATAACAATGAATTAATAAAAAACAACAACAAAAAAACCTGTTAATTTAATTATAAGCAAGTCTTGGTTAAAAGCATTTTAAAATTAACAGGGTGTTAATTTTCACATATGACCTACAAATAGGAAATTTTGTCCGTTAAATCTGAAGTCCATTAAACCAAGGTCCACAAAATTGAGGGCTTACCATATACAGATGTCAATAGTTTATATTTTCTACTATACAGTATTTGATTACAGTGCTAGTACAGTTTACAAACCATATAATTACATCATCAAAGAAGTTAGTTTGTCTAACCGATTTATGTTTTCCTAAAGCCAGAATTCACCATGACAACAGTAACAGTGGCCACAGAGCTTCCCTCGAGGGGTAACGTAGAAGACAATCCTGCCTCGTATGAGTCCACGTCAGCTCACATTATTGAGGAAACCGAGTACGTGAAAACGGTACGTGGGCACCAGACAACATGTTGGCGTGATGTGATTATGAAAATAAAGGCGAATTCAGACGAGTAGGCTTTGCCTCTCCCTCTGAGAACGTGAGAGGACGAGCACACCGAGTTGGGCAGCAGCCTTGACAGCTGAAGTCTGAACGTGCGTTTAGTGTCGTCTTGAGGATGTGACCCTCTGTTCTCACACTTAGAGTGAAGCTGCAGCATGAGCCCAGGGCTACGGACGCCCATCAGGGCTTGCTTTTCCCCACACTGTTCCCCAGCACACTTCCTGCTGGCTGTATTTCTCCTTGGCTGTTTCAGGAGCCTTGGGACCGTGTTCCCTGGTAGGTGTTCACATTTCCTGCTGAGCTCCTGTGTCTCCTTACCTGTTTCATCTCCCGGTTCAGGGTTGCTATCTGCCAGTGACTGCCTATTGACATGTTCCTTCATGAAAAATATGAAATCTTATAAGAATCCAATGGTCATGGGTAACAGAACATATATTTGTATGAACTGTTTCTTAGAACAGATGGAAACATTTGGACAAAGATGGTTTGTAACATTCAGATCTGTTAATTCATCTTTGAGTGTTTTGCAGTTCCATAGGTCACCAAGACACAGGGCTTATAGTTCATACATAAATTTGTGTGATCTCCACTTAGTAATTATCCCCTCATAATTACTAAATAGTATTCTCTAGTAATTACTGTATAGTAATTATTTTGTAGTAATTATTAGTAATTATTTTGTAGTGGTTACTAAATAGTAATTGTTTTATAGTAATTACTAAGTAGTAAATTAGTACTAAATTACTATATAGAAAAGAAGAACAAGATTGAATTAAATACTAATTACTAAATAGTAATTATTTTGTCATTAATATTCATTCAGATTATATTTTTGGTTTAACTGAGAGTTGTAAAGACCAAGTGCTTATTTTCTGCAATCTAAACAATATTAGCCTTAATGCAAGTTAGATTGGTGGTAGTTATTTAAATCTGAGATCAGTATATATGTGTTACTTTCTAGATAATTCAGATACACTGCCTCTGGTATAGAGAAAAAAAAGTATTTGGCATTAAATGCCTTTGAAAAAAATAAAGTATTTTTTTCTCCTAGATTCGAACTACTCTGGAAAAGATCCGAAATCAAATGTTTAAAGATGAAGCTCCACATAGCAGTACAAAGCACAAACTAGATGCAAAGGTAATGAATTTATCAAAATGTACCACTTTTATTCCTTCAGTAAATAAGCATAAAGCCATATAGAAATTATTCTTTGAAGCTTTGAATGATGAATGTTAAATATTTTATCAGTATCTAAATGTTAATGGACATATGTATGAAATATTTAACAACAGATAGCATTAGTAGGATAGGATTGGAATGACCAGACCTTACCTGAATATTTTAAACTGGGCTTATTTATCTAAAGTATATGGGAAGATGTCAACCCAGTCAAGATACATGGCAGAAACATTTCCCAATGACAGACAGAGGTACAGGCTTTTAGGCTTACCTGGGCCACAACAATGAACATGCAGTTGAAGCCATTAGACTGAGTGATCAGTCAATCGATAAGTTTAAAGGAAGCCCCTCCCCTGTGACTAGCCTTATATTCCTAAGATTGAGCAATCTGCACTTAGCCTTATCTGGATTATGCCAAGTTAAACCTCATCTGAACCAAGTGCACATCATCAATGTCAGTGTCATCCGCTAGGTAGTATGGTCACAGAGAACACCAAAGATGGGGCATAATGCATAAACATAGTCTCCATCATCCTCAGCCCCCACAAACTAACACAACTAGCTTCAGTTATTTCCTTAAACTAAGTGTTCTGAAATGGAAAAAAAAGGATAATGTTTGTGAATGATGGGAAAGATAAAAAATTCATTTTTGGTTATGTTGAGTTGCCTCCAAGTGGAGGTGTCTTGTGGGTGGGCTGGATATCGGATTCTGGAGTTGAGGGTAGAGGTCTGGGATAGAAGATCTAGGCTACAGGGTAGAGATTTGGGGAGTAAAGATGGTACTTCAACTCCTGAAACTTGAGGAGATCATCAAGAATGTGAGTGTGGGTAGAAATGAGAGAAAAATCTAAGTTCTCAGTCCTGAGATTTCCAACATTTAGATGTTGGAAAGAAAAGGAAGAATCATCACAGGAGTCAGAGAAAAGAGACTAGTGGATTAGGAAGAAAAACAGGAGAGAATGGAGTCACTGAAGACAAGAGAAAGGGTTTCAGAAAGAGGTGTGGGACTACTGTGTCAAATGGTGTCCAAGGGTCAAGTCAATTGAGGACTGAACTTTGACCATTGGCTATAACAATGGGGATGTTTTGGGTACCTTGATAAAAATAGCTTCCTGGGAATGGAGATGAATTTTGTCGCCAGTATCTCTGCTCAGCCATCTCAAACCACGGAATGCAGTGGGAGCCTCTGTCTTCAAAATATTAGCTCCTTCCCCTTCAGTATCTGGGTAATGTCGCAGTAGAGATTTAACCGTAATGATCTAGGGCTCCCTATGCCCAATACTTTGAAATGCCAAAACCTAAAACATCACAGTTCAGAGTAAGGAGATGTTTATTGACCAAGAAGGCACCAGCTGAGAAGATGGAAGACGTAATGGTACCTCAAATCCATCTTCTGAATGTACAAAGTTCAGGCTTCTTTTATGTCAAGGGGAGGGGAAAGTGGAATGGCAAGAGTTTATTGATAGACCACAGACATCTGGGCACCAGAAGGGGTCCAAGGAAGATTGTGAAACTTCTCTGTTCTTAGTCTGTTAACTCTAGTTGATGCGAGTCAGGTCACAAGGTTCCTGCAACTCTTTGATAAACAATCATTATTTTTGTACAAGATAAATTGCCCCTTACATTCTGATAAGGGGCTGTTTTTGTAAAACTCAGGCTGCGAGCAGAATTCCTGTGATGATTATGTATTGCAACTCTTAGGTCTGATTACATTAGTTTGTAATGCAGCACAAGTAACCAAAATGCATTTATGTCTGTAAGTTAGATTTTTTTTTAAAAAACAGGCTTTGTAGGTATTATTTATTTCCTAAAAAGGACTTAATGATATATTTAAAACTGTGGGGAATATAAAAAGCATAAAAGATGTACTTCTGCCTCTTTTAAATATAAGAATCTATTCAACTTTAAGCAAATACAAAGGCCAGCTGCTTCATCGAGAATCCCTATTGATATTGGAGACTTGGGAGGCTTATTTGTGCCGACCTGACTCTCCCATGATATAAGTAATACAGAGTGATTGTTACTGTTGGCAAAGCCTGTATCGGGTCTGTGATTGTCATGCTTGTTCATTTCAGTGCTGTCAAAACATTCAAAATGGCTCTGGCTCTGAAATGGGCCCCTCGTGTTGCAGTCTGAGTCTGCTCATGGAAAGAATGAAAAGCAAAGACCTACAGCTCTTAGAAATGAACAAAGAGAACGAAGTATTGAAGATCAAGGTATGACCATAAGGGGGAATCTCCAAACTTGGATTGCCAGGCTTTGAGCCAAATGGATAGATTCGTGGATCCGTGAAAGCAGATGTGCACACACACCTGTAGATCCACACGGAGGGCTCACATACGTAGAGAAGTGTTTGACGCCTCATAAATTAAACCTCACTATTTCATTTGGGAGCCTACTTTTATTGTTAAAAAGATCTTACAAAAGTTTAACAGTTATAAAGTCTCAGTTGTGTGAGATGAAGAATATCTAGAGATCTGCTGCACAACACAGTGGTGCTTCTAGTTAACACTGCACTGGACACTTGAACATTTGTTAAGGGGGTCAGTCTCGTGTGAAGTGTTCTTACTGCAATAAATTTTCCAAAATCTTCACGTATTTAATAAGTATTAATTAGAGCATTCACGGTCAAATGTCTTATTATTTTGTTTCATTAATCTATTATTGGATGCTTTATATTTTCCTTTTAATCATATATTATAATTATATATATTATATTGTATATACATATGTATGTACATTATACATTATATATTATATGTATTATATATAATACATGTATATATATGTAATTATATTATATGTATTATATATAATACATATATATGTAATTATATTATATGTATTATATAATATATAATATACATTTTATATATACACTATATGTGTGTGTGTGTATACCTACAATGACTATCTTGGTAGGTAAATCTTTGCAGCCATCCTCATGGTTTTTTTAAAATATGTTTTTATTGATTTCAGAGAGTGGAAGGGAGAGGGAGAGAAATAGAAACATCAATGATAAGAGAGTCATTGAAAGAGAGTCATTGATCATTGATTGGCTACCTCCTGCATGCCCTCCACTGGGGATCGAGCCCACAACCTGGACATGAACCCTGGCCAGTAATCAAACCCTGACCTCCTGGTTCACAGGTCAACGCTCAACCACTGAGCCAATCCTGCTGGGCCTTGATTATTTCTTTAGATTAAATTCTTGAAAAATCCATGACACTTTAGCGTTATTGCCGCAACACCCCAGCCCTGTCTATTTCAGTCACTGCTGTTTCGGGACAGTGCATCTTTCAGTGCTGTCATGGACGTAGAGGATAACAGGTTTGCAGATAAGACTATCAGCTGATGGGCACCGTGGAAGCCTGAAGGGCGCGGTCTATACACGCAGGGCACTGGTGCTCCCGGAGCTTGGCTTGGCCTGGCCAGGGCCACCCGCCTGCGTGACAGCCCCATTAAATATGGGTTTCTCATTTTACATTTAATCTTACAAATTAAGGTCTTTTCTCCCGCCCATTGACAATGAGGGTGCAAACAGGACAATTACGGCCTCTGTGTTTTTAATGCCCCTCACACTGTTCTGCCTTAAGCCTTTTTCACTGTAAATGTCAAAACATGCGCAGTGACCTTTTTCCCCCCCAGTTGGAAGCCTCCAGAGAAGCAGGAGCAGCGGCTCTGAGAAACGTGGCCCAGAGGTTATTTGAAATCTACCAAACACAGTCGGAAGAAGTGAGAAAGCAGCATGAGGACAGCCAGCACCTCCTCCAGGTACTGAGCTCCAGGTACTGAGCTCCAGCTTGTCTCTTGGACGACTCACCCCCAAGCTGTCGTGGCTTTGAGGGGTTAGATGTGAAACAAGCAAGGGGAAGGGCAGGAAGCCGCTCTGCGCCCAGCTCCCCCCAAGTCCTGCTTAGCCGGCACCTGCGTGTTGGCACCCTTGCCCAGAGCCCTGCAGGACTTGGATCTCCTTGTTTCTAAAATGAAAGAGTTGGGCTAGTGAAATGGTTTCAAAATGTTTTTGATCCTAGTATACATTTCTTAGGTTGAACAAACAAAAACCATGTGTGTATGTGTACATATATATTTTAAGATATATAAAAATTATATATTTTGTATTTTAATATATAAATATGTAAATTAAAAACATAAGTAGTTATATGCATATATATGTGTGTGTGTGTGTGTGTGTGTGTGTGTGTGTGTGTATGTACTGTCAGTCTACCTCCAAATTAGCTGCTAAAAATATGTCTGTCAGTCTACATCCAAATTTGCTACTAAAAATAAAATAAAGTCACAGCCCACATTAGGAATATCGACTCTGAAAAACACTTTTTGAGTCAAGACTATTGTATAAATAAATGACTAGTTTCTTTTCATATCAAAATTCCATAAAAAATTACATTCCCCCCTCCCCTACACACACACACACACACACACACACACATTTTTTTTGTATTTTTTAAAATTTGAGGTATATAGTCTATGGCCAATAAAAGTTTATCTGAAGAATGTATTCTAGGATTGGAAAAAAAAAAAAATAGTGTGAGTGCGTGTGTGTGTGTGTGTGTGTGTGTGTTTCAAATTGGGAAGCTCATTCACACTGGGGTGGGGTGCCTGGATTTCTGCCAGCTCAGGCCCTAGGAAAACAGTGGGGACACAGTAGGAAACCCTCCCCTAGGCGACATGCCTTCATGCTTCAGCCTGTGGAGGTGCTGGTCCCAAACTCACGGGCATGCAGGGTGCAGACAAGAACCCGAGTGGAGTAAGCAGGCTGTGTGGACCCCAGTGCTCTGTGAGTGCTGAGCCTGCAGGGACTGGAGTGCACAAGTCCCTGCAAAGGGGACTCAGCCCTGCCAGGAGTGGCCTGGCAGGAATGCCCACCTACTGTGCACTCTCAGATTCTATTAGCTGCACATGCAGATGGGAGTGTGCATCTGTTAGAAGTCAGCTGAGATGCACCCACGTGTGGCCTACGGCTGCAGGTGGATTGCTCTCCGCTGGTCCTCAGGGCAACTGCTACATGCTGGGCTCAATGGAGAGAACCCTTCTGCTTTTATGACACTTTGGGATTAAAATAAAGCACTCTTTTTCTTAAACATATCAGATTTTATTTTTGTTCTAGATAAGTTTTGTTAAGAATTTTGCTTTTCTTAAAGTTGCATCTCTCTTTCTCATACCAGTTCAGGTAGTGTGCTTTATGGTAACAAATGTAAACATTCTAGGGATAATATTCATATAGTATTAATTCTCCATTGATTTGGTGGTCTTGTAGTCCATCAGGTTTATTTGGAAGGAAACATTGAATTAAAAAATGAATTCTAAACAAGTGTGAATTATTATTATATTATTTTATATTATTTTTGGTTACTCAGAAAATTATAGAAGATAATATCTGTATAGTAAAATCTCTATATAATGGACTAATTCAGGCAAGGGGTGTCCATCAAAGTCAAAAGTCCATTATATGATAAAGTAGGTTTTCTGAATGCATATGTTAAAAAATCTTATGTAGACACGTATGTGTACTTAAAATTAAGTATGTATGAAAAGTTTTCTACATGTATCACAGTAATTTTAAATTTACACTGAATGGGCCTAGTAAATGTGTGCGTTCGGCAGTCCCCGTGAGTAAGCAAACACACACGGCCGGGGCGTGGCTTAGCGCACGTGTGAACATCAGCCCCACTTGGTAAAACTGGCAGAAAGTCACGCCACGTGACAGCAGAACCAGTTACGGCAGGTGATGGGGTGTGAGCACGTGCTGGTCATTCACCAAACATTGTTTACGAGCAGTGACTCTTGGGTTGAAATATGTAGACTCTAGTTGTAGATATGTAATTATTTATGTTGGGGAAATTTCTAGTGTTTTTTCTAATGTATGGCCTATTTGCTAAAATTTGCTAAATATAACAATGAATTAATAACAAAAAAACCCCTGTTAATTTAATTATAAGCAATTCTTAGTTAAAAGCATTTTAATTTTCACATATGACATATGGACTGGAAATTTTGTCTGTTAAATCCAAAGTCCATTAAATCGTGGTCCGCAAAAGCTAGAGTTTACTGTATAGGTTTAATAAATTAATAGGCTGACAACTGTTTTTCTGACCAAAGGTTAACAAACTTGAAAAAGAACAGAAATTGAAACAACAGGTTGAAAATCTGAATCAAGTTGCTGAGAAACTTGAAAAAAAGCATAATCAAATCACGGCGTTGGAGAGCCTCGTCCAGAGGATGGAAAAGGTAAGGGCCTGGAGAATTAACAGGTTTCTTCCTGCAATTAAAAAAATAACACCAAAAATAAAGAAGATAACATTAAGCAGATGTACTCTTTGCAGCTCCTACGACTTTAGCAAGTACTCGGTGATGTTCATTTCTTTCCTTATACATTTAATATGATCTGTCCTGTTAGGGGCTGACCTCTCTATAAATACTGACGTCGTCACTATCTGTCACTTTCTTCTTCCAGTAAATGTATGACTTAGAAAGTGGAACCAGGCAAGGCTGTGTGAATGGAAACAATGGAAAAGATCACCAAGTCTATCTATTCCTAGTAATAATATGGTGGATGGATCCCTGTAATTATAGCATTTTTATGTATTAGAGTCAACAAGTACCCATTTTTGTCCACCCACATCCACTGTAGGTTTGTACAGACCTGTAGCTGCACTAGAACAGATAGAGGTCACATTAAGAAAGGACACTTTATACAGATTGGAACTTTCAAAAGAGAATGTAGAGAAAGTAATAATAGAAAAAATGTATTAAAAGTTGCATGCAGTGTTCCTTTAAGTAGCCGCCATCCAAATATATACAAAAGGTGAGCACATAAATTTAATTATGCGTGCCTTGACACCTAGCATTCAGACAAACCAAGATATACTCATTTTTTTAAAGTAGCAAAACAAACTAATAGAAAGCTGGCATCTCTGAAACTGATGTGGGGGTAGATAAGAATATCAGCTTTGACTTCTAGTAAATATTTTCTAATAAAATTTTAATATTTATTATATTCCCTAATTTCCCTCTGTTCTTCTCAGCCTTGTTTTATTTTTTGAGTCTGTCTGAGTTGATGCCATTTTAGAAATGTCACTTCAAAAACATCCCATTTCAATATTCATGTTTCTTGGCAAAGGGGCTTTGATTAATTTTAAAATATGTCCCAAGAATTTAATTTACACCACTGTGTATTTGGCCAAATATGTAATCTTAAATAAGCCTAAACTTAACTGAATTGAATAATAATAATATACAGCTACATCTGTGTTGTGCAGTGAGTCACTCAATATTACTTACACTTTAGCCAGAGTCACTGGGCTAGAATGTCCTCAAGCAGCTGGTTTGTCCAAGTGTGACAGTCTATAATTATGATGTTTTGAACAAGTTGTAACATTTGGATGAATATTTTGTAGTGTTAGAGCAGTTATCATGTAATAAATAGTTTGACAAACTAAGATAGTGCAAAGAATGCTTGCCTTTAGGAAAGAAAGACAGTTCTGGAATGCAAATAGGGTTGTTTAACCAAACAACTTGATAAACCAGTTTGACCTTTAAATTTAGACTTGCATTCACCTCAAACCCAGCAACACTGGGTAGGTTTAGTGGCCAGATGTCAGTGCCTGAAAATGAACAAAAGAACAGTGGAATATACTTTTCATTTCCTAGAAACCCCAGGAAATCTGTACTCAATGTGAGTTTATGTCAGAATTCTGGGATATATTCACTCGACTTTATTTCACAAATATTTGAGCACCTACCATGTACCAGGCAGAGCTAGAGACGAGATAAGTATTTGTGAATGAACCAGATATGGTCTGCTTGTGGAGATTACGGTGTAGTATATCTGTGTTGTGTGGGACTCAGACAACTTTCCAGATTTCCATTCACTCTTTCTCCTAGGGCTCTTTAGGGATTCTGACACCCCTACTGAAGACAAGGGATGTACCCCCGTAAGAGGTGAAGTGGCTCAGGTATTGGCAGACTTTTTTGAGAAGTGACAACCTAGCATTTGTCTTGACATTGACCCATCATGGTGGGCTGTCTCTAGGAGCCCTGTGACAGAGTGGGTAGACAAGATGCCTTAGGGTTCGCCAAGGCCTGGCAGTAAAATCGAGAATACTTGTTCAGTGACTTCTTAGAGTGGAGTCTGTTGAGATGCCTGGGTAGGTGGGGATGGAGTAGAAGGTGAATGTGCAGGAGTTTTTATTTTTTAAAGACATTTAGTTTAAAGATACTTTATATTTGTAGAGCAAAAATGCCAATAAATAAAACTTTAAGAAGTAAAGCTGGGCAACAGTTTCTTGGTCTAAGGAGATACTGAGAATACGGGGTGTGAGGAAGGGTTTCTCTGGAGCAAAGTGTGTATCAGGATGAGGGAAGGGGGTACAGGGACTTTTGTATTAATACGAAAAAGACGAGTTCAACAAGGACATAAAAATTAAAAATGAGCCTCCACAACGAAGGTTGATAAATCCCGCCCTGGTAGTGGGTGCTCCCTGGAGGATTCCTTTTCGATTCACCAGTAAGTAGCCATTAGTGGTGTGGGTCTGGTAATGAACACATTGCTTAAGGCCTTCGCCATCTGCCCCACTGCATCGGGAATACAGTGAGAGCGAATTCCACGAACACCGATGAGCCAGCAAAACGTCCAGTAAGAGCCTTTTCCTACGGCCTATGTTCCTTTTGCTAGTAGTGCAGTTCTGTCGCATCATTATTTGTTTTCTAAGGTCATTGATTCAGCTCTACTAGAATTTTAGAGCTCAGAGGCGCTCCTGAGACCACCTAGTTCCTTGCATCCTTTTATAAATGAGGACAGTGCGAACAGGAGCTATTCCACAGTTGTCCAGTCACCGGTTTACAGTCCTTTCCGTTATGTCTCTGTCTTCTCTGATGCCAGATAACAGTGACATCCTTGGTTCCGGAGTCGTTTAGATGTTAACGTTTGGCCGTGATTTAAATTGGTGTCTGCTCCATTCTGCTCAGGGCGCGGGGACGCGTCCACTCCCGAGTGTGGTTCAGGGAGAGCGCAGCGCCCACTGGGTGGCGCTGTGACCGCCTTTCCCTTTCTAGGAGGCACCCACCCCAGAAGTGCTGGCTGGTGTGGTGTGGTTTTCAGGGTTGTCAAGGAGGAAGCATTAAGACTCCTCGCCAAGGCAGAATATTGACATGTCCGATTGTCTGGTCTGCTCGCACCCTGGTTATAAAGATCCTTTAATCAAGAGTAAGTCCATTATGAAGAATGTTTGTTAAACACCATTTTCCTCCCTACAAATTCAAAATATATCATCAGCAATGTGTTTCTTTGATGACCCAAGTATTACAAGAACCTTACCAGGCATATCTGTGATTCCTCAGAAGTAATTTGAAAACAACTAGGGCTACACTGTAAAAATTTCTATGCACAAGAATGCTACAGGAAAAAAAAAAATTGAAAAAGTATAAATTTTTAAAATAGCAGCACATAAGATATGAAGTGTTTTGCACCTTCAAATTATTATATAGAGGTTCTGATATGTACCAACGAAGCCCATAGGTCTTGCACATATATTACCTTCAATCATCCCAACTTTCAATATAGGAGTATTATTCCTGTTTTAGAGATGTGCAGAGTCAAAAACATGACTCATACAAATATAGAATAAATACATGTCAGATGTTTCATTCAAATCATTAATTAATGAGGGAACCAGTAAAATAGTAAAGCTGGTTTAAATAAAATATTTTGAGGAACTGGCTATTTATAGGCATTTTGAAAAAAGGGATACAGGATAGAATAACATGGTTAGATACTTAGCTGATTAATATTCTTTAAGGCAATTAATGCATAACCTTTGAGATTATCTTTTCAAACAGGCAGAAATCTACAAATTAACGTTCAACTTCAGAGTCAGGGCTCTGATAACAAATAATAAACATCAAACACCGGGAAATTCTCCAAGAGAATTAAATATCCTCGGGTCGGACTATTAAACAGTGACCCAATATGACATTAAAACCACATGCTGTATATTCTTTGATTTCCAAGTTTGGGTTGATTTTTATTAACAGCAATAAAGCCCAGAGAGATTAAAGCTTTGGCAAAAATTATACAGGCACAAAGTTTCAAAACCAGGTCAGCGCACGTCCAAAGCCATTTCTATGTTTTCATGGGCCAGTCTTGCCTTGTATTTTACCCACACAAATCCTGTAGCAGGAAGGAGTTTAGACAGCAATATTTAAAATAAAAATCTCTGACCATCAAACATAAAAAAGAACACAACCACCCCAGCTTGGTTTTTCGTGGACTTGTCTATTCTTTCAGATTGAAAGAGTTTGACTTAATCATGGCATTAAGGCGTATTCCTTGTCCATGTCATTTCTCTTACATCCTAATTAGGAAGTGACTTTATCATTTGTGACCTTGGTCCTTCACTAAAAATGCATTTACTGCTTTTCTACTTCTTGACAGACGCCATGTGAGCAGGTAGGTATCAAGTGAAGCGCAGTAGTGTCCTTGGATGCCAACAACTCCAGTCTAATGGAGAAGCACCTGTAGTGGTGGGAGAGCCAGTGCCGAGAGAGAGGAGCAGGGTTGCCTTTGGAGGGGGACAGAGAGAGGCAGGAGAGGTGTCACTGAGCAGGGGCGAGAGCGCTGCAGGCAAGTGAGGACAGTGACGTTGAGCTGTGTGCAAACCACCCAGGGAAAGCCTGCCTAGGCTCCACTGGGCCAGGCTGTAACAGCTCCATATAAAATTACTCTTCAGCTCAAAATGCATTTCTGTTATTGCAAGAAGCACCTTTCGCGAACAGTTTGCAAGAATGTCTTACCACATGCACACATATTGACTGAGAGAGACAGAGAAATAAGCAAAAACTGTATCTTACTTTCTCCTAGGAGAAAAGGACACTGCTAGAAAGAAAACTGTCTTTGGAAAACAAGCTGCTGCAACTCAAATCCAACACTACCCATGCTAAAAGGTTTGGGAATCTACCTCCTAAGTAATAGCAGTTCCCGATGTCTTTTCTCTCCACTGGTCCATTGGTCAGTGGACAGAAGGCTACTGCCCGCTAAGGAAGCAGGAGGCCCGTAAGTGCAGCCGAGGGGAGAAGTCCCACCGCTAAGAGCTGTGTGCCTCCCCCGGGGAGTGCGGGAGGCTGGAGTTCTCCTGGGCTCCTGGGAAGCTGGTGGGAGGTCAATCCTTCCGAAGATTTAGTGAGTCTTCATTAAATGAAGGCCTTCATTCCCCCCATGGTCATGATTTTTGTTAATGGGTCTGTGCTCCAGCAGGCATTTAATTGTCCAGCTACAAGGGAGTTGTAAGGTAGGTGTGTGGTGTTCCCCAACTTTGTGGGGAGTGACAAAAAGACTGTGAAAAACTCCTTAGTTCTTCGGTCGCCCTTTCACTCATTCACAAGCAGTCACAGTCCTGAGTGTGCTGTGTGGTGGGGGTGGATTTATGGATATCACAACTGCATTACCACTCAGCTGCTGTTAGAAGAATTCTCTGGAATATCATGTAATAACTCACTTCATATGAAAGTTCCTGAAGTTTGCCCTTCCCTTTCTTTTCTTTTCTAGTCGATGCTCACCATAGTCACTATGTGCTATGATGCAATGTTCAAAGTCAAACCTATTTCAAGATCTCAGATCATCTATCTAATGTACAAATTCTTATTCTCACGCGTTTAATAATATATGCTCAAATATCGCTCTCTCAGTCTTTGACTTTTCCCCCTTCGTTTTCTTTCCCTTTCCTATCACCTCTTTCTCTTCTCATCTCCCATATGGTGTGCTTTCTACCTGGTTCACATTCATTGTGGCCACATATCCCAAAGCCCAGAACCGGGCTGGCCCTGGCAACTGCACACATTTATCAGAAGACACTGGGATGTTGCCAAGTTATGTATTTTCCCATTTTCTTCCCTGTGAACAAGCGTATAGCCCCAGAAAGTGGACTTTTAGAGAGTTTCTTAGCACCGCACTTCCCTGTAGAGATTGAAGGAAATGCTAGGGAAGACATCTATAGGTCTTTAAAATTATTTACATTTGCTTATAACTTAATTCTAAATAAATATTGGCCTATGTTATTTTTTTTTCTTAAATAGAGAGCTTTCCTTGCTGCAGAAATCCTGGGTGGTACAGGGAGCTTTTCGTTAAGAGTCCAAACAGTCTGAGTTTGATTTTTTTTTTTCCTTTTAAAAGTGACTTTTTATTGATGATAGGGTTTTTGTCCATCTTTGAGCCAAAAAAATGTAACCATTTAAAAAATGAAACTGACCTATTCTTTCAGTTCTATTATATATGAACAGTGGTTATAAAGAATTTTCAGAAAGTTCTTAAAGAGGTTTTATAAATCTCTTGAGAGAAATGGATGTTTTGTGTTTATAGAATGGTGTTCGAACATCCAGGCTTATATAATTTTTATAGATTTGTGAGTATCACAAATATTCATTTTATTGCTTTTTCTGAGCTGTGTGTAGAGGTATTCACTTTGCTGAAAGGCAAGAAAATGAAATCAGTATGAATCAGACTCTTGGTTAAAGCAGTACAGACTTGGTTAGGCTACCACAAATAAATTTAGGTGATTTATGTTACAGTAAGATTGGGAGATGTGGCCATAAAGAGCGTGCATCCCTGGGAACGCAGGACGCCACCCTTGGGCACCTGACATGGTTTTTAGAAACGAGATTGTTTTGTTGTTCCCATTCTGTTGTGGGTGTAAGCATTTTTCACTCTTCCTTCGTTTTTTCTATACAATTTATTAACGTTTCCCACCATTTTCACCAGCTGGTTTATTTTCCTTCTAAATTCTAGAGGAAAGAGACTGCCTAATCCTCCTTACTGTACTAGGCAGAATCTCAAGCCCTCCCCCTCCCCCCTGGATCAGAATACACATTTTAACAAGATTCTTAATGATTTAACAAGATCTCCCAATGCATATTAAGTTTGAGAAGCAATTTTTGGTACATGATGTGAGACCAAATGGAGACTTTTTTTTTTCCTGATAAGAACATGTTCTGTAGTGTCCCATGAATTTCCATGACCTTTGTAATATTTGAAGAGGCTGTGAAAATTGGAATTGCGATTGCATTGGATGTTGGCTACTAATTGTAAAACCTCAAAAAGTGAAAATAATATTCATATATTACATGGTAAAATGCTCATTCACTCTACCCCCTTTAAGTCTATAATACAATCTTATAAAGTAGAGGAGGTAGGAATTATTCTATCTGTTATACTGAAACTTAGGAAGGTGTGTGACTTCAAACTCACAATGCTCCCAAGCTTGGAGGTCTTGCCACAATGCACATTGCCTCCTAACTCAGATAATACTGGGAAGAAGAGAAATATTCAAAAGCTGTATAATCAGTTACAGTTACCTACATGGAGCTTTAGGGAAGTACAAATAGTCATAGTCTAATTCAAACTTCACCCATCTTTTTTCAATGGTTGCTGTAGACTCAAAATATTAGCTGGAGTTTAATTTCCTCCCCCCTTCCCCTTGCCTTACTTACAGGTAGCAGAATTACCAAAAATAGGAAGCCAAAATAATAAAAAGGCAAACCCAGACAATCCACAATGTATACTAATTCTTTATCATTGGAAATTGGTTTCTGATATATATGTAAAGTCTCCATTCCTGGCCCCATGTTCTAACCCTGCCATCCCCCTCTAGTTATGTGTGCATTCTGATGGGTGCTAGGTCTGTGGGTGCCCATAGGCAAGACAGAGTAGATATGCAGGTGCTTCACCTGGCTCAATACAACTCAGCTCAACTACCTGCTGGTGGGAGGAGAGCCACAGTTGGCCAGAAAAGAGCTTTTTATAAATAAATAAAATAAAATAAGTTTTTAAAAATTAATTTCAGAGAGAGGTAGGGAGAGAGAGAAAGAGAGAGAAACATCAATGGTGAGAGAGTCATTGATTGACTGCCTTCTGCACACCCCCTACTGGGGATAGAGCCCAAAACCCGGACACGTACCCTGACCGGGAATTGAACTGTGACCTCAAAGTTCATAGGTTGATGCTCAACCACTGAGCAACACCAGCCAGGCCAGAAAGGAGCCTTTGATATGGATTGATATTCTTATTTAAGTTCATATCTGAGCTAACCAGAGGCTGCTTTATGGCTGTTTATCGTTAGTGTGTGTTGTGTCAGGGGGCCCTAGGCGTCTCACTCACTTGATGCCCAGTCGCAGGGTAGCGAGTAAGGAGAACCTGGCAGCACAGCTGTGAAAACAAAGAACAGCTGTGTGATGCATTAGCGAATCTTGACTCTCTTTTTCCGTTTGTATCTCCAGTGTCCAGGCTCTTCAGGGGGAGATTTCCCTTCTCCAGGAGCAGATCTCTCACCTGCAGTTTGTGATCCACTCCCAACACCAGAACCTGCGCAGAGTCATCCAGGAGGTCAGGTCAAGCGAGCCCGTTTCTCGGGTAGATGGCAGATTTACAGTGAGGAGCCGCAACACGGGCGGCTCGCCTGGCTTTCCAAGCAGTGAGATTCTGCTCCCCACGGACCGTTCCCTTTTATCCCCACACAACACGCTATTGTCTGTATGCCAACATCTGGAATGTCCTCAGTGAAGATATTGGGGAAATTGTGTTTAACTGCTCTTTAGATCGGCGATGCTCAACCTTTTTCATCTCATGGCACACATAAACTAATTAAAATTCTGCGGCACACCAAAAAATATATTTTTTGCCAGACAAAATAAAAATAGGTATAATTTTGATACATTCACACCAGACAGCTATTATTGTGTTGGCTGTTGTCATTTTTTATTTGACAATCTAAAGGAAAAGGGGTCAGCGCCCCTGACTAAATAGCCAGGTATCGCACGTTTTTAACATTCTTGGGGCACACGGGTTGAAAATCGCTGCTTTAGATGGTTTAGTGATATTTTTTTTGAAGGGTCCTGAGGCGGATAATGTACACTGTCCTTTAGAAGACTTTGTAGATTTGGGGACTCAGCCTTTTCTTGAGGAAGGACTAATTGATCAGTTTCATATGAGTTTCCTTAGGAGCAGCGTTAGGACAGGGGCGTCGCCTGGCCCTTCTGCTCTGGGAACATCCCGGCAAGCGAGCGAGCAGAGCTCATTGCGGTGGCAGCCGGAGGGATGGTGGATCGAACACTCAAACTGTTTACTTCAAGACATGTATCGAGCTGGGTGGGGGGCCTGTTTTAGACTTAGAATCAGGTCTTCATTCATTTTCTTTACTGCCTAATATTTGTCCCCAAAAGGAGTCTTTCTAAACAACTCAAATACCTTCCTGACATAAATGCAGCTTCTGTGCCCCTTGGCTGGAACCTCACCAGGAGAATGGACTCGAGGCACTTTAGAGACAGACCCATGTTCTCATTTTACAGATGGGAAAACTGAGGCCCCCGGTGGTTAAACGACAGAGCTGGTAGTGGCAGGGTTGGCCTCAGAGGCCACGTGTTTCCTCTCTCCCTGCACCGTTCTGAAATCATCCACCCCCCCAGCTCCACGTTGCCTCTTGGCTGGTGGTTTCTCCTGAAGCAAAGCAGGCCCCCCTCACCATGCCGCCGGTGGGCCAGATCTCTGCCTCAGGTTGCTCCCCTGCACCAGCCAGCGGCCTTCTGCCTTGTCCATTGGCCTCTGCATCCGCAGGATGAAAACGTTATGCGGCTGAGACATAAAAGGGGGGCCGGTGCTGCTTTCCACAGATGCACTCCTGCTGAATTTGGTGTAAACGGGTTTCCCAAGGACTGGAATGTTAACAGCACTGTCCGCGGGCCCTCGTCCCCAGGAGCCAATTCATTCTGCTATTCTCTTTGGCCTACTGAGTCGCCTCATGCTTTGGGATTTAATTGTTTTACTGGATGAATATCATTTGACCACAGAAACCTGCACAATTTCTGACTTATGTAACTATTCTCTGTTGTCTGACAAGATTTTTCCAATTGTGTTTCCTAATTCTTAGATGGAAAGCTTAAAAAATAACTTAAAAGAACAAGATAAAAGAATTGAAAATCTGAAAGAAAAAGTTAACATACTTGAAGCCCAGGTAAGGAGGGGATCTGTTGTATATTTCAGTGTGAATGTGACTGTGTGTGTTCAGTGTTTCTGTGAGCCTGTGTGTAAATGTCTGTGTGTAGCTGTGTGTGACTGTGCCTGAGTGTTCGTGTGTGAGTGTATGTGTTTCTCTGTGTGTATATATGAGTGTCTTTTTGTGGGTGGTATGCATGTGCTTCTTCTATGCATAAAAAATTATAGCCTTGGGGAGAGGTGCTCTTAATCATTATTAAAGTATCAAGTATTAAATATTTGATGATATTATAAAATTATTAACATTACATATTAATAAGTAATTGTTAAAAGTCCATGCAAATTTTCCAGAATAGTTGCTGTGTTGGGGAGACAGGTGATGTGGACTGGAACTAGAAGCCTGGTCAAGGCCGCTCTAGGAGACAGCCCGTCTGCTGGCTCCAGGCTTCGTTTCTGTCCTGCCCTGAGGTGTCCTCTCCTCCTTTGTCCATTTCCATGTGGCTTCCAAGCTCTGCCTCAGGGCTCACTCCCTTCAAGAAGCCTCTTAGCATTTTATTATTTTTCAGTGTCTTAGAACTTAGCATAAGACTTTATCATTTACTATAATGAGACCTGCTTTTCTGCCTGCCCAACCCTTCCCCTTAGCTAGGAAAGCCTGGTTTAGCCTTCCAACTGCCATGCTGGGCTGGGGTGCCCCTGCCTACAGGAGGCCCCACTGAGGCTGGGCACCCCAAGGACCCCACAGCTGCCTCAGCTCGACTTCCTGCTCAGGGCCACCCCTTCTGTCTCTGTCAAGTGGCTGGTCATTGGCTGCCCAGACCTGTCGCCTTTTCTACTTCAGCCCCCAGTATTTTGACTTCCTGCTTGCTGTGTGCCTCCTTGCTGTCCCGTCCTGTCCCGTCCTGTCCTGTCCTGTCCTGTCCTGTCCTGTGGCTGCAGAGAGGCTCTGACTCCCACTGCAAACCTCATCATCGTTTGGAGCTTCGCCCCTCCCCTGGCAGACCAGAGAGGAGCCACATGATCACACTCCCAGCCACCACGCCATTCCTCCCACTGCCATGTTCTTTCTGCTTCCCCACAACAGAAGAAAAAAATCATAGTAACAGAAAGAGGCTGTCAGTATTTTTACATCTTGAGTTTTGTAGCCATTGCCCTGTTCTGCCATTTCCACCTTCCGGGAGAACCACCATTCTCTTTATCCGCAGGGTGAACTCTACAAGCCTCAGGCTTTCCTTAGACTCTCACCTTCTGTAGGTCTCATGGGGACTGTTCATTTGATAAAGACAATGCTTACAGCTCTGAACAGCTGAAAACGCGGGGACTGTGGAATAATTCGCTCAGAATTAGTGTCCACTCAAGTGCCCAGTGAGGGCTGGCCAGTGTACCTCCGAGGACCTCAGACAATGTGATCCGTGGCACATGAGAGCCTCTTTCTGCTAAGAAATGTCTTCAAAGGCATTTCCTCACAGCTTTTCTTACTTAGTGGCCTTTTGGCAAATGTTACTTGATAAAATATTTTTCATATATTATTTTTACATAGCTAACCTATTCATTCATTCTATACAAATTAGGAAATATGGATAAACAAATAAAATAAGAAAATCATGCAAACATACCATTGGTGGCAACTACTAAACATAGTTTAAAACTAACTGCCTTTAAGTCTTAAAAAGCTGTGCCAGGCACTGAGCTGAGTTTTTGACATATTTTTAGCTCATTTTAGAACCTGTGAAGAGACTAAGACTATATCTATTACATAGATGAAGGAGTGAGGCACAGAGAGGTTAAGTAACTGAATGAGGTCACACAGCTAGTGAGTGTGTAATTTCAGAGACAATAGTGACTCTCAACTGGCTACATTCTGTGTTCTGATAGAGCAGCAGGAACAACAAGCTTACGGGCAAGGAGTGATGTAGGTGGATCAGAAGCATGAAGCATGTGGCTGATAAATGTGTTAGCTATGTGATCTCTGCACATTTTTTTCAACTTTAGAATAAAGAACTAAAAACCAAGGTGGCACTTTGGTCTGAAACTCCTAGGACAATGGTATCTAAGGCCGTCGCTACAAGGTAAGGTCTCTCTCCTCCTCTCACCTTCCTTCACAACCGCTCTTTGTCAGCATTCATGAATGTTGGCACTCGTCCCACTGGAGGAAGGGTCCAATGTATTAATCTTATGTAATCGTTTGTTTACTGTCTGTCTCTGGGTTCTTCAAGGCTAGGAACTGTGTTAATCACCACTGAATCCTCAGACCTAACCCATGAAAGCTTCCTGAATAAATGAATGAATACATTTAGATATCTCTTACCCCTTCTTTGCTGTAAAACAGGCCCAATCTGGGCTTCAACACTTTCTCCAAACGAAACAGATCATCTCCTCTCTTGTCCTTGTTTCTCCACTGCTCACATGTTCTGTGCTATCGATGAGTATTTTAATCATAAATTGCTTATATTCATTTAAATGTCCATGTCTGTACCTCAAATCAAAGAGGTCGGAATAGTTCCTAGTATTTTACTTTATTTCCTGCATTGCTAACGAGTGTCTTCTATCAATACCTAATAATGACCCAATCAAACACCGAGAACGACTCACTGAAGCAATGGAAATGATTGCTGAAATCTTCAAAGTCGATTTTTAGTGCTAACAGAATCCAAAGTGACAAGTTGTAAAAAAAAACTTCTGGGCTCAAATCATATTTCCATAATACTCTATGAAATTATCCCTTAAAAGAAAACATAGTCTGTAATTACACAAATCATTTAAAAAGTGATTAAAAACTTCCTGTTGTAGCAGTTTTTGAATTTCCCAGTGTGCTACCCCCAGGGCAGAAGCCCATTTTCTGAAACTCTCTGGCTCTTGCGTGAGCTGGAGAATCGCCCCTGTGATTAGCGTCAGGCTAGGAATTCAGGCTAATGTATCTCCCTCTTCAGAATTCCCTACAATAAGTGCTTCACTCTCTAATGATATGTGTAATTACAGCCCAGAGAGGAAACCAATACGAACCAAGTCTTCTAAAATCCTTGGGCACCCAGATGAAATGGTCTCAACTTTTTGGCCACTAGCCCTGTAACTTCTAATAAAGAAAAGAAAGGAGCCCCAGCAGTGAAATGCCCACATTTCAGAAGGAGAGAGAAGTACAGTAAACCCTCGATTTTGGAAACTTTGATTTAAGGGCTTTGGATTTAATGGATAAAATTTCCAGTCCATATGTGAAAATTAACACCCTATTAATTTAAAGATGCTTTTAACCAAGATTTGCTTATTAAATTAACATGTTATTTTTTTGGTTATTAATTCACTGTTATTTTTAGCAAGGTTTAGTGAATAGGCCATATATTAGAAAAAACACTGTAGTAATTTTGCCAACATAAATAAATATTACGTATCTACAACTATTGTCTACGTATTTAAATCCAAGTCACCCAGCGCAAACAATGTTCGGGGAATGATTAGCACGTGATCACACAGCAAGGAGTGGTGACTGGTTCTGTGGTCACGTGGCTTGACTTTCTGCAGCAGATTTAAAGAGGGCTGGCCCGTGTTCCCAAGGGCACTAAGCCAGGCCCCAGCTGTGCACATCTGTTTACTCTTGGTGACCCGTGAATGCACGCATTTACTAGACCTATTCAGTATAAATTTTAAAAATTACAGTAATACATATAAAAAACTTTTCTGTGAAATTAAGCTTTTCATACATACTTAATTGTATTACACAAGCGTGTCTACATAAGTAAAAACAGGTAAGCTAACTAATTGGTCAATTTTTTAACATACGCATTTGGAAAACATACTTTATTATATAACAGACTTTCAGCTCTAATGGACACCCCCTCGCCTGTCTGAATTAGTCCCTGATAGTGAGTTTTATTGCAGTCACTTCAGAGGGGGCAGGTGAAGAGTTTGGACAGAAAGGCAAACATGTCTTTCTGAGGGAGGAGAGGATGGTGAAGTTTTTGCTCCCTTACCAGGGTAGACGTAAGAAACCTCCGAACCTTAGAGAATTTTTATGAGTTTATTTGAGCCAAACTGATGACAATTGTTGGAAAGCAAAAATCTCAATGGATTGGGAAAATGTTGCAGAGAATGGCAGTTTTGCAGCTTATTTTATACATTAGAATCAAAGGAGGAGATTTAGGGGGGGTTACATGAAATCCAGTGGTAGTAGGTTAGCGAGATGGGCAAAAGCAAAGTGGGAAAATCTCTGAGACTGGATGAAGAATGAAACAGAAACAATCCTTTTACATTGGTGGGTACAGGGTAGTTAACAATTAACCTTTAGAGTACATAGAGCTGGTATTGGGGAACAAGATAGTAAGGAGGGGCTCCAGGGTCTTGTGCTCTGGTGGGAGATTGTGCCCTGAGGGGTCTGGATGAAGGGGATGCTCTGACAGTCCAAGGGTTTGTTACTGTAGATGCAAGAAGACAACAGATAGACTCGGTTAAGGTAAAGACTGATCTTTGTCAAGGAAGATACTGGCCTAAGAAATGACTAACTGCCATGCCTTGCTTTTGGTTAAGAAATTTTAATTTCAGACCATCCTATGTGGCTACTTTAGGTCTCTGAATTTGTAAGTCCTGCCACGTAGGCCTCCCCTGAGCTTGGCAGGTTTAGTATGCGGCCCCTTTTCCATCCACATCAGATACCATTCCCCTCAGGGTGGCGAGGCATTGTGGCCAACATCCACTGTTTTGACCCTGGAAGGAATGGAGCCAGCCAGAAATTGGTCGTGTCCTTAGTGAAACTACTCCAGTAATGAGAATGGAGATACCAGAAGTGAAAGCTGTTGGAGACAATGACTTCTATGGCCAATTCTACAGCAACTGCAGTTAATTAATAGTTGAAGGTTTTTAGTTTTGGTTTTTTGGTTCTTTAAATGTGATTTCAGAGAGAGGAAGAAAGAGATAGTAACATCAGTGCTAAGAGTCGATGGGCTGCCTCCTGCACACCCCCTCCTGGGGATCAAGCCTGAATCGAACGCTGACCTCCTGGTTCATAGGTCAACGCTCAACGTCTGAGCCACTCAGGTCAGCTGGACTCAGCTGACCAAGGTCTTTCAGTTTTAAAGATTTATTTTCTTTTCTGACTTGGGAAAGGTCACATGGGAATATTTACTAAATGAGATAGGGAGACTGGACTGTATATGCCCTTTGTTTTGTGATTTTTGATAGAAATTGCTGAGTTAATGATATGATGGTAATGCAGGAGTTCCAGGATTTTGGAAACCCGAGGGCCCAGGGCCCGCTATGGACTGTTGGCTTCATGCAGGAAAGGATTCAAATTTGAGCCAGAAGAGAGTTTAAAATGAAAGAGAGTTTATTAGTGAAGCAATGGAACAGAGAGAATGTTACTCCATAGGCAGAGCAGCCCCTCCCTAGTGCAATTTACTTCTTTTATTGACTCAGTTAATTGAGGGATAGGGAATTCAATAAGGGAGAGGAATATTCAGGAACATTCTCAGAAGATCCCCTTCGGCCAGGTGTTCTTATATCGCTTTTCTTTGTCCAATCGTGGCAGCCCCCGGTGTGTCCTTTAGAATGCTAATGTGTTACAATAAGCACACAATGAAGCTAGGGGTTACTGCAAGGTGAAATTAGTCTCCATGTTGGATCCAGCTGTTTTTCTGCAGGTTCTCAGCCATCAATTCATTGAGGGTTGGTCTTACTGTCTCCGTGATTGTCCTTGTAGCTCTTACCAGTTACAACTATTTCCCCACATACCCTATCTCAATGGTAGATCTCATGTTTGCAAAATGAAATATGATTAATTGTAAGTAGTAGAATGGTTTGGTAAGTCTGGATTCACCATACAGTGGAATTACAACTCTAGGGGGAAAAAAACATACATTTAAATATTAATCTAGGCAAATCTCTTAAATCACTCATAAAATATAGGGTGTCCCCATTTATACAAAGCAATTATGTACACACTTTGAATAATTATAAAGGCAGTGTTTATTAAAATACATTTCATTTTCAAAATTGAGCTATCTGTTGTTAAACTGTGTATACATTTTTTGGAGGGGGGGACGCCCTATATATTTCCATACTACCTCTCAGTAAGTACCAAAAAACAATTTTGGGGTTTTTCCCCCTTGGGCATTAGAACATATAGATGCTTCATGGGTTGAACATTAGAAGTGGAAATTAGAGGTCATTAGTGACAACAACAACAAAACACACAATGAGGACAGAAGGTCAGGCTTTGAGAAAACCATAGAATTGAAATGTCCTGAGGTAGAATGGATGTGTTTCCCATCTCCAGGTCACTCTGGTGCATATCTTCACTGAGTGGAGTTGCAGACATAGGCTCTAACTCTCACTGCCCCCTCCCCCCCACCACTACATAAGTTTAATGCTTCCACAATGTGATTCTCCTGTGTCTCATGAGGAATTACAATCCATCGATTAACTGCCATTTCTTAGATTAAAGCAATTAGTTCTGATGCTGGTGTATAGGGCAGTGGAGATGGTAATGGTGGCAGGACAGCAGTTATATCATTACAGGTTAATGTGCTTGATCTTGATGATTGTGTGGTCTTTTCTACAGTGAATTGAAGACTGAAGACTCTACCCCCTATTTCATGTTGGTTAGGTTACGGAAATGAGCTGGCTGGCTGAAGATCTGAATGAGAAAGATCACTACATGGGTCTTATTTATTCTTTGAAACACAGTCTAAACTTGCATGTTAAAATGGCTCAATGCCAATATTTAATGGAATTCATTATACATCAGTAGCTTTGCAAGAAGATGATATTCCACAAAATCAAACAAATAGATATTGGAGGGAAAGAACTCTTCCTTCAAAACTTACTTAATGGGTAAAGAAACCAGGAGCTTTCCCACGATGGAAGATGAATTCTGCTTTAAAGTTTAAAAAAAAAAAATCAATCTTTTCTCCAGATTTTTGCTGAAGGGAATGATTTAAGGTTGTCAAGTTTAACTTTTGATAGTCATTCTTATTTATGTAAGTAGAAGAAAGTGTGTATATGTGTGTGAATAAATGTTATATTTTCAAGTTGACTTTTGTATAATAAAAAATATCTTACCATGATATAAGTTCATCTTCTGACTCATCGTTAGTGGGACAGTTATTTGCTGCTGAATCTATGGGCAGGGGAAGACTCTTTTTAGCTAATTCTCCAAACTGAGAATCTTGGCTGCCTCACCTCACCTGAGGAAGCCAGGTTTCTTCAGTTGGGATTGAAAATTGGTTGCTAAAGGTAACCCACACATAAGTACAAGGGAATGTGCTTTGTGACTCTGCTTCTGTAGCTAATTTTCTTTTCAATATTCATTATGTTATTTAAGTAAAATATTGGGTGGGGCACTAGAACACAGTGCTGTTAGCTCATACCTCCATAAAGATGTCTGTATTATGAGTTCAAAGGAACAGTGGCTGCTGGGCAGCCAGGAAGAATCCACGTTCATGAATTAGAATGGTGTCTAGTGCTTGCGTGAAGGCGTGCTTAACTGTGGATGGTGCATTCACTACGGCTGGAGTTTGTGATCGAAACCTAACTCTAACTTGTAGACATGCAACATACTGACATCAGGAATAATGGGAGACCTTAGTCACCCTAAAGGGTGAATTACTTTAAGCCTTTTGATCACCCTCTTTGGTGTATAACTATAAACCTTTTCTCAGGAAAGATGCTTAAAGCCTTTCAGTGTGGAATGTGAAATATCAGTATTATCTAGGAAATATTTAAAGGTATGAACATATGAGGTGACATAATGTATTCATAAATTCTTCAAAGTTCTGTAACCCTTGAAACGTCACATCACTGTGCAGTCGGGGAACTCACCTTTCTCTCCGAGATCATGTAGGTCCCTCTTCTCTCTCAGTCATCGCACTGGGTTGAAATAAATATGAGGTTTGTGAACGAACGCATCTAACTGAGCTAACCATCTGGATGGTTTCCGTTAGAATGATGTATCCTAAAGTCAAAAATGGAAGGACACTGTTGGGTTGGATTTTGGTTTAACTCTCTTCAATTTTGAAGATGGAAGTGCAGTTGAACATAAGACAGATAGGATCTGCTCATGGGGTCTTGGGGTTCACTTTGGAATCTCCTGAGTATCAGAATGAACATGTTCGGAAGCCTAAAAAGATCTGAACTCTTCAAACACAAAAGGATCTTTTTAGTAGTAGCAGCAGCAGCATTTATTTGTCACATATGGATTATTTTCTATATCCTTATTATTTCAGTTTTTATCATTTGAAATTTTTTTAAAATAAATATTTCTGAGTCACAGAACAAATGATTACAGTGGAAAAATGTATTGGTCTAAAAGTAGTACCACACAGGAAAGACACTACTTCAGTTGGAGTCTAAACAATTGTACTTAAAATTATACTAATTAATATATTGGGTAAGAAGGTCTGAGGTGGGCCTTGAAGTGAGTACATGAAGGTGGAAAATGAAAAGAAATTTGGTTTTGCTTTGATTACATATAATGTTACAATTTATCATTAAGAAATATTTAAACTATTGATATAGTATATCTTTTGAATAATTGCTTATATGTCTTACAATAAAGAAACGAATGTTATAGTTTATGAAGTTTTATTTTTATTTCTCTTAAAATTAAAATTATTATGCATAAATAATAACTAGTTTTTATTTGATTGTTCACGATAATATAATTAATAATCAATTGATTTTATCAGTAAATAAATATTTAGATAGCTCCCTGAAATTTTCTGCTAATTTTCGCTGGGTCCAAATCAAAGGCAAAAGTAATCCATTATGTTTTCACTCTAAATTTGAAAAAATAGAAGCATTATGAAATTAAGAACACATACTTATAAAATTCTTTCATATTTCTTCACCTCAAAAATCCTTAACTCTCCTCAGACTGGCTAATTATTATATCATCTTTATCAATATAAAAGTAGGGATCCAATTCACCAGTAACTGAAAGTTCCCTCAACTAATATCATTATAATTCTCTTCCTTTCCCTCCCTTATTTTGTGATTAGAAATATTAAGGCTGCAATAAAGATTTAAATTATCATATTTAATTGCTTTGTTTTTATTAGAGTGTATACTTACATGTCTAAAATGTAGTAGAAATATGAAAAATTGGGATTTATCCTAAGCATCCATGGTTGGTTTCGTAATGTTCAATGTGTTGGTAACAGTGAGGTTTTCATGGGCATGTGTCTTTGCAAAAATCAATAAATTATATAACTTAAATATTTGAATATTTACTTCATTAAATTTAAGTTAGCACTGTTATTCTAAAGTCCACCCAATCAATTTCTCAAACAGGATTCAGTCATAGTTTTGCAACAAATATTTATTGAGTGCCCCCAATTTGCCAGGCACTGTTCTAGACGTCAGGGCCAACGCAGTGAGGACTGGGGAGGGGTGTGTGTGGCCAGGAACAGAGAAGAGGGAAACACCTCCACCTTCCTGGAAATACATCCAGCGGTGAGGAACCAGCAATAGAGCTACAGCTGTCCCACTGGCTATAAGAAAAAATAAAGCAGACTCGGGGATCCCGAGTTCCCAAGGGTGCAGGGCTGGGGCTGGGGTTTTAATCAGGTGATAATTGAAACTATGGTAACTGTAGATTGGTCATTTCAATAGGACAGTCATTTTAAACAACAGGGCACTTGCTGTGCTGTATGCCTGAAACCAATACAGAATAATATCAAAAGTAAACTGTAATTGAAAAGTAAAAGCAAAAAAGAAAAAGAATTTAGAAAGTTATAAAGCATCATTTCTGGTGCATTAAAAAGTAAGGAATTCTCTCTTTGAAGATAACATTTAAGCAAGGATGGGAAGGAAGATAGGGAAGTGGCCGGAAGGAGCTGGTGTTTGGGGGAAGGGAGGCCCAGCAGGAGCGAGCACAGGCTCACGTACTTTGCAGGGTGGGCAGGCCATGGGCAGGCAGGTGTGCCCGGAAGGTAAGATGCAAGCTGGACTGGCAGGTAAAGAGTAAGTCCCAATATTGTCTGAATCATTTTCCATGCAGCATATTCTTTCATATATCCTTTTTATAAACCATTCCTTTTATTTGATTAGTTTTTCCTCCAGCTCTTCTTTGAATTCTGAACAGAATTCTAATGACTTTTAGGAGCCCATATCCCAAACCCCTCCTCAGTCGGTTTTTTCCTAATGTACTGAGTAGCCCTGTTTTGACCTACGCGTGAGGACTGATAAGAAACTGCTCTTGGTATTTGGGAGCAAGGTGCTGCGTATTCATAATCCAATACTTAACTAGCTGCCTCAAGTCTCCCCTCCGGTTTCACTTTTTCCATGAGGGTGAATGAGCTCATCATATAAATTCCTCTGGGGAATGAATCAGACAGATTGAAGTCTTCTGTTGTGAACCTTGCTGCTGATTAGTTTTTAAACCTTTTGCTAAAGACCAGTCTTTCTCAGAGAGCTATGAAAATGGTCTAAAGATACGATCATTTCACAAATCTGATTACTTTCACAAAATGTTTCTAGTACCTATAATATAGCCGTAGTCAAAATATAATTCACGTGTTGGCTTCCTAACCTAATGCAAGTCACCTAAATGAGTTTCTAACAGAAGGGCAATACACTCTTATTATAGCTGTTCTTTCTCTGCAAGCAGCAATCCAGATTAGAAATAAAAAATGCCTTGGTATAAAGAACGGTGAATAATAATAATACCTTGTAAAGAGTTTTAAAACAAGAAATGCTGCCTGGCTGGAGTGGCTTAGTTAGTTGAGTGCTGTCCAGTGCCCCGAAAGGCCGCCAGCTCTATTCCCCTTCGTCAGGACACTTACCTGGGTTTCGGGTTTGAGCCCCAGCGGGGGAGTGTATGGAAGGCAACCACTCGATGTCCCCCTCTCTTTCTCCCTTCCTCTAAGCATGTCTTCGGGTGAAGATTTTAAAAATAAAATAAAATCTAAAAGAACTCCTTCTTAAGTGTTTAGCAAACTCTGTCACTTTAAAAAAACAAACAAAAACAGAAAATCCTATCAGTCCAGACAGTGAATGTCGAGATGGTCTATGTTTCTCTCAATATGGGCCACGTTATGACTATTTAAAAATCATATAAAACTATGGGAAAAACAAGCCCCTAATGACCTCTCACCTTAAGATGAGGCAGGAGCAAAGACTGTGCCTGCGTGAAACAGCATTACTGCCACCGCAGAAGAAGGCTGAGAAAACGGTGTCAAGCACTTATTTGCTTGCAGAGGGAGAGTTGTTTATCTTTAAATTAAAAACACATCAGTACCTTGGCAATGCCTGTTGAAGTAACGTATGGAGGGAGAGCAACTTGGGAAACAAGACAGCCTTTGTAAATGAACATTTAAGGAAGCTGCATGGTTGTGGTCTTGAATTTGCCCTGAACAATGGCCCTTTCACCAGGCTGTGATCAAGGGGACACACCACGGCCTGCCTCAGCATCTTGTTGTGGGGAAGAAATCGGTTATAATGTGACAGTGCCGTGTACTATAGAATACTTCAACGTGGTAAGTACTAATTTTATAAAGCACCATTTAGAGTTATTAGAAAATTCCCCTTGCAAAACCCAGTCTTTAAATAAATAAAAAATGAGAAAATTTAGAGAGATGGATAAATTCACTTGACTGCATCCTAATGGATACTGTTCTTTTTTAATTGAGGTATAATTGACATAACATTATATATTTTTTAAATTTATCTTTATTGTTGAAAGCATTACAGATGTCCCCTTCCCCCCCCCCCCCCAGGCCTTCACCACACTATTGTCTGTGTCCATAGGTTATGCTTATATGCATATAAGTTCTTTGGTTAATCTCTTCCCACCCCATCCCCTTCCCTCTGAGATTTGTCAGTTTGCTCCATGCTTCTAAGTCTCTGGATCTATTTTGTTCGTTAGATTCCACATATAAGTGAGATCATGTGACACTTGTCTTTCTCTGACTGGCTTATTTCACTTAGCATAATGCTCTCCAGGTCCCTCCATGCTGTCTCAAAGGGCAAGAGATGCTTCTTTTTTACAGATATAACTACATTAGTTTCAGGTGGATGCCATTATTAATGGATGCAAGTTTCATGTTAATATTCGTAATGTTCCCCACCCATCACACGTTGAACTTTAGCACAGAAATAAGGTTGCTTTTATTACACAAAATAATTGATAAAAATGCATTTTTTTATTTGGAAAGTGTGCAGTAATAATCACTGAATACAGTCTCAACTGTAGTATTCAAACCCAGACACCACAAAATCATTGGATGCAATGATTTCTTAAGTCACTAGAACTTTGGTACAACAAAGTAATGGCCTAACAGTGTCTGTCAGGCACCACAGTCTACTCAGAGGCATATAGGAGAAAAACTCTATGTTTAAAGTTTTAAGTTACATTCGTAGCACTAGACAAAACAGAGATCTGTGTAGATGACAGACGAAACAATCAAACGTGCTTAGCCTAAAAATGAGGACAGTATCACCTAAAGGTAGACCATTGGGATACAGTGAAGCACATCAGTGTTATGTCAAAGCACTGTCCATTTTTGACACATAAAGCAGGGTAACTTATTCTTCTTAAATAATTTCAGATACAGTCAGTATCTTTTACAAGGCTATGGACACAAAAGCCCTATTTGTACGAGAAGGATTTTGACCAAGTCATAATATACTATCTAGAATATAATTGGACTTCTTGAAAGAAATACAAGATGACATACAAAATGAAATAGAACTCATATTTTTTCAGTAATTTGAAATATATTAATCATTTTCAATAAAATACAATGACCTCAAGTTGACAAGCCATTGGTAGCTTCCAATATATCTACTAAAATCAGTTGTGTCTCTGCTATGACACTTCTTTTCACAATAACTGGTTTAAATTATGACTGTGACTATTTATTAGTTCTTAGTTTGTGATAATAGTGTCTTGCTTATGAAATGGACCATAACTTACAAACCAATTTCTTATATATGTTCGCCATTGAGCCTGACATGAGCCCTGTGAGGCACGCAGGGTTTGTAAGTCCCACATGAGGAGAAACCACTAAGATATTTAATAACATGCATGCGGTCCCCAACTTGTTCCTTCTGGACAAGTCTTCCTCTCAAACAGCATTTGAAAATATAACCTGGAGAGTAGACGATTAAGGGTAAGCATATGTTATTACACATTGTTAGGGTCACTATTTTGACATGCCTTCAGACAAAAGAACAACAGCCACTGGTTAAATAAGGGACCTATTAGATTAAGGACAGATGTACCAGCTTCTACACAATTTGCTAAAGATCCTTAAAGACTAAGTCAGCTGAGGGATATTAGGCATGACTTCCACAATCTGTGGGAAAGAAAAAGAACCGGAAAACATTTAAATGACTCAATTCAAAGATGATTCATTTGTATTTTTTCATCTTCAAAAGATGACACCCTTTAAAATAATCCCACTTTTTTGGCACTTTTTTATTCTCTCTCTATGACATTAGGAAATCTCTCCAACATAGGCCGCTGATAAGAGCTGCACAGAAAAGCATCTTTGTGATGGGACTCAGATTTATGAGAAAATGAAATTCAAATAAATAAAATGTTCCTAAGTTTCCAAAATGTTGATGCTAATAATAAAATATTTTTTAGCTTAAATATTTTTATTAGCTTAGTTCTAAGGATATAATCCTCTACTTGATAGATGAAAATGATGGGTAAATATTTGTCACAAATCTAGTTACAAAAACCCTTTCTGTTACTCTTCTTTTCCTACCTAAAAATCAGCCTTTTAAGGATGAGCTTTCTCCATGCCCTGCCATATTTAAGAACTCCACTTAGACACCTTTTCACTCTTACCTCTCTTTATATATCCTGCTCAACAATGTCACTGTGGTTGGGTCTCCACCCAAGAATTCTAAGGCAATACGTTTATAAAATTCCCTATACATCTAGCAATAACTTTTATCAGTTCTACTTTATGAGACAGGTATTTTTATGGGTTTATAAAGCATTGAGACAACACTCATCTCAGATAATATTCTGCATCTACTTTCCATGGTAAGGGCTCAGCACTCTCCCCAGAAATAAGTTTATATCATCTTGGTCAAAATTCAAGAAAAAAATATAGCTTTTGGTGAATTTTTAGACAACCTTTTCAAATATAGACAGCATCTTGGCATCTTTAAAAAATAATAAAGCTTTCCCTAAAATACTTAAATATTCTTGACTTCTCTTAATGCTTTAAAGCTGGGTAGTAGAGGGTGAAAATCAACTTAAAATCACTTTGGTTACCCTCAGCTCTCAGAAAGTCTCCTTTTAAAGAGTTAATCAGTATCTTAGAAAACAGAAACTTCAATATTGTTTCTTTAACGGTTGAGTTTTAAACTCCAAAGTTTATGGGTGAGGATTTTTCCCTCAAATGTGTTAGTGTGATATACAATGAGGAAATCATATGTGTCCCCCCTTTTTTACTGAGGTGAACAGAGATACAGAGCAGTAAACAATCTTGTTTCACAGACACAAGTCTCCAGGTTATATTCTGTACCTGGTGGTACACTTTATCTATTACACAAAGCATTTCTCTTTCTAACTGCTGCGCTCACTCTATTGGTGAAGATATATATGAGCTTCATCAAATTTGTTGATTTCCAATGGACTCAGTTTACAGTTTAAAGAATATCTGGCCATGTAGTAAATTATTTTTAATACAGTCATGTCCTTCTCTACGGTCAAGCTTCTCTTTCTTAAAAAGGCTGATTAAAACTCTCGCCCAGCTTGTCCGACCTGTACTGATTGGCAGCAGATAGCTTACACTAAAAGCATAAGAAAGACATCCCCTGATACAAAGAATGGTCCATCTGGTTAAAAACAACAGATAAAATACACTTTTTACTTTAGAAAATGCTGGCTTTGAATTTTTTGCAGTGTGATAGCTGATAAATGGAAATGGTAGCAAACTGGCTAGAGTGGGACTTGAAAGAATTTTAAAACTCTTAGGTAGAGGCCTACGAGTTGGACTCCCAGCATTTAATATTTTCTCTGCTGATTTGTGACCTGTCACCCTCATCATACCAAGACAAACACTGTGTTCTCTCAACTATTTTTGATACCTTTTTCAAAGGAGTTTTCTTGTTTTACATGGAAAGGTAGCCTTGTACCTAATCAGTTAAGTCTCAAGTAATGCTCACTCCAGGAGAAGTGAGCTAGAATACCAGGAGATGGCAGTAATGAGCTCCAGATTCCCATAACACCTTTGAACCCTTTGTTGAAGACATCAAAGACCTTTAGCTGTGTTAGTGTCTCTGAGACCTTCCTGGAATATGACATTGTAGGAAATGAGCTATGTGGTTAGAGATAAATTTGGTCACAGAGGTATCCGAGGCACTGTGTTAGAGCAATGTAAACATCGAAGCAGAGTAAACACTCCAGAAATGGTTTCTATACCAGAAAGGGATTTTATGTATACTTTAAATATTTTTCCAAAATACAATTTGGTTTACTAGAGAATTTGGGAGATAACTCACCTTGGCTAAAAATACATGTTGCTATGGGTTAAAGGGGCTATGCAATTCTTTAAAGCAGTCTGTATAATTCAGGGCCCCAAATGAATTTGAGGTTGTAAAATAAATAACACAGAATAATTAATTAGGAAATAATAAGAGAAAGAATTTCTATTAGTATTAACACAAAATTTGGGGTCAGATGTCAAACTTGACAGAGAAAATATTTTTTGATCAAGTTTTTATAAATAGAATACTATTATAAATTAATTTTCTTGTCTGTTTTAAGTTTTGTCCTCCTTGAGATTATTACCCAACAATTATTATTTTTGCAGATGTGGTTCTATAATTATGGGCATCACCACCCTCTGCTTCAAGCTGCAACTATCAAGTGACAGTCTTAAAATAGAGCCCGAATAAATGCTTCTTAAATAACTGACAATGACAGAATTTTGGCATAAGTATATCAATCATAAAACTGGAAAATGAAAAGACATATCCAAAATAGAATACCTTTAGGACTTTATAGAGGCTACACATTCCCTATTGTGGAAATTCAGGGTATATCACAATCTAGATTCAAATAAGAAATTGATATTGACCTCAATAGTTCCCCAAATTTTGCTATAGCAATAGTTGCATTGTTTCTGTTCATTTTTCTTCCAAAAGAAGCATCTCTCATGTTAGCTAATAGCTTTCCATCCTCAGGGCACAGGCACTGAGGTCATGAGGAACATCATGGGGAAGAACAGCACTGGAGGGAATACCCAAGCATGGTCACCCCAGGAGCTGGCATTGCACTGCAGAAGTCAGAGGAACTGGGCAGCAAACACCACAAACTTCACAAGGGGCTAACCCATCACAGCTTCCAGATTACTCTGATCCCTGGCACATTTCTGGGTCTAGTCCTCACTAGGAGCATTACAGACATTCCCTTGCATCTGTGTTACTAAAACTGATTCCCTACCAGATGGAGGTTGGTAGGTAGAGGTTAAGGGGTGGGGGAGCTGGGTTTAGGGTTTCCAGTGTCTGTAACTTAACAAAATAAAAGTGCACTGAGTTGGAAAAATGAAGTTTAACTAGCAAAATTGTATAGTAAGAGGAACCATTCTGTAGAAAATTCATATACTCATAATAAAAAGAGAAAACTTAAAAAGCAATACCTTTGTTATTGATAAAATTCACTGAAATAGTTAAATAATGGTTTAATAGGAATTGATTATGTTAGTTTAGACACAATGATAAGAATAGGCCAATGGAAAAAGAACTTTTGAGATCATCTTTAGAAAGAAAAGGCAACTTTTCATGAAAAAAACTAAGTGATTAACCAATTTTTGGGGAGATATGATACACTTCCATTCCTGCCCAATCCCCAAATATAGGTAAACTATGAGCATTCTGCGGTAGACAATAAAAACAAGTATAAATATGGTGTAATATGGCATGAATTATCATCAATTTTTATGTAATTAATGATATGAAAATTCAGAGTGACCACAAAATTGATCCATAATTATTCTGAAGTTGTTGGTCTACAAAGTGTCATGCCTGTATCTTTACAATGGATTCAAAACCAGGGGTAGGTGTGGGTTAGAGGGGAGAAAGGTGATTTAGAGTTTCTAGTGCTTTTATAAATTGAAAATAAACCCATGATTAATAGTCACTTTTGGTTTCACATCACCAGCATATTTATCTAAGAGAAATTAAGGTGAAATAGTTTTTCTTGACTGTATTTTTAAAAAGAGATACTTAATAAACAGCAACCTTTAATTTGTTCTTGGGACTGTTTATCACTATTTGCTAAGAAAAATGAAATGTGAAGCCAAACACTGAACCAATTTCTAAAATTTTGTTTGAAATGGGAACCTCTGGATCTTCTCTTAATCCCAACTGATAATGTCAACTTCTAATCGGCTTGCGTGAAAGTTGGCTGACTCTTCCAGACATCTGTAACAGATACATTTAATTTCATTTGTCCAAATGCCATGTTCCCATACTTTCATTTTCCTCCCAGGGCATTTCTCTTGTATGTTGTCATTCACAATCTTGTTCTTGTCTATCTGCCACTTATTAAGAATATAAAAATGGCATTATTATATAATTTCCTACATTTTAGCAGAAGTCTGACATTCCTCCTCTCATAACCTCAGTGATAATTTAGTCATTCTAGCATTGCTTATTGGGTGTACAAAGTAATGTCATTGTTAATGATCCATTTAGAATCCTTTATTGTGTACCCATTTTTAACTATGTTTCCCCAATGCAAACCTAAAAGTAGTAATCAGATTCTATATAAGAAGTAAACCCAATCTTTTTTAAAAATCATCTTTCTATGTTCTGCCTTTGGTAGGTAGCCTATCCCTTTCTCCAATGTGACAGGGTAATTTTTGTTCTTGTTTGAAACTCACTGTTATTTCATCCTGTGTAGTCCCTTACACACTTATCTTCTTTGTAAGAAATACAAACTGGGAGTCCATGATGGTTGAGAGCACATTTGGAAATCTTTGATCTTGTTTGAAGGGGCCTCAGAAACAACTGGTCAATTCTTTTGAGTAATGTTGACTATTTTGGTTTCTTAAAACAGACTTTCTGGCAGAAAAAGCAAGACATGCCGCTACGCACGGCCCACTCAACAACAATTCTGTGGTCTGTCGCTGTTTGGGGAAGAAATACTCGGGTGGGGTTCTTGGTGGCGAGTCCCTGCGAGTCTAGCAGCCACACTTCTTCTCTGCCGGTTTCTCCCCACTGAGCTTCCCGGGGTTTCCACCATTGACGGCATCGGGGACTTGCGTCTTCTCTACGCACTGCTCCATCCGCTTCATGATTAAGTCCAGAAGAGTCTCCACGGCCTTCTCCACGTTCTGGCCAGTCGCCGCACTCGTTTCAAAATACGGGATGCTGATGTGGAAGAGATGGCAAACATGTTTGAGAGGAGGGATCAGAGGAGACGCACTAGTGGGTCACACATGTAAAAGCGCGGCCGACGGGCTGCACCATCAGCACGGCCTGGCTGGCGTGGCTGGAAAGCACCCTTGTTTTTTCTCAGAGTATAACCAGTACTGTGGGCAAGAAAACTGATACAGGAGGTACTCAGGAACTTGAAGTTGAGGCACTATAGCAATGTTTTAAATGTTTAGAGGCTAAAAATGCCTAAACTGGTGATCAATATTACTTCCCTTCCAATCAATTATCTAGAAGTCTGATTTAGAAATTAAGCTGGCACTGAGAAGGATAGTCATGTGAATATAGTCTATGCTTATTTGGAAGCAAAAGTTTCAAGAATATGTGTACATTTTTAATGCTCTCAAGGAGAATCCAAAACGTTGGCAGATGTGATGAAACTGCTTTACATTTAAGAAATAATGACAAAGTCTGATTTGGAAGTCAATTTATAACTGCATGGAGTGTTTTTAAATTTTTAATCTACCATTTAAACTCACCTCGGATAAAGGTGGCAATATTATGTCCACGTCAGGTATTGCCTTTAGAAGTTTGCAGCTATTAATTGAGAAGCAGTCATGCTGTGTTGAAGGACATGAGTTCTGATCTCAGACAGCCTGGGCTGAATTCAAGCTCTGCTGCTTACCAGCTGTATGGCCTCCCCTCAGTTATTAATCTCTCTGTGCCTCAATTCTTCATATTTAAATGAGATAACTCTAGACCTTCTACATATGGTTATGAGGAGTTAAAGGAGTTAAAGTCTAGGAACAGTTGCTAGGACATAATAAGTATTCAGTAAATGTTAGCTGCTGTTATTACTAATTGATTTAAAATATCACATACATTCCTCTGGAAGACCTTTTTAATTCATGTGCCATTCTTGACTCCAGGGGATTCCTTGTAGCATCAACCTTGTGTCCCTGCCCCATTACTACACACCGGTGTGCAAGGTCAGATGGCATCGCCATGTAACGGACTTACCCGTATTTATCGGCCAGGTCCCGGCCTTGCCGTTCGTTGACTTCCCTTTGGTCTGGCAGGTCTGCCTTGTTGCCAATCAATACTATATCTGGATTTTCACAGTAAGCATTTGCTTGCAGTTGGCCTTAGAAAGAAAGCAGATGGAACCAGCAAGCTAGTTACAAACAAGTGATGTCAAATGACTGCTCATATCAGATTCCTAATCTAATTGTTCATCTCCAGCTTTTTATATTTTACTTGCCAAGTTACTAAATGCCTCTCAGCCACAGTTTCCTCATCTGCAAAACGCAGATAATGCCTCACAGACTGCATGTTGTGGAGATTAATAACAATTTACGGGAAGTGCCTGTATGAACACCTATTTGTGCTCGTCTCCATCTGGGAAAGTGCCCTCCGAGATGGACATACTGCTTCTTGTCACTAGTTAGTTCCTCAGACATACATGGACATCATAGGACATGATAGCAAATGAGTAAGTTTGCTCTTTCCTTTAGGAGCCCGCTATGTTTCCATCCCCTGGAGGGCCAAGGTGATGATCTATAAAAGCAGAACATTTTGAACCACCACAAATTCATTTAAAAACAATTTTAAGACAGGAAAGTTGGTTTTCTCCTTCTGCCAGGAAACACTGAGACAGAGGGGAAGAGGGAGGGGGAAGGGGAGAGAGGGGAAGGGGAGAAAGGGAGGGGGGAGGGACAGAGGAAGGGGGAGGGGAGAGGGAGGGGAGGGGGGGAAGTGAAGGGGAGAGCAAGGAAATGATAAAAAACCTGTCAACCTGTGTTTTCGAGGTTATAGGAATTACTCTAATGTTACTTCAAGGCATGGTGCATGCAATTTTGCCAAGGAAAAAGACAAAGCTTCTCTATAACATTGATTACTTGCGTGTTAGCAATTAAAGTGTTATTAAGACATACTAATTAATTGTCTTAAATCCCAATAGTATCCTTCTGAAAATTTTTTTAAAACAAGGGGGAATCTCATCTACCTTGATAAAAGATGAAGAAATCATCTTATGAAAGTATGTACCTAATAATCTTATGTCTTTATCTCCTCAGAATCTAACATTTAAATAAGGAAATATGATAAAAGGAAATAGAGACAGATCCTAAGATGAACACTCATTTGGAGAAGCTTTCCCCATGGTAGCAACTATGCTACTGAACTCACATTTAAAGCAGTTATATATATTATTAGTTATAAATAACATAAGAAACATATATATATAAATGCAAATAAAATATTCTCTCCAGTTCTATGTCAATTAAAAAAATAAAAATAAAATGCTACTCTTCTGTGCTCACATATATTAATCTGGCTTTAATAACTGATTAGGCAACTTTTAACTTCATATTATATCTAAATTGTACAGATATTTCCATACAAAGCTTCCTCACATTTGACTATTTTGGGGGGGGGACAAAAAGGAAAATGTCACTGTGAGCTGCTTGACCGACACACTGCACCTCATCTTCATGTGGCTGGTCTGCTCTGGAGACATTTCTCACCTAACTCACCCAGTAGTTAATGAACCCATTACTTCACCCGAGTGCAAGCGAACGCGTTTTAGGAGTCAGTGCACCCTCTCAGAAAGCACAGCTCTTTTCCTCTGTGTCTTCTCTGGGTTAGAGTTAGTAGATGTGGAAGCTCACATAGTTCCAAGAAGTCCTTTAAGATGAACTGGACAAGTGGAATTAATGAGGTCTTTAAAAACAAAGACCTCAAATGCAGATGGATATGAAGCCACGTGGGCTTCTTCTCTGAGTGTCAAAGGAAAATACAATTCTAGGCCACCTTACGGGGTGCACATAAAGGCCACCACTTTGAAGATGGCACAGGGAACACTAAACGCGTGACCTCCAAAGGTTAATCTTTCTTTCACTGAGGCAAACAAACAGAGCTCTTGGGTCCCAAAGTGGCCAACGCAGGTTACTTGGTCCCACTTACTCATCCAGTTTCTGACATTTAAGAAGCTCTGTTGACTGGTGAGGTCGAACATTAATAAGAAACCCATGGCATCTCTGAAAAATGCGGTTGTGAGGCTCCGGAATCTGCCAAGAAAGCACAGTGGGTAGATCTGAAAGTTAGTCCACGTACCTATAATGGTGACAATACAAACAACACTATCTCCCTTTCAAATACGAAATCTCGATGGCATCCCTAATGGGTCACCCCACAGAAGAGGAGATTACTCAGAAAGGCTGCTCGAGGGGTTCTTCCTGAGACCGCGTGCTGGCTGCATGTGTCCCCGCACTCACGCACAAGGAATCTGTGCCTGTCGATCGCGCGCCTACACGGCCCCTCGGACTTGTTGCTCACGGGCCTCCCGCGGTCCACGATGAAAAGGGAAGCCACTTTAGAACATTGGGACTTTAACTTCTAATTTTCAGTTGTTCTTGTCTGCGCCCGGAAGAAAGTTTGGCACATGGCAGCCTGAAAACGACTGCTCACGATTACGTGCAGAAAACCACAGCTTGTCAGCAGCTGGAACGAGGGTTCTTTGTAGGAAAAACAGTGTTGGTGAGAAAACTCTTTTGTAAGCACTCTTTGGAGTTCAAGAGCGGCCTCCACGTGTCGTGAGGAAGAGGGGAGACGGTGAAGACAGAAGGAGGGGGAAGGTCCGAGAGGCTCAGTGGCTGGGGAGGGAGTGAGAGCACTGATCTCCGGTGAGGACCCTGGAGACTGCGTCTGGCCCGGGCCGTGTCCTGGCTGCCTCGGCCTGTCCTCCCCCCGCCAGCCTCAGGGAACAGGACCATGTGCCGAGGCCCACTCCCATGTCAGGAACGGGCCAAGCCGGACACCACGCACGCAGACCAGGGAGGCTGGGTTAAGCCGACAGAGAGGTGCCTTTTTAGAAAGGCACATGACTCTGCAATGAAGACGACCGGCACTTCCTATCCTAAATGCCCTAACTTGGGGCACCCTATTGCAGCTTATTTGTAGATTCTTCGGTTTCAAAGTTCTATTCTCGACCCCGTCTTACTCTACACATGTTCACTGGGTAAGCTCATCCACTTCCTGGCTCAATTATCACCAATACCTTGAACCCCAAATTTACAGATCTGGATCTTTCCTGCCTTCACACTGTGTGCCCAACTGCTTGTTGGGTATTTCCACTTGGAGGGAACTAATATACCTCCGGCTTCCCTTGTCTAAAACCAACCTGGCATTTCCTCCCGATTCCCTTTTCTGTCAACGGTACCCCCATCCTCCTGGTTGCCACAGCCTCTTTCTCCGTCACCTGCTGTGTTCAGTCAACAAATGTGTCGCCTTCTCTCTTCTGTCCATGTTCCCTGCCGCTAGTCAAGCTTCGAGCCCATTATCTTTCACCTGGGTAACTTCAACGGCCTTCTCAATAGGCTTCCTGTCTCCAGTTTTGTTTGGGACCCTTCCTTTCCCTAGTTTCTTCCCTCTGATTACATAAATCCTCTGCTGAAAACACTTTCATGATGATGCACTGCTCTTAAGATAATGACTGAGCCCTCTAATAAGCTGTCCAGGCTCTGCGTGCTGTGCCCCTTGCTCACCTAGCCAGATTCACCTCTGGACTACCCACAGGCATGCTGAGCTTTTCGTTCTCAGAAAGTTCACTCTCTCCCCTGGGCTTTCACACACGCTGTTCTTTCTGTGGGTAACATTTCCTTAGCACTTCCTTCACCTCCTACCCCTTAAGCCTGAAAAAGACTCACTCATACATTGTGCATGAGTATATATATATATATATATATATATATATATATATATACACACACACACACACACACACACACACACACACACACACACACACAACGACATCAGAGAAAATGCCACTGCCCCAAGCAGTCTTCCCAACACCCACATCTGGATTATGGGCTCCTTCTGGTACACCTGCCTATTACCCTTTGTTTTCCTGTCACTGTCCTAAGGCTATACTGCAACTGTTTGTTATTTGGCCATATTGCACCCTAGACTATAAACTCCAAGAGCAATGAGCTGTGTTTCTAACTTTCTGTGCATTACATTTTCATGGTCCTGACCATAGTATTTGCTCACTAAATTTATGTCAAATCAAGAGAAAAAAATCAAGAGAATAGCAAAGAATATAAAATTAGTAAAGACTTAAATGACTTCAATAAACAACAATACTTTTAATAAAAAAGCATGGAAAAGAAATATTTTAATGACTATTTCCAAATTAGGGTATTTTTCATGAGACATAATCATGATTATGAAATACCAAAAATTGTACTTGGTTTTTTCTTCTGGATTTGTTCCTACCAATCACTGGATTATAGTGCTTTTATTGAATGGATCCCTCTCTTTGGGGACTAGCTGTGCTCATAAAATTGTCTCTTACTCAACCACAATAGTGTGGTTAACTCAACCACAACAGCCTGCTCTCTCCTCTCTCCATAAGCGCGCGCGCGCGTGTGTGTGTTTTATTTGAGTATAAGACTGTGTCCTATTCCCATCTCACTGCCCACAGACCATGACAAAGTTACTTAAAAACTCACTTGTTGTACGGATCTGGCTGCGGCAAATACGTTTGCATCCACAGCAACGTGGATAGAATACTCTTAATCTGCACATGGCTCATCCCCTGGGCCATTCTTCCCTGGTCCCCTTGTTCTTTTCCGTTCTTTCCAGGACTTATTCCAGAGGGAAGGTACCTGATTTCCAGCTTCACCCACCAACCTCATTCTGTCTGCAGGGTAGAGAAACCTAGGAACCCATAAAAGCCAAACCAAACCCCAAACCCCACCAGATCCCAGGGTCACATTATTGCTTTTCTCCCTCCCTGGGGGCGAAGGCTGTGCCCTGTGTTCTTGAGGCTTACCTAAGGGGTACTGTTCCCCCCCGCTTTCATCATATCACTTTCATCGATAACCACTATCTTATGTGGGTTACGCTGCCAGGCGTCCTCGCACAGCGTTGAGGTGTGGCGTCGCTCGATTGTTGCTTAGCTACACGTTGTATTTACAGAATGCAGGATTCTCAAGGGATGAATAACCCCATTGTTAGCAAGACTGGCCCTTGTCCTTCCCACTTCCCTCAGGAGCAGCTGTCCTCGGGGGGCAGATGAGAGAAGCCTGCCATCACGCTAGGCTGACACATCGTGTGCGAAGACATATGGGAACCACATTTTCTCATATTACTCCTTCAAAGAGGAATCAAATTGGTCTACAAAACACACATCTTTGTGACAACCAAACTGACATATGAACAGAGAGTCTTGTGAGGAATGGCTCCAGCAGTACCAGCAGTGTTGAAGGGTGTGTGCAAATGGAATTCACAGTCAAAAAAGCTAACAGAGAGGGCCCGGCACCTCCCCTGGCGTTTACACTCACTGAAGGCGAGAACATTTGGACGCATTTCAAGCACCGCAGTGTTTACAAGCATCAACATTCTAAGACACGCGGTGCAGAATCTGGAGGTATGTGCCTTCTAAATATCTTATCTTGACAATCTATTGCCAATTTTTATTTATTCTGATACCGAAGAGCTTCACTAGCTTGGGGTCTTTAGCATTTTTGAAATCTTGCATCTCAAAGAAAGATCTTGTCATCAAATAATGGAATAGCACCTCCAGCTCCAGGCAAGCAACACTACTGTCTACCGAGTGGCTCTTATCTTGGACACTGTACCAGAGGTGACACTGAACAACCAGGCATAGCCTCTGCCCTTAGAAATCTGACAGTTCTGTTGGGGTGACAAGGCTACAAGTGAATCAAGAACAGGCAGACACAAAATTTGTTTTATCACAAGGTGGTAAAGAATTAATTGACTTCAGGGAAGGAAGAGGCAGCTTATTTCAGCTGGGTTTTCAGAAAGGCCCCAGAAGGGGGGATATGAGCCAGGCCTGGTGAAAGGACAGGACCAGGGAAGGTGGGAAGGGAATAAAACATCCCAGCTGGAGGACAATGCTGTGTCCAAGGTCTCAGAGAACAAAGCTAGTCAATGGCACAGGACACAGAGGCTCTGCTGAAGAACAGAGAGAAATGAGGGAGATCTAAACACACTTTCCTTCAACTCCCTCTTCCAGCAGCGCTTGTAACAGTGTTAATTTCCCACCCTAATTCAATTAAATTCTGGAGAAGCTTTTCCCCCCTGCATTATAAAGTAGCACAATGTCAACATATAACAAGAATCTTCATAGAGATTTTTGAAAATCTAATTTTTGAAATTTGAACCAAACCCACAATGATAGTTTATGGTTAATTAACTGCAAATAATTTCTTTTTAATTCTCAATACAAATGTTTATCTTAAAACCTGGGGAAGAGTTGCATATAATGTGGTTAATAGTTTTTTTCCTGTATACCCAAAATCAAAACAAAATAATACCGAAAGTAGACTATAACTAAAAAAAGTAAATAAATAAAAAATAAAATAAAATGACTTTTTTCTGAGCTATTTGTAGCTAGAAACAAAGTAATTTACTGTACCGCTCTTGTCCTGCAGTGTCCCAAAGCTGAAGGTGCACCTTAAACGCTTTCCCTGCTGATCCATTTGGCCCCTGTGTATTATAAACCTGAAAGATATGATTTTCATCAGCTTATACTGCTTTGGATTTTGTCAACATTCAAATTCTCTGGGTTCACTCAGCATGTTTTTTCTCAATTACTATAATCAAAGTTCATAGTGCAGGATAAATATTTGCTCTGTTTTTTTCCAGCAGTATCGCATACACTCTCACTTTTAAATGTCAAGTACAAGTATGATTTTCAACACAATTTAGGCATACTGCAAACTTAAATTAGACTCCTTCTGGCATTTCCTCATGGAGGCAGCACACATTAGATTTAGGACCCAAGTTCTAGGTTTAAAAATCAACTCTTCATTTAACCTCTCTGACTCTTATTTTATCACCTGAAAATTGAGACCCATAATCTCTCCCTACTTTACAGAGTTACTGAAAACTTAAAGGACATAACAAATGTGAAGGCATTTTTTTAAACAGTAAAATGATTTACAAACACCTGAATATCTTTTACTGTGCGTTGGACTTTCAAAACAACTTAGCCATGACATATGCACAGAATTTCTCAATAAGGTTGCACAGGATATTCCATCTTTTATTAGCTAATTCTCCCAAGGCTTTTTTAGAAAAGTTCAAGTTTTTAAAATTATGGTCTTTTGACTTCTTATTAAGTAAAACAATTTTAATATTCCTCCAGCTCCCTTAAGTATGGCTCAGTGAAAATGTTTTAAAGGGAAAACTATAAGGATTTATACCTAGACCATTGGGGGCCTCAAGGAGGGAAGAAGGTGAAGGAAAACCCTGTGTGGGTTGGAAGCAAGTTTGCTTAGACTACACTGTGGAGGGTCGACTGTCAGATAAGGTGCAGGACATCATATGAAACCATGATTTAACTTCTCAACCATCATTTCCTTTGTTGTTTTTTGCTCAATTTGAGAGAAATGAATAGATCTGTGACATCAACTGGGAGCCTCAGCCATGTTGGCAATTGAGGATACCTTGGGTGGCAGTAAATCTGGCGGGGCTTATGTGCCTATGCTACACGTCTCACATGTCACAATATCTTTATTCCTGTCATTAGCGTCTAGCATAGTAGAGGGAAGTGGTTGTAATTCTCACTTAAATTCCATTCTCTTGGAAAAGAGCATGGGTTGGTCTCACATTCTGTTCATAATCAGCTAGTGATTGATGGCTGAGTCCACACATAAATAAAAATGCAGCAAGAACTTACAAAGCTCACGTTCCAGCTATTTGCCAATCACTCTTTCAATGTCTTTCTGAAGAGTAGGAAATGAGCACTTGTTCTTATTGAGGGACTTAATTCAGATTAAGAGTTAATGTTTTTAGATCCTGGATAATTCAAGTTTTGAAAGATTCCTTAAGAATTCATAGAAGACACACTGTATACACCCATAAATTATTTATTTTAGTTGCCTTCTATACTTTTGGAGACAAGCAATAGTGTCACTCAACATTTTTCTATGCAAAATGTTCTTTATAGTTGAGGAAGTAAAAAGTGACATAATTTAAAGTGAGAGGTTATAAATTCCATGTGACAAAAGACAAACACCTTGAATGCAATAAACATAGCTTCTTAATTCTTATTTTATCTGGGGAATTAGCAATAAGTTTAACAGTGTAGGTAAGAACTCACCACACGTTTTTCCCGAAAGTCTATTCCTACTGTCGTGATGAACTTGGGATTAAATTTATTGTCTGTGTATCGATAAAGAAACGTCGTCTTCCCCACACCCGAATCTCCAAGGGCCAGGAGTTTGATCAGATAATCATAGTCCCCATCGGTCATAGTGATGGTCTTGTTGGGCCTGTGTAGAAGAGGAACAATAGTTGGTTAGGTTTCAAGGTTAAAAATTTGAATGCCTTCATTCTGCCAAGTGCTCAATTAACTTATTCCGAGCAGCTTCAGGAGTAAGGGCACATCAATTAATTCTCTCAGTAGAAATCTTTTTACATCAGGTCAGTTAATATGGAACAAAAGCTATATGATATCCACAATAGCACTGCACAGCAATAGCAGAACTTAAAGAGTCATAGCTTTTTGTTTTAAAGCTCTTTGGGATCAGGGGTATGGTACTGGGAAGAGGTGAGAGTCACAGAGGGAACAGAAAAACCCAACCAAGGCGATGCAGGCATGCTAGAGAGAGACCGAAATTATATTGGGGGAGTATCTAAAAATTGTTAGATAATTCTAAAAATTTTCTACATGTAAGAAAATGATATACATGTTCACCATTTTAAACAAAACAATTTCTTTTTACATTGTCACTTTAGTTAGGTCAAAACTCAAAGATTTTATGGCTTTGGATAAATAATAATAAAGATGATACGTAAAGATGATACATAGCAAATCCGTATCATTACATCATTTGGAGATTTGTAATATTTTTACGTTAGAGTTTTCTAAAATTTGAATCATACTGCTGCTAAATCCTGCTAAATTTATTATGGATTTATGTTTAGTTAATGAATAGTTTTTGAGGAAAGGTGTTTTGAGAGCTGCCAATGCATAATTTTGCTCTAAAGCTTTCCTTCCTTCCTTCTTCAGAGTTTGGACACTCAGGGTGATGTTTACTGACCACGAATGTTTATCTTTTCTTTTTAAATATCTATACAAAGTATAATCATTGCTCAGGAGGAGACTCATCAACAACCAGCCTTCCTTAACAAGAGGAAACATATCTCACCTAACATGAAATTCTTCTTGGAAAATGTCTGTATTGGCTGACTGCCTGGCAGCCCCTAGTTCTGAGTTTGAGTGGTTCTAAATATGTTACCAGGACTTTAGAGCTGAATATTTTGCTCCTTCTAGTCTTTCAGCCAAATGGGTTGCTAAGGAGGTTGCTGCTAAAGTCGCATCATTTCCCCCCATTTAAAGCCTGTCGCCACCACATCCCTCTACCTTCTATTCATTGCCCCCAGTCTAGCTCGTGTAAAGCTTTTACAAAGGGCAATAAAGGCTGTCATTTCACTAGAAGACTTGGATGAAACTGTTAATTCTCATGGAAAAATAAAGAGATTAATATTTATTCTAACTAAGATATAAGTGACCTGAGCCAATTTTTTTTTCCTGGACACATACACATTGATAAACTGGGGAAGAAACTGAAGCCACTGGCTACCTAAATACAAGCTCAAGTTGGAGGATACTGTGGCTCCCTGGAAAAATGAAAATAATGTAGTCAAGAAGATCTATCAGCACACTTTAAAATTTTGCTTAAAGTTAACTATGTTTCTTGCAATATGTTTGTGACTGTGTCAGTGAAGGCTAAGGCTTGAGCAAATCTAGTTAAATATCTTGAATATATAGTATCAGATTCAAAGATGAGAATTCAAATAATATAATTCATAATCTAGTTCCTGACAAGGCATGCATGCACTTAAAACTTAAAGATGCAAGAAAATGCAACATAGCTTGACAAGATGGAACATGACTAGTTAGTTGATAAATGAGTCAAACAGTTGTGTTTTTAGTTCCAACACAACAGTAGTCCTCATGGACCTCAGTGGTCTGAGAAGATTCTGTAGAGGTAGAGAACCTTATAGCACAGGGAGGGATTAGGCACAAGGGGAGGAGATACGGGGCAACTGCAGGGAAGATCACCTCCCACTTGTAGAACGAAACTATCATTATTTGCCAATTACAAGACCTATCATGTATTTCTGATCTGGGCCAATTTGTTCTCTGTTGTTTGTACATAAACCTGCTTGGACAATCCTGGGGTTGCCTCCCAGCCAGGCTTCAATCCAGATTGAATAGTCCTGGGTCATGTGGGTCAATTCCGCTGTGGCCCACACTAGCTCTTCTCTATAAGTAAAGGGTGGGAGACACAACCCTTGACACTAATTCCACCTGAAATAAATGCAAACCTTGGCACTGTGGAAAATCTTTATTCAGTGTCTTTAGTAGACTATTTAAAGAAACTGACAGATCAGGCTAGGCATGAGAGAACTCCCCTCTAAATTTCTTTCAAAAGCAAATTATATTTCTCATTTTCTAACACTACTCACATCTACACATAATTCTTTTTTTATTTAGTTTGTTTCCTCTTTTATTACCATGCGGTTTTCTGAGTCCTAAAATCATATGATCTCAATATTCTATCCTTAGCACAGCAAGCACACCACAGAGGAAAACAAAGGCCTTAGCAAGGTTTCCTCTTCCAAGAACTGGGCTACGAAAGTGATCTGGGCAGGATCAAAAAGCTGACAAGTTTAGCAGTATTGTTTATTCCTGCGCAACGACTCATGGTCCTGTCAGTTCCTGGTTCTGTGGATCTAAATCAGAGGAAAAAGCCAGAAGACAGCTGTGCTTCAGGAAGGGTGTCTGACTCTCCCCCATTATCAGCGTCACAAGCTATACCACACAGGCCAGGAGGCCTTTTAGATACAGAAACTGAAGCGTCATTCTAGAGCCTTTCATGGGAAGGTGCGGGGCTGGGAAGAGTAGGGAAAATATTCAAAACACCCACGAGGCTCTATTTGATGAAGAGTCTTAAAGGTGGAAGGAAATCTAAGCAATCATGTGAGCTAGCCTTCAGTTTCTAGATGTCATGTGACTTGTAGGGTGACAGTTTCTAACAGAGGAGAATCCAAAACTATTGGTCATTACAATTTGAAATGAAAAGTGGGTTTGATAGGTAGAAACTAGAAATGTTTTCATTTTGAGAGCGAAGAAAATCTTCTCTGGGTATTAATAGGAACATGATTTTCACTGTTAAAATATCTCCAGGTGGCCCATAGTTTCTCTCCTTTTTTACGCCCTGCTATGCTTCATTCTTGTTCAATGTAAATTCCATTAGTTCAGGAACTTAATATCCTCTGTCCATTGCTGAATCCACAAAGCCCAGTATAGCAATCAATGTATAATAGGAGCTTAATACATATGTGTTGAGTGTACAAATATATTTAAGCTTCTCAGGGCTGTGCAAATGTCATGATTAATCAATTCATCGTAGAGAAGTTGGTGGAAGTGGTGCCCCTCCAAGTTCAGGACTTGTATTCTCCTTCCTTCTTCATCTGTGAAGTGAATATTTAGATTAAATAATTACTTGGTACTTTCCACATCTGGCTTCCTGAGCTCAATTTTCAACGATAAGTTGCACAAGAGTATAAAAAAACTTCTCAAATAGAATATTTATATCATCAGAGGAGCTGTTCCAAATAACCTGGGGAAATAATGAAGTATTAGAGAGTCTATAATTTTTGAAAGTGAGATTTGTGCTGGCAGAGTTTATAAACTTGTCAGGTGAATAGGTCAGGGTTCAGAGAACTGGGCTCCTCCAAGAAAGCCTCCATTCACCCATCTAACATGCACTCACGGGCACCTCTTATTTTGTATGATTTTTGCATGGTTCTGAGGATACACTCTGCTTTTTCTAGTGGGAAGCTTAACAAATGCTATAGGTATGTATGGATGACCACTATACAGATGGACTTACCCATGCAAACTTGTATTCTTGGCTAGTTCTCCAAGTAACAATCTTAAGAACATCATGACAAGCTATGACCTTGTGACTTGAACTTATTAAATTAATGCAAACCAACTTAATAGTCTTAAAGCACTTTGGAGAGCTTATAATAATAAACAAAATGTCGGTGATATTTTGTATTCAGTATACACAGTTTCAATAAAATAAAGCTCACAAACATAAAATGGACAGAATTTTAATAGGTCCTCATTTACCTTTGATTGGTTTATGTTGGTCTCCAATAGGTATATTTTAAGATCTAGGATTCTCATAGCAAGCATGCCAATTGTCTGAATGTTAGCCTGAAGGTAGCTCTTGTTTACTGACCTTCAAACACTGCTTCCTAAAACTACATTCATTGTCCTGGAGGTTGGAGCTAAATTATGATGGCTGAAGTCCTCTGGGGGCCTATCGGCTGTGCATCAGTAGCACAAAAGGCATTTTCTGGAGGGAAGAGGTACTTTTTAAAAAATATTTTTAGTATATTCTATAGCATCTTGTTCTGTTAAGAAGGTTTAATGAACGTAATTTTTATCTCAATTCTTCTTAAAGGCTATTTAAGATTAATGGGCCTGAGCTTATATGGAAGATTCAAACCAAACTGCAAATATAAGTCAACATCAAGTTAATCAAACAACTTTTATTTAAGCTGGCAATGGTCAATGTGTCTATTGAAGCAATCAAATGTATTTTTAAAATTAAAACTGCCCATTTTGTTTTATTCTGTGATCAAGAGATCTAATAGAGATAAAGCAAGAATTTATTGAGCTGAATTTCAGCTTACTTATCCTGAAAATAAAGAGTAAAAATTCTAACACAAGTTGGTTTCAAAAAGATTTATCTCCATTGATATATCATTCTCATATAAGAAACTCACTGCTAAGACAATACATATGTTTATTTCTAAAAAACATTTTTTTCTAAAAGTAACATTTTTTTCTTTTGGCTTAATTTTGTGGTAGCTTTTGAAACTATATGGACTTTCTTCCTTTATTTCCTTTACATTTTATTGCAAGAAATTCCAAACATATACAAAACTTGAGGGAATAGTAGTGTGCCCTCATATACTGCTCACTCACCTTCTAAATTACTCATATATGGCCAATCTTGTTTCATGTACCCAAAACTCTACCTCTACCAGGCTACTCTGAAGCAAACTCCAGGCACCATAACATTTTTTTTCATAAATAATTCAGTACATATCTCTAAAGATTATTCAACTTAGCTCTATTGACATTGCACCTACCTACGGAGAAGGTAGTCAAACATTTGAGTTTTGGGGTATTTGATAGGTCAGAAATCATACATTAATATTGTTTTAGCCTGTCCTCGTACACAGATCAAGGTTAAGCATATTTTCCTATATTTAAGGGTTATTTGTGTTTCTTTTTCTATAAATGGAAGGCTCATATCTCTTGTTCATTAAAAAACTGTTTATCTGTTCTGTTTTTAGAAGCTATTTGTATATGAGAAATATTAAAACTTAGTTATGTAAGTTTGCAAATGTATTTTCTTATTTGCCTCTTTACTTAGCTTGTGGTGTTTATGCCACCTAGAAGACTTTTATGGTTGTTGTTGATGTTGTTTTGAGGAGGAGAAATCAGTTTTTCCTAACCGACTACAGAGGAATTCATTCATGTGATATAATGTGCATCTCCTTGTTCCTGGTTTTAGTTGTAAATTCTCAAGTGTTTTCCCAACTAAGCAAGATGCCGGCTGCCTTTAATATGAGTGGATATTGAATTTGTCAGTTACCCCTTCTTCTTCTATTGAGATGATCTGCTTTCTCTCCATAGCTTGATTTTATTAATAGATGTACTTATATAGCAACATCTTTACATTTCTAAAATAAATTTCACTTGTTCATGATGTATTATCTTTTAATATGCTTCTGGGTTCTGTTTCTTATATTTTATTTTATTTCTTATCAGATTAATAAGATATGTGTTGTTGAAACAATCTTTGGTTTTAAGTTTTACATTATTTTCACTTAATTGGACGAATATGAAAGTTTTTCTCCTTTTTCTGTGCTCTGGAGTATTTTAAGTATTATTAAGATTACATATCTTTAAAAGTTGGAAAGAATTTCTATGTGAAACCATCTCGTCCTGGTGATTTGTATGGGGTGTTTTTTAAATTACCTTCTCTATTTCTTCTTCAGTAATTGGTCCGTTTAATCCTTTCTTCACTAGAATCAATTTTGCAAACCTGTAATTTTGTAGAACATTAATCATTTCATCGAGGAATTCAAATGTACTTTATGGAGTTGTATAATCTACTTTTATACAAATTTTTAGATTCCCTCTGTTTTGATACTTATTTTTCCACTTGATGTGTCTAATTCCGTGCATTCGTACTTATTGGTAGAAGGTTTTAAAATACCAATAAAAAGACCAGTCTTATTATTTCAAGAGTTTATTTTAATTTTCATATTGTAGCCCACAGTCCAGTAATACTATTTTCTATTATAAGTAATTTTCCCTTGGAATATCTTCTACCCCTACTCTGTCTTCTAAATTCAGTCATATCCACAACTTCACTGTTCATGAGTTCTTCAATTTTACTCCAGTTTCTATGTACCCATAAAGGACATAGTGCTGTGGAGTTAAGTTCTAGTAGACCTTAGAATTCTGAATTTTTAAAAAAATAATACTTTATTAAATTTATTGGGGTGACAATGGTTAATATGAACATATAGGTTTCAGGTAAGGTTTCTATGTTACAAGATTTGTATATTGCTCTGTGTGCCCACCACCCAAAGTCATATTTTCTCCCATCACCATATATTAAGAACCCCTTCACCTTCCACCCCCCCTTCCCTCTGGCAACCACCACACTGCTGTTTGTGTCCACAAGTTTCAGTTTTATATCCCACATATGAGTAAAATCATACAGTTCTTGGCTTTTTCTGACTGACTCATTTCACTTAGCAATACATCCTTTCTCATGGCTGAGCAGTATTCCATCATGTACATGTCCCACACCTTCTTTATCCAGTCCTCTATCGCAGGACATTTTGGTTGTTTCCATGTCCTGGCCCCGTGAATAATGCTGAAGTGAACATAGGAGTGCACATATCTTTGTGAATACAAGTTTTTGAGTTTTTCGGGTATATACTCAGGAGAGTGATTGCTGGGTCGTATGGTAGCTCTATTCTTAATTTTTTGAGGAATCACCAGAGTGCTTTCCATAGCGGCTGTACCAGTCTACATTCCCATCAGCAGTGAATGAGGGACCCTTCTCTCCACAACCTCTCCAACACTTGTTTTTGCTTGTCTTGTTGGTCATAGGCCCTCTAACAGCTGTGAGGTGGCATCTCATTGCAGTTTCGATTTGCATTTCCCTGATTGCTAGTGAGGTCGAACATCTTTTCATGTATCTATTGGCTGTTTGTATGTCTTCTTGGAAGAGGTATCTGTTCAGGTCCTCTGCCTACTTTTTGATTGGCTTGTTTGTTTGCTTGGTGTTAAACTTTATGAGTTCTTTATATATTTTGGAAACTAAACCTTTGTCTGAAGTACTGTTTGCAAATATCATCTTCCATCTGGTTGGCTGCCTGTTTGTTTTGTTGTCAGTTTCTGTTGCTGGGCAGAAGCTTTTTAGTTTGATATAGTCCCATTCATTTATTTTTAGGAATTCTGAATTTGAAATTGCTAAAACACAAATTTGCCCAAGGAATATTTTTACTGAGAACCCTGTAGCTTGCCAATAATCTTCATAATTAGGGTCAGGATAGGGCTGCTCCCTGATCTAAGACGTTTTTACCAGAATTGAACAAACTTTTAAATTACTCTGTTTACGAACACTGATCCATTCGTGTGTTTTCCTACTACTGGATCATTACAACTCAGCAGGAGCCAGCCAAGCACAAAACTATTTTGTCCGCACTTGTAGCACAATATCAACAGGTGCTCTAAATGGAGCCTTGCTGAGAACATGAGAGCAATAGCCTAGCATTATCCCTGAAGCTCACCCATACCCCTGGAGAGAAAGCAAACCCCTAACTGATGTCTGCTTAAAAACACTGTTTAGCAGACATGCCCCAAATCTCAGCCTTAGTCAAAGCAATGCAGTCTTTTGGCTTCCGACAACTAAATGGTCACCAGGAACAAAATAAGCAGCTGTTTCAGATTCAGAGAAACCCAATGTACGTCCAGGGTCATGCTCTCGGCACAGGCCTTGGAGTTCACATACGTTGTCACTGACCTGTCAGCTCACCTTGTTGGCACAACTCAGGAAAAAAATATATATGTGCAGTTTCTCTAATTCCCATAAGACCTTGTTTAGCTTCTCTGAATCCTCGGCTAGGTGTGTGTGTGTCGCTTCATGGTGAAGGCACAGCCCTTTCGACAGGTCATTAGCACCATCGAGGTCAGAGGTGGTGAGAGACCTGGGCAAGTTCCAGGAGTCCTCCTGGATCTCAGTTTGACCTTGTGGACTCCTGTTTGACCATCTTTCCTTCCTAACCCTTGTTCTGCTGACTTCAGGTACAACACAAAACAGAAAAGCAACAGGCTTATACAGACTGCCCAGCCAATTGCATAAAATTCTATCTATCTGATTAACGTAAGGGTTGATGAAAGTAGGTTTACAGTTGTGAGTATGTGAAACACAGAGTTTATTCTTGTATTATTATTTATTAATTATTGTATTATTTTTCATATGAACAACTGTAAACCTACTTTTTCCTACCCCGTACATCTCATTTTCTATATCACTTGTAGTAATTTTGCTGTTTTGATTAAACCCTTTACTGACATACAATGCTAGGATGTTGAGAATCCCCCTTCAGGCATATGTCTTTTTTTTTTAATAATTAGAAAATTAAATAATAGACATGGTTATAGGTAAGATAGTGCCATGGAGAGGATACCTATTTCATAGCAGATCTCCTGTATAACTTAATTCATCTCCTGGAAGAGAGCCACACAATAACCACACTGAGGATTGCTTATGTATCCTCACATTCAGCTAAGACAGTCTTACAGCGAACAGCCTCTACTTGAAGTGTTTGCTTTATGTTCCATTGCAGTATTTCTCTATCCCTTGCAAAATGGCTTCAAGCAATTAACATTAACTTACTCAACACTAAGGCACGATTTTGGCATATCCCTCCAAAATCTCCAAAAGAAACCCCATGGACACTAGCATGTCTCTGTAACCAATAAGCAAGTGAATCAAAGAACTTTCACTTTAAAGTACACATTAGCCTTCAGCTCACACTGATGATTTAAAGGGGAAAAGCTGGCTTCTAGCCCAATTTACGGTGCATTAAGTCAATGAGAGAATAATTATTTGTGTGTTGGAATAAGAGCACCTTTAGATAGTACTCTTAAATTAAAGGCTTCAGGAAATTCAGATAGAGTAATGAGAAAGTTCATAGATGTTTCTCTACAATGTTACGATACAGGATTTTATGACTATTTCTTCAGTGAGGTAAGAATTACACTCAGGCAATTCTAAGAATGTACCAATTAATAGAATTTTCATATAAATATAATAATTTTTACCAATGGAAAAAATCTGTGATTATGAAGGGGGAAATGCCACACACAAGACAACTGCAGTTAAAAATAACAAAAGTATCAAACCATTAGAAAGGGATATTTGAGATAACTCAATAACAGAATGATAGCTAAGAACAGTTATATTGCCTAACTATATATCAGTCACTGTTCTAAGCACTAAGTACTAGGACTAACACATTTAATTTTTAAAACAACCCAACAACAAATAGTTTCAACTCAATCTCTATCAAAATCTAGCTGCTGTTGGGCAGAAATTACAAACTGATCCTAAAATTATTATGTAAATGCAAGGGATACAGAATAGCAAAAAATAATCTTGCCCAAAGAAAAAGTTGATGGACTTTTACTTCCCGATTTCAAAACATATTACAGTTACAGTAATCAATACAGTGTGACACTGGCTTAATGCCACATAGATCAATGGAATAAAACAGAGTCTAGAAATAAGCTCTTACACTGATGGTCAGTTATGTCAAGTACATCAAGACAATTCAATAAGAATAGTCTTTTCAACAAACGGTTCTGTGGCAACTGGACAGCAACATTCAAAAGAATGAATTTAGACTGCTCTCTTACACCAAACACAAAAATCAATGAAAAATGGATTACAGGCCTAAATGTAAGAGCTAAAACTATGAAACTCTTACAAAAAATAGTAAATATTCATAACCATAGATCGTGCAATGATTTCTTAAATATAACACCCAGCAAACCAGTGACAAAAGAAAAAATAGGTAAGTACATTTCATGACAATGAAAAGCTTATTGTGCTTAAAATGACATATCAAACAAGTGAAAATACATCCCCAGACTAGGCAAAACTATTTATGAATCACATATCTGATTAGCGACTTGAATCTAGATTATATAAAGAATTCTTACAACTTAAAAATAAGATAAATAACCAAACTAAAAAGTGGACAAAGGATAGGATTTGAATATACTTCTCCAAAGATGATATACAAATGGCCAATAAGCATGTGAAAAGATTCTAAGACGGCATTAGTCATTAGAAGAGTACAAATTAAAACCTCAGAGAAATACCACCTCAGACCCACTAGGAAGGCTGTAATAAAACCTGAACAAAGCAAGTGCTGGTAGAGATGTGGAGGAATGGGGCCCTTCTACGTCACTAGTGGGAACATAAAATGGTACAGTCATTTTGGAAAAGTTTGCCACTTTCTCCAAAAGTTAAGCACAGGCTGACCCTAAGACCCAGCAATTCCACTCCTTGGTCTATATTCAAAAGAAACGAAAACATATGTCCACACAAAAACTAGTACACAAATACTCATCATAGCCCCAAACTGGACATTACCCGAATGTTTATCAATGGGTGAGGAGATAAACAAAGTGTAGCATTCCCATACAACAGAATATTATGATGCAGACATAAAAAAGAATGATTTACCGATACCTGTTACAACGTGGACGAACCTTGGAAACATTATGCTAAGTGCAAGAAGCCAGGAGCAAAAGGCTACATATTTTATAATCCTGTTTATATGAAATATCCAGACTAGGCAAACTCATATAGGCAGAATGCAAATTAGTGTTTGCCTGGGGATGTGGAGACGAGGAATGGGCAGTGGCTGTTGATGGGTAGGAGGGGTTTTTTGGGAAGGAAATGTTCTGAATTCAGACAGAATGGTGGCATATCTTTGCGAATACACTAAAAACCAGTGAGTTATATACTTTAAAAGGGTGAATTTTATGGTCTATGAACTCAATCTCAATAAAGCTATTACTTTTAAAGCTCAGCAATGTAAGCATACTATATTTTACTTTTGAAATAATTGATTGGTCTTAGCTAGGTGGCAATGAAGCCACTTAGTAGTGGTGTCCTGTGTACTCAAACAATACTCCCCCCCCCAACCCAATGGAAAAGGCATGTTGAATACACTCTATGACCTAATTACCACAAATAAAATAATTTATTATTTGTAAAAATATGTATTATTTAACAGGGTCCTGAGAGCCCATGTATTGAGCGAATGTGCTCACAAATCAGGGCTGAGTAACTGAAAATCACTGAGAAACAGCAGGGCAGATGGGTTACCAGGACCCTGTGAAGTGTGACATTGGAATGAAACTTGACTGCACATGTTGTCCTGCGGGATCCAACCCAGGCTGGTCACCAATATCCCTGGTGGGGGTTTACAAATACAATTCCAGGGCCTCTCCAAAATCGCCTACAGAATCTCTACAGGCAGGGCCTGGAAGTTGGAGCTTAAATATTCCACTAACTTACAACAGAAGAGCATCCAGGTCTGCAAACTTCTTTCCCCATCATCACTCTTCACCTCCAGGCACATCTTCCAGAAGGTAACCCCTCCAGCAACTCAGCTCATTCTAGTGTAGAAAAACCCATGGGTGAAGAGAGGAGCTAGTTTATCTAATTTGATCCTGTTACGGTTTAGAGCAATTTCTTCTTGCTGATCGCCATCAGCAAAGCCTGGCACACAGCTTGAGGGTTCTTCTGCCAAAACCGAAACCCGTTATTACAATGCACTTAATATGCTTTCCCACCTACATATAACTTTTGTTCCCTCGCATATTCTGCATTTTGTTTCCCTGACAATTTGCAGCTCTCAAGATGTTATTTTACTCACTCTAAACATATGCATGGAAGATGATGCATGAATGTTCAGATTAAGTAAATTAAGCTTCAAGAATTTTTTGAAAGATTTAGTATTTGACCTGAAAAGCTTTTCTGCTTGTCTTTATAAGGGGCTGCATGACTTACTTTTCATAAGGGAGTCATACTTCTTCTTTTTTTTTTTTTTTTATGTTTTCCTAGGTTCTTTTAGCCAGAACTTCAGCTAGGGAGCAAGAAAAAGAAATGTAAAATCCTTGAAATCCTGCAAAGCCTTATGTTGAAAGAATCTTTGATAAAAGTATATCTCTTCAAGGCTGGAAAATCTTGTGATGCATAGAGCAGATTAGAAGTCTCTACAAAAAGGCCAATGCCTTCTCGAGATCAATCAGTAAGAACAGAAACGGGGTTTCCCAACTTAGTGGTTCTCAAACTTGGACGCTTTTTATGCTAAGTGAAATAAGCCAGAAGAGAAAGGCAAATACCATATGATTTCACTTATATGTGAAATTTAATGAACAAAATAAACAAAATAGAAACAGACTCAGAGGTACAGAGAACAGACTGACAGCTGTCAGAGGGGAGGGAGGGCTGAATGAAAAGGTGAAGGGATTAAGAAAAAAAAAACACACCCAAAACTTATAGACACAACCAACAGCATGGTGAGGGAAAGTGGGGTGGGAGCAGCTGGAAGAAGGTAAAGGGGGGATAAATGGTGATGGAAGGAGACTTGACTTGGGGTGGTGAACACACAATACACTATACAGATGATGTGTTATAGAACTGTACACCTGAAACCTGTAATTTTATTAGCCAGTCACCCCAATAAATTCAATAAAAGTTTTAAAAACACTCCTAATGCCCAGGCCACATCCCAAACCTAGCACCTCTGAATTCTGATGGTGAGACAGAAGCATCAGTCGTTTTTGATGCCCTCCAGATGATTCCAACACGCAACCAATTTTGAGAACCACAGCGCTACCTCTTAGCCCAGAGACCCCTCGCTGCTAGTGAAGGTTCCTAACTTAAACAGCTGGCGGCAACCTCATTCTTACTGGACTGAAGGGTGTAGCATGAAGGCATATCTTCTCTAAGGCAACGGCAGATTGGGAGATAGTTTCTTTCCTCCCATAGTCAATGGGCCAGTGAGCACAAGTCACAGGACAGTTCCTTTCCGGTCGATCCATCTCTTTTCTCTGTAGAGTTGTGTGACATATGCAAGGACATTAAGTGGATATATGTAAATGGAAGCATCTACTCTTAAACCACGTCTCCATGTAGAAAACAGATCAGGTTTGAAGTTAAAGAGATGCTCATTTACAAGATGTTTTGCTAAGTTTTCAGACGTTGGTCTGATCATCCTGCAAACTGGTTTATGTTCCAGTTGGCTGCTGCTTTGAGGAAGTCATGCCAACTTCTGCTGCTCTGCTGCATTATCTGACAAAGGACGTACCAATCCAAATATCTGCCCACGAAGTCTGCCTCTCTGAGCTGTAAGGAAGCCAAATGAGATAGCATCTATGGCTTCAGAGGCACGTATCTATGAAAAGAAGATGCGAGCCATATTATTACAATTTTCTCACTGAAACATAATTCTGGGTAACCCCATGAATAAGAAAGATAAGCAATCCAAGGCCTCTTTCAGGAAAGAACGTTGGCCGGTCATTGTTTTAGCTGATATTTAACGAGAAGCTTAGCAAATGCCGGAGAAGAGAGATTGTATCTACAAAGAATGGAGTTAGGCCAAAGGAAGCGCTTGTCTCACGAGGGCTCTTTCTACCTTATGTAGATGCCTATGTTAATTGAAATTTCTACATTGAAATTTTATCTCTGCAATATGTATGATATGGGGCTGAACGGAAAATAAGGAAGGCTATTACACATGGTTCTTAATCCTTATGTGGTTGGGAGAAAACAAGCAAACGTTAAGCCTCCTTTCCTGATCAGCTATTTAAAATGAGCTCTACATGAGAAAATCCAGGGCTCTAAGTCTAAAAGGCGTTTAGAGGAGAAGGGAAAACTCATGAAGGAGGAGCAAGTGGGAGCAGAAGTAAGCAGGAAGGCTTCCTGGAGGAGGTGAGAGGAGAGGTGGAATTTGATGGGGAAAGGGAAAAGGAGGGATTGGTCGTGCGGCAGAATGTAGACCCAGTGTCACTGGCTACAGGAAACTTGGCTTAGAAGCAGAAGACACATTCTGGGGGCTTGGCTACTGAGGTTGGATCTGCAGGATCAAGGGTTGACTGTGGTGTGACCGTAAGAGGCAGCTGTTGAAGTCTATAGCCCTGGGTTACCTTTAGCTATTTACCCAACATGTAGCCATGGCGAATTACTTAACCCTTGATTCTTAGGGTCTTCATCTGTAGTTGTAAGTATGTAAAACACCTGGCTCAATGCATTCCATCCCCACAAATTCCCCCTCCACTCTCGGCTTGCCAAGAAATACAGAACCATTAAAAAATCAAAACACTTTGACTAATGATATAACGCAACACAAACACAAAATAATTAATCAATTCACATAGGTTACTTTACAGCCTAAAATGAAGTCACCAAATTTCTCAGAAAAAGGGTGGTCTAGAAATCGCAAGGAAAAGGCATGGCTAAATTTTAAAAAGCTGGTTTTACTTCTACTTAACAATACACGAGATTATTTCACTTTTATCCCTCCTGGAGCCCTGATGAAAAATGAAATATGTCAACAATGACTAATTATAGCTTTAATGAGTCTATTGTTTACTTCCTGGCAGTAACCTAATAAATTGACCATGTCTTAAACTCACCTAGCATTTTCCAGTATAAAACATTTATAATTTTGTCCCTGACAACTTTCACCCCCAGCTGTTACTGGTGAGAAAAGAAAGGTCCTCATTAGCACAAAGACATTTGTAGCTATGCCCACCTTTCCCTGCTGTTTGGTACATTTTAAAGTCTAAACAGAACGGAGCAGAAGGCAACTTCTCAGCGCCTGGCACGGAGCCTGCAAAGGTTCTGATAAGGGAGAGAGTCCTGGCAGGGCAGGGTGGCTCTCCCCTCTACAGTCTTCTTTAACTTCAGAGTTGGCAAACATTTTTAGGTTAATAACAATTTAGGGGTGAGAAAGGCAATGAAATACTCAAAAGTGTGCACGGTTTACTGAAATTACACTTAAATAAGGTTGCTACTCAGAATTACCCAAAACTGAAAAGGGGACTGTCATGTGGAAACATACTCTCTTTACTGCTCCAATCCACGGTGACTGTTCTGAATTCAAAAGTATCATGATTTCAGCAAAGAAATAAATGCCAAGGGTTGGAGTTTTCATAAACTAAGACTTTTTAAGAGCACTTATGAAATTAGCTTTGCCTGTACTTTCCAGAGTAGCTCTAAACTGAGAGGAAAATTTGGGGCATGCTATAAGAACACGGATTGGGTTCTATTGTCTCTCATCTCTGCAAAGTCACCCCCAAGGTCCCTTCCTGCCTAAGGGAAAACATTACATTTCCCATTAAAGATCTACATTTTACTTTCTGGTAATTTTGAACAAAAGGACAGATATCATAATTTATTACATGAAGTCAAAACACCTAGAGGTTATTGTTAACATCTTAGTAGGAAAAGAATCACAACAAGATAATCTGTCACAAAGAATAAATCTGCTTACCTGACACTTTCTGGTTTATTAAGATGTGTGTCCCCAAGAAATTCCTGAGAATCAATCTATTTCTTCAACATGAAAGAACACTCTTCCTATATCATTTTTGTCAATTTTTAAAAAGAAAATTCACATATCTTTCTTTCCCTGTCTTGTTGCCTAAGGTTCCAGTGACCTTCACTGCAAGTGGGAGGTTCCCTCTGACTAAACTAAAGGTTTTCCTGCTGAAATCTGAACCCAGTTTGGTAGGTATTGTTATTACAGTGAGAGACAAAATTATGAAAGCTAAATGCTTACACATTGAATTTTGGGAGTATAAGTTCTAGTTACAAAGATAAATAAATAGAGAAGTTTCACATTCACTGTATCTATATATTTCTGTTAAGTACATTAAGGTGAATATTCCATTGACTATTAGGGAGTTTATATTTGAGAATAAAGTTGGCTCTGCCCTTCTCTGATAACATCAGCAGCTGACCTTCTAGTTCATATTTATACAATGACTAACAAGTGCTAATATTAAGTCCATTTTATTTCCCCTAATTAAGCAGAGGGTGGGACTTGATATTATATACCTGAAAATCTTCCAACTTCTAGAAGAGCTAACTTTCCCTTGGATCTAAAACGGAAACTAGTCTTATAAATTCAACTACAAGTAAGGTGTCCTAGTTGAATAATTATTTTACAAATGTCAGCAAATGATATACTATATCTCATGGTGGATAGGTTTACATTTTCTTAAGCAATGCAAATAAGTAGGATGAAATATGAGGAATGAGCATAAGAGAGCAAGCTGGACCATTTTTTTCTCCAGCATAACAGCATTGACTGGATTACACCAGGTATTTAGTGCAAAGGATGGGCAAGGTGTCATAATGAGACATAGGCTTAGGCACACATGCACACATGCACACACGCACATGCAGACATGCATGCAGGTACATCAAGCATGGAAAAGTCTTTAGGCCTGTGCATCCACTCCCTAAAGGAAGTTTTTTATTTAACCTGGTCTTGTCAGAAGATGTCTGCTTGAATGTTTATGGAGTAAGCCAGAAATAGGTACCCTTTACAATACAAAATTTATAAAATATACATATTTGGATTTTTCTATGCCCATAATTCAAAGTAAGAGGGTGAGATTATCTTTTTGTGTTGAGAATTTGGTGTGAATTATCCAACATGCAAAAGCGACTCTAACCTGTAGAGTGGGTTGGGTACTACAGAAATGATGCCAGCTCCCTTTACCCGGGAGTAAGGTGGTACGAATTTCTTGGATGGACAAAAGAGGACAGAGACAGAAATTCTTTGCCTAAGAAGTGAGTGATACCTTCGGGCACCACATACCATCAGCTTTGTTAAACGGGCCCTGACAGGCTGCCCGGGTGGAGGCCTTATGACGTTGGGCATTAAATGTGGCACAGGGTGCTTCAAGGGAAAGATCAAAAAGTTGTCCGGGGACTCTACACTGTCAACGACCTCTCCAATTTCTGCTTTTCATAAAAACTAGTACAACAAGCACATTTACAGAACCTCTGTATGTAGAACACTAAACCCAGGAGAGAGGAGGAAATGAAGGAAGAAAATGCAAATACATGGGAGACAGTTTAGAAACATTTAGAAGCAAAGATAATGAGGAATTAGTAAGAAATTAGAGAAAGAGTGTGGTTTTTATAATGAAAATCAGACTTCACATTATTCTTGTAGCACAGCTCCATTTAGAAAGCAAGGGTACTAATCTCCCCCAGATTCACTCATTGACCCACTCATTCGCCCAACAAACTTTATCAGGCAAGTACTATGCACTGGGCACAGAGGGTTTATTGTGGGATTAAATGAAATGGCATAAAAGGTTCCACTATCCCACCAACAACTGTAATAGCTAAAGCCACTGCCTGCCCTGGTATGCTGACCACAGGCCCAGTTTTCACCTCCTATTCTTTTAAGAGCATCTCCTTCCAGTCTCAGAAGGGTCCTAATTGAACAAACGAAGGGTCACTGCAATTAACAAGAGCCTCCTGACTTGTCTTCACGCCTCCACTTTTGCCTTTCCTCCATCCACTCCCCACATACAGCAAGCAGAGTTAGCTTTTAAAAATAAGTTACACCACATGGCTGTTCTGCTTAATATTTTCCAGTGGCATCCCATCAAACTGAAAATAAGACCCAATGCCCTTCTGCCTTACCAAGTGCTGTGTGACCTGGCTGACTTTCTTTAGTAATTCTCTGAAGAAGCCACATTTCATCCTGTCTTGGGGCTTTTGCACTGGCTGCTCCCTCTGCCTATCATGTTTCCTCCTCTTAAATTTTCACAAGCTGTCTCCTAACTATCATTCAGCTCCAAGTTTAAATGTTCCTTCATCAGACAGACCCTGTAGGCCCCCGAGTCTAAGGAAGGCTCGCATTCACTTTCCATGGCATCACCCTATTTGAACTTTTTGTACAGCCCTTCTTCCCAGTTGACATGTCATCTTGTTCACTATCACTTGCAATAGCACAGCTTCTCAAGCAACAGAATCGTTGGCTCAAACCCTCATGTCTACAATCCCATATGCAAGGCTCTTCATGGGCAACGCATTATTTTGGACATCAACTTTGGAAGATATATAATAAAAAATAACCTGTACTTCTAGTAAAATCAAGAATCATGTTTTTAAATGTATAAAAAATGGCAAGTGTTTCTGGAAATGTCCATAGGATGCAAATAAAATTCACATTCTGTGTCAACTGAAGGATGAAGTTTGCTACGGAGCCCGTTTTCACTTTGGACTTGATCCCTGGACCAAGGATAATTAATTGCTCAGTAAGGTACGGGACTCTGGAGGCAGGTCTGCCTGTGGACAAATTTCAGCAAAGTTGAATTCTCAGAACCTATGTTATAGAGATCTTATGGAAATTAGGAAAATTTTTAATTTACCTGCTTTATTTTTCAACCTCCACATATTTCTAAAATAAAGTTATAGTTGATCTTCCCCTATGTGATACAAAGACAAACTACAGAAACTCTTCATCCTTTTCCTGTATTATTTTTGCCATATCTGTTCTCTAAAAGTGGCCTCTGTAGACAGGTTTTGTGAGGTATTCAGAAAGACGTTCTTGGCTCCCAGCATCTGCTGAGCCACGATGCCTGAAGTCCTTTTGAAAGGCTCATGCAACAGACATTCCTTATGGGTCTAGTGAAAAGAAGTAACGTTAACTGTATTAGGACATGAAGTTACCAAGGAGGTAATATATCAACTAGTTCTCTCATTAGTGTCGTTTAGGTTAACTCATCAAATTCATTACCTCCCACAGTCACCTAAAACTAAGTCTCCCAAGGCAAGTTTTCATTAGCAAAGTACCTGGTAAAAAAGAAGACACAACGTATTTTGTTTAATGGATTATGAAAAAGAGGCAAAGATTAGAACAAAGCATATCTGTATTAATGAAATTCCTGAATTGGAAAAATAGAGAAGAAACTTAGTAGAATGAAGTTAGTGGGCAGATGAAAGAACACTGAGAAAAGGGCAGAGAGATGTCCAAAGACAAACCCCTCTCTCGCCTCCCGGGAAATCTTGTCCCTAGCTGCCCCTGAAGATGTCATAACAATCTAAATATCTGTATTGTGTCTGGTCTCAGCCCACATCTGTTGAGCTCTTCAGATTCTAAAAGCTACTGTAAATAATTAACTGGGGAAAACCACTCTGCCCTTTACCAGTGGCATTTAATTGAATATATAATAATCTTCATGTTTGCTAATACGCTAAGTCTAAAGCTATCTGTTGAAACAAGATGCAATAAAACGGTGAGAAGTAAAAGAGAAATACCATATTGTTCTGCTAGAGTTTATCAAGATATATTTGTGTTACTGGATTCCAGGTGGAAAAGGGGCCACAGGCAAAAAGCTACCAAAAAAATTCCAATGAAAGCGATCTGAAGAAGTAGGGCGAAGTTGGGTGAAAACATGAGAAGTGAGACAATAAAAGGCGTGGACTGGGCAAAGGGGGATTTCTATAAACTCCTGACAAGAGCTATGTATCATTCGGAGCTTCCACAGGCTAGGACTTCAACCGGGAGGAAGTGTCCTAACAGCAACACACACAAAGAGAAACCACTGTGTGGTGGGCGCCCATGACTGTGATCCTTTGGGAAAAGACAGACAAGACGCTTCAGACCAATTCACGGAATTCAATAAAAACATTAAGAGAATAAAACAGTAAGAAGTTGGGCTGCTTTCCATTTTTCCTTCTTTCATAGTCTTTAGAGAAAACTACACTGACAATTTCTTCGTTGCTGTCACAGCATTTTCCTTTGGACCCTGAGCCAAAACCAATTCCAAACTACTGGAATCACTCGGATGGTGGTTTCATGGATGGCTTTTTTTTTAAAGTGAGTCCACAGTTGGCATGGACTGCCAGGCATGAAGCCCTCTCTAAAATTCACCAGACCTCAGAGACTTCAAACTTTTTGCTGAATGTTAGGGTTTCAGGTGTAATCAATCCTCTAAAGATACTTCTGGGTGAACTGGAGTTGTCAAAATTAAAAGAATTTAAGATCCCATTGCAGCTCTACAGTCCCTGAATTCATGATAGCTGTGCTTACAGAATCAGCCCCACTGATATAGATCCACTTTGCCAAAAAACCTAGAATACAGTATATCCTCGGTTTTAAAAAAGATTGTCGACAGTTCCAAAAACATTTACCGAAGATCAACTGTATGCAAGGAATTTTTATAAGTCTTGTAAATGGATGTAGATAAAAGAAGCTAAGCAGTGAATTGAATTTAGTTTGTACTCTCTGAATCTGCCTCAAATTTACTGGAAGATATCATTATCAGGAAATGACCTTGAAACAGATACTCATGCTGTGTTCTCCGCTGCAGAAAGTAGAATGGTTTTGTGGTCTGTCTCTACATCACGCATTTCATAAAACACATGCATAAAGGAAGAGGGGAAATACTTGGCATGTGCAGGAACAAGATATCCACCCCTGCTGTTCTAATCCAGCTCCTTCATTTAGTCACACCGCAAGACAAGGGGATGAGAGACACAAGATTTGAGCAGAAAGATAAGGTTCCTTAGCAAAAGACACTGCTTCCTTTCCTCCTAACTCACAACTCGTAATTATATCCATTCAAGTTTTTTCATAAGCCCTTCATGATCCAAGACAGGAGAACAAACACAAAATCCAGAACTATCTTGTAAGGGTTTGAGAGAGATGAAAAAAACTCGAGCCTAAAGGAATTTTACCTGTTTGGTTTCTTTTGCGGGTTCTCTCTAGAAGGTATTTTGGCTGAGGAAGTAATCCGCTGAGAAACAGAAACAGCTGTTCTGAATCTATTTCCAAATTAAAAATAGGAGTTTCTAAATCTTGTTGAGAACGGTGAAATTTCAAAATTAGGCCAGATTGGGATGTGGCCATAGCAAGACTTCAGGTCATATATTGTTCAAATCCCAGCTCCTTTAATTATTAGCTACATGGCCTGAAATTTTTATTTAACCTCAGGCCCATATCCCTCTGGGGTACACACAGTTTATGTAAAGAACCTGGCTTACCACTTAGCCAACGCTGAGATAGTGCACACGTGGAGATGTTCTCTTGTAGAAAGCACTGTTGGCAACAATTTCTTTGCATTATTTGAATTTCTCTTTAATTAGTGTTGCAACTGCAAACACTAATACCATTTCTCAATTTGCACATTAAACCTAAATAACGAGGCCCTGGGCAGGTAGCTCCGTTGGTTAGAACATCATCTAACACGCCAAGGTTGTGGGTTTGATCCGGTCAGGGCACATGCAAACATGCAAGAATCAAGCAATGACTGCATAAATAAGCGGGGGCAGGGAAACAGCAAATCAATCTTGCTCGCTCGCTCTTTCCCTCTCTCCCTCTCTCTCTCCCTTCCTCTTTATAAAATCTATTTTTAAAAAAACACCTAAATAATGACTGCAATAAATGACTCTGTTCCTAGTCAACCTGTATTTATCTGAAACACTTATAAAGTACTCAAGTCCTATGAAGGAAAGTAGCATAGAATATAATGCTTGCCCCAAAGGGTTTATACCTTAAGAAATGATTTTTGGGTGATTGCTAAAATATATTGTTAAATAAAAACAGGTAAATGCATTTGTCAAAGAGCACTGGACTATACACTTAAAATGGGTGTGATTTTTAGTGTGTAAGTTATTTCTCAATTAAATCACTGAAGGAAAATCACTGGGGGAAAAATATTGCTGCCCAAGTATAGTCCCTAGACATTCTGATGATACTTGTCTGGCATGTGTGGCTTGGGTAGAGGAGTTTTAAAACCATCCCAGATGATTCTAATGTGAAAAAAGAAAAAGAAAAACCAAAAGCAGACAGACAAGATGCCAATTTAGGGATGGTAATTTAGGATGTCAGAGTTAGCAAATAAAATTCAGGACACTCAGTTTAATTTTAATTTCAAACAGAACACCAATTAAAATTTTAGTGTAAGTCCCAGATATTGTGCATTTAACTGGATATCATGTGTTTCATTGGACAACCCTAAATAGTATGCTAACTTTTGTGCAAATGAGGGGAGAAAGGAAAATATATGTATCTAATTTTTATTTATCTATGTATAAAGTAGATTCGAAGATTTGTTTCTGGGGAGGGGAGGTAGATGGGAGGCAAGGAAAGGAAGAATACTTTCCACTGTATACTTTTGTGCTTTTGGAATTTTGAACTACAGAATGCACTACATGTTTTTAAAACAAGTATACTTACAAAATTTAAAAATAAACTATTTCTAATAGGGAGTGAAGAATACTATAGGGAGAGAAACAGGTACATATGGTACACTTAGAAGACAAAACTGATGGGAATTTGCCCAAATACTGGATTCCATTATATTCTGTTTTTTCAGTGTCGTTAGATATACGTAGATATTAACAACCACTTGTTGAGTTGCTAGACTATAACTGGAATTAGTGTTAGCAAACTCCTGTAGCATTGCTATTGTGTTAAGCCAGTGATTTTCAACTGGTGTGCCGCAAGAATTTTTAAAACATGCAATATGTGACTAGTTAGTCAGGGGCACTGACCACTTTTCCCCTATATTGTCCAAGTACAAAAATTACAACAGCCAACACAATAGCCATCTGGTATGAATGAATCAAAATTATACCTATTTTTTTTGTCAGATCAGCAAAAAATATATTTTTTGGTATGCAGCAGAATTTTAGTAACTAGTTTATGTGCCACGAGATGAAAAAGGCTGAATATCACTGTACTAAGTACTTTATATACATCAGTTCATTTAATCCTCACAAAAATCTTTGGGGTTTTGCAAATGAAAAGACTAAAACACAGAAAAGTGAGTTAACTTGCCCAGGTCCACACAGCCATTGACTGGCAGGCTTAGGGTTTGGGTCCAGGTCTGTCAGAATCCACAGCCTGTTGCTTTCAGACACAAGACACCACCACACTGTCTTTCAGAATACGCATTCCTAGAGTCAGGAAACTTGTACTTGGGCATGGAAATCAATGCAAAAAAGGAGCAGCGAATAAGCATTTTTCTATACTCACAGTGAGCCATGAAACATGGCACACTGGTAAGTACTTTCTTTGTTTTTAAGTAAATATACAGACATATTTCACTTTATGCAGTGCTTCTGTTCCAGGTCAGTTCATAAATGACACTTACACAAATGTAAACATATTTAGCATAAATTGGGAGTCTTCTTTTTGAACAAACTGTTAAATTCCTTTTGAGAAGGGAAGATATTTTGTAATACGACTGACCTCTATTGAGTTATCCTTGGACAGTGTACAATATGAGATAATCTGGGAGTTTGCTCACTGCCCTTTGGAGTTAAGGGTCTTAATACAATACGTGAGTGATGGTCTACATGCAAAGAGGACTCTGCTAAATTACAAAGGATTTAACGAGTTCAGTTTCTAGCTTGAGTCCACCTTTAGTTAACTTCTTATTTTAAAAGTATAAGTAAATATTTGCCAGGGAGAAGCAAAATGTCACAGGACTTATCAAACCAGTACTATGTTCATAGTTTATCAAAGGCAGGAATAGGTTAGAGGGCTGTTCAGTTTTCTCTGGTGAATGGTTTTGGAAAGATTTCTCTAAAATCTATTTTGGTCTCCACACCCTATACATCCCCAGTGGTCTTCCTTCTTCATATTGCAGGGGTGGGGAGTGGGAGGAAAGGAATTCTCTGTCGGACATGACAATTGAAAGTTAATATGTCAAGAATCTTCAAAGTTAATAACTTTAAAAACAGCTGACCAAAAGCTATCATCCCATGGGGAAGAGCCCCCCAGCCTCGGTGAACAGTGTGAGGGTCTCTGTGAGCCGTCGGGGTGGGAGTGGTGGGAAGGCAGGACCGTCCTCTCCAACCCAAGGGCAGCCAGGGAAGGGCACGCTGAGGTGAGGTGCGCCTTGTTCAAACCTGTGCTCTCTCCCATTACACATCAACCCCTCTGATCAGCCGCTACCTACAACTCCAATTTCATATTTTTTTACAAAAAATCAGGAGTCATTTAAAACAGTGCCCCAGAGAAGCTGCTGGCCAGGCTATGGCTCCTTTTGTCAGTGTCACCATCTTTGCGTAGCAGTGTTTGTGCAGGCATCTGAATATTCTGTTCATTTTCTTCTTTATTCCTTATAAAAGGGAGGATTTTCTTTGAAAGAAGAAAATTAAAGAGTATGTATAAAATGCTAGATCTGCACCATCAAGGATTATGTCTAAAAAGCTATGAATAGTTGAAGATTTTATATGCCTTTTAGTTCCCTCCAGCTCCTAGCCCTTATCAACCCCACACAGTACCATAAAATCTAATTTTTTATATACGTTTTATTCAATAGATATTTTCCAGAATATATTACATTCTCAAAAGGTACTGCCAGTAATTTGCATAAAACTCATTATTTTCAATAAATCAAATTGCATCTCCATTTAATTGTATTTGGTATATCTAACTGAATCAAGTTTTTTGTTTTCTCTTCCTAATTTTAAAATTACAGAAATCGAATTGTTTATATCTTTTATAAACTATGACTGTTAAAAAAATTTTCCCTCAGTTTTCTCAAGATCTCATTTTCCCCCCGTTAGGTCAACAGCCTGTTCTTACTTAAATGCGTCTTGATCTAGAGTCTGTGGAAATATATGTACATTTATTTATTAATAAGTTCCATGCATTTTTCCCATTTAATATTTTAGCAATATGAAGGCCCAAGACTCAATATAAAAATCTCTATTCAAAAACTGCTGATGATGTAGGTTTATAAAACAGCCATGAACACTTATTTTTAAAACTTCTGACAAGAGTTAGATTGATATAATCAAATCACTAAAACTCAGGACAAATTAAGCTCAAAACTGTGGGCGTCAACAATCAACCCAGCAAAGATATGTGGGAAGGTTTAAAGGAATTTATAAGCTTTCGCTGAATATTTTTGTTTTTTCTTAACATTTCTTTACTCAGTACAGTATCTGAGTCTATACTTTGCACCTCCCTCCAAATCTTATTAGAAAATTCTTAGCACCAGCAGGAGAATGGATGAATAAATAAAAACAAGACTGGATATTCAAAAGGGTGAAGGCCTGGAGGAGGCAGTTTCAGGTCTATGTAATACAGTGGTCCCTGGGTTTTCGAATGTCATCCGTTCCAGAAGACCGTCCGAGTTCTGAAATGTTCGAAAACCGAGGGATCCACAGCCGACAGCTAGGCCTCAGGATCTGCCCTCAGCAGAAGCCACGTGGCATGGTCGACATCCGAGGTGTGTTCGAAAACCGAAGCATTCCCTTCCAATCCATAGACGAGTGCAGGTGTCTGTTCCTACAGTGATTTCAGAGGCAACAAAACAGCAGCCTGATCAAACGTCTCTCCCCCTCCAACTGCCCAGAAGGCGCGTAGTTCCGCCCTGACAATGCTTTCATCTACAGCTCTTTAAGGCTGAATGTGGGCCTGCCCTGTGACAGGCTGCATTTTAGTCAACACACAGCCTTTACATCCTTGTAGGAACCCGCGGCAGAGCAACACAGAGATCGCATCAATGCCTCGGGCTTTGCCACTGTCAATATAAAGGCAGCCATATAAGGTCGCCTTCTGCAGCATTTAAAAAGCTACATTTAGAAATATTACATATTATGTGCTTTGTGCCATAAAGTTACCCTTAGAATATGATGATAGAAAAAAAATGTGTCTCTCCCAATAAATTGCTGTACTTTCTTTAACCTGACGGGGAAAGCTGTATGACGGGCTGCTTCCTCTCGCCTCTGCCGCCTGGAGGCCCAGAACTCAGGGCTTCGCTCCAATGTTTCGGGCACCAGAGGTTCTCTGGTTAAACGACTTAATCTCTTCTACTTCTGGACTCCGTGACTCCAGGAGTGCTGGCTTTTTATTCTTCCTTTAGCTGCTTGACTACATTTTTATCTCTAAACCTTCGCAGACCCTTCCAGGTGAGGTAGAAAACACAGTTGATTCCTGTTACTCATGGTGCCTTTGCTTTATGAAGACGCTGCACACATAGAATCGGGGATACTGTGCTCCCCGCGGAGACACAGGGCGAAGTTCCTGGGAGCCTCCGGCCACAATATTCTCACCAACTGGTCAACACTAACCTTGGTTTAGGTTTAAAGACTCGTATTTCATATGTGCTCTTGATTCATAAGCCCTGAGCTCGTGGCCAACAGCCTGCATGAAGCTTACGGAGCACACGCATATTCTCTCCACGAGGCACCTCACAGCCTTCCCGCCCTTAAAACGAGACAGAACCCCAAGGCTATGCTTGGGGGCCATTTTAAGCAGAAAAAAACTTCTATGTAAAAGCACCAAAGTACAAGAAATGTGGCACTAAGTAAACCGGGAAAAGAACACCTGTTACCATATGAGCTGAAGGAAGAAGGCAGGGTGTCGACGTGTTTGCCTGAGCTGGGAATGTGCCCATCAGGAAGCTCAGCTCCTTCTCCACTTGCATGCATGTCTGTGAATGACTGCAGGTGCAGCAGGGGTATCGATTTGGGGTTACAAATGAATTTTAACCAGTAGGCAAATTCATAACTATGCATCAGCAAATCATGAGGATTGATTGTAAGGTTTCCCAAAATTAACACTATTATATTTTGGCCTATTAGCACAATAGCAACAATTAGAATAACCTATCAGGTTATGCAGCAGAAAGGAGGCCCTGAGGGAGTGGACCCAGAGACAGGTGCTTTCATAACCTTGCGGAAAGGTGAGAGCAAAGACAAGAGGAGCAGGTCCCAGGGGAGCAGTCGCACACGGGACTCAGGTCCCTGGGAAAGGAGAGGAGAGACAGGTGAGCCTAAAAAGGAGACAGCATTAACCTATTTCACAATTTTACTCTTTTCCTATTACAGTAATCCTTTTATTATATCCATTATTGCTTAACTAGAGTCATGCAGGGGGACTTTTTTCCTTCCCCAATAGATTCCTACCCTAAACTTAGAAAAATACATCAGTCTGTATGACCAAGTATTGCAATGCTAACACATCTAAGGGAAAAGCAGCCTAATCCATAATGAGTTAATTTTGGCCAAATTGTTAATAAGATTTATAACACCAGATTCTGAGGGGAGACTCCTCTTTCTAGTGTTGATAACGAAAAACATTATTAAACCTGGAGCAGCCATTCCCCTCTCTCCCCCACACCGTCATATTCACAGTAAAACCAACATAAAGGCACATATTAGGCAAAAAATGGTAGAAAGCAGGCTGGGAAAGATACATGTGAATTTTGCAGCACTAGTATTAAAACAAATCAGTCCATTCAATTAGGATGTTGCACACAGTAGGTCCTCTAGGGATCAACTATGTAAGAAGTAGCTCGTAATTAAACTAATTAGCTCATAAAGTGAAAATTCAGTCTGATTTTCTGTCTGTACTTGGCTTATCACCAACACTAATTAACCCTCTTGGATCTTTTATTCAGTGAAAATTATGGGGATTATTAACACCATGGAGCTCTATAGATATTTTAACTCATGGCTATTTGTCATGGTTGATGGCTAATTCAATGTCTTTTTCCACTTAGTTATTTCCTGTAGAGGATATTGATATATAGGTAAATCATAATTGTACACTGCGAGTTATTCATGAACTTGGCCCGGTTCTTGAAGTCACACCCTTGTTATTTCAGACTCCACCCTAATTGCTATGATACTCCTTCCCCCTCCACTGAAGCCATCTCAGGGTTATGAAATGACTTCTCTTCTAGTTCTGTGGCAGTTATACTTCCTGTCCTTCATTTGGACTCTGGTCCTGACCCTATTTGGATGAGCAACTGGCATAGAGATTCCAGCATGTGAGGGACGGTTGCTCTAACATTCATCATTTTTAAAACTATTTTAATCTTGATTATCTGAAAAGGAAGAAAAATATATAGCTCCAGTTTGGCTAAAGTTTAAAAATTTGAAGAAATATTTCTAAGAAGACTTCATCATTCACATTTTGTATTTCAGAAGAATAGAAATAACCCTCCTGCTACTATCTGATATTTAAAAGTGTTGGAATCAAGTAGATTGAGTTGAAGGTTTGAATATCTCTGATTTCCAAGTAGGCCAGTTTGCTCTGCTTTATTTTATAATAGTTTGACTTTGGTCTCCTGGCTCAGCTCATGTGTATCGGGAACAATCCAGTGTGGCTCAAATGTCCCTGAGATGCTGATTGGTCAGCAGATGCAATGCAACTCAGTATGTTTAGTATCACCTCTGCTTCTTGGGGAATCAAGAGAGGAAACAGAAGAGGTTAATACAAATACATCCCTGACCTATTTTTAAAACCAGCTCAAGTGTAAGTTCTCTGTACAGAGAGTCAGAAGCATCTTCTAGATACAGGGTAGTTTACCACTGCTAAAACAACACAATGAATTTTATTGAAAATGTAAGAGGACAGGTATGCTATTACCACAAAACTTTAATAAATACCACAGGGTGCTAGTTTATTTTAGTGCCTTCCTGAACCTCAATAATCAAAGTTTTACCAGAAATGTCAGACTGGTTATGTTACTTGCTGACCCAATACCCAGTGACAATGGTACAAGTAAATCTGAAGGACAGTCATTGACCTTCATAGAGGTTTACAGTTTCTCTGCTCATTAAATAAAATAATTCATTGTGGTTTTAATTTGCATCTCTCTGATGATTAGCGACATTGAACATTTTCTCATATGTCTCTTGGCCATCTGTATGTCCTCTTTGGAGAAGTGTCTATTCGGGTACTTTGCCCATTTTTCAATTGGGTTGTTTGTCTTCCTCTTGCTGAGTGCTATGAGTTCTTTGTACACTTTGGAAATTACCCCCTTATCAGATTCATCCTTGGCAAACATGTTCTCCCACACTGTGGGGTTCCTTTGTATTTTGAGGCTGATTTCTTTTGCTGTGCAGAAGCTTTTTAGTTTGATGTAGTCCCATTTGTTTATTTTTTCTATTGTTTCTCTTGCCCTAGGAGATGTATTGGTGAAAATGCCATTACATGAGATGTCTGTGACTTTACTGCCTATGTTTTCTTCCAGGATTTTTATGGTTTCACAGCTTACATTTAAGGCTTTTATCCATTTTGAATTTATTTTTGTGTATGGAGTAAGTTGGTGATCTAGTTTCATCTTTTTGCATGCATCTGTCCAACTTTCCTAACACACTTTATTGAAGAGACTGTCTTTACTCCATTGTATGCTCTTACCTCCTTTGTCAATATTAACTGACCATAATGGTTTGGGTCTATTTTGGGGGTCTCTGTTCTGTTCCATTGATCTGTAAGTCCATTGTTGTACAAATACCAGGCTGTTTTGATTACAATATCACTTCACACCTGCCAGAATGGCTGCCATCAACAAATCAACAAACAACTGCTGGTGAGGGTGTGGAGAAAGGGGAACCCTGGTACACTGCTGGAGGGAGTGCAGACTGGTGCAGCCACTATGGAAAACAGTATGGAGGTTCCTCAAAAAACTAAAAACGGAACTGCCTTTGACCCATTAATCCCATTTCTGGGAATATACCCTAAGAATCCTGAAACACTAATCAGAAAGAATATATGCACCCCTATGTTCATAGCAGGGCAATTTACAAGAGCTAAGATCTGGAAACAGCCCAAGCGCCCATCAGTAGATGAGCGGATAAAAAAACCTGTGGGACATTTACACCATGGAGGACTATGCAGCTGTAAAGAAGAAGGATCTGGTACCCTTTGGGACAGGATGGATGGACCTGGAGAATATTATGCTAAGCTAAATAAGCCAAGCAGAGAAAGACAAATATCTCATGATCTCATTTATATGTGGAATATAAAGAACATAATAAACTGATGAACAAAATAGATCCAGAGACATGGAAGCATGAAACAGACTGATGAACCTCAGAGGGAAGGTGGGGGTGGATGAGGGGGAGAGATTAACCAAAGAATTTATATGCATATATGCATAACCCACGGACACAGACAATAGCGTGGTAAAGGCCTGAAGCAGGGAGTGGGTACAGTATGGAAGGGGTCAATGGGGGAAAAAGGGGACATCTGTAATACTTTCAACAATAAAGATAGATTTTTTTAAAAATCAAATGCATGAATTCAAGAAAAAACAAATATTTTTGTCTGAAACCAGAAAATCTAAAGGGAAATTGTTAGTTGCAGCAGACCACTGAAATAAGAATATTTTTAAATAGAAATTTTGCCCTTAAAAGTAAAGACAGATAAGACTTAATGGCAATAGGTATCTTAAAAGATATTGCTGTCAATATTTTGAATTCTGCTTTGACCAACAGGAAAGAGTAATTATACTTATACTATTGATATGTTCCCAAAGGTTATTTTCTTTATCTTTCCTGATACTTTACCTAAGCTTTGATGGATTTGAGAATGTCCTGATAAGTCATGTTATGTTTAAAAATTAGTTGAAAATATATAGGGTGTCCCCCAAAAATGTATAAACACACTTTGAATAATTACAAAGGTGGTGCTTATTAAAATACATTTCATTTTCAAGACTGAACTATCAGCTGTTAAAGTGTCTATATTTTTTTGGAACACTCTGTATATACACATTTCCTTTTACACATAAAGCTTTACAGAAATCATTTTCTGAAAAATAGTTCGAAAACCTCGGGTCCTTGAAAAGAGACTGGAAATGAGTTCAGTTCATTCCATTAAGTGTTCTAGTAGTTCTGCAATGAAAAACCCATAAAAATATTTCATAAAATGTCAGTAGTTATGGTAGAATAAACAAGAAACTGCTTCCATATCCCTTCTTACAAGCAGGCGTGTCAACCACTTCCACGTCAGTTTCCTACATCTCACTGACTTGAAATGAAGTATAGTTTGGAAATCAGCCAAGCCGATAGACAACCAGGACTAAGCTTTCCCATGCTGAACTAGTTTCACTGCAGGGCTGTACCTTACACAGCAGTCTTCTGCTATCAGGCATCTGGCCTACCTTGTTACTCGGCAACGTGTCCGAATACGCTTAAACGGCGAAAGCGGGACTGCATTTGGCCCACTATGATCAATAAGGTTTGATTTTTGTCTCTAAGGAAAGTCAAACCGTTATCTCTTTGTGCTTCCTGTGAATTGCCTAAATCCTCAATTTCGAACCACTGTATTCTACGTAATAAAGTTTTTCTAGGCTGGCAGGCTAGAAATCAGACTGAAGTATACTGGTCTCTGTTTCTAAAGGCAAAAACTCAAAGGGCAGTAATGGTGGTAAGAATGACTCTGAAATTATCAAGATGCAAATAACCAAGTGGTTTTTTGATATCACGTATCTATGAGGTTGGCCACTGAGTTTGCAGTTGTGGATGTGGACCTGTTTAGAGAAACTACAGTTGTTTATAAGCCCACCTCTGGTACTAGCAATTGCCTGAGGTCAGCTAAGAAAAATGCCACCACTGCTGATGGAAAATGCTCGGGCAGTTTGACCACTTGCTATTATTTGAGTCTGTGGATTAACCACAGTGGCTGTCAGCTTATCAGCTGAGTCTATTTCCATACACTCGTAATGCTCGCCCACAAGACAGGAAACGGGAGACTTCAGCTATCAAGGGTACGGAGTCAAGGGTTGTGGACAGTGCTGGGGATCGAGCATTGCGCTCTATGCAAGGGCCAATCCCTCTCTGAGGATGGCCTTAAGGAACTCTACAGAAAGGTCACCCGTTCTACAAAGGAATGTGATCTTATTTTCAGAACTAAGAACTTGCATCCTTACCTAACCCAGAGTCTGCCCTGGTAATGGATTTTAACTGGTGGCTGCTCCAGAAATTGCAGGCCATAGCCTCACCATCCATACGGGCAACATTAGCTTTAACAAATAAAGTTCTTTTTGCCCCAAACTGTTCCTCTAGAAATATGTTCCTAAGCCTGGAACTTCTAATATTAGGCATGCCTTTGGATCTTTGCTACATGTTGTAAAGCAAAATGCCTCCTGGGAACAGTAATTCATTAGCTGTTTTCAGTCATAGCTACTATGGCAGAAATTGATTCATCAGAAAGGCTGGTCAACAAGTCTTTGATTTTCCATCTTGGGAGCAACAAATTGGTACCAAGCACTGTAGAAACAAATATCAAAAGAGAAAAGTGGGCTTGGACATACAGTTCTGAGAGAAATCAATTTTACCCATGACTTGTACTAAAAGGGAAGTTCTTTACTCAACGGTCAATAAATATCAAAGAAAAAGAGGACTCGAGGAGGCAATCTTTCCTTCATGATAAAATAGACATGTAATAAAATTACTTGCCCAGGCAAGAGTTTAGGAACCCCAGGGAATGTTTAGCCTTATAAAAAGCTTCAGTATTTCCAATGACATAGGAGAAGCTGAGGATATATCATTTCTCTAAAAAGTCTACAAAAAAGCATCTTTTATTTCTTCCTTAATAAAGCTTCATGACAAAAGCAACTATCTTAAGAATTATATGGATTTACTCACAGACACCATTGCTAGGGTATACATTTAGTTCTGGAAACTCACTACTGGAGTGGATATCATAGAAACATTCTCCCTCCTCTTTAATTCTAGTATCAATTCAGTTTAGATCCAGTTAAACAGGGTAATTTTAAACTAATGGGAATTAAGTGATATTTGCTGCTTAAAAAACAAAATATATTATTCAAGATCTAGTCTTCTCCTTAGACTTGTCTTAACCAGTGCTGGGTTAGATATACGCTCTTAGTATCTAGGGGTACTAGATAATACATCAGGCCAAGAGGAAGACCCCAAATAAAATTTCTACTTCTGCCTTTATATACCCTTTTCCTTAGAACTCTGTGGATTGGAGAAGACTTCATTGTCGTCTAAATCATGTAGTTCAATTTTGCCTTTAAATTGTTCCTTGGGCCGATGTGGTAATTGTGTTGAAAGAAACTAAACTCATAAAGATTATGGCTAGAATGGGAGACATTTTTGTTCCTATTTAACCTTCTTTCATCTTTTTTTATACGTTGGCATATATACTGTATGAATGTCCTGAAATCTTTGTAAGTTATATGTAAAAAATATTCCAAACAGGAAGCAGTTGTAAGAAAAAGCAGAATTTGTGAAATTTGTCTCATTAAAAGGAAAACAATGAAACTTTCAATTTTCTCACACAATGGCCTAGACCTGGAAATTAGTGCATGCAATGACTACATTCTTTGGGTGACAGTATTTTAAAGCTGAAAATGATGGCACTTGCCATCAGTCTTTAATCAAGGACTTATTATCAATGACAATTTTCACCCTTGACAACCATGTCAAACAGCCGTAATTCATAGTGATCCCTGAGTGCTCATCATGAGTTATAGGAGGATTTTCTAAATCCAAGAAAATATTTGTGACTTTTTCTTTGTATTATTATTACACTCCCACGTAAGTCCAAATACCCTGCAAAATAAGAGATCCATGCTCCGAATATTAGTTTACCTATCCTCAAACCTCACACAAGAAAAAACACACTGATGTTTTTCAAGAGACTGAAATATTGATGAATTTACTACAGAGGGGGATCCTCTAGAAGATTCAGTTAGATAATAGCTCAGCGAGTAACGTAAGTAACCAAATGCTTGAGGCAAAAAGTACAAAAGGACTAAAGTCAACGTGTTCCTAATTGGAAACCCAGACCTGGATATTTCTAGACGTGGATTAGGTGTCTAGCTTATAAATGAGTCATCAAATATTTTTTAGGATTTTGCTTCTCCATCTATAATAATCAGAACATAAGTAACTGGGCTATCAGCTTATTATAGGACGCTTTTATGAAAAACACATTTGTTCAGAGCTAGATGTCTGAAATGATGCATCTGTAACAAAGAATGCTTTACACACCTGGAATCAACCGAGCCAGAAGGAACAGAGAGAACACCTCAATTGGACAAGTGGGCATATAGAATGTTCACACTGATTGCTTAGTAATCAGAAATACTTGAGATGGAGAGTGGGAGGCAGTAGGTGGTTGTATAAAGAATGTTTGTCAATGCAGTAAAATATTGCAAACAGTGAACCGAAAGGCATACTATTATGGGGATGGAGGTGGGGTAGGAAGACGAGAGAAGAGAGTGAGAAACTTTCCCTAAACTTAGTCACTTGGCATATACTTACTAGTCAATCATCTGACAATGTTACATGTTACAGGGAATTGCAAAAATAATCTTTACCAAAGATTTATTCTTCAATTCTTTTAGAACATTGCAATACATCTTGTTATGCTCTGGTAAGTAGATCCTGAGATGAAGTGTCATAAATTCAGTCACAGCAGAGCTAGAACAGGGCTACTGCGTAAAATGAAGAGAATGGGAGTTAGTCTGTTCTTAAGTTCATATGGACTGGGTGTCATTTATTAATGAGCTTAAATCAATAGATTCAGTCACTTTAGGAATCTGTTAGATTTTCCATGCTCCAGTATCAGAATGCCTTCCTAGCTGAGATAGGACTTTGCACGGTGTGGCTGGGAGAGGACATGGGTGAACAGAATTACGGGGGGGGGGGAGGGGGGAATTACTTAAAATGATTATCCCACAAAAAGGGATAAATGATGTCATAGCCATAAACTAAGAGCTACAGATGTATTTAATTATCCTCTCAATTTAACAATAAAAATTATAATTATAAATAATGAGATATAACCTTACATTTTCCCTAAGTCCTTCCAGAACTTAAATGTCATTATTAGCCAAAGCACATCAGTGCTTACAGAAAAGGAAGAAAATTATGAGTCCTAGCTTCCTCCCTCTTTCCAGGGTCTCCCTGAGAGATGGCATTAGTTCTTGTGAATTAAAGTGATTACCTACATTCTGGTATTTCCCTGATCACTATTACCAGCCTGACCTCCCTTAGCAGGTTTAGATGCTGGAAGTCAGTTTTCCGCACAAACCCAATTGAATGACCACAGGTACCCCAAATGCAGTATGTCTCCCCCCTCAATGTGCTTCACCTTTTTTTACCCTCATTTCAATTTTGGGAACCACTATTCATCCATCTAGTGCCTCCTTAAACCAGCAACTGAGACTTTAAACATTTCTCCTTTCTCCTAATATCTGGTCAATGCCACTTATTAATTTCTCTAATCTGACTTTTCTTCTCTAACCTTCTAATCGCTGACCTCATTTCAGACCTTTTTATTTTCCAATCCTAACTGATCTCTCTATAATTGTAACCCCTTTAAGCTTTCCCTCCTCTTTATTACCACAATACAGCAGTCAAACCACTAGTTTTACCACTTCACACTAAAATGTTCTGCTCATATATTTCTCTCTACCTTACCAGCTTTTAAGTCCTTCAAGATCAGGAACCATGTCTTACTCATCTTTACAACCAAAGTACCAAATATGATGCCAACACATAAAAGGCACTTAAAGAACTTTTTGATAAAAAATTCACACATATAAAAATTATACCAGAGAACACATTGCTATTATCAGTTTTTAACATGGTGAGGGGGTCTTTTATTGTGATAAATGTCAACTTTAACATAACTAATTCGGCACTTTCTCTACATTATATGCTATCTTGATAGAATTTGTGCTCTCCAAAAGATTTCCGTAAGTCTTGGATTTCTTATTTTTATCTTTTGGATCAAGTGACCATGCATAGTGATATGTTTTATGGTAGAAAAGACAAATTAGAAAGCAGTTTTGAGCTATTTCTTTAACTCTCTAATTCTGAGTTCTACACACTTTTAGAAAACATGGTTCTTTAAGAATAAAACAAGTAAAAAATGTCACTCCTGATTATAAAATACGATGATGCAAACAGTACATCTTTGTTTAAATAGTTAACATTTATGATTATGATTGTGAATGATTCCTTTTCTCTTTTGAATTAGTTGGTGCCTATCCCTCTCTGCACGTGTGTGAATATTTACTATATTGATTTTAAGAACCAACATTATTACTCTAGACTCATTACACCGTATCTCAGGGCTCTATTTCACTAAAATCACCTTATCCAACGCCTTCCATGAGCTAAAGGATAGGAAACTAGTCTCTGGTTCCTATCCTAAGATTACTTTAAAACTCAAATTATACTTTAAGAGCATGAAAAGCTGTAGGGGGTCAAAACCATGAAAACCACACTTGATTAGAAAAACTGTTGGGAACCAGGAAGATGAATTCCGGGGAAATTCATCTTCACAGCAATGTGGTTATTATCCTGTGGTTGTTTTACAGAGAAAACCACAATATAGAACTCAAAGACATTCTCACAGCTTGCACTGGAAACATGTGCATGCCAGGCTTTCTCCAAGTCTGCAGAGGACACCAAGCCCTCAGATTGGCATTAACTTTTGCCATTGTGGGGGGGGGGTAACGGATAAAGGTCCTTATCCTCCATTTTTCATCAGGCCCTCACCTTTATATAGGGATATTCCTTGTAATCTCAAACAGAATGAATTTTCATCAAGCATATAAATTCCTGGGGTGGGCAGAGTGCACCTCCATTAAGGAGGTATCCAGAAGCAGTACTAATGAGTTATGCATTCTGCATAGGTTTGCTTGTTTTTTCTAGTGGGTAAGTGAAAAATTAAAGCCTAACAAGGGAGATTTGGGGAGATTGTATAGGTTGATTTCAAAATAACTAGCACCTGATGATGATCTAGTGCAGTCTGGAGAGAAAAGCAAGCCCCAGGTTGCTCATTTCATTTGATTACTTCTATGCAGTCTTCATCAACTAGCAACCGTTTCCAATTGAAGATTAAAGAATATGTCTTTCTCATATGATGTTCTATTTTTATGCCTGTCTCATTATGTCTTAACCCTCAGTTGTAGATACCAGAATATTTTTATTAAAGCATTTTTTTCTAAGAGATGATTTGCAGTGTTGTTTTCTGTATTGTTTCTAGTAGAAGCTTTTACCTCCAAACTCTGAGAGGCAGCATTTGATAACTGGTATTGCCAACCTTAAAAAAAAATTAAAGTCAATGACTGAATTGGAGCAGAATAGGAACAGAGAGTGGGAATCATAGGTTCTACATAGTCAATTGTGGTAACTATCTTGATTTTACTCAGTGAATTAAGAAATTAGCAAATTGGTTCACTCAAGGAATTGAGAAATTAGCAAATGGGTTACATGGCTCCTGCATTTCCCAAAATTTGGGAGAAAACTTTAGAAAATCACAGGCCCAGGGCAATCCAAGGAGGCACCTGAGTCAAATTTCAGAAGCTCTTGTAACAGTGGAGAATTGTAACCCACCCCACCATTCTTTTGACATTAAATACTGACTCTAATATGTAGCTTGTAGATAAATAACATGTTTGCATAAGAGTCCTAGGAACTAACCTTAGAAGATACAGTCTTCTGGTTCCTATCCTAAGTTTACTTTAAAACTCAAACTTTAAGAGCATGAAAAACTCTAGGGGGTCAAAAAGCATGACTTTCAGGCATTCCAGCTCTGGGAAATTTGCTGACCTTCAAGCCAAAACCAGGAGGATGCACACCAGACCATCACTTGATCAGTTTCAGGTTCTTATCAGAAGAGAATGTTCTGGTCTGCACATAGTCCCCTCAATGGAGAACTCTCACTCCCCTCCCCTTGATCTATTTGTTCTGTTTTCCCTCTCCCTCCTTATAAAAACCTCTGCCTGTACTGAGATGGAGAGATGGACTTTGGGACGAGAGTCCCCTTCTTCTCATTTGCCAGCACTTGCATAAACCACTTTCTATCTCTCCAGCACCTGTCTCATAAGCTTGGCTTTTGTTGCAGCAGGCAGCCAAACCTGCATTCAGTTATGCTCTTTTTTAAAAAAAATTTATCTTTATTTTTGAAAGTATTACAGATGTCCCTCCTTTTCCCCCACTGACCCCTTCTACCCTGCACCCACCTCCCACCCCAGGTTTTCACCACAGCATTGTCTGAGTCCATTGGTTATACATATATGCATATAAATTTGATCTTGGAAAAGGTTTCCACTTCTTTTTAAGCACCAAGAGATGCTAATTTCCCTTTTCCTCTTTGGAAATCTAATTTTGTTCTATATTTTAAATATTTTGACATGTCCAAAACTTTTATCAACAGTATATTTTGGTTATGAAAGGAGTATATTGAATAGACCACAAGAACTGAAAAAAATTTTTTAACAAACTTCTCTGTCTGTGAGGTCCTGACTAGGTTAGTTTGGGCAAATAGAATACAAAGCAATTTTGCTTTTTCTAATTATTTTTTGTTCTGGTGTATCCCTCAGGTTAGATTTAGTACACAGTTTCATCTTTCTGAGCAAGTAAAAGAGAGAAGCAACAAGAAAACATATAGGGATCCCAAGATCACTATAATTAAAAATAAATTTGTGTGTTACAAAAAGAAGACTAAAATAAAATCTTGCACTTTTCCCCTAAGCCTTTTAAAATGAAAATTTCCCTTTTTATATAGTCTATATGTTTTTCTTTCTCTTTTTTATCTCTGTGTGTGCATATACATGTATACGTATGTGTATATATATGTGTGTGTGTGTATATATATAGATATCTATATCTATCTACCCACCTAAATGGGTAAATAGGTACATAAATGGAAGGAAGAGAGAAAAGAAAATAAAGAGAAAAAAAGAAAGTAATTAAACATGAAGCAAGAAATGTAAGTTACCCAGGTCTAAACCTAGGCAATAAGGATATTAAAATAATCAACATTTTCTTTTCTTTCACACAGGAGAAAATCGAGCTTTATGGAAACTAAATGTCATACTCATAACTATATTACTCAGCACTAACAGTCTTTTATTAGTGATGGACTTCTTAATGTTTTGATGTAAATCTTACTAATTTATGACATCTAATCAGCCTTCTCTGAAATTTTTCTCAAAAATATGTGGGTGAGCCTTGATATCCTTAATTATAGTTTTACCTACTAAAAGAAGTTTCTTCCTGCATTTCTGGATATTAGACATTTGATTTATAAGCAGCTACACCCTAATTTACTTTGATCTGATATTTTTTTACAACTGCATTCTAACTACACTTTCACTATTATCTCTAAATTTGTGATCTAGAATAACTATAAAACATCAAACAAATTGTGTTCTTGTATTTGTAGGATCACAGTTTTGGAAGAAAGCATGAAGGTCATGTAGTCCAACTCCCAGTATAAGCCATCTCTACAACTAAATCTTGGAGTACTGCACTTATGACTTCCCAAGTGGTCTTTCTGGCCTCACCTTGTGTCCTCTACTGTCTGGCCTCCACTCTCTAAACTCTTCTGCCAGCTCGCTGAATGCACCAAGCTCTTTCCCAGGTCGGGAACTTGACAGATGCTTTTGCTCTGTCTGGATTGTTCTCTCCCAACTTTCCACCAGACTGGCACCCAGACATCCTTCATGTCTCAACTAAAATACTGTTTCCTTAGACAGGTCCTCTTGACTGCCCCCGCCATTATTCTTTTCCACTTAAAGAAGTTGCTTGCGGTCACAATAACTTCGCATCTTTCTTGGATTTTCATTTTCTTTTAGTGCTGTCTTATCCTTCCTGTTTTTGAACATTTCTTCTTCTCAGTAAAAGAAGAAAGCAATAGACACTGAGTAATAACATTTTCTCCCACAGCCACTGACTTCTTTATTCACTACTTTGCTCTAGACAACACTAGAAGAATTTTTGGCTTGCATGAGCATTTTTTCCAGGTTTCAGCTCACTCCGGATTTCACTCTTCCTCACACTATACTTATAGCTCATTTAACACCTTTGTAAGTATTTCTAATTATGTGTTCCTTTTTTCATCCATTCTACAATCCATTTTTTAAAACCTTTGATTAAAGTCTCTATGTAGTATTATGAATAGTTCTGGTGGTATCTCTCTTGGGATAATGTGACATGCTAATTACAATTTTTTTTAAAGTTAGTTTATCTCAACTCCTTGTTTTTAAGAACTCCACCTCCAATCAAAGCTGCCAATGATTCCAAATTGCCACCTGCAATCCTGGTCCTCACCTCACTCATCCTACAACATCTGACACAGTTGTCCTTTCCCTTTTTTTTAAACTCTTCTTAGTTTAGGTTCCATGACAACACTTTTTTATGGTTTACCTCCCACTATGCTGCCTTTTTACTGGCTCCTATGCAAGATATCTCAGTGTTAGAAAAGACAGAACTTGGCTCTTAGGGCTCCACTTTCCCTCTCTCCCTCACCCTCTCTCTCTCTTCCTCTCCCTCCCTCCCTCTCTCCCTCTCTCCCTCCCTCCTATGATGTTCTCAGGATCATGGCTCTAAATAGCCTTCAGGGGCACTTGATTCCCAACTTTCTCTGTTCACCTATGACTTCTCACAAGTATTCTAGATTCTTATATCCGAAAGTCCAGTTTGACATTTCCACTTGGATTCCTTGGATACCTAAAAAGGGCTGGAAATGAATTATTCATTCTCCTTTCAATTTTTCTTATCCATCTTAGGAAATGGCTTTACCATTTACCCAGCATCTTCAGTTAAAAAAACTGGTGATCATTCTGGTTCTTCCTTTTCTTCATCCCCACCCCTTATCCAATGAGTCAGCAAGTCCTGTTCTCTCCGCCTTCAAATATTTCCTGAATCTATCCACTTCTCTCTAGAAGCACTGTTTCTACCTGTTTTATGCCACTGTCACCTCTGGTCTACTGGAAGAGCCTCCTAACCGCTCTCTCGTCTACTCTGGACACCCTATAATACCTTCTCTTCAGTGAGGCCATGGTGACATTTTAAAAAGATGACCTTTGCTGAGGCTCTCCCTGACCACTGACTCACACAGAGCCTCCCTCCCCATCCCAGGTCACTCTCATGATTATAGTTTAAATATTTTTAATAGCACTGAAGCATGCATAATTGCTAATTTATTTATAGACTTAGGTGTCTAATTGAAGACATTTTTTAGCTGTTTGCTAAACAGGGTATTATTCTCATTAGTAGCACTCTACACAAGTTTTCTTCATGTAAGGAGGGCCTAGGCGAAAAGGTTAATATTCAGGGAACATGAATAATGATTGCAAAAGGCATGAAACAAAGTAAGTAATATTCTCAACTCCAGTTATGGGGAACTAATACTCTCAACTCCATTTATGGGGTTTACAATAGGGTTTTATTGCCCTTAGTGATATTCCTATTTCTACAATACATAATAAACTTAAGCTCCTTATACACCTAATAATGAGTGGAAAATCATCTCCTTTTAGCCTCCGTCTTAAGAAATTGATATATTTGACATGGAAAACAACTTGTTTGTCCTGTCTGGTTTTTACTGTAATTGTTTCCTGCACCTCCACATTACAATTACTTGCTCAAGAGCTGAACTATTGGTTAACCTGCCTTGATGAATCAACTCAAGAAACTGGATTAACTGTGAGCTGAGTTTTATGTGAATAGTTGGTCTACATTTCATGCTCTGCTAATCTGAAAATTAAAACAATAACTAACCCAAAATTCCCCAGAGTGAAGTGGGAAAAGAGCAGATTTCTGTTCTGAGCCACCTGGGGCTTTAGGTGACTTCACTTTTCCAGAAGAGTAGTAAATACATGAAAAGCAGCTCAGACACCAGCAGATACTTTTGGTAAAAGCTGGTGTGCCAAGGCACTGAGATGATCAATTATCCTAGGGTTACCTTCCGTATGAGGCCAAGTAGTCCTGTTCCAGAAATGGCCTATGAGAAAGTTGTGGTTTGCTCACATATGACAGATTCCCTTTATTCCTTCTTGGCAACTATGAGAACAGGCTCATCCAGTTTCATCTGCAATGTTTTATTTTCCTTTTGCAATCAATGATAGTAATATTCATGGGAGGCCACAGTCAGTTCTTAAGCAGAAAAGCCTCATTAATACCAAGCCATCTGTGAAGAAGGCCCTTTTTTGGTCATCCATAAGAACTCCCTCTTGCCTTCAAGAAGGATTGATCCCATCTGGGCAGAGGATTATGTTAGAAAACTATGAAAAATACTTAGGAGGAATGGCTCTCACTTCATATTATAATTTGAACTTTAGAGTAACTTGAAAATTCAATAAACTTAAATACCTGAGGCTATAATGCTGAAGTCTATCTTTTCTGCTACCTTTTCACATTTAGGACTATATAACCATGTAATATATAGATATATAGATATATATATAGATATATAGATATGTAATATATAATAATATATACATGTAATACTGAATATGCATGAATATAACTAAATATTAAAAACAGCACACATTCTACTTTTAAACATAACTAAATCAAAATTCATAGCTATTATTATGTTAAATAATAATTCTGTTGCTAATAATCCTGAAACTGCATGTTATTAATTTGGGGCTTAAGTAACCCATTTAAACAATTGGAATCTTATACCCTTAATTTTACATCTTGAAATGAAAGCCTAGTAAACATGTGATAGGTGTGTGACTTTAACCAAACATACATGTTTCCTAGGAAGGCAGCCCCTAGCTTTACTACCTAGTTACATGTCACCTGCCTCAATAGTTTCCAGATCATGTACTGGGTGGGAAACTCCTGGAAGCTAATAGACTGTTTCACTTGAACCAACACACTTGCTCACACCCTAGTTGCTGCAACACTTCCATCAGAATCTGGAGAGAGAGAGGGGGGAAAAAAGCTGAGCCAAACACTGGAAGACAGAAATCGCTTCTGATTTCTCTGCGGCTCTTTCACGGGAGACCCTGCGAGGAACTGCGCGCTCCCTCGCCGGGCTCGCCGGGCTGAAGGGCTTCTCCTAAAATGAAACTCCAAACACGCTGTCGCCGGGATCACCACCATTATTATTACTCGACCGTCGTTTGCGATGCCGGTGGAAGGACATCGGTACTGCGGTGCCCAGCTTCCACCCTCACCAGACGCGTGAGAGGCAAACACCGAAGCAAAGCCCAGCCAGCCGGCCGGGTTCCGGCGCCCCGGAGCGCGCGCCCCCACTCGCGCCGGGCTCCAGGCGCGCGCCCGCCCGCCCGCCGCCCCCGCCCCGCCCGGGCCCGCGCGCCCGCCGCCCCGCGTCCCCGCCTCGGCCCCTTCCCCGCGGCCCGGCTTCCCCCGCTCACCGCCCGCGAAGTTCGCCGAGCGCGCTCCGGGCGTCCGGTTTCCGAGGCGTCCTCCCCTCCCGAGCCCGGGACTCCCGGCTTCCACCCCAGCGCTGGCGCGGGGGCCGCTCTACAGCGCGACCATCACGGGGCAGCTCCTCGCTGCTCCAACCTGTGGCTCTGCCTCGGAGGCCAGGCTCCGCGCGCGTGGACGGCGGGCGGCGGGACTGTGGCACCGCCCCCGGCCCGCACGGCCGCGTGGATCCCGAGGCTTGTGCGAGGAGGAGGCGTGTCTCCCGCCCGACGCGGACGTGCGGAGCTCGCCCGGGCCAATCTCGGTGGTGACTCAAGCGCGCCTGGCTCCCGGTGAAATTCTCCTCCGTGGAGCGTCAAGCCCGTTTTTATTCCTTTATTTTCGCGTGTTTTCTTTGATATCTTTTATTGAAAGCGCCCAGGGCGCTGTGAGAACCGCTGCCAACGCGCTGCCTTCTCTCCCCGCTGGGATGGCTCATTAACTACAGAGCGCGGGAGAGCGATTGCCGGTGGAGAGCAGGGAAAGCCTCGGGAGATGGAAGGGCAGTTGGAAATTCACGTTTGAGAAGTGAGGATCTGTAGATATGAATCCATTAATCAGTATGCACCAGGCTAATATTTGCCTCCTAGGCACTCCAGAGATCAGGAGGTTACTAACTGGATGTCCTGTCTATGAGATCAAACAAAATCAGAACACACATTCACTGAACAAACACTAAGTACCTACTGTGTGTCACACCCTGTCCTAGACGCTTTGTAATTGTCCACAACAGAGATCCTGGCTGGCTCTCTTGAGCTCACGTTTCAGACAGACTCACATCCCTCGTTTCCAGACTGATGGTAAAGGTAAGAATCCAAGGCCACATGCATCCGATGGCAGCTGGTTTCTTCCTCCATGAAGAAAAATTTAAAGTTCCGAACCTGTTGCTTGTACTCATGTTGGTCAACAAGGAGATGAATGCTTAAATTTTAAGTGTTTGACCCAGTTCCGACAGGGTGCCTTAGAGAAGCAGCTAGGAAGCATCTCCCAGAGAAATGCTGCGGGAGGGGCTAAAGGAATTCCCCCAAACCAAAGCGAAGCACGAACAAACAATAGCGAGGTGGTGGAGAAGAGTGTGGATCCCGCAAGAATCTGTCTATTCTATTAGGAAAATAAGTTCTCCTTCCTGTGCCTCAATGCTCTTATCTTGAAAATGGGGGTAATAAAACGCCTTTGTTGGGTTGTGAGTAAATGAGTTTATATCAGTAAAGTGCATAGAACAGTGTGTGGCACAGAAAATGCTATGCATGTGTTGGCTAAATGTGTTACTTTGGTAGCGTTTATCTGCTTCATTGTCACAAAGCAAGTTCCAATTCATACAAATTATTCTGATCTACCAGGAGAAAGTACAGAAGGTTCAGGATGTAGATTTTCAGAATAGATATGATGGGAATCTATATTTGTGGTAAATCTATTTTGCATCCATCAGCAATATCTAAGTATATAACAAGTGTGTGCCCTGCGCCTGGAAAGAGATAAAAGAGTAAACATAACAACCTTGAATTTATTTCACTTTTCGTAGCACATTAATTTAAAATAATGCTCTGCACTATACAATGATAATCTGTACTTACCTAGTTCATGTGCTCACTCACATTAATCCGAACAGCTATTATTTCCTGTATGCAGTAGAGTTTATAAAGCCCTTGCCCATAGATCATCTCAATCGACTTTCACAGCATCACTTTGAAGTAGCCAAGGCATCTATCATTTTTATTGTCCCCATTTTAAGAATGAAGAAACTGAGGTTAAAAAAGTCCTAACAAAGTGCCCAGACTCGTGAAGGTCCATAAACATAGAACTCAGATCCATTCATCCTGAAGGCGGGGCTCATGATGGTCACTCTATAACTTTGCTTCCCTACTATCTAGGAAAAGTTCCTGCTGTGAGAAAGTCTAACAGATTTAGGGCTTGCTCTCCTTGTCACCGTCCCCTAGATCAGTGTGTCAGCTGCCTGGTAGGGTCAGCTCTTACAGGGACAGCTCTCCTGCAGTCACTGGCCGAGTAAGTCCTGTCTTTCAGGTTCTGAGGCTCACAGGCACTCCTGTTACAGAGTGATGCTGCTCGGCTGCTTCAGAGTGATGAACTTTCCCTTCCCTCTGAAAAGGGGTGCTGAGGGGGAAAGGCGGCTGGGAGAACATGAAAGAAAGGACTCTTGGCCACTTTATGGAGGAAACTTTGAACAGGGGTCGAGCAGAGTAAAAGACCCCGGGAAACCAGTGAAAACAAGGTGACATCTTGTGACATAATAAAAAATAAAAGCCTTCCTGTCCCTGAAGTTGATGTAGCACAAATCAAATAGATGTAATTTCTGCCAGTAGGTTTATCATGCAATAACTATAGCACCAAGGTAAACAGTACATGGGAGGTTTCTAGAGAAAAGTGACAAATTGATCACATGTGTTTTAGCTCCCCTTCCCCAAACTCCCCTAACACGAGAATGAATGGATATTTTAAGTGTCATTAAATCTTGAAGACAAATAAAAGGGAGAGGAGCAATAAAAAAACAAAATAAACTGCAATAGATGGTTGGAAGAATCTAAGTCAGATGGAGGCTTGGGTTAATCCACCACATACCCATAAGCAATTCTCCCTGCGTAGCCCTGGGAGGCTCAGGCCTAGGAGGCAGAAACACCACCATTGCAGGAGGCCAGCTGGTGGGGTGAACAGGGTTTGGTCAGATGTCTGTGTACAGAATGCTTGAACGCAAAGTTTCCTTCCCCACTGCCACACAATCAACCAGCCCTAACTTCCTCCATCTGCTCAGCCCAGCCTCCAGGAGACTGGAGGTTTATTTTCTGGAGAAAGTAAACTAGAGTAATTTGTGGCTTAACAAGATAAGCTAAACACATGCATTTTTTACTCTGCTGCTACAGAAAATGAATTTTTAAAATGTATCTATAAGACAGGAAAAAACTCTTAAAATTGAAAATATACCCCAAAATTTAAAAATCTAACAGATGGGTTAGAAGATTCAGTTGAAAACATCTTCAGGAAAATAGAACAAAAAGCTATAAAAATAGAAAATTGGAGAAAAGGAAAATTTTTCTGACTAATGGAAATCCCAGAGAGTTCCAGAAAAGATTGTTTTCTTTTTTTTTTTTTTTCTCCAGAAAGGAATGAAAAAATTAATTTAAGAAACAATGCAAAAATAATCTTTGAATCTAATCAAAAGTTCCACTAAAAGTCCAGGAGAATAAATAGATAAATTAATTAAACAAACCAAAATGTGTCATTCTGAAACATTAGAAGCCCAGGAATACAGAGGACAACCTAAAACATCTTCCAGAAACACAGAGCAGATCACATGCAAGGGAACAGAATAAAAATTGCATTAGATTTCTCAAGAACAATAATAGATTGAGAAGATTTCTTAAATGTCTTCACATTTAAAAAATATATATTTTGAACTTAGAATTGTATACCCAGGCAAAATGTTAGCTAAGTGTGGTTAAAGATATGTTCAAACATGCAAGGATTCAAACATGTACTTCTCATACCATTTTTAAAGAAGTATCCCCAAAACAAACTTATAAATCAAGAAAGAGGAAAAGATGGAACCCAGGAAATGCAGAACCAACACAGGAGAAAGTCAAGTGAATTCTCCAGAGCAACATTTGTGAAGCAGGCCTAGAGATAAACAGAAGGATGGATTGCAGTAGGAAAGTCTCCAAGAAAAAAAGAGAGAGAAAATAATTATTTGATGCACATGCCCATTTGAATGATTATTGATAACTGTGTGTGCAGTGGAGACTAGAAGTACTCACCCAATTCCATGTTCTCTTTTTCCTAAGTACCCCACTAGATTTCATTTTTTAGCCCTTTGCAGGTAGGAGGCATGTAACTGACTTCTGGCCAGTGGCATGTGGGTAGCAGTGACGTACACCACTTCCAGGCCATTCCCATAAAATGACCTGTGAGATCCTCTACGCTTTCCTCTCTCTTTATTAGCATCCAGACACAAAGCCTCAGTGAGGAGTTCTGAGACCTTAGACGACATTACAGCCCCAAGATGAAAAAAATTTGTGACACTGAATGGCTGTGTCCCATATAAACCCTAGCTGCCACAGATTAGACTGTGACATGAACAAAAAATAAACTTACACCATGTAAAACCACTGAGATTTTTTGGGCTATTTGTTATAGATAGCAGTTATACTATTCTGACTTACAATTTGAAATATTTAGGGACATCTGTAAATAATTTACAGTAGGTACAAAGTATACTAAACAAACTGAAAAAAAAGGTATTATAACTGCAGGACAAACAAAAAATTATGAGAGAAAACATAATGATAATATACCACTTCATTAAGATATAGATGTAATCAGAGAAATGGGAACACTGACAAGAGAGTAACCATAAACTATAATAAACAATATGCACAGGGTGGGAATAAGGAAGGTCACCTGTATATGTGTATGTAAGGGAACTAAGCCCTCAGTTATTATAACATAGAATCAATAAATAATGTGTGAGATTGCTACATAAAGGAATAGCAGGATAAACAACCATGTTGAAATGTGTAAGTAAGTGCAATAAAAAAACAACCTCTAGAAAAGTGAAACGTTTTCCTGTGGGGATTGGGGCTTAGGAGGAGATCTGTGCTAGTTTATTAGCACTTTAACACCATTAAAAAACAAACAAACTATGACATGTAAAACTAATTTTAAAGTAGTTTTTTAAATATACATAGGAAAACAAAAGATATTTGTTCAATAGAGAAAACATTGTAATTTATTAAAGTACTTGCCTATGTTTTTTGCATAATAGCCTATAAGCAGTGAAAAAAGTGAATTTGGGGTGTAAATTAAAAAGATAGATTTGAGAGGGTTACACAGTCATTTATTCACCCAACAAGCATTTATCAAGTGACGTGACTGATACTGTGCAAACAGGGAATAAAGTGGAGACCTGAAGGAAAACTGTAAAGTGCTCTAGAGAAAAGGAGCACTTTAAAGCTTTACCAAAGAAACAGACTTGGTTTCTTCCCTCTTGTCCTTTGTGACATGTGCCATTGACTTAACTGCTTTTCATCCTTCAAATTACAGTACTCTTAAAAATGGCCATCTTGTCTGCCTCCTCGAACCACACAGCGATGAGGCCAGAGGTTTCCCAACTCACCCTTCTCCTGCGATTGCAGGGAAGGCGTTGCCAGGTGGTCATGCACGGGTCTGCCTCCGCCCTCGGCTAATTTTCAGTTCATGTGAAGTCTGTCTAATCACAAATAAAAATCAACTCCTCCCCAGTTTGAGGAAACCCCAGAGCATGACTAGCAGTCACAAGACTGGACTTCCAGGTCATGCTAGGTTTTAGTAACTACTTTTAAAGATAATACTTCAAGAAATATATAGGCTTAAGTGAAGTTACACTAGCAAATTACTTTAAGTGGGGAGCATATCCAGACCTATTCTAGGTGCCAAAGTGGACTTGTTCACGTAATTATATGTAGGGCATCTATTCTATGATGAGGTCTTAACCTACCCACTGCTAACTTCATTTTGCCTCAGTTTCTTAGAATGTGAAACAAACACACACTGTGACTTTGCATGGAAATGACTGAGACTTAGTCTAATTCTTTCTGTTAAAGGAACATTCTATGGGAAAGAATCAAATGTTTCATGAGTAATGTTTGTATATAGCTGTTATGCAGGCCCTGACTTGCAAAGAAGCCACAGTAGTTGGTAAGCCAGTACTCTGTCAATGAAGAGTGACAGACCCCTTTATAAATACTAACAGTAAAAAAGCTATAATTATGGACATAATTACAATTACAAAATTGCTTAATCAACTTATGAAGTTGATTAAGGAGAAATAAATCCGTATTAAAAACCAAAGCGAGAGGAGAGAATGTAATGAAATACATATGCATAAATATAGTCATATCAACATATATAACTGTGTGAACATAAGTATAGTCATGTATTTATATTTATAGTTTAATGTTAGCTTTATAGTGAGCTACAAAATAAAATGTCAGATGTACCTACCGTATAAGTATAAACGAATATATGGTGGTTCCTTCATTTTTCTAAAATATGTTACTAAAACACAGTGTTCCTGTTCACAACTTTTGTTACCTTTTAACTGCCAACACTTCAAATTTTCATGTCATACAACTGAGGAATAATTATGTTGTAAATTCCTTTGCCTGCCTTTTAATCCACTTTCAGATCAGTTTTGCAAGCATTCAGGCTAACATTGATTGATATAATTTCAGGCAAATATTTTTTTCACACAAATATTTTTTGATCAAATTAAAGTACTTTTATGAATGTCCCATAAAAGATCTATAATGATACCAATATAAGATCAACATCTTTTTAAGATAAAATTTGGGAAATGATGTTGCCATATATTTGATTATATATATATATATACACACACACACATATATATGTGTGTTTAAAGATAATTTGCAAAAATAACAATTAGTAAATGAAGATTTGGTGATAACAAAGAATTCCATGCTAAATGATTACTTTTTAAAACTATATTTTCAAGAAATAATGCTGTCTTAAGAAATAATTCTATTTTTATCATCAATATGGTAAAAGTTTATAAACCCATATGAATTTTTATTATATTTCTAGTATATATTTAAATGTTCTGTTTCCAAAATGACATGAACATTCTGAGTACCATAGCCATACAATACCTCCTGAAACATGGGTCAATCCATAACCACCACGTAGGTCCTTATTCTGTGGAATTTTTAGCTACAACTTTCATTACTACTGTAGATTGAATGAATGACAGAAAATTTCTGCACACTTCATATAAAGCATATGCTTTTGTTAGAAGTACTTAACTTATTTTATATAAATTATAAACAGTTTATTTTTATAGTCATGTATTTGGTGCAAGTCTTGAGAGAGGAGATGTTTTAGAAGAACTGATAAAAGACATATGATCAGAATGCAGATACCACAATAAGAACTCATTGTCCTGCGTTTCTCCACCTGTAAAATGTGGTAAATAAAGCCATCTTTCGGTATTAGGCATTCAGATCCCTTCCCTGTGTGTGGGTCTCCTCCCATGCATATCTTTAAAAAATAAGAGAAGCATTGGCCTTTAAGGACAAAAGCAAGAGGAAAGTACGACAGGAACTTTGAAGCTAGCAAAGAGAAAGTATGGTCACTTCTTTATCAGAGTGGAGGAAAGTCCCTGACCAGGGACACAGAGAAGAGTGACTGATTTACTGGAGGCACGAGGTACTGTAAAAAGTACTGGGCGGGAACGAGGTTGAAATATAAGGATTGAGGGAATGTCTATGTGGAGTACCTGCTCTCCCATCTGAAGTTTAAGAAAGGAAAGCATCAACAAAATGAAGACAACCCACCGAGTGGGAGAACATAGTCACAAATGATACACCTGAGAAGGGGTTAATTTCCAAAATTTTTAAAGAACTTATACAACTCAACACCAAAAACACCCAACAAACAATCCAATAAAAAATGGGCAAAGGATGTGAACAGACACTTCTCCAAAGAAGACATACAGATGGCCAATAGACATATGAAAAGATGCTCAATGTCACTAATCATCAGAGAGATGCAAATTAAAACCACGATGAGATATCACCTCACACCTGTCAGAATGGTTACCATAAATAAATGAACAAACAACAAGTGCTGGCGAGGGTGTGGAGAAAAGGGGACCCTCGTGCACTGCTAGTGGGAATGCAGACTGGTGCAGCCACTGTGGGAAACAGTATGGAGGTTCCTCAAAAAATTAAAAATGGAACTACCCCGTGATTCCACTTCTGGGGATACATCTGAAGAAATCCAAAACACTAACTCAAAAGGCTATATGCACCCCTATGTTCACTGCAGCATTATTTACAGTAGCCAAGATCTGGCAACAGCCCAAGTGCCCATCACTAGATGAGTGGATAAAAAAGCTGTGGGACATTGACACAATGGAGTACTACTCAGCCATGGAAAAGAAGGAAATCTTACCTTTTGCAACAGCGTGGATGGACCTCTAGAGTATCATGCTAAGTGAAATAGCCAGTCAGAGAAAGATAAATACCATATGATTTCACATATATGTAGAATCTAATGAACAAAATAAACTAAGAGCCAAAATTTATATGAAAGCCATGACTCCTGGCCTTAAGGAGTTTACACCTTGCGGGGGGGGGGGGGGGGCGGTCACAAGGTTTTTCCACTCTTTTAACCATTCTTTCAACAGGTATTTAGTGAGCACCTACAAACGTTTTGAGGTCCTGAATTTGAATTTCAGAATCATTTTAGTTCAGATAATTTTCATCATCTCTCTAATCCCTTGTTCCTCCTTTTGTATAAAAGAGATAATAATGATAGTACTACTACTACTAGTAGGTACTTCATAGAGTTGCATGCCCGCAACATACTTGGATAGGTATTTCTGGTAACAATATTAAATAAGAAAGCACAGGATTCCCTAGAATTAGGTTTTGTTCAACCAAATTTTGGGGGCGCCTAGTAAGTGACAGCCCTGACAATGGGCCTGAAAGTTTAATTTGACCGAAGTGAACAGGGATTGGGAAGGGATTACAAATGGGCAGAAGGAGACATTAGAGATGATGTTTATGTTCACTGTGTTGACTGTGGTGATGGTTTCATGAGTATATTCATGTGTCAAAACATATCAAATTGTATACATTAACTATGTGCAGTTTATTGTATATCAGTCATGCGGTACTTCAATAAAGCTGCCTCTAAAAAAAACAAACATACACTAGGTTTAAATATCCACCCCTTAAAGGAAACACCATCATCTTTTTAATCCCTCCCCCCAACCCTCACCTCCTCCACGTGGGGTACATGTGGACACTTATTCTATTTCGTATTTTGAAGTTGTTTACATGTTCTTAATGGTATATTTTCAAAAGCATTTTCAGATCAACCATTCTCAAAACTTCAATGTATACAAATGCTGAAAAGATGGAGAATTAGAAGAATGAAATAACGCTGACTTAAATTCTTAATAGTAAAACTTAACTTCTTAAACATCAGTATAATCCAAAATATCATTATCTGTGCACGAATGGGCATGAATGTACTCTCCAGAGCAATTTAAAAAAATATCCCAATTTTCCAAGAAATTAATCTTACCGTAGGAGCTAGTTAATAATATTTATACTTTAGTTTTGAATAGTGTTTTATATGGCATGTTGGTACCCAATAAATGTGGAATTGTACTGAACTGAATAACTATTTTATAATCAGCTACATTTGCTCAACTGACGAATTTCTCAGTGGTCTTGCACCCAAACGCTTGGTTTTTACTTTGGTACTAGATAAGCTTTTATTGTAAGAACGTACTGTAGTAAATCACTCCAAACTTCAGTGGCTTAAGCCAATGTTTTTCTCTAAATAGGAAAATTTCACTCAAAAGATTGTACCATGTACTAATTGTTCTAATAATTATCTTTCCATAGGAAAAGTCTTTCTGGGGAACCTGCATTGCACCTTTCCCCTCTGCCATCATCTCAGCAATTTGTCACAGCTCCTGGTCTGTAAAAGACTATTTTAATAGTTTATTACAGCTAGATATTAATTGATTACTTTTCATATTTGCTGTTATTTTAATTAATATTTAATGTTAATTCTGTTAAGTTACTGAGGTGGGGTTATTTAATTGCGTATTCAGTGTATCATCTTGAAAATGGGAAGGTATATGTACATGTGTTTGTACACATGATGATCATGTTACATTTCTGACTATAGATTAGAAAGGATAAGTTGATTTAGGTTGTCCAGTAAAGGACTGCATAATCAATTATAAATTATATATATATTTAATATGTTTTTATTGATTTTAGGGAGAGAGGGAGAGGGGTAGAGAGACAGAGACATCAATGATAGAGTCATTGATCTGATGCCTTCTGCACCTACTGGGGACTGAGCCCAAAACCCAGGCATGTGCCCTGACTGGGAATCGAAATAGTGACCTCTCAGTTCATGGGTCAACACTCAACCACTGAGCAACACTGGCTGGGCTAAATAATATATTTTTAAAGCATGTCAACCAGTTTATTGGCTGTCTGAACAGGTTGATGTGTGACCCCACAATGCTAGGCCAGTATGTGGAGGCCAGCTGCCCTGAGGAGTCATCTCAACTATTGGTGAATAAGAAATAAACTACTCAGATATGGGCATTGTTTGTGACCACAGCGTTTCTGAGCTTATTCAGATGAGTACAAAGTATGTACGGTATCTTAATTAGTAAACAGTGAACAACATTTAAAGATTTATAATTACATAATATTTCATCAAAGTTGTTTTTTTCTTACAGGATGTCTTACTTTTATTATGGTGGAAATTCCTCTGGCATTTGGTTAATTTTTAAATCAATGCTAAGCATGTAATTGGTGCAAAATTAACTCCTCTTTTTAAAGATAGAAATAGACTGGAGCCAAGAATGAGATGGAAAAGGCCAAGCCCAAGCCCCATGTATCCCCGTGTTCAGAGACACATGCTATCCCCTGTGGCGATGAAGGGATGAAGCACATGTTAAGGTCTCATTTCTTTTCTGATTTCTTTTCTCCCCCAGCTCAGCCAGGAGCAGTTTTCACAGTGCGTCCCCCCTCCCACCCCAGCCCGGAGGTGTCCCATTTTCAGAACTCATCTGTGAGGGCGAGTGCAGATGAAGGGCTTGGTAAACTTGGTCATTTTCCCACGGAATGTTTAAGAACAAAACCACTAAAACATCACTAGCAAGACATATAGGTGGTGCTTAAAGTCCACAAAGTTATCATTACCAATATACATTCACCATTAATATAACAATGGTAATATAATAATGGTTTTGCTTCCACAGCTGGCAGACTAATGATACGCATCTTGATGGTTAAGAAATTAGCTGGTTTAGTCAAAGGCTGGGGACTCAGAGGGGTGGTGAAATGACTGTGATCACCCCTGTAAAGTTCCAAGTTTCTGAGGAGGTTATGTTCTTAGGGAAAAAGGTAAGGATGGAGACAAAGCCTGCTGTCGCTGACTCCTACAAGGAAAGTTTAACCCTCAAGAAAAGACTTAGCCTCAAAGTCAGTGCCCATACAAACATTCAGAGACTTTTTTCTTCTGAATACTTTTTTTTTTCCTGAGCATTCAGAGACTTTTCATTTTCAGAGATGCTGTACATAATGGGTGCTTTCTCAGAGCAAGAAAAGTTAAATTAAAATTAAATGCCAGTTAATTTAACTAAACCTCAAAGAGTGGTTCAGCATTTCAGAATGAGCTTACTATCTTCTGGTAAATTCATTTTGCTTAAACCTACTCATGTTTGTTTTTAAGAGATTTAGAATGTTTGTTTCTGACGTTCAGCAGATTGCTATTGATATAATTCTTTAAATTTTTCATTTTATTTTGGCTAGTTTAAACATGGTGTCAATGAGTCATGTTTCTTATCCACTTGACCATCCCAGCTTGATGGTAACTAACAAAACATACTGAAAGCTTATCTAACTATGCTATTTATATCTGAAAGATGTTATAAAATTACATGTATATAGTCCTCAGATGTGTATTTATATTCCATATATGCTATCTTCTTTGATAGGTTTGAACATTTTAAAGCTTTTGATTAATATATCATGAGGCATTAAACTTTAACAATTGTTGCTCCTATTTGTTCCTGTCAACATTCATTCCCATTTCAACTCATATTTGGGTTAAGAGCCAAGAACATCCAAATCTAGTACATAGGCATGGCTGTGTGAGACTCACCCATTTTTTAGTGTGAGAATTTCAACCTGTAGATACTTGGTATTAGTATTAGCAGTCATATGAATCAATCATTAAAGAGCCACAGATTTTAAAATAAAAAGTATTTTTAATGCTTTTAATTCCTTAGAACATCTATTTGATAAAAACAGGGCCAACCAGCGCTTTTTTTTTTTTTTACTAGTTTATTAAGTAAGCAATTTTAGAAACATTGAGGGTGAACAAACTGCAAATATTTTTCGATATACTTTGAACAACACTGTGTGGGTCCACTTATACGTGGATTTTTTCAATAAATACATATCATATTGTAAACGTATTCTCTTCCTTATGATTTTCTTAATAACATTTTCTTTTCTCTAAGCTTACTTTATATTAAGAATATAGTATATAATACATATGACATACAAAATATGTATTGACTACCTATGTCCTCTTAAGTCTTTCAGTCAACTAGACAGTGGTTAAGTTTTGAGAAAGTCAAAAGTTATATGTGGCCCAGCTGGCGTGGCTCAGCGGTTGAGCGTCAACCTAGGATCCAGGAGATCACGGTTCGATCCCTGGTCAGGGCACGTGCCTGGGCTGCAGGCTCAGTCCCCAGTAGGGGACGTTCAGGAGGTAGCTGATCAATGACTCTTTCACCATTAATGTTTCTCTCTCTCTCCCTCTCCCTTCCTCTCTCTGAAATCATTAAAAAGACATATCTAAAAAAAAAAAGTTATATGTGAATTTTCAACTGTGTTGTTCAAGGGTCAACTGTACATTAAATAATCAGAGACTGCTGGGAGTGAGAAAAATATGCCCCATCAGCCACTGCTTCAGGCCCCCATTACTTCTACCCTCCTTGACAGAAGTCTGAGTGTTTATTTTTCTTCAGGTCCATGCAGCTGAATGCAATGTTATTCCTAACACATTCTCTATGTCTAAGCCATGCTGGAAGCGAGAAACATTGCAAGTGATTGATGAAAAGAAAGCATGCTTTTTTTAACATTTCCATTGTGATTTAACAGGAGAAAAAGGAGCCTGAACTAAAGAATCATTATTATGATCATTTTCATTGGGGTGATTCCTGTAATAATTTTTGAATTAGGCCTAAATATAAGCTCTTAAAAATATGAATGGAAAAATATGAGTGCCAAGAAGGCTGTTAGTTTTCATTTTCATTTGGAAACCCAATGCTTACAGACACTTGAAACCACAGTGGCTGGTGTAACAAGGAGGTAAAAGGAGAGACGGCTCCTCTAATCAAAGGCTCATATGTCCCCCACAAGGGAATATACAACAGTCCCCATGTCACCCCAGACTCCATCTCCCTAAGAAGAGGTGAGCTCCGAGTCAAGCAGATGATTCAGACACCAGCCACAGGTTCCACTCCTTGACCTAAGGCTGAATTCACTGCTTATCTGTGCCGGCTGTCAACAGATTTCAAAAACTGTGACTTTTCAGAGAGCAAGATGTGGACACTGTGGGGGAAAAAAGGAAGCAGCGGCAGTGTTTCATATCTCTGAAGGAAATCCCACAGCTTACAGGCAAATCCAATGGGCTGAACATATCACTCACTTCTATCCCCATAGGTCATGATGGAGCAGCTAACTCAGATGTTCTGGGCAGATGATTTCCTATAAAATGTGTTTGTCCCAACTTATGAGGAAGAAATGCATGATTTTCATGGAGCAGTGTTTGCTTATTCAATCCCTGCATTTGGGGACCTAAATTGTATTTTCTAATGGAGAGAAAAAAATAAACTCACTCAGCAAGAAACTTTAAAAAAATGTCAGAAAAATATAAAGATGATGGATTTGGCCTGAGAGAAAATCTGATCCATGCTGACCAGCCAAGAAAGACTAAGGGAACCATGAGGCAGCCTCTGACACCAGCTAGCTTCAGGCTTCCAAGGCAAAGAAACAAAGGGAGAAGCTCAGTCCTGCCCAGGGGCATAACCTCTCTGGGAATTTCTTCCCCACCTCCCGCTGGCAGTTATTGATGGAAGAGAAAACACACTCTCCAGTAATACTGTTAGAAGGAGCTGGAACAAAGAAGAGTCCTGTGATCCTTGCCACTGCTGGGCTTTATGCACCGACAGTAACTCTGACTCCTGGCTTTATTCCTTGTGTTCGTCCTGGTGACAGAAATGGGGGCTCTGCTGTTTAGAGAATCCCACAGTCAGTATCTTACTCAATGGGACAGGAAGGGGGCCAGGGCACATCATTGTTGGTTGCTCCTGGGCTGTGTATCCTGAAGGAAAGCCCATCCGCTGTTCCATCTCCTTCTACTCACAGGTCCCAAATTTGAGCTCACTCTTGGGTCTCTGCAGCCCCCCTCCACACAAAAAATAGGAGGGACAGTTCATAGGGGACAGTGCAAAGTGACCTTCACCATTGCTGATGAGTCCCTGTTTTCTACAGGTTTGAGCCGATCTAGACAGAGGCCCTAAGGTTCTCGCGGAGGAGCTGTGTTGACCCTTCTTTCCCCCCCGGGTGATTTGGCAAGGGCTGGGGGCATTTTGGTTTGTCACAATGGGTTGGTAGAGGGTGTGCTATTATCATCTAGAAAATAAAAGTCAAGGATGTTGCTCATCAACCTAAAATCATTTGGCAGTCCCCCAACTCCCAACAAAGAATTATCTGGCTCAAAACATCAATTGTTCGGAGGTTTAGAAATCCTGCTCAAAGGTTAATGGGTCCAGATGAGCAACAGTAAATGTGGAGCTGGCTGTGAAACTATGGGGCACCGTGGGACAGCGGGAGCTGTGATGCAGCAATATGGGCCCAGGGATGACAGGTTTTCTAATTTTTGAAGAGAGGGAAGGAGTTTGGGCTTTTAACGGGTGATTTATATTGTTGCAGACCAGTTGTACCATGGTTTTTATAAATGTTGGGAATCAATTTTATAATGTTGAAAACCAATCCAAATTAAAATACAGAAACAAAACAAATAAAAAAATAAAGGCATTCCATGAGCCAAAAATGATCTGTCCGTGGTCTGGACCCGGCCCAAGGATTGCTGGTTTGTCATTGCAGATTTAGTACTTTATTTATTATACATGAGCTGACTACAATAACACAATTAAGTCTGAGCACCTAGGAGGACAGACTACAGTTTAAAAGTGGGCACTAATCTGAGCAATAACCAGAGAAAATGTCTACCACTAAAAAATGTTAATATAAACAAGAACTAAATTTAAACAATATTATGTACTTGACCCAACTACAGATGACCTTGAAGAGGTAAGCAGGGTCCAAAGTCTTAATATCTGTAATCTATAATACTATTTAAAATAGATAATACAGAGAATATGCAGTAGAGGAGTCAGCAAAAAAAATACTAACAGGTAAATCTTAAAAGAATTGTAAACAGTTGCAAAATATGCTCAATTGTATTGATAATCAAATGTAGGCAAGTTAAAATGAGATGTTTTTCACCAATGAGATTAAAAAGGAAGTCGTGTCCACTGTGGCTAAGCAATGGGGAGAGAAAGACAGGTACACTAATGTTCTTTTGGCAAACAGAAACTTCCTCTGAAATCTGCAATTTGCATCACGTTGAAAATGTACTCATTCTTTCACGAACAAGTCCACAGCTAGGAAATTGTCTTAAGGAAACAATTGAATAGGTGTGTCAGATATACATACAATTCTGTTCATTCTAATATAGTTTATAATGGCAACTAATGGAAATAATCCAAATGTCCTTTCATACAGGTTTGATTAAGTAAATGACGTTAATAACCACACAGAGAATGAGATATCCGTATGTATGGAGGAAAGATAGCTAAGGTCCCTTCAAGCCTAAACCCTCTACGAGTCTATGAGCAGGTCCAGGAATAGGCTTTAATCCTGGGTTCCTTGGGGTCTTCTCTCAGCATCTCTCATCCTTTGAGGAGAATTGCACGTATGTTTAGCTTGCTCTGAGGTGGACAGTTGTCCCTTGGGTTTCTGATATTCTCAGGAACCAGAAATAAATTGCTAAACAATAGGGAAGGAAAATGAGCCCTTGATATAAAACATTAATGGGAAAGAGAAGCAGAAAAAAGAGAGAAATGGGAAGAGATGTCAGTTGTTCAGTTATAGAATAGACCAATGACTTTTACTTAGAGTTACCTAGGGAATTTTGAACAAAATACTCAGCTTCATCCCAATAGATTAAATCAAAATCTTTCTGGGTAGCACTGACACTGATATTAAAACAAGAATAAAAAATAGTCAGACTCTCAGGTACTTCTCTGCACAGCCAAGACAAGTCTCACAGATGAGATGACAGAGTATCATTTGAAAAAGAGAGGACACTAATTCAGAAATATCTTTATGCAAATGGAAATTTTTAAAAATACCTAAAACCTAAAAATGTTAACTCTTCCGGATTTATAAAGAAACCAAAAATGACTGTTTTAATGAGTCAATGGGGCAGCCAAGTTTGAGAATTGCTAGTGCATAACGCACTGTGTAATATTTTAATATCTGACCCTTATTAGATTCCAAACTTAGGCCATTGGGAAATAGAGACAGATGGCTGTTTATTTAATCCGTCACTATAAATGAAAAAGGCTCTAACTTACACTCAACTCTTCTGAATAAAGAAGGAATGGATTGTTTTTGCATTTTTAAAAAGCTGTGGTCTACAGTTCCAGTAAAAGATTCCATTCAAGCATTATTGAACAAAAAAATATCTGAATCTATATGGTCCCTAGTTGTCACCTACAAGTCATTATTCTGGGATTCATGAAAAGAGCAACTCTGAGTGCGTGGCTACACCTGTGTTTTGAGTATATCTCTTCTTGTGTTCCCCCCATGTATACCCAAGCCATAGCTTAGCGATTACTCTCAGGAAGCAATCAAATTAGCATAACATGGTAGACTCCTTATGGATAACTCTCCCAGTCCCCTTGTTCTGGGAACTGTCTCTCCCTTCCTTTTTTCCTCATATTTTCATTTGGGGAAACATTAGTATAATGCGACCCTGCCTTTTGTCACAACTGGATGCTTCAGGACCAGACATATGACCCACGCTGTTCCAACAGACTACTTCCCAGGGTACCTGCAATCCTGAGTTAAGCAGCCTGCATGTTCTCTGGAGGAGTGGAGGTGTAAGGTGGGAACATGCTACTGGCATCTATTTTCCACCCCGGAGACTAACATGGAAGAATTTGGTTTGGAGAGAAAGAGAAGAGTAAAGCCCCTGTCCAGAGGGAAGCAGTGAGAGGGGAGCCATCAGACATACTCGCTTCCAGGCCGTTTCTGTGGTCCAGCTTCCTTGGTTTCCATTAGACATCCTTGAATCCTCACAATAAATTGTCCTTTTCTTCTTACTGTGAGCTGCAGTTAGTTACACCTGATATAACCACTATATCTAAAAGTACAATGATCACTGTGTATACATACCTAACATATGCACATAAACTTATATGTAAATATATAAATGTATATATAAATGTATATAACTGTGTACACATGTATGTAAATGTATTCACACACACATTTCCATTTCCACAGGGTCTGCGGTTAGCATTTTAAAGCTGAAAGCAAAATATTTACTAATTCAGCCACCACATTCAAAATGCTTTAGAAATGGATATCAGAGATGCAAAAATCACTGTAGGGAAGGTGATAAAACACATCCTTCCAACACTGAAAGGATCGTGACAGTGATAATCATCAGCTTGGTGTGTTCTCAAAAGCTGTTTAAAATGTTATCATATGAATCTTGTCAATGTTATCTTCAGAAATCCGTAAGGGCCCTGTCATGTGTCCACGGCACACTCATTCTGGTTTCATACAGGATTCAGATACTTTATATTTACCTCACGCGAGCAACCGAGTTAAGTACTGTGTCGCATATTTTCAGTTCTAAAAAACATGTCCCCCTGACTATTGCTCACTGATTTGTTACTATGGTTTTCCGAAGTTGCACAAGATTCAACATCACTCCTCTTCAAAAAATGTAGGAACAGTCTGTGTTTCACAAATTTAAAGAATCACTTCAGTTTTAATAACAATTTTGAAATTCACTATAGAGGTTTTCTTACAGTCAATGACAAAATTACATCAGAATAGCCAGAAAGCTTCACCTTAATGCTATTTTATACAAGAGAAATAGGAAGGGACAGGGAAGGAAGAGAGGATTCTTACAGTATTTAAAACATACTAAGTTGTTGTAACAAAAGCATCTTTGTGCACCTCTCAGCCTGGGGGATGAGGAAAGGCTCTGCATTGTTACTTGAGAGTAGGTATATTTAGACCAAATTTGTATTTGCAAAGTCAGTCTGGCAAATGAGTGAAAAAATGTTAATACTTCATTGGTTATTTATTTACTTATTTAGCTTATACCAGTACTGAAAACCTCAATTTAAGTTCATGACAGTGGAGATTCTGGACTTCTAGCCTCCAGCACTGTTATTGAATACATTTCTGTTGTTTACGTCACCCAGGCTGTGGTTTTTGTTATGTCAGCCCTAGCAAAGTAATACAGTAAATCTGATAGTTACTTTTTAAAAATTAAATGTATTGGGGTGACATTGGTTAATAGATTATATTGGTCTCAAGTGTACATTAACAAATTCCCAGTGATGCTGCTGCTTGTTTTAAGAACCACACTGTGAGGGCCACATATCCAGTGTTTCCAGCCGATGCAATGGCTTCTCAGCTCTGGGCCCTTGTGCTTTTCTGTATAGATTCCTCCCTGGCCGGGCTGAACTTCATTTCAACTGTATCCTCAGAGCAGGAGGCCTTAATTTGGGGATTCTGTCTCTGCAGTGACCCACCAAGCAGTACTAGTGGATATGACCAGCTCCCCTTTAAGTCCCTGGACCTGGAATTCCCAATGGGAGAACAGAGATTGTGTTCTTCCATGGGTGTTACTATGCATATTTCCAAAGCCTATACTTTTATTTCAACACCACAAAGTTTAGAGTACAACTTAGTGTGTGGGAACTGCGTCATCAACAAGATCCCTAGATGATTTGTCTCTGGCTCAATGGTGAGGACCACGGCTACAGAATTTTAGAGGGGGAAGAAATAATTGCTATCTAAAATAATCTAGAATAAGTTCAAGGAAATCAGATAACTCTTACAGGGTTAGAAGTATTTACATGTATAACAGAAGGTATTGAGGAAGACCTTCCAGGTTAGCAGGAGCCAAGGCATACAAGCAAAGAGACAAGAAAGCACAAGCTGGGTCTAGGGAGCCTACGCGGACCATCCTCATTAGAACAGAGAAGAGAGACATAAGGGTATAAAGCTGAGCTAAACAGGAATGAGATAACCTTGAGTATAAGATAACAATTATTTATGGCTAAAAGCTCCATTTCTGAGCACTTACTAAATGCTATCCTATGAAGAATAGAACCTTTTGTCCCTAGAACCAAGCACATTGCCTGGTACAAAGCAGGCGCTTCATCCAAATAGGCTGAATGAAGGAATAAAAAGTCTTACGCTACTTAGTTGGCCTATGCAGGTGTTGTTATCCCCCTTTAGGCGGATTTGAATGCAGAACTGTGGGACTCAAAGATCAGTTGCCTTCATCTGTGCTGTGTTCTCTGAGCTAAGGAGTTAATTTCTGAGCTTCAGAAAATGAGGAAACTGGCAAATTTTGAGCAAGGGAAACTGAAGGTCAGGCAAAATAGCCATTTTGGAGAAAATAGGGCTTTTAGGGTGTTTAGTTGGAAGTGACGGCAAGATGCCCGAATGCAAACTCTGGGAGCACCTTAGAGAAGGAAATGGCAATCGTGGAATTTGTGATATTTAGAGAAAAAGCATATGAGTCATTGGCCAGGGAAAAACTACTGGGCCTTACAACACTAGGCTGAAGATTTCTGAGAGAGAACCTACTCATAAATTTATTATTCCGCAAAGTGGGAAATTGTGATAGCAAACAGGCAGGGAAGGGACCTATTCCCTTGTACTTTGACTCTTATAGTGAGTTGACTTTTTAAAACTGTCCTTGTCTGACACATCCTTGTTACTTTATATCTTCACCAGAGTCAATGAGTGCAAGGGAGAGCTAGACTGAGAGCAAAAGAAAAGAAAGTGGGAAGGAAAGGGAGAGGAAGAGGGGGAGAGAGAGAGAATGGCCTGTTGTATCCAAAGAAATCCTTCAAAAGCCAAGTAGTCCATTCTCAATTAAATGTATGAGCAACCTTGTTTTTGATTATATCATGAAGGACATAAAGAAATATAATTTGCAATTTAAATCTACCTTTTAAGAGGTAAAGGGGAAAAATTAAGACAAATGGCACATAAACTAAAGTTAATACCTAACATGAAATGTAAGTCACCCTGAAGAACTCCAGCCAAGAGCACATATGTACTTCCTGAGGCCACAAACCACAGCGGCGTTGTTTTCTCTGATTACTGAGATAAAAGGTAAGTTATCTCCATGTTGCTTTCTAAATCTCTTCCCAGTTCTTCCCGTTTTTATTTGAGGACTTCCCACGGAACTTAGGTGCAGGCAGACCACAGACTGTGTGGGCGTGCTGGGCCACCAACACATCGCCCCCGTTCCTCACTCCGTAAAAATCAGTCCTCATGTCAGTGCATTTCTGGTAACACTTTCTGTTCATTCCCAACTGCCCTGTGAGCACAGCAAGCTCCCACTTCTCCTTTCTCCATTCCCCATTTATCATCCTAGACTCCTTTACTTTAATAGGCCAAAGCTCGGATTCTTCAAGGTTGTAGCCCTTCATTGAACTTATGCAAGTTAAACATTTTAGACTTTCATTTCTCCCGAACTGGATATGAATAAAGGGTACTCCTAAGCACCCTATTTTTAAATCTGATAGATGTTATTGTGATCAGAGTCATTCATTCGCCAAATATTCCCTGTGCGAGTGGTTGGGAGCGGGAGTATGGACACAAAGATAAGGCTCCTGTGATTTTCGCAGCCCAGGGGGTAGGCACAGACTGAAAGCTGCACAACCGCGTCGAAGGGGCCCACAGAAGCCCCCAGGAGCAGCATGGTGACACCCCCGGGAGCCCATCCTCCGGGAAGGTCTGCCGTGTCCCCTGCTGGTGCTGCAGTCTCCCTAAGGAGCGATGGCGCCTCTCTTCTGGCTGCCCTTTCAGCCACAGCGGATGGAGGTGTTGGGAATTCAAGGGAGAGAGACCTGCCCCTTGGACTTACTGACCTCTGCCGCCTACACAAGGCAGGCCCTGGCTAGTCACAGGAGCCTCGGGCTGCTCCTGCTCCCCCCCCCCCCGTAGGTGAGGCCTGGTTGTACGAATGACTAAGGCCTCCGAGCAGGGTCAGCTCCCTTGGCTCTGGGGTGAAATACAGGGTGTTCAAGGACAGTAGGCAGGGCTGTGTCTGCAGCCAGGCCCTGCCTGTCTGAGCAGGAAACCGTTCTGAGGAGGGGAGGGGCTCTAACCCCTTTCTTTCTTCACAGCTGAGATTATGGGCAATGTTCTTTCCCCACTGGAAACACTGCAGGGCCAGTTTCTCTCTGTTTTCTAAGAAAACTGAAGTCAAAAAGTTCAAATTGCAAAGAAATAGGATTTATACCGAGGGATTTGCGGATACTACACGTTCTGCTCTTTGCGTCACATGTGGCCTATTTTCTGAGTAAGCGGCACATAAATCTTGGAGCAACTTGCTTAAGAGTTATAATCACAGTCTATTAACTCCGGCATCTTTTCCACAAGAAATGCCAGAGGGTCTTAGCCTTTTCCTATTGTTACCTTGTAGCATCACGGCCCTCCTCAGGGTCCGACCCACTGCAAGACGCTCAACAGGCACATGGTGGTGCGGGCAGGCGCCAGGCGGATCGTGCTCCTGTGGGTGGCAGGGCATCGGGGAGGAGCCGGGAAAGAGGAGAAGTTGGCGAGGTCACAAAGAGGAGGGGTGACATGGCCATTCAGGAAGAAGAGACAGCAGGATCAAGAGCCGCGAGCACAAGCCGTGTGGTTGGTACAGGGGACATTACAAGTAGTCCTGTGTGTGTGTGTGTGTGTGTGTGCGTGTGTGTGCTCGTGTGTGTTGGGGGGGTGGAGATGAAGATGAAGAAAGAGACAAGGGCTAGATTGCAGGGTACACTGTGTGTCAGATTCAGTTCAGCCGCACAGTTACTCTGGGGTCAGACGCCACGGGGTCCACGTACATTAGCAGCATCCCCAAGGCCAGGACGCACAGCTTGGCAGCTGAGAGAGGTGGAAAGAGTTTCTGGATGCTGAAAGGACCATGTTATTTCCTGGGACAGCAGGCTTTTAGAGACAAATCCCTAGGCACTTTTTCCTTGGCAATATGATGCCAAGAGGACAAAAATTAGGCCAAGAAATTCAGCCTGTTCTCTGGAAGAGTGATGGATGGAATATTGTTGATTTGGCACCCGCTCCAGACTCAAGGAAAAGGCCTCAAGTGCAGCTGCTACGGTCGATCACTCAGTTGCTGGGAGCTGAGGGCTCGCCAGCTGTTGCCCCTGGGCTTTGCGAGATTTCAGAGCTGCTTTATGCTGACACTGCAATTATCGCCTTCCCTAGGCAGGGGTCAAGCAAAAAGAGAACGGCAACACACTCTCAGGTCGAGCCTGGGTTAGAAGCCGAGGTGACTGCTCCAAGGTCAGGTCCTTGGAAGAGGCAGTGAAAAGCCAAGTTCCTCCCAGGAAACAACAGCAAGGACTGACTGCCCCCGCGTGCATAGGCCTCTCTTGTATTTATTCATTCAACCACTGATCAGGTGGTATTTGTTCCATGCATAGCGTTTCTAAGGCACAGCTCTAGGCTCTGAACAAAGCACAAGGAGCCTCTGATCAAGCGAGAGGAACTGATAATACACAAATGAATATGAAACTGCCAGATGGAAGTAAGTTCTTTGAAAAAAAAAATGGCAGGAAGAATGACAGGGAAAAAATGCTATTTTGAGGTCTTGAGCAATTATTGGACAGTGTTTTTCACTGTAAATTGGAAATGAAAATAGCAATCAATAGTTTAGACCTCTCCGGGTTGTAACAAGAATTAAATGAAATGTGGTGAGGAAAGACTTCGCCACGTCTCTGGAATAATAGCACAGGTAGTCAGTAATCATTGTTACCGAGGATAAGACGATTGCAGTAGTAAGTTCTCTTCAAATTTCCTGTGTTCAAGTTTCGTTCTACTCCTTATAACCCACATGGCCTTAGTCAGTTACTTTATCTCTCTGGGTCTGTTTTCCTGCCTGTAAATGGAGTAATAATAGCCCCTTCATTGTTAAGTTGTTGAAAGGATTAATGAGATAATACAAACAAAATGCTTAGCTCTGTGCCTGTCACTTAAAATAGATATCTGCTCAATATAAGTTATCCATTAATATGGTGACCTCTTCAAGAAAGGTTTTCCCAGCATGAAAATCAGCCTTCCAGGATTTTAATTGTTTTTGAATAGTAGTGATATTTTTTCTTGTAGCACCCATTTTTGAGTGGGGAGGGAGAGTAGAGTCCAGAATAAATTGGCAGAGACACCATGTGTGTCTTCCCTTTGAATCCACTTACAGTTTCTTAAGATGCCTCTGGTTACTTTTTGAAGGCAATAATATGCTAGGAAAAAAAATAGAAGGTGTATATCCCAGTATTTAAAAAATTAAATGCACTGACATATTCTGGCCTTAGGAAGTAGAGTATTCCCTGCTGTATGTGTCCATATCCTCTGCTGGCGTGTGCCCTCTCATGTTAGGAAATCTTCTTTAATGGTGTGTACTTGCAACACCTCAGGCAGTGCCCGGAAGAGTTAAGTGCTTGGAAGATAAGGTTAGATTGAGCTGAGGAGCCTGAATGGAAAGGAATATATAAACAATTGCCACAGTGACAGAGCAGAGGCTATCACACTAGGCCACACTTGTCCAGAACGGAACTGGGGTTCACCTCTATGGCAACACCCCCTTCCCCTTCTTCTGTGGAGCCTCCATGGGCTGTTTCTTTTTGGAAAAATCAGGCGACAGTCATCTCCACCTGGTGCAGTCACCTCCTCTGCCTCTTCAGCCACTTCCCCAATGGAATGTCATTTGTTGCCGAGTTTCCATTTAGGAGGGCCATCCAGGAGCTTCCTTAAAGAGGTTCGACATTGCTACATGGAACCATGGCCTTAGGAACAGGAAAATATTGATCCCTCTGGTTACTTGAATAATAAAAACATTCATCTTCTTTTGTGTTTTTAGAAAATGAAATTTCAAAGCCAATGTTTGCTCAGTTCAATTAAATTTGCAACAAAGTGTGAGATGATCTCAGCCAAATGAACCAAAAATAACTGGTGAAAGTAAAGAGAACACAGGCATGACAGTTTACAGCTCTTTGAAAAATTCTGAAAATACATTGGATTTGAAATTGCATGCAAATAAAGTAATCAAGTACAAAATGCGTGAAAACAACACGAAATTAAATTATGAAGGAAACTAGTTTTATTCTTCCAGACAGCAAAGGGGAAGTTATATGAAGACATGAGAGAACAAATGCAAGCAGTGAGAGGCAAATGTCATAAAGTACCTAGGGTGGGGCAACACCTAGCATGGTGACGGTACATAGTACATCCTTCATAAAAGCATGTTAAATAAGTTAATGAATAAGGGGAATGGCATATGAAATTAAATATGCAACAAATTAAGTATAAAATACAATATCATTATTTGGCAAAAATTCATAAAGGAGACTGGGTTGAGAGTAAGGATTTTAACTGTCTTAATTCAGTTCAATGCAAAACATCTCTTATTCTCACACTGGATGTCTATTTGAAGTTTGGGTGCATACATGTATTCAAATGAAAGTTCTCACATTTTTTAATTCAAATTGCTGAATGGAAATGTAGGAATAATCAATACAGATGAGCCCAGAGGCCAACGCAGAATTCAGGATGAGCCACCAAAACATTTTCTTTTCTCCAGCAAAAGAAGGAGAGCTCTGGTTCCCAGGCCTCATTTGCACGCGGTGTTATCCACAGATGAACAAAGCATGCCACTTTGTCATCACCCCCTGGGTCCATAGCATGCAAGCACAGAGAGGAAACGGTCCAAGAACCATTGGCATCCAACCCATAATACATTATGTTACTAAATATCTGGCATGGCAATTGGCTAAACCTCGTCAGCCAGTTGCCAAATGTCATTTAACAAAGCAGTCCCCCTCCAGGACCTCTATGTGACTCTACTGGAGGTGAAGAGACACATTCCCTAAAGAAACTCATCATTAGAAATAAACATGGCAGCTCATCAAAAAGCCAAAGCAACACGAAGAAATTGAAGAGGAGCTTTTGAATAAAGCACTGTGTTTGTGTGGGTTTGCATGTGTGTTCGTTAACGTGTGCAAAGGTGAAAGTCTTTATTCCATCAAGGGATACTTTTTCTCTTAATTGTCCCAACTAGTGACTAGACTTCCCCAACGCCATAAATCAAACAAATATTTGTTCTTGCCAGTCTCCAGATCACAGTATCTGAGGCTGCTTGTGTTGTAGATCTTCCTTCAAAGTATTTTGGGAAAACTGGGCAAAGATTTCTCCTCAACCTGCCTTTTTTACAAGGAGAAATATCCTTTGTCACTTTGTCAAGCATAAAGTCAAAGGCGATGTTTTAAAGAGAGAGTGGAAGAATTCCTTTAATGAACTTTTATCTTCTTACGTTGCTGGTTTTTTTATGCAATCTCACCCCTTGCACTCACACACATAAACACACACACACACACACACACACACACTCCTCAACAATCAGCTCCTCCCCTAAGACACTCCCTTTATACTTATAACCAGATCTCTCACCTCAGCTCTAAATTCATATCTATTATTAGGCACTTCAAAATGAAATGTGTTCAATATTGAGCTCATTGTCTCTCTACTCCTGCGAATGTTTACCTTATCCTAACTTCTCTTTATGAATGGGATGCGTATGAAGCCAGTCACAGTCCTGCCAAGATCCTGAGTCATTAGACACTTCTGTCTCCTTCAACTTCTGAATCAGTTTCATTAAGAATTAATTGACTGTACCTACAGAATAACTCTTTTTTCAGCCCCCTCCTCACTATCCTGACTGCCACTGTCTTAGCCAGTCCGGACTCAGCATTTTTGGATGGTGGCAATAAGCACACAGGGGTTTCCTCATGCAGTCTCCCTGCAACCTAGTCCACTCTTCCCATTCTGATGCTGTTCTGAACCTTCAAAATATGCATCTGACCGTGTCTAGCCGCTGCTGAAAATCTTTCTGTTTAACAAGGGACAAAACCTAAATGAGGAAAACTATAGTGCCCCTGCTCTGAAAATGAATATATAAATTTAGTGCAATTAGAACGCCAAAAAGATTATTTAAGTTGGATCAAATGATGCTAACATTTATATTAAATAATAAGTATTGGAGAAACTTTTGAAAGATAGTGTTTAGGAATGAATACACCTTACCATGTAGTAGGAAGTACTATAAAGCTGCTGTTACAAAACATAGTATTGGGATAGGAATGGAGAAATACATCAATGAAACAGAATTGAGAATCTAAAAATAGATCCCAGAATATAGAAGAACTTAGTATATGATAGAAGTTGTATTTTCAATGCAGTATGGGGAAAGGTAGTTTATTTAATAAATAGTGTTAGCCCAATGGGCTATCTAACTTGGAGGAAATTAAATTGGACCCCTGATGTACATTATATTCTAAAATAAATGCCACATGTATTAGAAACTTCATTGTAATATATAAAAGCACAAAATCTTGAAAGGATATCTCAATAAATATATGTGTGTAATGTAGGAGAAAGCAAGATCTCCTTAACCACAACCAGAAACCTTAATGTTATAAATAAATAAAAAATCATATAAATGTTAAATGTTTTGTATGGCAAAATATACTATTAACAAAGTCATTGGACAGACAATACATTTGGAATAAATATTACTATTGCAGACAATAGACAAAGAGCTCTCAAAAATTAACAAGGAAAAATAAAAACAACAAAATTGGGCAAAAAATAGAAAGAGGCTATTTCCAAAAGATCAAATCCAACTGGTAAAGAAATATAAGAAAAGATGCTCTAATGTAACAATATCACGGCATTTGATACTCAACAGACTGTCCAAAATAAAAAAGAACTATCACCCAGTGCCAGATGTGGAATAAAGAACACTCTTAGATGTTGCTGGCAGAAATGTGTGCTATTACAGCCTTTTAGGAATGTAATTTGGCAGTTTATTAAAATTAAGTCTTTAACCTGAAAATATAAATACCAGTTTATAAAAATATATATGTATATGTATGTGTATATAGAAACTGGAAATAAAGAAAAACCATATCAGTAGACAAATAAGTCATTAAATAAAATATGGAAACTATGTCACATTCATATTTTACAAAGTTTTCAAAAATACAAGTTCATCTGGAGGAATTTCAAAGAGGCATTAAGTGAGAAAAGCAAGATGCAGAAAAATATATATAATATAAACAAATTCTTATAAAACAATGACAACCCCATCTACATATGTCTGTGTGCTTTTACATATTTGTATAGGATTATATAAAAATGGGGAAAGCAAGAAGCTTAGTTTAGATTGTTAACACTGATTACCTGGAGTGGGTAGTTTGGTAATGAGAATATAGGAGACAAGAGGCAAAGGTAAAATCAAATATGGAGAGCCTATATGTGTTCACTTTTCTATATGAAAATTATATATATTTTGAGTGTAGGAAAGAGAATTTAGAAGTTATCAATGGTACTTTATTGGCTTCAGGGAATAATTTTTTTTAAAAATTTAAAATTTGTTTGCCATCCAAGAGCCTTCACTATATGGCCACTGCATATTATTTCATTTTTACAAATTCCTTCATACTTTATCCCCAGGGATCATTCTTCTATTCCCATAACATGCCCCATTCTTTAATTCTATATTTTTTTGGAGTTTTTATTATAAAGATACCCTCTTTAACTAACTGATGAATTTCTACTCATCCCTTAAGTGTGAGCTCAGGTTTCATCTCCTCCAGTGTGTCCATCCAGTCCCTGTACACCTCTTTGTCTCTACCCTGCAATGGCCACTACCGGATAGGACTGAGATAGTTCTTTGTCTTTCTACTCCAGGTCTCCATTGGCCTGAGATTCTTGGGGAAAAGGACCATGTTTGTTCATTATTACACCTCTGATTCATTTAACCTTCCCACTAGCTCCCCCAACACAGACACTCTCTAAAAGTATTCTAGGTCACTTTTACAGGGCAAAACATTCCTTTACAATCTGATTGCTTTACTGGAGATAAGGCTGAACTTGAGTCTACTCAGTCATACAATAGTAGCAGCATTCCATGGGCAGAGGGGGGTACTTGTGATTCTCTTGTGTGCTCTGGTGAGACTTATGGGAAATGGCTAAAAGAACCAAGGTCAGCAGGTTGAGGACTGGCTAGATGGAGTGAAGCGAGTGCATATTAAATATGATAAAAGTGAAAGATAAACAACATGCGTTGACTTCATAGTCTTCAGGGTCATTATCTAAAATGCAGAAGTACAGTGATCGCCTAATTGTGTTTGTGAACACCTTGATACAAACAGTTCCTACCTGTATTATTTTTAGTTGTATGTGGTTTTCAAGAAAGATCATTAATCAGTCACCATCTGATTGGTGGTTCTCTCAAAAAATGTAAGGGGCTAAATAATTGTAGCAATTAAATGCCCTCACAATCATTACCTTACCGGGGAACTATACTATGACCTCTGACCATTTAATTAGAACAGCTGGGAGACTCCTGAAAAATCAGGGCTGCCCACCACACACCAGTTTGAGCCACCAGGTAACCTTGGTGGTGTATGGAGTTATTTGCCCTTCCAGGCTATTTATGCATCAGAAAAACCTGCCTGGGGAGTATTAGAGCAAACATTTCAGAGAGAAAATGGAGAAAGTAGTTCAGTGTTTCATTTCCTTTAGGCAATGTGTTAAAAGTGCAAGATAAAAGAAAAGAAAATGTTTGTTTCCAGGGTGGGGGGAAAAAACCTTTGTAATTGACTAAAGTTTTCCCACCTTTCTCTTTTTGAATCTAGAGTCCAAATTTGTATTCATTCACAAATTAAGTGAATTGGATAGTCTTCAAAAATTCCTTGTCAGTTGTGGCCAGATGCCTACATTCTTGTCACTTGGCACAATTAAAGGAAGAGCCAAAAACGAAGCAGTAACTACCATCTAGGGAAGCCATTGGGAAAGTCTCACTATAGTGCATTAGTGATGATTTACCTCCAAGATTCACATTAAAAATTCCCTGGGCAGTAGTGGCTTGTCACTCTCAAATGAGTAACAAATGACATTTCAAAACTAACAAACTCGGTTTATTATCTCTGGGGAACCAGCACACAAACTACCAGAGGGGACACAAAACATATGCCAGTGACCTACACATACCTTGTCATAAAATCTAGTATTTCATGCCCTATGTCTATGTCTTTAAGCATATTTCATGGATTTGTATGCAGAGGTGAAAATCCACCTAAATGTAAAGAACCTGCATTACAGAAACACAGACACATAAATCTGGAAGGGATTTTAGCACTTATTAAATCTCACCCCTTCAGTTTATAAATAGAAAAAACAAAAACAAAAAGAAACTGGGATCTGAACACAATTAAGTCACCTATTCAAACAATAGAGCAGTTGAGGGCAAAGCCAGGAAGGGAATCCTGGTCTCCTAAATCTTAATCTGGTGCTCTTTGCATGTGCCTGCCTGCTTCCACTCAACCTGCTAAGCAACCTCTCTAAACTAAATTTAGAGAGTCATCGCTGCCCTTTTACTCATCAAAAATGACCCCATTTATAATGTTCCGTGTTTGTTTATGTTGCTTTATATTTGTTTTTCATTTTGGCTGCTTTTGCTAATCCCTCGAGCATGTGCCATGAAGATGATAAGATGGTGAGGGAATGGAAGGATGTGCTACTTCATGCAGCTATTACAGATCGGGAACTGAACTCCAGGAATTCCAAGGCTCCCTGAGGTCTAACCCTGGCATCTCTGTGCGTGTGAGTGTTGAGCACTAATTCAAAAAATGTGCCATGACAAAGACATTTGTGTCTTGTAGTTACGTACATCTGGGAAATTACAATTCCTGATAGAACTCGATGTTTATCAGCGTATTAAAGATCTGAGAAGTCCTCCTGTAAATAAACTGATTGAACATTATTTAACCCATTATTTCTCAACCATACTTGAATATGGAAGCTCTTTCTAACACCAGTTTCTGACAGAACTAATCTTCCATAGAACAAACATTAGTAAGTTGCTTTATCACAGTGAGCAATGGGGTGTGGGCCAGCATCTCATCTTTCAATATTTCATTTTATTGTAAAGTATCTGCAACAGTTTTACTTTCCGGCAGCTCGTTGTAAGGTGGGGGTGGGGATAGGGAGAGGAGAGGGAAGAGGAGAGATAGGAAGTTAACAATGACTCTAGACCCTCGATCTTATAATCTTATTGCATATAAGCAAGAGAAACACAAACAAGCAGTTCTGAGGCTGTGAGTAATTCAGCATCCAGTCTCCCCAGAAGGTACAGATAAAGGCATTAGGATTTTAGGCTTGAGCTCAACTGGGACAAAGTACATTTTACATCAGACCCTGAAGGATACATGGAAAGGACAGTGCTCTGCGCAAAAGTGAGCAATAAGTGTTTGCTTAACAAATGAAGGACATTCTGGGCTGGGGAGCAGCATGAGCAATATCTGAAGTCAAATTGACTGTAATGTGCTAGTCATGGAGGAGCGAAAAATCTAGGCTGCCTGGAGTGGCATTTGGGGTGAGCATTGTGCTGGAGGGGAAGAAAATTAAGATCAGAGGGGAGGATTCAAGACCCTTCCTAAAGTTGGGGATGTTTTCTTACTCATCCTTAGCACTTACACATAGCCCAGCCATGAAACAGGTGTTCAAAGGATGTTAGCTAATTAAAAGAACAAATGAATGAGGGTGAATAGAAGTACAATGGAGAAAAACTGGAGGGTTTCTGTTTGAAAAGGAACATGACACAAGAAGTTCTTTGAAGTTTGGGGGGGCGTGAAATACCATAGACAGTAGATATCAGAAGACAAAAGTAGGGGTTTAGGACAAACTTCTCCCCTGGAGCGGACAAATCTGAAATGCATTTTGAAAAAAGAGGCAATACGCTCAAAAAGCAGCTAAATAAAGAAAAGAAAAAAGGGTCAGTAAAAAATAGCAAATGCCTTTAAACCGAAGAGAGTGGTAGTATCATTAGTAAACAAAGGAAAATTCCAAAGAGGGCTCAGGATTTATAGAGAGATTTAGTGTTGAGTCGTGATGGCAAATATTCAATGGGAGACATTCCATCGCCATGATGGTGACATAGGACAGCACAACTGCTCGCAAAGCATGTTCACGCATCTTAGCTTATTTCCCAAGTGAGATGTGGATATAAGTATCATCGCCCCCACTTTGCAGATTAGAAAAGTGAGCAGCAGAAATATCAGGCTTTGCTCTAAAATTACAGACACTCAGCAGGGGACATAGCCAACATTCTATTTCCTAATTTTGTATTCAGTGTTCTTTGTGATATTACATTTCAGGATATAGGGGATCGAAAGACCATGTCTGGTTAGAGAGATTTGAAATTTACTCACATAGATTTGAGAGTTGGACTAGTGAAAGCGTATTTATTCCATGAGAATGGAGTTCGGTCTGACCAGCTTTAGTTGGGTGCCTGGTAGGTGCTTGATTCTGTGATCCTGCTGAGGGAATGGGAAGAAGGCAAGCACAGGGTCAAGAACTGACATCTAGGGAAAGTTAAGAGGAAGAGGGAGGAATCAGTAAGCAGCCAAGTTAAATAAAGATCAAGTTTACTGTTCTCTGAGTACCTACTACCTTACAAACAGGAAGACAGGGCAGGTTGATGGAAAAGGAATATACAAATGCAAAAGTACAATGTTTCAGAGGTAGGATGGCAAAGAGGGATGGCTCCATTAAAGGTGAGAAATGCCACAACTAGGGAATAAAAACTTAGAAGATTTTCTCTTCTCAATACGTCTCCTCTTTGGGCAAACCAAAAACAAAAAACAGGCTCAATGAATACTTCTCATTCATCTAATATGCCAGTTTCTACTAGGACCAGACTCTTGCTCGAGTCCTGGATTGAGTATGGCGCTTTAGTAATTAAAATAGTTGGGGTCGAGGGAGAAGAAACAAGTGATGCCTGGGGATTTAAGGGGAAAAGCCTGAGTCATAAAGTTTTTCAAATATATTTGAACAACAGAGACTCCTTCTACCCGTTTCTCTCTCCCTCAAACAGAATCAGAGGAATCGAATGAAAATAGTACCATACGCAGGATGTTTCAGTTTATCACCCACCTTTCCAGGCTTCTCTCCCACTAAAACTGGTCATGCTGCACATTTGGCAGGTCAGTGGTATCATTTGCTATCTTTGGAGCACATTCTGATACCCTCCACCTACCAGAATCATGCATACCTTTGGAGCTTTGCTCAAATACCACCTCACCCAGGAAGCTTTCCCTGAACTACTTGGCCTGAAACGGCCTCTCCCTTTCTGAGCTCTAGAGCACTTTGTGTTTGCTCAAATACCACCTCACCCAGGAAGCCTTCCCTGAACTATTTGGCCTGAAATGGCCTCTCCCTTTCTGAGCTCTAGAGTCTGCCACTCCCTGGTCTGTACTGTGACATTTCAAAGACTATCATCTATAAAAATATGAATTAATTAAAATATTTTAAACACCAAAATTAATGACACAGTATGCGAACCATGGTACTCTCACTTCAGAGCCTTCCTGTTACCCTCACCTACTTTTTTTTTGGTATATATTATTTCCTCTTTTAAATTTTAAGCTCCCTGATGGCAAAGACCAAGTTTTATACATCATAATATTCTTCAAAGCACTGAGCTTAGAGATTCAATAAATATTTGATGGATGAATTAATTAATTAGACAAATATATGTGAAGTAAAATCACTTTCTTTAGGTTGAGCATTTATTGTCTATGCCTGGGTATGCAGGGATACACACTGTTACAGGTGCTAGGAGTAAAAACGGGAAAAATCCCCACCCACACAGCTTACAGACTAGAGGGAGGAGCCATATAATATGCAAATAAAGGAGTAAAATATTTGCCAAAGAGTGATAAACCCTAGGACTAATAACCAGGCAGAGGGGAAGGATAAGGAATGGGGTGGGGAGTGTGCTACTTTAAACTGATAATCAAAGAAGACCTGGAGGAAGTGATCTGAGCAAAGCATTAGGGAGGTGCCTGGGTGAGCCCACGCAAGCATCTGAGAGACAACAGCAAATGTGAAGGCTGCAGACAGGAGTGTGTCTTGGTTGTTCAAGGAAGAGCGAAGAGGCCAGTGTGCCCTAAGCAGAGAACACAAGGGGAGAGGGTAGAAGGAAATAAAGTAGATGGCAAGGGAGTGTATTTGTTTCTTAGGGCAGCCATAACGAACTATCACAACTGGCTGGCTTAAAACAACAGAAATTTATCAGAAGTTCCAAATCAAGGTATTGACAGAGTTGGTTTCTCCTGGAGACTCTGAGGGAGACACTGCTCCATACGTCTCTCCAAGCCCCTGGTGGTTGCTGGCCATCCTTGGTGTTCTTCAGCTTGCAGGTGCATTGCCCCAATATTTACCTCTGTTTTCATGTCTTCTTCTCTGTGTTTCTGTGTCTTCTCCTTTTCTGTCTCTTATAAGGACATACTCATGGGATTTAGGACCCACTCTAAGCCGGTAGGGTCACATCTCTATCCTTACCTCTATTACATCCACAAAGGCCTCATTCCCAATGAGGTCATAGTCTGAGATTCTGGGTGGGCATGAATTGTGGGAGGACACTATGCACCCACTACAGGGTGCAGTTAGGAGTCATTCAGATGTCAGCGACCCACCTGCGGGATCATGTGGCTTGATGGTGGTGAGAAATGGTCCTATTAGACCTGTTTCTATAAAGTCACTGGGGCTTATTGACACAGGATTATTGACTTACTGGGTTTTTCTTCTTCACTGTTTTCTAAATAAGAGAAGTACTTGTGTTTGGACTAGAAAGGGTTATGTGGCATCTCACTGGTCACCACTGCCTGCGTGAGTCGGCTGTGAATAGGGAATAAACCTGAATGGTGGTTTACAATCAATTACACGTAGGCGGGGGCCATAGGAGCCTTTTTCCAGTTTTAATATTTGGTGTTCCTTATTAAGTATGTCTATGACAATATATTTTGTTGCAATTGCAATAGAACAAAATTTTAAAGATAAATCAGTTGTTCTGAAGCTGGGAAATGCATTTTCAAGGCAGGGATGAATGAGTGTATTACATCTTTTATGCAAACCCTAGAACCAAACCCACACAATATTCTGAGTCACTATATCTACTTGAATGGAAATATTTCTCTTTAGGGAAGGAAACTGGTCTCACCCATCCAAGAAGAAAGCAAAGACTGTGTCTTAAAGAACCTCAGGAGTTGAGCTCAGCTGGAAAAACAAGAATGAGACTCAGTATGAACTTTAAGTGCCTTGGTAACAGCTTCAGCTGAGATCCTGACTTACTTCCCGAGTGATAACCTCAGGGAGATGGGGCAGGAAGGGCAAGTGAAGGAAATGAGAAACTATAAATTATCTTCACTGTGATGTCAGACACTCAATTAAATTCCTTGGTTTTCAGTTCGAAATGAAGACCAAGATCGCCCCTCATTTAACAACTGCCTCTCCATGGACCTTTCCCAGGGATTCAACAATGATCTCATTGTTTATTATCTAAGGAATATTCTCCCATTTCCTAAGATAGGCATTCAAAGACCTCTCAGCTAACTCTCATGCTTTCTTCTCCTTTCATAAGAGAACTCAGGATTCCAGCAGAAGCCACTCAATGTCCCTCATGATGGCATCCTCATGATTGTCCCCAGCTTCAGCCAGCCCTGCCCAAGGAGGTCACCATGTCTCTCACTCAAAGTTCTAGTTTTCATGATCTGGTTTGAGTCCCACTTTGTCTGTGGCCTCAATTCGCACATCAAAAATATCTCCTTTTACAAAAAAGTTCATATTTCTGCCATGTCCAAGTTCAATTCATCATCTCTTGCCTGGTCTAATGCACTGGCCTCCTAATTGGCCCCCTTGCTTCCATTCTTGACTCCTATAGTCTATTATTCCCACATAGTAGCTATGTGATGTTTTCAAAACATAAGTTAACTTATATTATTCCTTGCTCAAAATCCTTTGAGTAACATTCTATCTCATATATAGTAAAATGCCAAGTTCTCTCTCTACGCTATAGCCCGTCTTCCCCTACAACACAGAACGTTCACTCTTGGCCTGGTTTTCTGTGTGTATGTCTGCTCCCACCAGCCTCATCTGACCAGAAATAATAATTCTCTTTCCTAGTTTCACTCTATACACTCTTTAGATCTCAGCTCAATCACCATATTCTCAGAAATGCTTCTCCATTCCATCAGTCAGGTACCCTGCTTTTATGTGCTCATCACACCATATTATATTTTTTCACAGTCCTTATCACAGCCTGCAATAAAGGCTTGAGTGATTATGAAATTTAATTCTGTGCAGATAAGGGATCATAACTGAGTTGTCAAGGTTGTCTCCCATGTCTAGGAGGTCGACTTGCGCAGAGAAGTGACTAATTAATGCTTGTTTAATTAATGAATACATTATTTTCTCTATCGCTAGTTCAATATGTATTACATTTTACCCAGCATTCCTCGTTATCTTTGCATTTACATCCCTCTGGATATCTGGCATCTTGCCCTGCACTGTGTCTAACCTTCTTGGCACCAGTTAGTGACTTGCAGTATTTCTTGACACTACTGTTGATTAAACGTGCTTCCTTACAAACCACTGTGTGCAAAAATCAGTACTACTCACTGATAAAATACACAATTTAAAAAATGAAAACACATTTCTTTACTTCTGGTAAGAATATGACACTAGAAATTGGTGTTTGGTTTGTGTTTAATTATGCAATTCCAGAGCTATTCAAGTTTTGAAGTCTTCTGGGCCCCACAAGCTCATTTTAAAATGAGGCATCACAGCCTGGGCAGATTAAATGACACAAAGCTAATTTAGTGAGCACCCGGGACAAGCCGCCCAATCTCCTGCTTGCTACTTTGATATTTGCTGCTACCTCAGACCACTGCAGAGCCCATTAGAATCTTCAGTCCAGCACCCCCGTTAATTGGCTTGTCCAGGCTGACATAGCATGAACTCGGGGTGAGCATTATAGAGCCCAGCAGGGTCTCCTGTCTTCATTTTCATTCCTCTGTTTTTTGTTTGATTTTGGTCACTTGCAAACTGGAGAGAGGCACCTCTGTCTATCGAATCCCCAGTATTTGAGACCCATCCCAGTTAGTGTTGACTCTTAACACTGTTTATAACACATTTGGGGTATCTCTCCTATTGAATTGTCGACTATATTTATGTGGATGTTTGGTTTAATTTCTCTCATTGAGTTGTCAGTTTCTTTTCTTTTTTTTAAATATATCTTTATTGATTTCAGAGAGAGGAAGGGAGAGAGAGAGAGAGATAGAAACATCAATGATGAGAGAATCATTGATCAGCTGCCTCCTGCACACCCCTGACTGGGGATCGAGCCCGCAACCCGGACATGTGCCCTGACCGGGAATCGAACCCCGATCGCCTGGATCCTAGGTCGACACTCAACCGCTGAGCCACGCCCAGCCCGGAAAGTTGTCAGTTTCTTGAAGGTAAAACCCTTATATGTTCTATTTTCATATCACACAGTTACTAACACAGTGTTGTACACATAATGGCTGTTACAAGTATTTGGTAAATTGAATGGAACTAATGAGAAATTACCACACATTATACTTGTTCTATAAATTACAGTGAAAGCAGTTCCTGAATCAAATAACCGGGAATGGATACTCATCTAAATTGTCTTGCCTTCAACTACAAAATTGTTTTAAGAACACTTGGTTATTATTTAAATTAGGACAAAGAATATCCTGAAAAACACAGGAAGAAAACCTAAGTTACAAAATACAGCATTGATCTTATATCTAATATTTATCAGATTCTTTAAAAATAGTTCTTTCATTCTAACCAAAAACCTTCTCTTTTTTTTTTTTTTTAAATATATCTTTATTGATTTCGAAGAGAGGAAGGGAGAGGGAGAGAGAGATGGAAACATCAATGATGAGAGAACCATTGATTGGCTGCGGCCTACAACCCGGGCATGTGCCCTAGACCGGGAATCGAACCCTGACCACCTAGATCCTAGGTTGATGCTCAACCGCTGAGCCATGCCCAGCCGGGCCCAAAAACCTTCTCATTCCCCAGAGAAAAGAAGGGTACCACTCTCAGTGAATCCCAACTGGTTTCCCTAAAGGGCATCTCCCTGTTCCAGAGAAATGATTCTTGGTTTCTTTGGGTTTCCACTGTCCTTTTGAGGAAGAGTGTGCCTGGGGGGCGGCTGGGAGAACCCAGCGAACAGTGCTAAGGAACACTTTGAGAAGAGCACTCAGCAAAGCCTACTTGACGGGTTAGCGGAAGATACAATTAAAATAACAACTGGAGCTTTTAGAAAGTAAATTTTAGTTTGGATCAAATTATTCAAACAAGTAAACCACATGCAGAAATTCAGAGCCTTGGCACTTACTCGGGGGGGGGGGGGGGGGGGGGGGGAATTTGAGTTGACACAAAATCTAACTTTATTTCTGGCGGGTACAATAATTTGATTACAGTGTCCAACAGCTTTTAATCTACTGAACGTTATGAAAAGGAATTATTTCTTGGTTAAGATGTGCTTTAAATTTTATATGATGTTATTACTTCACATAATTTGAAACAATGCTGCTCAGTTGGAAGACATGGAGAAGAACAAGGACTGACCCTGTGAGTTTGGCGTTAGGGGTCCAGTTTGCGTACACAAGCCTGGGGCAAAATGAGATTCCAAGAGTCAGATTCCTAAACAGTGACACACTGACAGCCCTTAAAAATAGATGCTAGCCCTTGAATAAAGTACTAATTCGGTTAAAAACAGCAAATGTTTATAGGGAGTTCACCGTTTAGGGTATAATCTGGATAGCAATTTACCAGGGATAGAGCCCAGGGGAGAACCATGCATTCTTTCTGGTTCATTGTCCAAAGGAGAGCTGGCCTTCCTAGGTAGTGACACGCATGCCCGACAAGGTTTAGGGACATGCTGAAGTGGGGGGTTAGAGAGGTCAAATTCTGATGAACTGGCATTTCTCTCACCAAGACCTGAAAACAGGTCACACTATGAGGATTTAAAACCAGTTCTGTGTCATTCTCTGTGTGCATATGTGTGTGCAATATATACAGCTTTTATTTCACTAGATTTTAAGTAACTCATATCAATGTATTTACAAACAACACTAGTACAGATGTAATTGCTTGTTAAAGAACATTAAGGAGCATGTCTTTCTCAACTGGAAATTGTAAATTGTTGTTCATTAGCTAGTACCATGAAGATTATATTGTAAATAATTGCGTTATATTTTATACTTTCATATGCAAATTATGTAGGCATATGTTAAGGGTCACCTATAAGATTTGCCACAAAGTCAAGGAAGCATAAATTTCAGGTCCCCTTACATGCATGAAATAATCAAAAGGTCGTACGTTTATGTTAAATTTACAAAAATAAGATATTTTAAGTCTATTTTCACTCTGACTTTCCCTCTGTCTCATTTCCTCTCATATCAGACATATGTAAGCGGCCACTAGTATTTGGGGCATGTGGTTAAGGGAATGTTGAGTTGAAAATCAGCCATTTTAACTGCAAGTTAGACAGTCTGAGAATTTACAAACTCCTGGTTAAACATACATAAAAAGTAGCTGCTTTTATCTCTTTAACAGCATTCATTAAAGATTTAAGAGAAAGTTCAGATACAAAATGAACTGAAAATTAAACAAGAATGGTAAGGATCAGTGATGAAATCAACCGAGTGTCAAGAAGGGGACTGTAACAAAAGCATCAGATAAAAATTATCTGCCAAAAGCAGTAATTTATTAACAGAAGGAAATACATTTTAAAGAGAAGTAATGATAATTTAACAAATGGGGAGCAAACCTATGAGCACTGGAAAAAGATTTACATTTCCTGCTGATTTCACACAAAATATGGATTCCAACAAGTATAACACAAAATTCAAAATATGCTATTACAACGGGACATTGATGGCAAACTGGTAGATGACTATCATTAACTTAAACAGCACTTACAATTCCACACTGCATGAGAAAACCTGAAATTTCTTTAAGACCTATAGCTCATATGTGAGAGAAATCAGATAAGGTTTACCAAGTTTGCCAACAACTCTGTAAATTTATATGACGCTGCCAAAAAAGATATAAAATTACCTAATCTTTCTTACATAATCAACAAGTTAAGCACATAACTACACACGTGAGCCTGCGCACGCACAGATACTGATACATATATGCACATGTGAGCCTGAACACACACAGATACTGATACATATGTTACATGTGAGCCTGCGCATGCACAGATACTGATACATATATACATATGTGAGCCTGAACACACACAGATACTGATACATATGTTACATGTGAGCCTGCGCATGCACAGATACTGATACATATATGCACGTGAGCCTGAACACAGATACTGATACATATATTACATGTGAGCCTGAGCACGCACAAATACTGATACATATAAGCACATGTGAGCCTGCGCATGCACAGATGCTCATCAGTTATGATAACAGAGAGACTGATTATCCTTCTATTCTATCTCTAAAAGAGGACCTTACAAATCTTCGTTATATAAGTTACATGTACGCAAAAAACAAAACATTATAGAAGTGTGTCAGACAAGTCATTAATAAAAATAATTTTAGATCTTATGTTTCTTTCATTTTTCAGTTTTAAGAAGAATTTGATTTCTTGTGATAGTTTTGTTCATTTCAAACAATTATTTACTTCCATACCTAATTTATATAGATAATTAGTTTATTTATAATCAAATCAAAGAGGCTCCTCCAAATATTGTAAGCTGCAAGCCACATAAAAATCTATTATTATTTTACTAGCATGATTCCAACAAGAACTATCTTGTTCTTAAATATTCACAAAGAAAAATAAGTAACTGTCTTCAGCCTCCATTCTGTCAAAACATTCTTCCTTATAGATAAATTACATTGACTTTGCTATAACTTATACAATTTGTTCATATTTGGTTCTTAGTTGACACAACAAACTATATTGTAAATGATAAAAATAACCAACAGCTTTCTCAGGAAAAAGTAGATTGAATTTCATACTATCTTTTTTATTAGTATGCCATCCATCATTGTCTCTCAAATTAAGATGAAAAAGTTTATGGTCAAAGATATGATTCATTGCCAGGAAATAGTTTTTAAATTGATATCCAATAGATAAGCAGTAGTGTTTAGAACCCACTTGGATGTTGCTTGCTTGAATAGGTCCTTTCCTGCCCCACCAAAAGTTCTAATTCTATCTTCAAACTTTGGTCCTAACTTTCCCTGATATTGGCTTAGGTATCCAAGGGTATCCAGGATCCTGGTTCTGTTCTGACTCTGGTGTCCTTATTCCTTTTTTAAAAAATTTATCTTTATTGTTGAAACTATTACAGATGTCCCCTTTTCCCCCCACCGACCCCTTCTACCCCACACCCACCCCCTGCCCCAGGCCTTCACCACACTATTGTCTGTGTCCATGGGTTATGCATATATGCATATAAATTCTTGGTTAATCTCTCCCCACCCACCCCCACCTTCCCTCTGAGATCTCTCAGTCTGTTCCATGCTTCTATGTCACTGGATCTATTTTATTCATCAGTTTATTTTGTTCTTTAGATTCCACATATAAGTGAGATCATGTGATATTTGTCTTTTTCTGCTTGGCTTATTTCACTTAACACTTTTGGCCTGTTCACTTTCCTGTTCTGTGCGTGCATCGTGTATTGATACTTGTGTATGACTCCTAATTGAAATTTTACCTATTACTGCTCTGAAACCAAGACTCTCCAGGGATCATCTCCCCACAACTCACGGTTTGAACCTAATGACCCTCTGCCCATCTGGTTCTTGGCTCTATCCTGACCTCTAGTGACTACTGCAGGGATCACCTCATCCAAAGTCCTTATTACTTGTGTGCCATATGGAATAGATGTGGTTGAACAGTCTCAAGGAGGACTACCCTAGAAATTGTCTACTTACCTCAAATATGAAACTTTAGTTAGAAATAAAGACCTTGCTGAAAATTAAGCTGATAGGTACAGGAGACATCCTGTTCTAAGCAAAATGAAGTTTTTCAACTGACTGTAGTAATTTATTCCTGTATCTATCACCTTCACTCTTCAGCCATCCATTCATTTGACATGAATATCTGGCAAACTGCTAAGGTAAACTAGAAAATTTACATCACAGTTTGGCCTGGGGCTAGCCTTGTCCAGACTCATAAATACACTCAGCCCACAGTGTATGTTTCTGTCCAACAACAGTAGTTTTAATGTTCTCATACTCGCCACAATAACAGGAAGTTCTCAACCAAAGGTTGGTTCCCAGGCGCTGGAGGCTGAGGCAAAACGTATGCTAGAAAAGCAGTATTTTAGGGTCTGGAAAAATTGAACCAGCATTCAGGGTTCTGAATGAATGTATCAGTGTAGAATCACTTAATACAGTCCGGCAGACCTAATGAGTTAGGCACAATGCAGAATCGAAAGGAAAGGCTTCCGGGTGAAAAAGAAGCAGATTGTAGACATCAAGGAAAGGCCGAAATGGTGGTGATTATCCCAAGAAAATGTGAAATGGTGCTTTCATGGTGTCATTCAGTTACCTAAGAAAAATATCACTGTGAGAGAATCAGCAAGGTTTTTGGTAATTCCTCAATCATTGCTATTGATCTTTGTATAGTGTAGGTCATGTTTAATAGAATTACCTAGCTGACAGATCAAGTATCATCTCTTACTTTTTTCAATAGACTGATGACACTACCTAGTTATCATTTTTTATTACTCAGGGATAGATGTTTTCACTTTCGTAGAGAGACACAAATAAACTGCAAATTGAACATACTACTCAGGTCCCCCATGAAATGACCTAGCAAAACAGTAACTAGTAATGCACTGAGGTCTCCATAGGTTAATTGTTTTTTATTTCATGCAGGGCTTTGAACAAAGAACAGACTGTGGTGACACTGCTATTTGCTTTCCGGGTAATATTCAGCCTCCTTTCCTGAAGCATTTTTACACGATCATCGCCCACTGACATCTAGATTGCTACCTTCTAACAGATCAATTTGGCTGATGGCATTCTGATGACCATGCTAGAACAGGGTCATTTTCTATTATCGACTTTTCATCCCAGGAATTTTAATGTTGATAAAGATGGGGATCTGAGGTCAGACCAGGCATTTGCACAATAAAACAACTGCTGAGTGAAGAGCCATGCAGTCCACACTGTTGGCTTGTTTTATTTTCATTCTTCTTGGCTCTAAAGAGGGTTAAATGCCTCCCATTTTTCACTTCATGTGGTCTGCAGTCGTAGGAAGTACACTGCCACATGGGGAAGAGTCCTAGAGACTCTCATAAACCAACCATAGCATGATGCCATAGAGAACCTATTACCGGATCCAAAACCTTCTTTTAGGTAAATACTTCTAAGTGATTTTTTGTTGTTGTTAATCTTTACTGGAGGATACTTTTTTTCATTGACTTTTTTAGAGTGGAACAGAGGGAGGGGGAAAGAAAGAGAGAGAAACATCGATGTGAGACACATTGACCAGTTGCCTCCTGCACTCGCCCCAGCCGGGCCCAGGGATTGAACCTGCAACCCAGGCACATGCTCTTGACTGGGAATCGAAACCCATGGCCCTTCAGTGTGCAGGCCGATGCTCTAATCACTGAGCCACGGCGGCCAGGGATAAGTGATCATTTTTAATGCAAATAAGCAAAGCATTTCCAAAGTGCCAAGGGAGTAATAGGCTCTGTACAGAAAATGTTCCATTTCCAACAGTTCTCTTTCACAGGAGAGTCAACATTACATAATAACAATAACCTACATTCATCTAGCTAATGCAGTCTACACAGCAGCTTTGTAAAAAGGGTGCCCATCCAACAAGAAGCATCTCATTCGGCCATCACTGTAAACAGGCACCGTTTTCTCGCCCTAACCTCTCTAAGTAGCAGTAGAGAAGCTACAAACACAGTAGGATCTGCTGTTATAAATACTGCTTCTCAGCACCAAGTGTGTGAGCCTATATGAGATTGGGGGCTTGAGAATTAAGTTACTTCTTTAGTAAACAGTCCAACTTTTGGGTGTGAATTAAGTGAAATAAATTATGCAGTGGAATAAGTTATGTACAAATTGCCAAAGAGTTAACTTACACAGGTCTATCACCTGCCTTACTCTTTTGTTGTTCTTTACAGCGAAAACACCTGTGAAAGCTTATAAAAATGTTTTTGTTCCAGAGAAAAATTTAGGTGGAAGAAAAGAGAAATAAACAAACAGTAAAATAAATTACAGAGAATAGGCAGTGTTGCAGTGCCATGGGGCTCACAGTCTGTCCGGCACAGTGCTAAGCTCCTTAGATGCATTACCTGATTTAACCTGCACAACCAGAGAATTCAAATAACTTGCCTAAGGTCAAGCAGTTACTAGGTAGCCAAGCCTACAAGTTAGAATACAAGTCTTGGAGTGTGCGGCTGGAGACACACACCAAAAGCGGAGAGGCCAGCAGAGAGCTTAGAAAACAGGAGAAAGGCTCAGAAATCCCAAGGTCAGTGATTACAAATATAGAGCTGGCACAGCTATTCCATTGGTGAGGGTGCCCAGGGGGCTTGTGCAGACCAGCGGGCTGCTGGCAAAAGCGCAGAGGCGTGCCTAGGTGGCCTACAGCCTGAGTCAATTGCCCGCCCTGGCATAGGTACATATTAAGGTTAAAAACAACAAACGGACAAACAAAACAAAAACCTCCTTTTTGCTGCTGTCTTGGGACGTTGCTATTTCATTCTTCTTACACGATCCTCTTACAATTCGATTCTTCTTTCACACACGTGAGTTACCTTATCTGATTTCCTTCCTTCTACCCTGATTTGGCAGAGCAGGTGTTTCATTCCTTGACAGCAGTGATTCTCAGTCTTTTTTTTTTTTTTAATGATGATGCACTAATTTTAATAGTCAAAATAACCACCCTTAATTAGACATTTCAATAATTGGTAACATTTACAGTTCTTCCTAATAATCACCAGCTTTGCAGATGACACATGACAACTACAGCCTATTAGACACTTTTCCTCAAAATGGACTCATAACCACACAAAAAAGCGGGATTATTAATAAATGTGACCAGGGTTTACTTTCTTTTATTTATTGTTATTAAGATTATTCCTAATCAGAAATTGGGACAGGTTAAGAGGCATTAGCTACTTATACATCGTTTTCCTTTCTAATTTTTTTTAAAGGTAAGAGCAGCCCTGGCCAGTGTGGCTCAGTTGGCTGGGCATCATCCCACACACGAAGAGGTCTCTGGTTTGATTCCTGGTCAGGGAACATGCCCAGTTTGTGGGTTTGATCCCCAGTAGGGGTCCATGCAGGAGGCAGCCGATCTGGATGTTTCCCTGTCACATTGATGTTACTCTCTCCCCCCGCTTCCCCTCCCTCTCTCTAAAAAAAAAAAAAAAAAAAAAAATCAATTAAAAAAATAAATTAAAATCTTAAAATAAAAGGTGAAGAGTGTGTTGGACACTGAGAGCCTTAGTATTTCCTCCTACTGACTGTGTGACTTTCAGACAGCTACTCAGCCTCTCTAAGCCTCAATGCCCTTCTCTATTAAGATGAAGTGGGTCTACGAGAACATCTCTAAGTTTACTGCCAGTGCTGACCTTCTCTGGGTGGTCTTCCAAATATAAGATCTTAAGAACGTACAGGAAATTTGAGAATGCATTTCACTCAGTCACCTGCATTCAGAAAAATAAACATTTCGATTGTGCTTACTATTTGATGTGCTCTAATAGAGTGTTTGCTATGCGTGATTCTGTCTTGTCTGCACATTAGAATTACCTGGGGGGCTTTTAAAACTTCTAAGTGCCTGAGCTCCACTGCACAGCAATTAAATCATAATCTCCTGGGGAGTGGCTCAAGGCATGGTGCGCTGTAAGGGCTCCCCAGGTGATGCCAGTGGGCGGCCAGGGCTGAGAGCTGCCCTTAAGCCTGAATGAATGGAGGTTCCCGACTTAAGTGGACAGTATCAGAAGTGGGCCACCCACCCACTGTGTTCCCTTGCCTCAATTTACACGTGAATCAAGCACAGAAAAATATGCAGTGCTGTGCTATGAAGTGCTAAATGGAATAGTTTCAATCAGTAATACCTTCTTTCAAGAACCATGTCCTCGGCCTAACCTCACAACATAGTTCTAGGACATGAGCAAGATGGGGCCAATTGGGGACAAAGAACTCCCAACTCCTATGAACTGCTACTTTGTCCCAGAAAAGCGACGATTGGAGACATTTTAATTTCAGGAACTATTTTCCCAGTGCAGCATTTGCACTACTGTTTCACTTCCCCAGTTGCTTTCTTATAACCTAATAGATGGAATGCTCAGTTTTTATGGATCTTTTTTATTCTTTATTAATTTCCTTTTATCTTTACATCTTCCCTCCAGCACCTGGGTAGATTTAACCACCTCATTAACCATATTTTGTGTAATCTGAGAGAAATACAACCCACGCATATGATGCTGATTTCAAAATATGTTTTGCTCAACCTCATTTCTGAGTTTTGAGACTTGCATTCCCACACCCCAATGGGTCCCTGAATTCATGGGCCCATTTAGCTGTATAACTTAGGTATCATGCTGAAGACACAATAGTAATTGATGCAAAATCTCAACTGTCGATATTGAGGAATTTAGGAACCATAGATATTTTTAAAAGCTTGTCAGTAGGTACTATATTTTTAAATTATAGATATCAAAGAGCATAATAAGAAGTGTTAATTGGTAGTAAAAGTATAGCTAATATTGTCACAGTTTACAGCAAGAAACACAAAAAGAATCTTTGATATTATTTATAGTATTACCGGGGAATGCTCTGCATATATAGAAAAATCTGTGCCTTTTCTCCCTGCTTAGCCTTTCCCTATCACCCCTCTTCACATCCAGATAAGTCGCTAATAATTTTAGCTTTTTTGGACTTTATCTCACCCACTTAGCCGCTTTTTAAATATAGCATGGGTGCTTTTTAGAAATTAAAAAAAAAAAAGTTTTTCCATTTTCTTTGTTATTTGTCAGTGGAAGCGAAACATAATTTGAGGAGCCCTCCACAGTCCCCGTCAGTACAACTGAGGAGGAAGGTGACCCATCAGGAAGCGACAGCTGTCAGCACCTGTCAGAAGTTAGGGTCTGTGGCTGAGAACAAACTCCAGCAAGTCTCTGCCTGGGAGCTAGGACAAGCCAGTTGGGCTGGAAGGAAATCACAAGCACTGTTGAAGGATATGTGCCTTTTGTGAAGCTGAGCCACCGTTTGTGAAAATGTGATCTCGTCACGATCTGTGAGAGTCCCATGGGTTGCTCGTTAAAGTGCAGATGGACCTCATCCTAGACCTTCGACACCAGATTCCCTGGAAATAGGGCCCAAGAATCTGCATTTTACCATCTCCCCTGAGGATTCAGGGGCATGCTAGAGTTTGGGGACATCTGTTTTAAGCCATATACAAGATGTAACTACCATCCCTTTCCCTCCCATTCAAAACTGTTGGCAATTCATTTGGGAACCATTGTATTTTGATAACAGGAAATTACTTGTGCCATATTGCATATTCAGTCTCAAAGTGTGTTAAGGCACAGAGGTGAGAACTGCCCTGAAGTTGGAGAAATCCAGCTCATTGAGTTCCCACAATGGCCATTCTGACTTTTCTTTAGAGCCCTCTGAAGGTTACCTTCAGAGCCATCCTCATAGAAAATACGTTCATCCTTGTGAGAACTCAGATGATTTTCTGGATGTAACAAAACATTGTAACTTTAAATAGGACATGACCAACCATTGAGGTAGTCTTAATAAAGAGAATATAAAATACTCGATCTGGAAATTCTAACTTCACAGTCTAATAACTAACATTGGCCTGGAAGTCCACGCATATTTTGGAATATCATAATTATTTCGTAGGCAAGGTGTGGGAAGCAAAAAGAGAATTTAATTAACTCATACATGGTTATGTGCAGACAGGCATGCACACACACACACACACACACACACACACACACACACTCTGAAATGCCAAGGACTATCATTCAGGTAGTGTTTAAAAATCTTCCTACATTCTTCAGACTAAATCATCCACTGTGGGCATTTGTAAAACACCACTACCTACCATTCTCCATTCATAATTCACATCCCTGGCAAAATGGCACTGATTGGTGTTATCCAAGCTTTTACTTTTAAAGAATATCTACATTTAAGACTTAAACCAGCCTGGCCAGGTGTGGCTCAGCGGTTGAGGGTCGACCTGGGATCCAGGCGATCGGGGTTCGGTTCCCGGTCAGGGCACATGCCCGGTTGCGGGCTCGATCAATGACCCCCTCATCATTGATGTTTCTGTCTCTCTCTCTCCCTCTCCTTTCCTCTCTCTGAGATCAATGGAGATATATTTAAAAATAATAAAATAATAAAATAATAAATAAATAAAATAAAGACTGCCAACTTTAAAAAAAAAAAAGACTTAAACCAAAAATCTATGTATTAAAAGGCCTTTTTTAGTTTTAACCATGTTACCTGGAAGGTGTAACCCATAGATATTAACAATCCCTATTATGTTAATATATATTTTTATAAAGTAATAAGAAGAAAGAAAGTGAGATATTGGGCTGGCAAATCTTAATCATCATGAGGGGAGAGAAAAATTCTGCAGGATGGGGCCTCTTTTTATAAATAAAAACAGAAAAAAATTCAGAAGTTTGAGGCTCTAGAGGAGTTGAGACTATGGGGAAGGCGGTGCTACTAGATGGAGTGGGTAGGGGGGCACCAAAGCCAAACGTGAGAATTCTGTCTCAGCCGGGCTGGACGAAGCATTTCGAGAGAGTCTGAAGCAGGCGCGCATTTCTCAGCTGCGTGGAGATCTGGCAAGTAGGCGGCTCAAGAAGAGTCTCATTTTATTTTACTTACAGGTAAACAGTAAACACATCCCTGTACTGTTTCTCTTTGCTATTAGGAAGCTGTTCTCCCCATGTCCTTCGAGCCAGGATTCTTAGAGAAAGCTTGGTTTAGGTTATAAAATTTAGAATAAGTTACGTGGAGCAAAACCATTATGGACATGCAATTGAACAAAAAGTGAATTGGGGATTGAGTATAATCATAGTCACTGTTATGCAGTGAGTGCTTAATATATGCCAGCCACTTTACTGTGTTTTACACACTGATTTCACTTTCGCCAATGATAAAAAGTGCTACTATTGTCCCAGGTTTTTCAGATGACAAAGCAAAGGCTACTTAAAGTAAAGAAGGAGAGCAGGTAGGTGATAGGGCCAAGGTTTACACTCAGGAAAGTCTGGTTTGGTCTAGTCCCCTCTGTCTTAATTGCAAGCTTGAATACCTCCCAAAACTAAGAGTGTTAACTATGTAAACATCATTACATGTAAGATTCCTTTACCTACAAACTTCTCTGATCTATATAAAATAAGGTCAAATTTCTTTTTAAACCTCCTCGAAAAATTTCAGGAATGTTTTCATAGATTAACATATGACCCATGTGGAAACACTACAGAACAGGTCTTTCAAAATTAACATCACTGAGGGTTTATACCTACCAGGGATCCTCCCAGTAGCAGCTGTATCGAATAATATTTTTGCCATTTGGAAACCAAAGTCAAGCCCTGGTTTTTATCCCATCTAATTGACGATTAATAGTCTTACCGCATTCCTGGGACCTAAGCAAATGATATTCTTGCCATCTAATAACACGGGCATAATCTCTGTCCAAATTTTCCCCCAATTGGGGACTATTTCTTTTCTTAAGCTAGTCAGTGGACTTCCTTGTACACCTAGCAATCTTATTCTAGCTTCATCTCACACATCAGCATCTGGCACTCCTCTCCCACACACAGTGAGATGCCTCCCTCTACATACTCCCGTAGCTTTCTGCACATCTGTCTCCTTGTGGCTTATGCATCATGCTCTGCACAGCTGTAGATTATGTACCATTTCACCAACCAGAATGCAATATCCATCTTTGTATCTACCAAGGCCAGCATGGTGGCCAACTCACTGCCATATCTCAATAAATATTTGTAGAGTGACTGAATGAATGCTTCTGATGACTCCTTTTGAAGTTGTCTTCCTCAGACCACATTGGTCCTGACATACTTTATATACTCTTATCAAAAGAATCACTCATATGTAGAATCTAATGAACAAAATAGATCCAGAGACAGAGAAGTATGGAACAGACTGAAGGATCTCAGAGGGAAGGCAGGGGTGGGTGGGTGAGTGGGTGGGGAGAGATTAACCAAAGAACTTATATGCATATATGCATAACTCATGGACACAGACAATAGTGTGGGGAAGGCCTGGTGGGGGGGAGGGCAAAGTGGGGGGGTCAATGTGGGGAAAAACAGGATATCTGTAATACTTTCAATAATAAAGATAAATTCTTTTTAAAAAAGAAACAAGTTAGTAGGTCTAGATAGTGAGTGATGAGATACAGGGTCACCTATGATCTGGGCCTCACAATTCTAGTATTATCAATATAGTCCAAATCTTAAAAGTGGTATTTATCTTCTCTTTGAAGATATCTTTATCCCATTTTTTAAATAAAATAAATAAAATCCATGTTCCAATGTGAGGTAGGAAAGGTAAAAGGAATATCAAAGATCTCTCTCTCTGCTAACCTTCTCTGGGTCCAGTATGAGCCGCCTAAGAGATGTATGCGTAGCCATGGCTCAAAACCCTTCAAATGAGTGAAATCAGTCTATTTTACTAATGTGGCACTTACTCACCATTTTATTTTAAGAGATGCAGGACAATGGTTAAGAGGACAGACTCAGGCATGCTGCTTGGCCCAAGTTCTCTCGAGAGATGTTACTAGATATCAGTTATGTGAGAATTACTGCAGTTTAGCCCCTGCTATCTCCTGCCTGCACTATTTTGACAGCCTTGAACCTGGTGGTCCTGCTTCCCCCTGCCCCCTTGCCCTGGGAGGGACCGTTACACTAACAACTCATGTCTCTCCTTGGCTCCCCTCCTTCCGAGCTTCCCGCCTCACTCGGAATAAAGGCCTCAGGCCCATGAGATTCTCCACTCTGTCCACTCTGGCTCTGACCTGCATTTGATCTCACTTCCTATTACGCTCCTCTCTCTCATTTTTTTCAAGCCATATTTATCTCCCTGCTCTTTCTTGAACACGGCAAACACACTCCCAAGCAAACAGGCGCCCATGCAAGAACCAGGGCATTCACCACGTGACACTCTCTGTGCCTGAGGTGCCCTTTCCTGCATTTGTTATCTGCGTGGCTCGTTCACTCAGTGAGCTCAGGTCCCCGCGTAAGGACCACAGGGTCAGAGTTTCCTTCCCTCGCCATCCACTCTAAGTCAGCCCACTCCCAGCCTTTCTCTTCTTTAATTATCAGCATCTAACCTGGTATAGATGCATTTATATATTCTTGGTGCACTGTCCAGAGCTCTAGGATAACAGGGATCTATCGCCAGCCCCTAGGAGAGTATCTGATACATAGTAGGTGCTCAATAAATATTTACCGAGTAAACAGAATACCTTCACTAATAAAGCTTATAATTCAGTTATGTTAAGAGGACATAAAACATAAAATAAAAAAAAAGGCATGATAAGCTAAATAGTACGATTCTTGAATGATAGGGCCAGCTGTGCCATATTCGGCATAGACAATAAATCTGATGTTCTTGCATGTCTGAGATTATGTTGTACAGGCCCAGGAAAGAAAATTATTCTCTCTTTTTCTATTTAGGTTACTGAAAATCCCATTCCAAATTGTAAAACATGCTTTTGAGGATAGTCAGCTCCTGCAGGCTTCCAGAAGTAGTACAGGGTCTGACCATCCTGTCAAAAGTTGTCCCCACAGTATGAGTGATCAGGGATGCAAAATTCATGAGGTTGTTAGGTACACTCTCGAGGAGACGAGACCTATCAATGATGTCCTGGGATATGGCCACCCGAGGAAGCCACATTGTTACACAACTGAGAGCCTTTGGTCCTGATATTCAAGTCAGCAGTCCCCTGATTGTAGTTGACCCCAGAAATTGGCTGTGTTCTCTCTCACAATCTAGAAGCACAGAAAAGGTGGAAGCCACATTGGATTACACCTACCACTCATTTATCCCCAAGGCACCTGCTCTTATAATCACTTGCTTTGTACTCAGAAAATGCAAATAAACTTGATTATTAGCAGAAGCAAAACACAGAAATGAAGGTAAATCCATTATAGAAAAAACAAATGAATTCTTAGTAAATGAATTATGACTGATTTCAGCCCTCTTATATTTTTTAATATTTCTCTAACCCTAATTCCTTCCTGCCTTTCATTATTATAAATTCAGATAACTGTATACATGTACTTTTAGTGGGTTGCTTTTTTTTTTCAAATAAGCTAGTATGCTTATAAACTCAGAACGATGGAACTGCATCCAGAAAGTTTAGCTCTAAAATAAACTGCTTTTATGATAGTAACTCAACACTGTGCTCCACCTACCATTATGACTCAGACGAGAGCCTCTCATATACATTATTGGGAGGCAGTGTTCCAAGAGGCTTACAACTTCCTCCAGGGTTGCAATTAAGTCACCTTGACAAGCAATTGCCTTAAAATATTTCCTCCCAGCCATTTGCCCTAATCAGAAAATAAGACAGCTTTAGATTCCTTTCCAAGTTTTACATGTGAAAACATTCACTCTTCAATAAAAAGCTGCATTAACTTTTATGCTGCAACATACTTTTATTTGTAGCACGAGCCTGCAGCTAAAACCAACACCTCAAGACTTATTTTGCCAGAAGGAGGAATGTCAGAATCTCCAGGGCTTGTTTTCATGAGTAGTTAAACTCTAGAATATGTCTTCAAAGATTACAGGGACCCTGGTTTCTTAACCTGCTGTCTCTTTCTGCCTCTAGGCAAGAGGAGAGCCAAGCCATCAAGGCTGAGATGTGGACCACTATTTATTAGCAAAAGGACATGCAGGGTTTCTGTTTCTGCAGCAAATTCAAGAAGGTTGGAATAGAAGCTTTAGCCTGGTCCCTCTGTAGGGGTGACATGCTAATTCCTAAGGCTTTCTGTACACCTACGTAGTTTCATAAGCTAGATGTACAATAGTGTGATAGGTGTATGAAGTACACTAACTTTTATGTAACAAAAAGGGAGGTAAGACTATATATTCATATTTGTCAGTATTGGCATAAACACTGAGTAGGTAGCTTTGGGGGACAGAGGCGTGGGAAACTTGATGGGTGGGGAGAGCAATGAAGGTGAGTTTTTTTCGTGTAGCCTTATTGTTTGAGTTTTGAACTATGACAATTTATTCAAAAATTTAAAAGGTCTCATAGAAAGATATGGCCTCCCTTCATAATAACATTTAATTTTGTCTTATCTTGAAAATAATTGTGATATCACTTGGCTCTTTGGTGTTGTACGCCAAGGATATTATTCAACACCCATCGCTTCCGTGACAAGCTTCTTGTGAGACCACAATCAGATTGCTATCATGACCCAAACCCCAGGTAAGGTTTATTGAAAATAAAGCCCAAGTTTTTAATCTTGTCATCTCTTTTCCTGATGAATTTCTCAGCTCTTTTTCTTCTATTAATAAAAATGCACGAGAAATAAAATTTCCCTCTCTCCATTGCATTATTTATATCACCAATCAATGAAAAAAGCACCATTTAGTGAGAGCCTACTTTCTTCCAGTGTCTATATCCTAAACTTTACTTTTTACAGCTGAGGGAAACTGGCTCAGGTCATTTAAATGACTGGCTCATGTTGCTAGCACAGCATACATGCCTGGCTCTGTCTAATTAGAAAGCTCTCCTTCTGCCCATAGGGCCACTTTAGCAACTCCCAAGGCATGGTACTGCTTGAAAGTGATACATCAACTAGAGATGTTAGACTTCTAAGCTGCGGGATTCAGGCAGGCATCCTATAAATGAAAAATCGGAGAGACGTTCCTTATTTCCTTTCCTGTCCTAACATCCAGATGAGTTATGCTACATTGCTGCCTATAATGAAAACAGGTTCTGGAAATGTGCATTAGAAAAATGATCTGACTGCTAAAATGTTTACCCAATGAATAGAAAAAATGTCTGATCATTTCCTTCCAAACCCTGAGGCTCTATAACTCTTTCTATTTAGACATCAAAGGAGTTAGGAGGCCAATGTTTATGAATCATTTCATTATCTAGGGGACTAGTTAATGAAAAGTATAAGATAAAATCATTCTTATAAAAAGATCCTCAGTATTATTGCTTTATGTAGAGTCCATCAAGTAACTGAACTTTAATAACAATGGCTATTGGATAAATTATTTCCCTGGTCATGTGAACTTATCATCAGGCCATGCACAAACCATAAAAGACAATAAAAGGTAAGTAGGCCATGTCAAAATTAAAATATATTTCTCTTAGTAAAGAAACTTAAGAAAGTGAAAAGACAGACAAAATTAAACATGCTCTTACAGTACGATCCAGCTATCATGCTCCTTGTTATTTACCCAAGTGAATTAAAAACTTACGCCCACACAAAAACCTGCACATGAATGTTTATAGCAGCTATGTTTATAATTGTCAAAACCTGGAAGCAACCAACACGTCCCTTTACAGGTGAATAAATAAACTGTAGTACATACAGGATGGAATATTATTCAGTGCTAAAAAAAAAAAAAAAAAAAAAAAAAAAAGGGCTATTAACCCACAAAAAGACATGGAGGAACTTTAAATTACTAAACGAAAGAAGCCAGCCAGAAAAGCCTATATACTATCTGTTTCCAACTAAATGACATTCTGGAAAAGACAAAACTATGGCAACAGTAGAAAGATCAATGGTTACCAGGGGTTGCGAGGGGAGGGATGAACAGGCAGAGCAGAGAGGAGTTTTAGGGCTGTGAAAATACTCTGTATGGTACTGTAATGATGGGTCCATGTCATTATACATTTGCTCAAACCAGCAGAACATACACCACCAAGAGTGAACCCTAAAATGAACTATGGACTTTGAGTGATCAGGATGTGTTAATGTAGGTTCACCAATTGTAATGAGTGTACTACTTTGGTCAGGAATGTTGATAATTGAGGAATCTATGCATGTGTAGGGGCAGGGGTTATATGGGGAATCTGTGTACCTTCCTTTCAACTTTACTGTGAACTTAATACTGGTCTTAAAAAAAATAAAATCTTAAAAATGACAAGCCACAGGCTAAAAGAACATACTTGCAATGCTTAATATCTTACAAAGATTTTGCATCCAGAATATACAATCTTATAACTCTAGGACAGACAACTCAATACAAAGTGGGCAAAAGATCTGAACAGATACTTCTCAAAAGAAGACAAACAAGTGTCTAAATAAGGCTAACTAAAGATAATCAGCATCATTAGTCTACCAGAGAAGTGCTAATTAATGCCACAACAAGATACCACTACACACCCACTAGAACGGCTAAACATAAAAACATTAACATCAAGCGCTGGAGAGGATGTGACAAACAAAAACTTATTTCTACACAAAGACTTGAAAACCAAGGTTCATAGCAACTTTATTCACAATAACCAAAAAATGGCAACTACCTAAATGTTCATTAATAGGAGAATGGATAGACAAAATGTAGTGGAACCATAAGATGAAATATTATTCAGACATTTTTTTAAATCTTAAACTACTGATATATGTAAGGACATCAGTGAATTTCAGAAACATCCCATTGAGTGAAAGAAGCCATATATAAAAGAGTACATACCGTATGATTCCATTTATATGTAATTCCAGGTAAGCAAATTCATTTATAGTGACAAAAAGCATATCAAGAGGCAGCTTACGTCCAGGATTGACTGCAAAGGGACATCAGGGAACTTTTGGGGGTGAGGATAACCTTCTCTGTCTTGTTTGTGCTCATGGTGATACAGAAGTGTGCATTTTTAAAAATGCATTCAGGTGTACACTTAAGATAGGTGCACTTGATTTGATGTAAAGTACACCACAACAAAGTTGTTTTATGAGAAAATGTTCTTGTCCAACTCAAGTTCCATCCCTCAATTGTCAAAGGACACATCAAATTCTGAAAATCCTATGAATGTGTTTGTGTTCTAAAAGGAGGTTTAAAATAGAGATACATTATGTAAAAATTTGCTTACAATGTCTGGGATATGGCAGGGGATCAACAAACTTAATTTCATTTTTTCTTTCCAGTTGTTCTTATGTGGAAAATATAAGTAATGTCTTCAAAGGAAGTCAGCTATAAAATAATGGAAGAATATAGGCAAAAGGACAAGATTATGAATCAGTGGCGAGTCATCTAAGGATAAGTGAAGGAGTCTGGACTATATGAAAGCTCCTTCCTCCTTTGTGATTTATAAAATAATCACGACCCAGGCTTTAGAATGCCCTTACTGTTAACATTCCTAACTCTAGTATCTCTCTTTGTATCATACTTACTTGGCATCAGTATACATTTCTTATATTAGTCATTACATTTTTAAGCCCACATTCTTGTTTTTCAACTTGGTTATAAATTTCTAGAAGCACAAACTATTGTGGTAGGCATTCAATAAAAGTTGACTATATTATTGATTATACTTATAGTCTCATTTTTTTAAATCTCTTGCCTCATCAATAGTATTTAGTCAAATAACAGATATTAAGTTACTTCCATATAAATAAAAAATTTTATTTAACAGATTTAGCCAGGTAATTTAAGGGTTTTTTTTTCTTTCTCTTAATACACTCATAAATCTAGGATCCTGCATTATTCAATGGCTTAGTCTCTCAATAAACATATATTGAACATCTCTTTTTGCCAAGCATTATGTTCAATGCTGGAAATACAGAGATGAGTATATGCTCACACTCTTAAAAGCATGTCAAATACAGCAACAAATTTATAATGGTGGGATAAATATATCATGAAGAGGTGTGTGTGGAAAGGGAAAAAGATAACACCAAGATAATGTTCCAGATAAGGTTCAAAAATAAAATGTTGAACCATTTATTCATTAGCTAATCTAAAATTCTGCAATCAAATTTACTATCATTTAGATATCCGAATGTAGATTATCCATAATTGATACTATAAATAAAGATTGAATTATTCGAGCATTAAAATTGTGGTTATTTTTCCAGGCAAGGAGAGTAACTCTTTTTCTCTGATTACTTAGGCACCTGCAGCTTTGCCTCCATCCAAGGTTTGACTCTTATATACAACAAAGAAACTCTGTTTGCACAAGACGGCCCAGAGAGTCAACAGTGAACCGGTAAATTATAAGATTTGGAGCTGACCTCTTCCAATTCAGACTTGTCATTATTGGAAGGTCAAAGTGACTACTACATGGCAGCTCTCTTCCATATTTCAGAAGGATTATTACTTAATCAAGTAGGGCAGCTCATCATCGAGAAACATATGTTGGGTGGACACACGCAGAGCCTTTCTAGGAAGCTGGTCTAGTACTTGCTTCAAAGTCCAGCTCCCAGGTAGCATACAGTTTACTCACTGCAGGACACAGACCTTAGCAAATTTGAAGGAGCTATAGAAGAGATTTTCACCTACATTTATAGTGAAATCTAGTGGAGAGAGAGTTGGGGGTTGGTGTCCTAGCCTTAGGATAGTAGATAGACTAAAAGAGAACTTTTAAAGTCCAATCCAAGATTCCTTATGTTTTCAGACAGAAGTACATTTTGTGGCCTTAATGGTTGCTCAATACCATATGGCCCTAGATTTGCAGAGCAAACTCCAGGAGGCCTAGGTTAATTAACACTTTGGTGAACCTATGGAAATAATCAGATCAAACCTATGTTCCAATAAGACTTCATTTACAGAACAGGAGATGAACTGGATTTGGTACACAGGTTTAGTCGTCAACCCCTGATCTACTCCATGGAAATGATGCAAAAAGATGGGCAGAAAGTACTTCAATAACATATGGGACAAAGGCCACCCAAAGATTGTCTAAGGGAAGGAACTTCATTCACTTTACTATTTACTGTTTATTAAAAGTCCCAGATTTAGTGAAGTTATTTGTTAACTTCCTTAGGCTTTTGTCCCATAGAAATCCAAATAATCTTTGTCTGATGGAACAGGTAACCTCCAAAATTAACCTCTTTTTTAACTCCATGGTCTTAACAGTTTTTTAAATTGCCAATATATACCTAGTTTCTTAAATGATTTTCAAACTAGTCATTACATTGTACTGATGTCCTTCATTAATTAATGAATTAAAGAAAATCTCTTGCCCATGTCCATTTTATACTTTCTTGAGATTTGTGATATTTCATTTGAAATTGTACTTTAACAAACTATGTGCTAATACAATAAGGCGAGGTTGAAAATGGTTCAACATGGTTTCTCTTTCCACATCTGACCACCTAGAACCTCAAGATCTTCATCTCTAAACTAAGGATATGGGACCAAGATCTCAAAAGTCCCTTCCAAACTCACTTTAAGTATTCTAAACCTGAAAAGTTTGAATAAATTAAATTTATTATTAAAATAGAATATTACTGAAAGAAACTTGAACATTCTGAAAAGAACTCAGACTTTGAATAGACTGTCTTTTTATTGCAGTAACAACTAAAGAGATCCATTCAAAATGAAAAAAACATCATTTAAATGATCACTTTGCCAGGAGCAATTGTCCTTTAATTAAGCCATTTGTTCTTCAGCTAGATAACTTTTGACAGACACATGGAGTGATAAAAGATTTATATCTTTCCTAGAGTTTTGTTCTTGTCAAGGCATAAAATGGGGTCATTCTTTATCAGAGAGCATATACAATGCTCAGAGAGTAAGTCTCCCCACCCTGTTCAGACTGAGAGCAAAACTGCTATAGATTGGAAATGGAATTTTGACCTAGTTTGAATTAGACAAATGGAAAATTGTAAATAACTAAAAATTTTACAAAGATGGGTATTGGAATAGTCTGTTAGGAGTCATAAAGAGTACTTTATTCTAAGTTTTTTAAAATTTATTTTATTTTTGAGAGTATTACAAATGTGCTCCATTTTTTCCCCTTTGCCCATCTCTCACCCCACCCAAGGCCTTCACCCATCTATTGTCTGTGTCCATGGTCTATGCATATATGCTTATAAGTTATTTGGTTAATCTCTTCCCACCCTCCTTCCTACCTTCCCTCTGAGATGTGTCAGTCTGTTTCATGCTTCCATGTCTGTAGTCCTATCTTGTTCATGAATTTATTTTGTTCCTTAGGTTCCACATATAAGTGAGATCATGTGATATTTGCCTTTCTCTGACTGGCTTATTTCACTTAGCATAATATTTTCCAGGTCCATCCATGCTGTCTCAAAGGGTAAAAAAGTAGTTTATAAAATAAGCGAAAGGCAAGATAATTAAAACAACATAGGTAAAAATATAATACCTACAATATTCATGATGTGCATTTTGAGATCCCATCAATAATAAATTTGGTTGGTATCTGTTGTAGGCCGTGATTGAAATCTTTTTTCTATTAAGAAAATATGGGATATTGCAATATAGACCATCTTAAATCCAATTATGAGTTAATTCTAACTTGAAAATGAGATTTACCCACAGATCATAATAGTTATCAAAGTAGGCCCAGTAGAAATTTTGTCTCAGAATCAGAATCACAGATTTATTAAAAGCCAATAATTTATTTATTTGATTATCATGCTGATGTGGTTGAATGAGAAAATGTAAAGGGTGTTCAGTTCAGAAATCTAATTGTTTTATCTAACCCTTACATAGTACCCTGGGGTAAAAGGTGAAAAATGTGCCTGGTTAGAAATAATTCCATGAGATGCATGAATAAAAGTGAAGATTTTTAATGGGATCAAATGAGATTAATAACTATTTTTAAGATTAGACACAATTTTCTAAATTTTCAAGTCTGGATAATATTTCCTTTTATATGGTATATGGCTAATTTGAACTATATAAGTTTATGATTAAGTAATATTAACTGTATGATTCAGATTTTTGACATTTGTTGAGACATGCTTTGTATTTTATTTTGTAAATTTTTATGCATAAAAACAATGATTATGTATGCTTAAAAAGAATAACTTTATTGCTTGCAGTTTTCATATAAGTCCATTAGATTAAGATTGTAAATTGCATTGTTCAAATTGTCTGTCCTTTATAATTTTTGCTCAATTTCTAAGAGAATTTTGGTAAAATCTCTATGACTGGATTTGTCATTTTCTCTTTGTTTTATATATGTTTATACTATTTTGGGTTATGTGATTAAGTTCTTACAGGTTCAGGATGGATGTATCCTTCTGGTGAATTGTATGTTTAATCATTATTTAACAACCCTTTTATTTATTTATTCTCATGAGAGGATATTTTTTCCACTGCTTTTCAGAGTAGAAGGAAAGGAAGGAGGGGGAGAGAGAGAGAAACATTGATATGAGACACATCAACTGGGTGCCTCCCACACAAGCACCAACCAGGACTGGGGAGAGAACCCGAAACCCGGGTTCATGCCCTTGACTGGGAATCAAACCCAAGACCCTTTGGTGTGAGGGCTGATGCTCCAACCACTGTGCCACACTGGGGCCAGGGCCAAGACCCTTTTAAACCTTAGCTGTGCTTTCTGCTCTAAAATGTATTTTCCTACTACAACTATTGCTACTCCAACTTTCATTTGGTAATTATCTATCTGTTAGACACTCATGTATTACACTTATTTCTCATTTAATGATATTCATTTATTACTAAAATTCAGTATATTGCAATAAAGAAACAAAGACCTAAATAGAGCAAGTCGCATTTCCATGGATACACAGATGGACATGACAGCGCTGCAGACAGATTTCAATACTAGCAGCACAAAGTCTCATAAACTTGAATTTTACTTCCTGCCCTGACCCTCTCCACTGCGTTTTTCACCCTCAGCGAGGACCTTTGCTTTTTCCTGGTCCTGCACAAGGATAGATTGTAATCTGAGTTTGCCAATTTGTCCGGGGCTGCCGCTCTGGAGGATTCCGCCTTCTTCTACAAGATTGGGAACTTGCCAGATCTAGACCTGTCAGGGAATTATTTCCAGCAAGCAGCCTTTCTTCAATGCTAGTGCCTTTCATGCTTTGATTTTAGTATAGTTTCCTATTTTGGATCCTGTCTGATAGGGGCTTCAAGTACATCTAGCCAATAATCCAGGATTCATGTTTTCCTTTGACATGACTTAGGGAGCACACTGTTGAACAGTGTTGCCATTCTACATAACTGTACTGTCAAGGGCAATAGGGGGAAATACTAAATCATCCCATAGCAGTTTTCCGCTTAAATTTATTTTTTAAATACATAGAATGCACAAGGTTGTTTGTATGCAGGTACATATTTTATGGCTGTACCCTGATGAGATGACAAAACTCCAAAGGTGTTTAGATGTGACTCATTCCAAGTATCAATGACCTACCTTCTTCAGCAATGAACTTGTTTCTTCAGCGTGAGCTCGGACCCTGTGCTGTGCACTCTAAAGGACCATGCTCATCTCACAGAACTTCTCAAGAAGTTGTGTTTGACAGGGCAAGCCCAGTAGCACAGCCCTACCCAGGGAACATGTGCCTCACCTCTTTGGAGGTGGTCATCTCAGCCGAGCATTCCCTGGGGGGAGCAGCACCTTAATCAATCCCCGTCAACCACAGTTGGTGGTTTCTGAGGACATGATCAAAAGTCCACCACAACTGCATCGAACAAAGCTCCTAACTGAGACTGGGTCTGTAGGAGATTCAGGAACAATGCTCTCCCTTTCTGCTGTCTGTAGGAGTGGTTATACTCTCTCCCTCAACTGTGTGATATAAAATCACAGAAGGAATTTAAGGAAAAGAGCACAGGAGTGATGAAATAAGTCAACAGTTGTTTCTTAGATGAGGTATTCAAAGGACTGAATTAATAAGCTCCAACAACAGTTTATAAGCCATTATGGTCATGGACACTCAAGATATTGCCACGGACACTCAACGTGTTATCTTTTCTTTTTCTTCAAAACTCTGTAAAGCTTATTATTCTCAAGACTCTGTAAAGTTTTATCAAGGGAATAAAATGCTCAAGATGTCAAGGTTTAGGAATGACATAGAATGGCTTTAAATTGTAGCAGGTTAGCATAGTTTTCCCTCTTTCCATCACAGCACACTGCCACTCACTACTTAGCTGCCTCTTCTACTCGGGTCCCCGATGAGTCACTTTTTCACACACAAAAATCACAAAAAAAGCCACCAAGTCATTCTTTATTATTGCACTCCCTTCTAAGGTTCAAGTTAGTACCTACTGAATACATTCTGGTCTGTTTAATTTGTAATAAATTAAATAATAATTTTAAAGAATTTTAATAATAATGTGGTTGGTTTGTAATAGTTGCTGTTGCCCATTTCCTTTTGTGTAATGGCAGAGACCACGAGTGGTGGGACGTATCTTGTATACTAACTTATGTACCTGGCATACAGTGAAGAATCAATTAATATCTATTAAAGAAACATAATCCAAAAACATTAAATGCTATGTCCATGAAATTTACACTGATTCCAAAGTACAACTTATTACATTATATTTGGGGGAATAGCTCATTTGCAACTTAAACATCTACAGAATCATGATTAATATTTACCAACAGTTTCCTTAGAGTTTTTAACATCTTCCCTCTTAAATAAAAGGCATAAGTGAAAAGGAATGAAAGTATATTAGTGGTTCCCATGTTCACATCAGCTATAGTTGTGTGAACCAGGGGTACAATGAAAACAGCATTTTGGATAAACCTGATGATAAATAATTCATAGCACACATTTCATATTGTAAGTTGGCCTTTCATACTCAAAGGCTCAATCTCATATATCTAAGAGCTTTCTGCTTTACCTACAAACTTATTTCTTGAGAAGTAAAATCAATTTCTGGAAACAAGACCTTTGCTTTCGAGAAAAACTTCTTCCCGAAACTATGTGAATAATAACTCACTCCTTTCGCCAAACTTCAGAAAACAAACAAAAACAACTTACTCCTCTTGGTTCACACAGCTAGAACTGATGTGGGCATGGCATGCCACTAATATAAGCTCTTTCCCTTCTTGTTAAGTCTTTAATTTAACAAGAGAGAATCATAAGTAGATTTCAAAGAAATTCTCAAGTTACATATAATTCCTATTTATTGTGGTTTGTTTATGTGACCAATGGGTTCTTAAAAACTCACATTAGCGTGGTAATCGCCTTTCAGGACAAATCAGGAAGGACTATTTGTTATTTCTTTTCATTTGTTTCTTTATCTCCTTAACAAAACTCTAAGTGCTTCCCACAGGCTTATCCTGAGAAGCCAGCCTCCAGCTGACTTACCACGAAAACCAAAATAAAAGGAAAGCAGAAAGCCAGGACAAGTGTGACTGAGGCTGCTCTTCTCTTTGCATGAGCTCCTTCTAGGTGTTTTCAGAATGCAGAAGCTATCTTTTCCTATCTCTTTCTAAAATGTCTTACTAAGCACTCTATTCCTGTGGAATATGTTACGTCCTTTAGAAAAAAACACACTGCTGAGGGTGAAAACAGCGAGATTGGCTACTCGCTGAATCTCTTTTAAATAAAAATACTTATGTTCGAATTAATCTTTTAGAAATATCCATCTTACTCTTGTCCATTAAATCTAGGTAATACGACTATTCACCGAGATCTCCTGGGCAGGGAGACTTTTCAAGGACTAAAGCGATTATCCTCAGGGATAAAATCACCAGATAATCACTACTTTCACACCTTAACAAATTAGTTTTAGCTTTCGCATTTTTTTCTTCAGCTTAAGCCCCACTTGTTTGCCAGCCGTCCAGACCTCTGCTGTGCATGGTTCCCCTTGTCTTCAGTCAATTAGGTCTAGCCAGTGGCCTTAATTTTAAGAATTAAATCCAGGAATGAAGTTCACATTCTGAGAATATCGAATTCTGAGTAAGATCTATGTTCTTGGGGCTTTTCTCCCCCATCATCATTGAATTCCATGAAGCTTCAACCCAACATATAATGAAGTTATTTTAAAATTATTTATGATGAGGCTGCAAATCATATCATGGGCAAAAATTTCCCAAACTAAGTATTAATTTGAAGAAATGAGTCCTCTGTCTAGACTTGGAGTATTAAAAAAATTTTTAAAGAGAGAGGGAGAAACTTTATTAACACAAAGTTCATAGAGTTATGGTACATTGTTATACCAACTAAAAATAAATGTAAAAGATTACTTTTGCTTCACAAAATATTTAAAGTCTATTACTTCCCCCAGTCTGGTTTCCCTAACTTCCTTCCAAAGCAAGGCATTGTCTTCCAAAAGGAGTTTTCCCTGCTTAAGGTACATTCTACAGCCATCTTCACATGTTATTTTTACATACTTATGTTCTTTTGCCTTTAAAGATGTTGCAAGTTAATAGTTACAATCATTTGTAATTTTGTTACATATTTTTAACTATAAGTAGCATATTTATATAGTAAATATTTAATGAGAATGTTCAAAATATTTTTAAGAAATAGAGCCATAAAATAAGACTCAATTCTCCCTCCCTGGTCTCCTCTGTCCCTCTTTTCTCTACAGAAGAGTTTTAAAAGAACTATAGTTATATTTTCAAAAGTTTGATAAATAAACAATTTGAAATCTCATTTAGGGTAACTCAATATATCAAATATAATGTATTTAAACTATGTAATTTTTGAACCATTAAAACTATTTTGAAGGTTATTTTAAAAATACTTTTCATTAAAGTCACATTTTCAATATTGATGTCTTGCTTTAGTCTTTGTTTGATATTTTCTTTCCTGAAATAAATGAATGGCACTGTTTATCTTAAACATGCCCATGAATTGACCATTAATATGACTCAACATTTTATTCATTTTTAAATGTTTACCTATCATATATTGGTATTAGATACCTAAATTTGATCTAATTTCTAAGGTAATAATCATCCCTAAAAATCTGACAAGGCTTTAAACTTTTCAAAGACCTTTTAATACATGAAATTGGCATCAGGCCCTAAAAAGCACCTTCAACTAATTTATAAAATACTTAGAAAATGTTCAATTTTCTCCATAGAGTTTCTTGATTTGGGTTTCCTAATAGCAAACTGCTCCCTTATCTCACATAACCAGATTAATTGCTGAACAGGAAAGGGAATCTTAAATTATTAGTTTTTTCAAATGTTTCTGTGTGTAATCTACTCATCGTGGTATTGAGTATAGTTTGGCCAAGTGAAAGCAAACTAGATTTTTCTTCAGTGGCCTTACACTGAGAGATACAGAATGGCTGAGCAGCTTCCTGGCAGCCCACGTCTGTGAGAACAGTATTTGGAACGCAGGAATAAAGAAAGCCTAGAAAGGACTCCTACACTGCACCAAGGCAGCGATCAGTAAGGACAATCTTTGAGCTTCGCAAACAGAAAGCAGACAGCAGACAGCCAAGCAGCCTGCAACCCTGAGCAAAATCTCTTTCCCGTCAAAACTCTGCTGCACACCCAGCCTCTCTCCCAGCCCCACAGGCTGGCAGAGGAGACCACAGCCGCTCCAAAGTGGAGTTCCAGGCCCATCGCTAGTGGCTGCTGTCAGCGTCTTGGTGCTTTTCCTTCATGAATGAAATATGCCAGTGGCATCTCCCACGGGCTCTTTCAATGAGGAAGGTCAGGAGACCCAACCAACACAGCCAGCACGTCAGAGATTCCGACCGATGTACTTACACCTCCGAATGCCTCCAGGTTCCAGCCTCTGGGAATATCTAGCCCATGTCTTTACGGCACTGTGGCTGCCATCAGCTGTGGGAATGAACAGAACAAGAGAGTAACCCAACAAGTGCTGGACAGCATTCAGAGCATCAGATTAAGTGAACGCTCAAGGCACACACGGCCGGTGTACAAAATCGGACCGGTAAAGAGCAAGTAAATACCTTGCCTCGGAGCAGAGGGGGAGGACGCCCGCGGCCACGGCTGCTGCCAGCTCTCTTGTGTAACAGCCCGGCGCGCAGTCCCGCTGGCGGCCCTGTGAAGTCTGGCGGCTGTGGGCGTCGGGCGGTCCTAGTGCCTGCACCAGGGTAGCACCAGGTAGCTCGGGAGAGCCTCTGTATTGCTTGGGATACACTGGGGTGGGTCGGGGGGTGACACCAAGGGCTGCAGGAAGGTCAGCTTGTTAGGCATCAGGGCAGTGGGTTTGAGTTTGGGAAAAGTGAGTAGTAAAGAGTGTCTGCTAAAGTTTCCAGACACTGCTATTGAAACCAAAAAGGATGATGGCTGATCTTGTCTGTTAAATAAATGGTGCTCTTAAAAAATGCTAAAACCTTCCCGAAAGAAAACTAATTTGCACTTTATTGGCTGCCATTCATATATTTTGATCTCCCCCCCACACACACACACATTTAAAATACACAGGGGAAAAGAATAGAGAAGTAGGGAATTTTTAAAAGTTCGATTTATCTTTTCTGATATTTGCAAAATATTTATTAAAGGCCTAAAAACTCCATGTTTAGCACATTCTGTCCATAAATCTCAAAATAAATGCAAAAACAAACAAAATAGAAATTTCCAGAAGCTTATTTTCTAGGAGGCAAGATGCACCAGACATGTATAGAAACACCTCCTTCCATTCTTCTCTTTATTTGCCCCACTTTTTTTCTTTGTAGCGCCTTTTCCCATTTAACAGTCATATTTTTTTAAATTTAGTTGTTGTCTAACTGCCCCACTGCAACATAATCTCTACAAGGGAATCTGTTCTATTTACTTTGAGAGAGTAGTGGTTTGGTAGCTTGGAGGATTGCTCAGCACAGAGCAAGCCCTCAGCAAATATTTGTGGGAAGAATGAACTGGACACTAAGCTAAGAATTATACAAAAGAAAACAAGTTCAGAAGTTGATCTCTTAACTGTTTAATTCAGTTAGCAGAGATCTCTGACTGTGTTAAGTATACATTTACCTTAAAAAGAGCTTATAATGTAAATGTAGAGAAGAGATACTAATATATGTGGGTAATCAAACGATTATGTGTACTATAATATTCACTATAAGATTGTGAACACTAAAAGTCAGAAGGTGCTATATTTGCTAAGGGAGTCTATGTTTTGACATTATGGGTATGGTGTTGAGCCAGGGGATTGGGCTTGAGAATTCAACACTGATTGCTTTCCCCCACCCCAACCCTAGTACATAATTAGAGTTTGGTTGTCAGTAGACACATTGGTTCAGAAGGGACCAGAATCTAGAGCGTTAAGTCCGGTAAGATTTGTTAGCAGAGTAAATACAGATACTAACACAGGTAAAGAGAGGGAGGGCAGGTAGGTAGGTGCTGCAGGCTCTGCCTTCCATAGTGGGAAGGCAGCGGGGGGGTCCAGCATCCACCAAGAGGTGTTTGCTGGCAAGGAGAGGCTGCTTATGCTTCGTGGTCTTGGTGGCCAGACCACGTAGGTGAGGTATGGCAGCCAGTAGCAAGGTATATTGGCCCATAACAAGGTATGCTGGTAAGGCTGAGGCTTAGGGGCCGAGGAAAGAGGGAGAAACTACCAAAAATTAGAGTAAGATTCTCCCTATGGAACACTCAAGGCAGAATTTTTTCATAGGAAACGTACAGACCCAGGGGACACAGGGCTAGGCTGAGCTCAAAGATGAGGGGTACTGATGCTTATTAAGATCTAAGGACCTAGAAGTCAATCAGCTGGACTGATCCCAAGTCACGTGCAGGTCAAGCAACTGTGATGTGGTTGAGAAAGATCTTTGCAGAGAGGGAGCCAAGCTGGTCATTAGAGAGTGAAGTTAAGCCAGAGTGATTTTGCCTCAATAAAAGAAAGATTGCTTTCCTGAGCCCACAAATTGTGACTTGTTTCTCTATTGTGTTTCTTTCCACTTTGTCTCAATTCAGCATGTTTTCTGAAATGAGATTTTGTTTTAAAAGGGAAAAGTTGACCAGCAGCTAAAGGTGCTAATACACCATCCAGAGATGCTGATAAATATACTAGGTGCATGGACTAGACTGTAGCAGAGGAGTGGCTGTGGCCAGCAGGAAAAGAAGGCAATGCCCCTCCATCAAGCAGCTCTTGGTGGCCATTGGTTTTTATGAATGCTGGAAAGCCTCCTGGGGAATGATGCACTACACCCAGGGTTGGGCCTCAGAAAGACCCTGACATGTCATCTGTGCAATGATACCGGGTGGAAGGAGGAAGAGTAGGGCTAGAGATAAGAGATAGAGACAGAGAGAGAGCCCAGGTCTAAATGCTCTCACTCGGGCAGGCCAGCCCAGTGTGAGGCCATCAATGCGGGGAAAAGGGGACATCTATAATACTTTCAACAGTAAGATAAATTTAGAAAACAAAGAAAGATAAAGATATATCTAGATAATAGAGATAGATATCAAAAAGACTCGAACAACGTAGAAAGCTGTTTTGATCTAGTGGATATAGAGAAAAACAGAGAATGCACCTACTTCTCATACAAACATAGAACATTTATCAAAATCGATTATTCACTAGGTCATCAAGCATCTGCCAAAATGGTAAAGAATCAGTTTCACACAGGCCATGTTCTTTGACTAGAGTGCAATTACACATCAGTAAAAAAATAATAAATAAAACATTCCTATACACTTCTAAATAATTCATGAGCCAAAGCTGAAATGAATACAGATATTTAAAAATAATCAGAAATGAAGTATAAAAATAGATCATATGGGAGGCTATGAAAGCATGCTTAAAGATAAAGTTAGAGTCTTAAGTTCTTATGTTATCAAATAAAAAGGCAGAAAATTATGGAAGGAGATAAATATTAGAGAAAGAAATCAATGAAATAGAAAAAAAAAAAATATCTACACTAGAAAAAAGTATACATCAAGAATCAAGAAAGCCAAAAGCACTTTTTGGAAAAAGTTAATGAAGTTGATAATATTTAGCTAGAGGGGTTAAAGATAAGGAGAGAAGGCACAAAACCCACTAAGAAACATTTTAGGGAATAGATTTTCAGTTTTTTAAAAAGTTACACATCTATCATAAAACCCAGCCACCCCACTTGTATTTGTCTAAGAAAGATGACAACTATAAAAGGCTTATATAAATTTTCACAGTAGCATTAGTTGTAATAATTGAAAATAGAAAACAACCCAAATGTCCATGAAGAGATGAACGAATAAACAAATTGTGGTATATCTTTACAATAGGATACTGCTCAGCAATAATAAGGAATTTTGTAAAAAGGCAGACAAGAAAGAATGCATGTCGTGCGGTTTCATGTATATAAATTGCTAAAGGATGGAAGTTAATCGATAGTTATAGAAATTGAATCAGTGGTGTCACGGAGACAGAGTAGAAGAAAGGATGGATGACAAAGGGGCTGTTAAGAATAACGGCCGGTGGATGTGTTCAGTATTTTTATTGTGGTGATGGTTTCAAGTTTTAACATAGGTCAAAACACACTGTGTTCAGCCCAGTCCTTGAGAAGGTGATTGCGGGACAGAATTAGGCTGCAAGAGATCAAGGGGGGGGGGGGGAACCTGTGAAGGAAATGGGGAAGGGAGACAGAGGAGCTGGGAGAGCCGTCAGCCCACAGTGCAGAGCTGGCCCGGTGTGGGAGCAGGGAAGGAGGGGAAGCAGGAGGGAAAACGGGACCGGGGTGCAGCGCAGGAAGGCGCCTGCCTCATTCCCCGCCCCACCCGCCGCTGGGTAGGAGTGACCTGTGGGAAGTGCGCGCTGGGCCCAACGCAGTGATGGAGCGCAGAGCACAGCAGTCAGCGGTGCTTATCAGTTACTCTCACAGCGGAAGAGATTAGAAGCATAGTCCCAGAAACAAGATGGCGGCGTAGGTAACCGCTGCCCCCGCCGCCTCCCGCAACCACATCAAAATTACAACTAAAATACAGAACCACCATCACCCAGAGCCTCCTGAGATCCGGCTGAACAGAAGCCCCACAGCCAGGGAGCTGAAGGAGCACCGAGACAGGTAAGAGGGGCGGAGAGGCGGGCGGACCGGGGCTGGATCATGGAGACTCTGCCGCGGGCCCACACCCGGTGCCGCGGTTGAAACCCAGGAGGGAATCTCGGTGGTGGGGGTTTCCTGGAGGAGGGAGGGGGTCCCAGCCCACAGCAGGCCCCCACCCCAGGGCTCCAGGGCCGGGAAGAGACGTCCCCACAACTCCGGGCTGTGAAATCCGCGGGGACTGTCCCTGAGGGTCCTGGAGGCCGCGGGAGCCCCAGCAGCTCCTCTCAAAGGGCCCGGCACGGACTCACTCGGACGCTCCCTCTGAGCCCAGCCCGGGCAGCAGCCGGAAAGGACCTGGGACACTCCGGGAGGAACTAACCTGCCTGAAGTCCGGGCGAGAGGTGGGGGGGCGGCTTCCTCCCGGGCAGAAGGGCTGGCGGAGGCCTTGGCTCCTTGGGCGAGTCCTCCCGGCACACAGCGGCAGGCAGGCGCCATATTTGAGTCGCCAGCACCTGACTCCCACCTTTGGCCCCGCCCTGTGATTCCCGGAGGCCGCACCCCTCCCACCTGCAGGCTCATCTAGGCCACTTCCAGGGGCTTTTCTACGCAAGCGGCCTCTCGAGCCTCATGCTTAGGACTTTCCTAAAATCTCTCAAACAAGCAGCAGCGAGCTCCATACGGCTTGTTAAGTGGCCCCAGGCCTGGCACTAGTAGCAGCCCGAATGGATCACAGCTTGTCCTCTCCTGGGCACCTCCAAGCCCAGCACAAGTAGCAGCCAGCTATGGTTTGCTGCGTGGCTCATGCTGGGTGGCCCTGGGCAAGGCACTGGCGCAGGCTGACTTTGCACCTCCCAGGAGGCCCCAGAGACAGTGCACCTGCTGCTCAGACTTGACCACGCTGGATTACAACCCTACCACATCCATGAGTGACACTCAAGGGGCGCACTTGGTGAACACCAAAGCTCCATAGGGGTGTCTCCAGCACAGCAGCTCTTTGGCTATAGTTGCAACTGGTCCTCACAGCTGATTGGTCAGGGGTTCAATTCCTTCCAATGACGCCAACAGCAACCAAGGCTCAACTACAACAGGACAGTGCACACAGCCCACACAGGGGAGCACCTAGAAGGCCCAGCTCAGGTGCCTGGGGAGGCTGAGCCACTGGGACCTACAGGACACCTACTACACAAAGCCACTCTACAAATTCCAGGAGACATAGCAGCTCTACCTAATACATAGAAACAAACACCTGGAAGCAGCCAAAATGTGGAGGCAAAGAAACATGTCACAAAGGAAAGAAGAGAAGAAACCTCTAGAAGAGAAACTAAATGAAATAGATCCAAGCAAGCTAACAGATACAGAGTTGAGAATTTTGTTTATAAGGATGTTTAAGCAGACTATTAGGGAAATAACTGAGAAAATCGATAACATAATAAAGTACCAATTTGAAATGAAGGCTACATGAACTAAAATGAAGAATAATTTACAGGGAATCAACAGTAGAGTAGGAGATGCTGAGAATCAAATCAGCAATTTGGAACATGAGGAAACAAAAAACACCCAACCAGAAGAGCAAAAAGAAAAAAGAATCCAGAAATATGAAGATAGCATAAGGAGCCTCTGGGACAACTTCAAGAGGCCCAACATTCATATTATTGGGGTGCCAGATGGAGAGGAAAGAGCAAGAAATTGAAAACCTATTTGAAAAAATAATACAGAAAACTTCCCCTACCTGGGGAAAGAAATAGACTTACAAGTCCAGGAAGCACAGAGGGTCCCAAACAAGAGGAACCCAAAGAGGCCCACAGCAAGACACATCATAATTAAAATGCCAAAGGTTAAAGACAAAGAGAGAATCTTAAAAGCAGCAAGGGAAAAGCAGTTAGTTACCTACAAGGGAGCACCCATACGACTGTCAGCTGATTTCTCAACAGAAACTTGGCAGGCCAGAAGGGAGTGGCAAGAAATATTCAAAGTGATGAAAAACATGGAACTACAACCAAGATTGCTCTACCCAGCAAAGCTATCATTCAGAATTAAAGGTCAGATAAAGAGCTTCTCAGACAAGGAAAAGCTAAAGGAGTTCATCACCACCAGACCAGCACTACAGGAAATCTTGAAGGGTCTTCTTTCACAAGAAGCTAATGAACAAAAGAATCTGATGAACTAAATAGATCCAGAGACATTGATGCATGCAACAGATGATCATATTTCAGAGGAAAGAGGGAAGGGGGTGGAGGATGGGAAGAGATTAACCAAAGAAGTTATATGCATATATGCATAACCCATGGACACAGTCAATAGCGAGGTGAAGGCCTGGGGAGGGGGTGGGAGCAAAGTGGAGGGGGTCAATTGGGAGGAAAAAATGGGACACCTGTAATACTTTCACCAATAAAGATAAATTAAAAAATTTAAAAAAAATTTAAAAAGAAGTATATTCCCATGGCTGCCCCCTCACCAAAATGAGACACTTTAAATATGCGTAGTTAATTGTATGTCAACTATGCCTCAATAAAATTATAAAACCAAGAAAGGCACAATGGCAGATAAGGCAGAAGGTAAACGTAACAAGAGAACAACTTTATGCCAATAGATTTGGAAACTTGGAAGTGTACAAATCCTAGAAAAATGTAATTTATCAAGACTTATTCAAAAGAAACAGAAAGTCTGATTAATCATAGCATTATAAAAGAAATTAAAACAAATACTTTACAATCCAGTAATCCTGTTCAAAGGGTAATACGCAAGAGACATATATGAGAATGCCCAGGGCAGCAATGTTTGAGAAATAAAAACTTGAAACATTTAAATAGACATAAAGGAGACTAGATAAATCAGCCATGCTCTATTTACACAAAGACTATACAGCAGTAAAAATGTATAAACTTAACTATACACAACCAAATTTTGGAAACACAATATTAACTAAAAAAGTAAATCCCAGAAAACTAAACATGATACAGTGTTCATCAAGATCAAAAGAAATAGCAGAATTAAACAATATGTTGTTCAGGCGTACATGCAAATGTGATAGAATTATACATTTTAAAAAGCAAGGAATTCATAATAGGCTAGTAATCACTTCTGAGATGGGGGTGAAGCATGACATGCAATCTGTCAGTAATGATCTAATTCTTGGGTTTACGGACATTGATTATATTATGATGCTTTTCCCCTTCCATATAGTATCTTATATTAACTCTTTGAATATAGCAAATACTACGTATCTTCTTAAAAGAGAAATAAAAGAGAGAAAAATCCTATCCCACACAGAGGAAAGAGCATGTGCAAAGATATTAGAGCAGCAAGTTGCAACGATATCCTGGAGCAAATGGGAAATAGAAGGAAAGCTCCTGAGGCCAGGTGAGGTTGGTAGTGGGGGAGGAGGTTCATGGGCTTCTACAAAGAACCAATACCAGCCCTATTTCTCATAGCTTACGTCTTCTCACCTTGTTTAGAAGATGGTGTTTGCAAACTTGGCCTTGCTTCTCTTAGCAAGTGCTGATTAGTCATGCTACACTGCAGATTTTCAATCAAGTGTAGCCCTCTGAGAGGCCTTTCAGGTTACTCATCATTAATTCAGAATTCATGTATCAATGGAATTTTCCAGTAGTGTCCGAAGAACTGATAGATTTTCAGTTTGCAAACATGATTTAGTATCCCATTTCAATTTGTAATCTTATCTCACTTCACAATTTTAATTGCATATAAAAATAGCACTTTCCCTGGTTCCAGAAAGTAATACATTGTTATGATAGAAAATGTGAAACTACAGATAAGCACTAAGTAGATAATAAAACCCACTGGGATGCTAGCACTCAAAGATACATCCTGTTGAAAAATTGGTGTACAGACACACATATAAACATATTACACAAAATTAGAAAGATTGTGGATATCATTTTAAAGCCTGTCATTTTCCATGTTGTTAATTATTTTTGTTAATAGTGCCATAATTGTCTCTAATTCATTACATAATATTCAGATATAAGGATTGTCAAAATATGTTCTGTAGACCAAACCCAGCCTGCCACCTGTTTTTGTAAATAAAGTTTTATTGGAACACATCCATGCTTATTGGTTTACATATTGTCTACAGTTATCACAGCAGAGGTGAGTAGCTGTGACAGACTGTAACATAAAACTATTTTAGCCTTTTTGCAGAAAAAGTGCCAATCCTTGCTAAAAGACACAATTTAATGGTTATATAATATTCCATTTTATGAATGTATCGTAGATTCATTTCTCCTTAGTATACATGTTGACCATTTCCAATTTTTTCCTGTTCTAATCACCTTGAGTCACAAATCTTTCCTGCCATCCTAAAAAGAAAACCAATGGGTCAAAGTAAATACCCTATGGAAGGCTTTTGAAACATGTGGCCAAATTTTCCTCCAGAAGGTGGCACGAGTTGGCATCCCTGCAGGGTCCACAACAAACCTGGGTGGAATGGCTGCCCCGCCCCACACACATTCTTACCACCCGCCTCTCAGCATTTGCTCTTGGTGGCATTAACGACCTCCTCTTAGTCGTGGTATTAGTGACTGCTTTTCCACCTGCCTTCCTTGACCTCTCTCAGGCCTTTGACACGCAGACCCACTTTCCCGTGGATCCGGTCCCTCCGGGCTCCTGTTTTACCTCTGCCCACTCTATTGGCTTCCTCCTCTTAGCTATTCTTCTTCCTCCAGTAGCTTCCTGTGGAAATTCCCCCAAAACAGGCCTCCACTCTCCCCGAAGCTCTCTTCTCTCTCAGCATTTGTGTCTGATCCCTTCTCACACCCAGCTTCATGATATCCTGCCCCTGTGTCCACTTGGCATGTTTCACCTGTGTCCTTAGATGCTGGAGTAGCCGCCTCACTCCTCTACTTCTCACAGTTTTACATCTTTCTTAACTTTTTTTTTTTAAATCCTCACTCAAGGATATTTTTTCCATTGCTTTTCAGAGAGAGTGGGAGAGAGAGAGATGTGAGGGAGGCACATTGATGTGAGACACACATCGTTTGGTTGCTTCCCGCACGCACCCCAACTGGGTCTGAGGCTTGAGCCCACAACCGAGGCACACTGCCTTGGCCAGAATCGAACCCGGGACCCTTCAGTCTGCTGAGCCAAACTGGCTAGGGCCTTTAACTTTTTAATACACTCCTATCAGATTTTTTCCTTTTTAAAAGTTGTAATTATATTAATTTCTGTTCATAAATCTGCAATGAATTTACATTGCTTACGGAATAAAGTTAAAATTCCTTTCATTGTTATTTAATACTCTTCAAATTAGCCCTCCAATTTGCCTTTCAGGCTTTAATTTCCTTAATTAGATGGTCTTCCAAACTGTTAGCCTTAAATATATTCTCCAATTATGGATTTTTAAGATCCTTATATATTTTTGGTGAGTTCTATGTGTATAATATGCTCTTGTACCATTTTCCCTAGTGCCCTCTGCCCAACCCATCAAATCATACCCATTCTTCAAGGCCTAGATTTCATGTGGGGTTTTTTTACAAAGAGTTTGCTTCATACCAGCAGCCAGAAAATGCATCTGCCTCCTATGAATTCTCCATAGTAATTACGTGCTTATCTGTACCTGTCATGTGATACCTACTTTCTAAGCAATAATTCTGAAAGTATCTTTTTGCTATGTTTTACATTAAATTATTGCATGCTTTGTGCCTTCTTTTCTTTGAATCCTCACCATGCTGTCCACAAAACAGAGAGATTGTTACTGAATAATTGAACGACTGAACGACTGAATGAATGAATGTACTGCTCGTTAACCTAATAGAGGAAAAAGGGGCTTGAGGTAGTTCAGTACTTTGAGATTCATCTAGAATTGGAATAAAAACCAGAGAAGTATAGATTCGGGCCTTCTAATAGTATTACATAACTTACCAGATCAATGTTACTACCACTTACTCACCTAGAAAGAAGTATTACGAGGCACATACATCAAGATAAAATACTAAGAAACCAAGTCAACCAGGCTCAAATCTGTTTCTTTCTAGTTAGATTTCACAAGGGCAGTCCCTGCCAACCCATTTCACGGAATAGGTGGTGTGTGGTGTGGTACTTCCCAGCCTTGAAGCAGATGGAGAAGCAGTGCTTTAGCTTGAGGACACTTCCCAGATTGGAAGCAGTAAAGACTTCTCATTACTCATTACATTAGACACAGACTAGACGGTGGGTTTTGTTTCATCTGCAGTCTATAGCCTTAAAGATTTGTTTACTCACAAACTTCCACGTGACCGAGGGACAAGAACAGTACGGTATTCATCATTAATATTTTCTATAGAATATAAGTATGTCAAATGACAAGGAAGCATTAGTTATTGTAGGAAGTCAAAAAATTCCCTGGCATAGTATGTTCGTAAACTGGTGTATGTTTTGCCAAACACTAGCTTTGTCTAGATTCTTTTGTGAGATGGGGTGAAAAAAGGACTTACGTTGAAGGCTAATTTTGTCTAAGGTCCTTCACTGTCCAGTGTATAACGCCTTGGGTACATTATTTCACTTCTCTGGGCTTCTGTTCCTCACCAGGAAAGGGAAGGGGTACAACTAGGTGGTATCTAAGACCCTTTCCATCTCTGAACATCTGAGAATGCAGAGCTACATCTCAAATAGGCATGCTGAAACTGCCACCGAAAAGCCTATGCTGTGTTATGTAACAGCCACTAAAAGTTTTTGTGTTAGGAGACCTCCAAGGACATCTCCCTCTTTACCCAAAACTGAACTCACAATAAGGGGCTTAAACAGAGCATGTGTTCTGAGAAAGGCCTAGTTCAGCATCTTGGGAATTAAATCTTCATAGAAGCCACTGAGCTGTAACGGAGTTCTTTAATTTAGGGTGGGTGTGAGGGGAGCTATTTTCTATTTAGAAATAGCTGGGAGTTCTGGTCTTCCACAGTGAAGTAGAGACAATGTCCTGGTCAAGGGCATGAACGAATGCATTTATGAAGCGCTCCCTGTGTCAATGACTCTGTCAGCAAGTCACATGTTTTGCATGGGTTTTTGCTTACTCTTTATTTCTACATTTAGATTAACAACAGTGCAATCTCAGCAACTTTTCTGAAAACTATGATTAAACCATCTCCTCTTTAGTCATTATCAGGCCAGGACAGCACTTTTAAAAAATATCTGTTCTTATTTTGCTTTAACTTATTTTCCTTATAGTTCCAAAAATCCTGGCTGTGCTACAAGGGTCAGCTTTCTACCGTACTTCCTTGATCAAAACTCTCACTGATTAAATTATAATAATGGCATACTAGAGCTTAAAACGATCATAGAAACAATTTAGTTCAATCTCCTCATTTTCCAGTCATTAAAATTGAAGACCATGGAGATTTCATAGTTTGAGGTCACTGCATTAGCCTGGATTTCCTAGAAAACAAAGCCGGAGGCAAGACTTCAATACCAATGCTACACTGGGAGGGAAAATGCAGCTGCTGAGAGTCAGGGAAAGGGGAAGTGAGGGAGGGAAGGATGGAAACAAATGTACAATGATCGTTATTACGCTGACCACTGATTCCCAAGCTCCAAAAGACAAAGTTGGTGGCTCTGCAGATACATGTGCTCAGATTTTCGAGACAGCTCCAAACGTCTGTACCTTGTTCCCAAAGGGTCTGTCTCAGAGAAAAGGAAGAGGGAATGTACCTTCTGGATTTTTCCTGTGCTTCCTATTGCTCTGCTGGCCACTTGGGCATCTTCTGGGAAAGTCAAATCCCAAGCTCCACGGCAGGTTGCCGCATGTTGGTAGAGCCTGAGACTCTGGGCGAGGTGCCTTTTAAGCCTCGTGGGGCAGGAGCCTGAGAACCCAAATGGAGTTGGTTGCTGCTATGTCAGGGAACAGGTGGCTGAGTATTTTGGAGATAGGTAAGCCCAAGAGAAAACTGAAGATGGGTCCAGTTGTGTCACATAGCTTCAGGGTGGCAAAATCAAGACCACAAACCAGTATCTTCACACTAAATTTAATGCTCAGATAATAGCCCAATTTCTCAACCTATCCTTCAAGATTCTCCATAATCTAAATTTACCTATTTAGACAGATTATTGCCAAATAAACAGGTTTATGAGAATTAACATCATCTGTACCTAAACAACTCAACTGTCGGGATTGAGAGCCAAGAACACTTGTGTTGACATGACTGTTCATTCCAGGAAATTCTCACCTAGATAGATAAGAATGTAAACTAATTTAAAAGTCAGTGTTTCCTTTAGAAAACTCTTGCAAACCCATTTGTTCAATAAATAGCTTTCTTATCTGTGCAAACAGCTTGCTTATCAACGTTATCTTCAAGATCCTTCCTCCACTTAAACTGTTATTTCACAAATTTTGCCCAATTCCAATCATCCACCTTGGGCCTGCTTTAAATTCTTGAGCCAAGGTCTCTACCATTTGAAATAAATATTTGGTTGACTTGGTCACACACACACACACACACACACACACACTCCCAAACGAAAACCCCACCGGGAGATAGGCAATTCATTCCTTTCACTGAAGTTTAGGTACAAATGACCAAATGATTCACACAAATAAGGAAATTACAGCCTGAATCCCTAAAATAAAGTTAAAAAAGACCCCACACAGAAAGAATAAGACCAATCATCTATTCAATTCTTAAAAATTCAAAATTTCATAATACAATAAAATTAAAATATATCTACTTAGAATTACATGAATATCACCCAACTTCATTGTACATAGTCCCCAGTTTGCTGCATGAATTCATACATTTTACACTCCATTCCTCTCTGTTTGTAAAATAGTGTGAACGTTTTCCTCTAAAGAAAATGGAATTAAATACCAGCCAGGCCATGAAAGCTTTCGGTTTGGGGCTCTCCTAACGCGTCTATGGGTTCAGAAGATACATAAGCAAACCTTCTGTAACCAGTGAGATAAAAACTTTAAGATTAATATTCATAATAGCAACAATACCACATAAAATGCCTACGTATAATCCCAACTCGAAATTAGCAAAAACTACAGAACTACATGAAGAAAACTGTAGATCTTTACTAAAGGAAATAAAAGGAGGCTTGATTAGCAGAGAGCGAGGGAGAGAGACTAAGTTCCTTGTGGTCCCATACGTAAATGACAAGAAGGTAGGGAAAGTCACTAGCTGTCATATTTCATGTGTGGGCATTAGACATTGCTAAATACCCTAAAGGAGAAACTTGATGTTATTGAACGTGGAACAATACATAAAGTATAACTCAATTTACAATTTCAAAATATTATTTGTATGTATCTGTGTGTAGATGCCATGGTTAGGGATGGAAGGATGCTCCATCGTTTACGTGATTGCTTCTAAAAGCTGAGAATAAAATTGGGAAAAGAAAAGTGAAAATGACACTTTTATTTCTCTATTTGGTGAATCTTTTACTAAAAGTTTTTAGTCACACCCTACTTGTCTAAGATATTTTTAATTTTTTACTGAACATAATGTATATGTTAAATACACACACACACATACACACACACACACTTAGGTACACAGAAGGAAGTACACCTACTTGTATGTAGCTTAAAGAATTTCCCCCAAGCTGAACAAGTAATAGCAGTCAGATTATGAAACCCTCTCCCCTCAAAAGGTAACCATCATCCTGGAACCTGACAACTATTATTATTTTTTATTTTGTTATTTCATATCAGAGGAACTGTGTGCTTGGTAATTTTGTGTGTCCCCGGCTTCTTTGCTCAACATGATGATTTTGATTCATCTTTATTGTAGCTGAAGATTTTTCATTCTCAGTGCTGTTGAGCATTCCAGGATGTATTTATCCAATCTACTGTTGTTGGTCTTTTGGGTAATGACCCAAATTGGGGCTAATGTACCCAGTGCTACCCCGAGCATTCTTCGGCATGTCTTTGGGAGAATGACCCTATGTGCGTGTTTCTGCAAGGTAGACAGCAGAAGTAAGGTCTCTGGCTATCGCTTTCCATGTTATTCTTGAGAAGATGTTGCCAAACAATTTTCAAAAGTGGTTTCAGCCACTTCCACACCCACCTATGACATGCAACGGTCCAGTTTACTCTATAATCTTGCCAACATTTGATATTACCAGTCTTTTTCATTTAACCACTCTAGTATTTATTTAGTGGTATATAGTTACGGTTTAACTTGCACTTTTAAAAAAGTAACTAGTAAAGTTGAGTACCTTTCATAGATTTACTGTCATTTAAATACTCTTTTGGGAAGCATCTGTTCAAATTATTTGCCCATTTTCTATTGCGTTTTTTTATTTCTTATATATATATGTACACATATATACACACATAGACTAAGTATCTGTTATCATTCTGTGCGTAGCTTTTTAACTTTTTAAATACATCTTTCGAAGATTATTTTTTTTTAATCCTCGCCATGGATATATTTCTTACTGATTCTAGGGAGAGAGTAAGGGATAGAGAAAGAGAAACATCAATGTGAGAGAGAAACATCGAACAGTTCCCCTCAGTATGCACCCCAACACGGGATCGAACCTGCAACATTTTGGTGCACAGGATGACGCTCTGAACCAACAGAGCCAACCAGCTAGGGCTGGAGTACTTTTTTTATTTTACTATAATCTGATTTCTCCTTTTTTTTTTCCTTTATAGTTAATCCTTTCATGTCCTAATTAAGAAATCCACTACTCCAAAGTGACAAAGATGTTCTGTGCTATTTTATCTTACTTGTCTGAATTTTTTAAACGGAATACAAATATAAAATATCAGTAAAATCTTTTTTACTTTGATAACACCTAGAAATTAGAGCACTAACCATCAATAGAATTTTACAGTGAAAGTCAGTGCTTTCCTTGGCATGATCTTGCTAGGAGCGAATAGGTCATTTCCACTTAGCACTATGAAGCTTAATACCACTTCCGTACTAATAAATGAAATGTATTGCCTCTTGACTATAAAACCAATGACTACAGTGGATAAGCATATGAGGAAAGTATAGGTGGATTGGTTGAAAAAATAATACCTTGGGTGTCTTCAGATTACTATTCATTATCCTGACAACTATGGAGACAGGCTCTTCACTGTGACTATCAAAAAAGCCTTAAAAGATACTACATGCCTTCAGTGTTAAATTGCAAATGGTGATTGGATTTAGCCAGCATAAATGAGAAAGCTCTTTCTCTATCTTATTTTAAGCACTCTTTTGTTACGTCTTTTTATAAATTTCCTTTCTCATTTTCTTGGATTAGCAAGAGGAATCTGATTAAAGATGGACTTTACTGAAAGAAATCAAAATTTTCCCTATAGTCTATTCCTTTTCTTCCTAATTCTTAGTGATGTTTTTGTTTAGAGTGCCACAGATTTATACAGCTCAGAGAGACTTTAAAGTCTTATCCTATCCATCTTTCAAAAACAGCCAAGCAATATGAGAACCAGTCCTGACTCTGACAATTTGCCAAGCCTTAAGCTTTAGAGAACACAATCATCTGGTTCTGTTTTTCATTTTGACTGAATATAATATGAAGACTATAAACAATACTGAAAAATCACTGAAATAAAGCAGAAAATTGTTTTATTCAATGTCAGTTTTTCCCTAATTTCTTTTACTGCTCCAAGTCCTTAAATGATTCTAAACTGTTACAAGATTAACTGTATTCAGTGTCTTAACAAAGAAAGTGGGCTCCATCATTCTCCCAAGGGTTTGGAAAGGACTGATATTGATCTGCTTAGTCTCCTATGTATACTATTTTGTGTATGTATGATCCTTTTTAAAAAATTCCACTTGTCACCATTTGAATCTGAAACTTGCCACTTGAGTATTTGCCATTGAAAAATCTCCCAACCACACTTCATCTCCTTAGTCTCCTATATCTCCAGCCTACCCCAATATTTTCAAGTTCATCTTCTTACTTTACCCATTTTTTTATGGTGTTTCACTTTGTGCATTAACCACCAGTGGCTTCCCATTATTGAGGGGATAAAACTCAAAGCCTCTCACTCGAGCATCAGAGGTCTTCTAAAGACTGACCTGAGCCCGGCCGGCATGGCTCAGCAGCTGAGCATCGACCTAGGATCCAGGAGATCGTGATTAGATTCCCGGTCAGGGCACATGCCTGGGTTGTGCAGTCGGAGGCGTGCAGGAGGCGGCCCATCAATGACTCTCTCATCATTGATGTTTCTATCTCTCTCTCCCTCTCCCTTCCTCTCTCTCAAATCAATAAAGATATATTAAAAATTAAAAACAACAAAACTGGCCTGAACCTACCTCCCAAACTACAGCTCATAGCATTCTCTTACACAGACCCTGATGGCTACTTCGGATCTTCAAGCATCACACACACGTGTATCCCCACTTTGCATCTGTAATCAAATGATGTTCTCTTTTTCTAAAATGCTCTCCTTTTTCCTTGACTGTCTACCTCTTTCAGAGCTACCATCAGGTCCTCTGCCTTGTCATTTTACTAATCACTCTTTTCTATGCATAAGAACTTGTACAGAAGACAATGGTTTTGTCATACGTTTGAGGACTACCAAACACTGGCTGCCTTTCCATCCATCCTTCCATCCCTTCATGAATCCATTTATTGAATGAATATGTTAAAAACCTACTATCACTAAACGTTAACCTACTCAGTAGATAAGCAAAGTCTCTGCTCTCATGAAGTTTATTTCTATTCTGAAGGGACATAAAGTTAAATATTTTTAGATGATAATTAGCACTGTGAAAAATAAAGTGAGTAAAGACATAAGTCAAAGTGACAGTGCAGGTGTGTGATCTATTTTACAAATGATGCTCAGGGAAGACTGCTCCACTGAGGCAATATTTGAGAAACAAGCATCTGCTAGGCAAAGTAGCTTGTGACCTGCAATAAAAAGTATACTCGTATTTCCACTGAGGGGAACTATCATATGAAAATCTCCAGCAAGATATTCTCTTGACTAGAAGTTTTACAGAATTGTTGTCTAAAATAGTTATCTAACAGATTTCTAAAAGGGAGACTTGTCCCTTTTTCTCCAAATAATATAATCTATCTAGTGGAATTTTACCCAAGTGGAGGTCACAACGCTGGGATGTTACAACACTGGATCAGAGGGTCTCCTGTGCTATAAAGGTCGTCTGAACCTACATGGATTTCTCTGTGGGCAAATAGGCAGACTCTTGGTCTTCCTCTAAATCTCATTTATGAGAAATCTAGGCCATTTCTGGAGCCCAAGATGATCCAAATGCATGAAGTTTCCCATGTTCATATAAAGGCCAGATAACAATGAGGGGAGACCTAAACAGGCCATGGCCATTACTCTTAATAGGCAATAAGGGGAGGGAGACACCTTGAAGATCATCTGCCTCCTGTTGTCTGGAATTTTCTTCTCCCTGTGATGAAGAGAACCAAGGTGCTCTCTGGCCAGGATGATTTTAGCAGATACCAAATTCCCAATAAATTAATATATAACTGTTGAACAAATAAATGAGATATTCCATCATCCTCATGCTGACTAAATATTGGAAAGAAATTAGTATCTACAATGATGATCAACCCAATATATGTTAAGGAAATATGCAAGGAAACTAAGTTATGGAAAGCTAATCAATGCCAGAGTTTTAAACTAGTTTCTTAGTTTGTGTTCTAAATTCAGTATTTTTAATTTGGCTATAGTACAGATGTGCTAGCATAGGAAGTGTTTATTTTTATATTTAAAATCAGTCTTTTATTTTTCTAGTATAAAATGTTTTGCTCTTAGCAAGTCTATGGTGCAAGCAAATCTAAAATAACTTCATTTAACCTTTAAAAGTAATTCTCTATAGGATACTTTATAAAATGAGATTGTTTTTTATTGGATGGAGACACTTGAAAGCTAACAGTTTCTGAAATTACATCATTAGAAGTCATTGAAATGAGATTCTAAAGCAATTTGAGGGAGTTTTCTAAAATCAGAGATATTTTCTTTGTATCTCCCATATTTCTTCTCGTGTCTTTCATTTTCATATTGAGTCACCAGGCTTGCTCACATCCTGAATTAATTTCTTTTCATCTCCCTTCTATGTCGAAGCTATCTATGTAATTTTCAGTACGTCAGCACTCCATCTTCATTTTGCAGATGACTAACCTGAGGGTGAATGAGTCGACTTGGAGCTAAGTTGTTAGCCTGGGTACACTTTGAGCTCTCAGCTGGAAAAGCACTGGCCGATGTAAGGTGTAATTACAATTTATGGCCCCTGGTTCTGCAGCACGTTGCTTAGCTACTAACTCACCCTCCATGTACACTGATCTACACTTCCCCTTTTGGGCTATTTCTCTTCTTACGAAAGCTATCCTTTGGATACACCTCTCTGTTACTCGTGTTTTCTCCATATATGAAAATGAATAATTTTTATGGCAACTTCATTTTCTAAGAAGTTGCCATGGAGGAATGTGTCAAATCATTTTTAGAAATCTTTATTTTTAAAACTACATGTCTGCTAAATCTTTAATATTTGTGCAGTGTTACAAAATGTTCCCCATAAAATGATGCATGTACAAGTTTGAACTCGTTGTTTTGGGTAAAACTTTAAATTAAATTATTATAAGTGGTTTTAGAATATACTGATAATGCATTGACCATCTGTCTTCTAGATTGCATTTTTCAGTAACTGACTCATAAAAAGAAGTTCCTCTCAAATTCAGCAAATGTGGAAATAACAGTTGATAATGTTTTTATTCCTAAAATATGTTAAATACTAAAATATGTTATGGTCTTTTCTGTTTTTCCTTACTTATTAATGTAAAAAATAAGAGAATTTTATGTAATGTCTTTTGTGTTGAATAGGAAATAGATTAGCCCTGTCATTAAGAAGACTGAAATCTAAATGGGGGAAATCAGATTTAAAGAAATTATAACCCGGCCAGGCATGGCTCAGCACTTGAGCATTGACCTAGGATCCAGGAGATCGAAGTTTGATTCACAGTCAGGGCACATGCCCAGGTTGCAGGCTCAATCCCCAGTGGGAGGGTGGGGAGTAGGAAGCAGCCAATCAATGACTCTCTCATCATTGATGTTTCTCTCTCTCTCCCTCTCCCTTCCTCTCTCTGAAGTCAATAAAGATATATTTTTTAAAAAATGAAGAAACTATATAAAGGTGCATGCCACTATATTGTCAAGTGGATAACACAATGATTCATGTCCTCAAAGGCATGACGCGCTCAAGATTAGAAATAGACTCCATGAGGTCAGGCTGATCTGGGAAGGCATCACAGAGAAGGAAACTGAAAAACTTGATGTGAATGAAATGCCAGATGAAGAATGGCAATAAGTGATGGCAGTGCAGAAAGCAGATTTTTACATAGGTGAACTATACAGAAATAAATCTAGAATGGTAAGGAGATGAGCTATGTGAATCGAAGATTTTGTACTGGGATGATGTGAGGTGAGGTCAGCTGATGAAGAAAGTTAGCTACCAGGCCGAGTAAAGAATATGATCAATTAAAAAGGAATCGAGGGGAGGGGAAAAGGGGGACATCTTTAATACTTTCAACAATAAAGATATATTTTTAAAGAGGTAAAGTTTAAAGTAAACTAATAAGAAAATTGTAGGCATTATGACCCTGCAAAAGCGGACATTATTTTTTCAGAGCATTTTAAGTGGCATCTAGCACTAAGGGAAAATATTTTCTATTCATTTAGTGACCCATAGACAAGCAGGGTTTCTATGACAGGATTAGAATAGAATACAGGTTTTGGTGTTTTTATAAGGCATAATAAAAATAAGCAGAAATACTACCAAATTAAGAAATGAGAATAAATTGAATTCTATCTTATACTTTTATTAAATTGACTATCCTATATCTATATTCATTAGTTTTACAGTAATATTACTTGGGGGAAAGTTTTCTGAGGTTATATGCCTCCAACTGTACAATGAAAAATGAAAAAATAGAAATGCAAAAATTAATATATATTTGTTTGCTAGCCTTAAAGATAAATTATTGATCACTCTTTGGTTTAATACCGTGGCATAGATTATTGCTACTCACCATACATCTTACCTGCTGCACTACATTCCCCAGCCTCCCATGTGATCAGGTTAGGATAACGCGACTGGTTCTGGCCAACGGGTTGTGAAAAGTGATGCACAATGTGTGTCACTTCTAGGTCAAGACAATCAGGAGCATGTGTACTCTTTTCATTCTTCCTTTCCCTTTGCGACAGCAGCCTCGGAAGTCACGTGCTGAGGTGGGGACATGACAAGATGAAGAAAGCCTGGGTCTCTAAGTCACCAGATGGAAGGGGGTCCTCCCAAAGCTTCCTAAGAAAAAGGTAAGCTCTTCCTGTGCTAAACCAAGAGTTTGCAAACTATGACCCATTGGGCAAATCGGGCCTGCAGCCTGTTGTGGCACAGCTTTCAAGCTAAGAATGTTTTTTACGTTTTTAAATGGTTGGGCTGGGGCGGTGCAAAAGAAGACGAATATACTCTGGTACGTGAAACTATGTGAAAATCAACTTTAGTGTTCACAAAGTGTTATTAAAACACGGATGCTCTCATCTGTTCATACAGGGTGTGGCAAAAGTAGGTTTACAGTCGTATGTGAAACACAGTTTATTCTTGTATTATTATTTATTAATTATTGTATTTTCCATATGAACCACTGAAACCTAATTTTGCCCCGCCTTGCATTGGGTATGGCTGCTTTCATGCTACAGCAAGAGTTGAATATTTGTGACAGAGACAATCTGGACCACAGACCCTCCAATGTTTACTGTTTGGCTCTTTATAGAAAGTGTTTGGTGCCGATGCTCCCACATCCCAGGCACCCATGAGATGGATCCCCACCATCATGCAGTTTCTAGCTGACTCCTGCTTCTGCCCAATGGTAGCTGATGAGATGAGAGCTGAATACCTACCCAAACTGAACAAACAAAAGGACCTCTGCCATAAAAATTGGAGTAAAATTTTAAATTCAAGAGATTAGGAAAGATATATGCCAGGCTTTTCCAATTGCTGGAAGTGAGAACAAGATACTTTGGGAGGTAAATTTGGTCAGTGTCCAACATGCCCTCAAAGAAGCAGAGATAAAAGCCAGAAACTCCCAACACGAAGGAGAGGCAGAGAGGCGCTCCGTGTTCTCCGCCACCTCTCCTGTTCTCGGGTCCAGGCGTTCCATACGCTTCCTTTCTCATATTCCAAGAAATTCCCCTTTGTTTTTATTTTTTAAACTCTAATTGTTTCATTTATCTGCTTGAGCCCGTGTGAATGATATTTTTACTTGAGAAGGAAAAAATACATCCAGACACTGACCTCAAGATAACCTTTAATTAAAATTCCCAGAAAGATTTTATCAATACTTTATAAGGAAAAACTCCAGTGAAAAAGAGGAGATCTGTTATAGAGACAGCAATAGCATCTTAGAGATATCCTAGAGTCCTCTGCAAAGTTTCTAGTACATTTCTCTAATACATTTAATATAATGTTATGTTTTATACTTTATTTTCCCTTTTATAGTTTTATTAACTAGAGATATTTTCTACTTGTAATGAAGGTGTCTGACCCCCAAACTTCTTTGCTGTATGATTTTTTAAAGCCTCACCCAACAATATGTTTTTATTGATTTTTAGAGAGAGAGAGAAACATCGATGTGAGAGAGAGAGAGAAACATCAATCAGTTGCCTCCTGTACATGCCCCAAAGGGGACTGAACCTACGAACTTTTGGTGTACAGGATGGTACTCCAAGCAACTGAGCCACCTGGCCAGGGACCTTGCTGTGTGGTTTTGTACAGTCACTTAAGCATGTAAATTTCTAAGAGTGAGTTTCATTCTTAAATGAGGAGTAATGCTCCGTAAGTCTAACAACAGAATTTCTTAACTTGAAGTCCATGGATAAAATTCAACAGTCCTAAAATCTCCTGAATATTGTAAGCAAAATATATATGTACATATTTTCATTTTTTAATTTAGGGAGCCCAAAGCTTTCATCAGATCCTCAAAGGGGTCCATGATGCAAAAGAGAGTTGAGAAACATTTACCTAAAGAACCATCATCAAGATCAATGAGACATAGTTCGTAAATAGTACATAGAACATGCATAGTACACAGAACACTTGGCAAATGTTAGTGCATGTCTCTTTCTCATTTACTCTAACTTTTCTCAGCTTTAGCCCCCCAATTATGTTACGGTTTTCTTAAGGGCAAAGACTACCTTATAATTCCTTGTATGGCTTCCATTGCAACTAAGTACAGCAGAAATCTGCTACAGATTGAATATCTGTGTCTCTCCAAAACTCTAGTGTTGATACCTAATCTCCAATGTGGTGGCAATAGGAGGCGGGGCCTTTGGGAGGTGATTAAGTCATGAGGATGAAGCCCTTATGAATGGTACTCATGCCCTTATAAAAGAGACTCCAGAGAGCTCCCTTGCCTTTTCTGACATGTGGGAATACAGGGAAAAGATAGCTGTCTAGGAACCAGGAGGTGGGCCCTGATTAGACACATCTGCAGGCACCTTGATCTTGGACTTCTTCTTATTAAAGGAAATAAGCCAGTCAGAGAAAGACAAGAATCACATGATCTCACTTATGTGTGGAATCCAATGAACAAAATAAACTGATGCACAAAATAGACTCAGAGACACTGAAGCAGGCAACAGGCTAATGTATATCAGAAGGGGAGGGGGCGCAGGAAGAGAGTAACCAGAGAACTTACACGCATATATGCATAGCCCATGGATACAGACGATAGTGCAGTGAAAGCCTGGGGAGGGGGCGGGAGGGGGCCAGTGGGGGTAAAAGGGGGACATCTGTAATATTTTCAACAATAAAGATAAATTTAAAAATAAAAATTTTAAGAATCTATTTTTACATTAGTGCATCCCCATGGAACAAAATCCAAAAGGTGCACTTTATTGTATCACTGAAATTTGCTGAGAGTAGAATTTAAATATCCTCTCCCACAAAAAAAAAAAAAAAAGATTAACAGGTGCAGAGACGTGATGGATGTGTTAATTAACTAGATCTTGGATTTCTTAGCCTCCAGAGCCATGAGAGATGTCTGTTGTATACAGGCAACCCAGTTTGTGGTATTTGTTATAGCAGCCTGAATGCGCTAAGACAGAACTGATTTGGTATTTATTCAATAGATTGCCAAAACAGTCATTCTGTGCGTGTGTGTGTGTGTGTGTGTGTGTGTGTGTGTGTGTGTGAAGAATTATTTTCAACATCGAATGGTTCTTTTCCATTTCATGTTTTTTCTGGCAGCTTTTTAGACATGAAATAAAAGGTTCATTTGAAATTGAAACCAAAATCCATCACCAGCTCCTTTCTGGTCTTCATTTGTCTTTATAATATTTTTAAAAACTTGTGTTCCGAGAGTGAGAATTTCTTTACACAAATAATCTCATAACCTACTTTTTACTCAAAACTATAAAACTTTCTGGAAATGTGGGAGGGAAGTTTCCGCAGCTAGTTCTCTTAAAATTGACACCTCTGACTGGATTCCCCTTTGAAACTCCAGCAGCCTCCTGTGGGGCTGTTCCCCTCGAAGTTCTGTTGTCAGAAACGTGGGGAAATGACCTGATCATTGTTAAGGCTGCAGTAGGTACATAAGTGTTCATAATCCGTTGACTTGTGAATATATTTGAATTTTTAACAATAAAAAAGTAAAATAAATTTACTCATTTTTACTTTTTAATTTTTTTTAATCCTTACCCAAGGATATTTTTTCCATTGCTTCTCAGAGAGAGAGAGAGAGAGAAACGTCGATTGGTTGCCTTCCACGTGCCCCAATGGGGTCAAGGACCGAGCCTGCGACTGAGGTACATGCCCTTGGCCAGAATCAAACCCGGGACCCTTCAGCCCAAGGGCCCTCGCTCTAACCACTGAGCAAATCCAGCTAGGGCTTATTTTTATTTTTTTTAAAGCTGTACTAAAGTTATGGGCGTGGAGTTTGGCCGTGTCTGAATAAGAACAATTCTTCCTTAAGGGCACGGAGCCTCGCCTGTATGCAAGGATTCAGGCCTTGGAATTGGGCCAGAAGCTGTGAATCTCAGTGGGACAGTTCTAGACGAGCCAAGAGTCAGCAAACCTGGAACTTGGGGGTGAGTCCTATCCTATGTCACTGTTTCTAAATCAGGGCACCACTGGCACTTTGGGCAAGACAAATAGGTGGGTACGCAGCCTTTGTTCCTGCTGTTTTGCCCGAGTTCCTGGTGATCGCCGTGAGCCAGCCCTGAGTGACAAGATGAGGAGGGTGCGTGCTGTCTCTGGAGAGGACTGTCCCTCCTGCCTGGTGCTGAAGACCCTCTTTTGCCCCGGGAGCCTTTGGGAGTCTTCTCATGAGACACAAAGATTCTCAGGCTCCGAGGCCATCCTCGGAGTTCCATTGTCACCCCTACTCTCCAAATGTCCTGTGTAGCCTCAGCATTTGCTATTCACACATAACTTTGAAGAGTAAATAAGTTTCAGGTTTTCTGTAGGGTGGATCTACTATGTTAGGCTGAGGCATCTACAGTGAGAAGGAGTAAGTAGTTAGCAAAACTGAGAAGACAAAAAGACAAGCGATATAGCCTGGGAGAAAACATTTGCAAACCACATACCCAACGACTAATACCTATAAAACATAAGGAATTCCTGAAACACGGGGGAAAAAATAATCCAATTAAAAAATGACCAAAAGACAGGAACAGACGTTTCATCAAAGAAGCTATATAGATAGTAAATAAGCATATGAAAATGTGTTCAACCATCATTAGCTATTAAGAAAATGCAACTAAAAATACAACGAGAGCCCTGCCGGTGTTGGTTAAGCTTCGACCCATGAACCAGGAAATTGCGGTTCGATTCGCAGTCAGAGCATGTGCCCAGGTTGCAGGCTTGGTCCCTAGCAGGGGTCATGTAGGAGGCAGCTGATCAATGACTCTCTCATCATTGATGTTTCTATCTCTCTCTCCCTCTCCCTTCTCTATAAAATTAATAAAAACATATTTTTTAAAAAATATAATGAGATATTACTATATACCTATCAGAATAGCTAAAATTTTTTAAAAAGCAATTAATACCAAATGATGGCAGAGAAACTAGATCACTAACATATTGTAGGTGAGTAATTAAAATGGTATGGTCACTTTTGAAAGTTTAGAAAGCTGCATAGTAGCTAAACATACCATATGACCAAGTATTTGCACTCCTGAACACTAATCCCGCAGAGATGAAAACATGTTCGTACAAAAACCTGGATGTGAATTTCGTGGCAGCTTTATTTATAATAGTGAAATACCAGAATCTGATCAGATGTTCTTCAACAGGTGAGTAGTTAACAAACTATAGGACATACATATCCTGGAAAGCCCCTCAGCAATGAAAAGACACAAACCATTGTTCTACTGAAAAACGTGCATGAATCTCCAGGGAATCATGCTGAGTTGAAAGCTAATCCCAAAAGTTTATGTACTATATGATTCTATTTATATAACAGTTGAGAAATGAAAAAATTGTAGAAATGCAGGATAGATTAATGATTAGGGTTTGGTAACCCTGGGTGAGGGGGAGCCAAGAAGGGGGCTAGAAGGAGGTGGTGTAATTACAAGAGAGCAACAGGAGGGATCCTGTCATTTTGAAGCTGCTCAGTATCTCAACTGCGGTGGTAGGCACACAAACTTACATGTTATAAAACTGTACAGAACTGAACACAAGGACACACACATACATACACAGACGAGTACACATAAAACTGAGGAAATCTGAATAACATTGGTGGACTGTGTCTATATCGACATCTTGCTTGTGATATTATAGGATAGTTTCACAAAAGGGTCGATTGGAGAAATCTGGGCAAAGTGTACACTGACCTCTCTATGTTATTTCTTACAACTACATGTGAATCTATAATTTTCCCAATAAAAAATTCAATTAAAAATTTCTTTAAAAATTCACACTTACAGAAAAGACATATTATGGGAATTTTAGATTGACTCAATAAAGAAAAAGATTTTTAACCTCACCAGATCATCACAGGAATTCTTTAATTGACTTTATTTTATATATTTATATATATATACACACACACACACATATATATATGTGTGTATATATATATACACATATATATATGTGTGTGTGTGTATATACATATACATACACACACATATACACACACACACACATATATCCTATGAAGTTTTTTACTATGGTAAGCTCACAAGGAGAAGAAATGGATTCTCTATTTTGCAGAAGTATAGCCATTGTTTAAAGTGAGTTGAGCATCTTCTTACTTCACTGTCATTATTAGAGAGCAGGCAAGTTCCACTCTATGACAATTGCTAGGCAAATATTCTATTTACAGAGTGGGTTCGGGATGATTGCTTTAGTGTTAGTGAAATCTCTAAATTCTTAATCCTGAAATGCTAAAGAGGGTTGGAAGGGACTCTGGAGCATCATGCTATTTTCCCCAGGGGCAGGTCCCCAGCACTGCAGAAATGTTCCCATGCCCCAGCCCAGGGGCCCAGCACTGAGGCCACAAGCAGGAAGCATGAGCTCTAAGTGGCCCCCAGAACTTCTCCAAGTTGTCACGTCTACTGCCAGTGGACTCCTTTCCTGATGTCCTGTTTCCTTCCAGAGTGCCACTTCCTCTGCTATTTGGGGATTAGAACAGTTGAGTAAAAGATAATATTTTTTTTCCTTGGGTCAAATGTCTTTCACCTGGATACACACTTCCAAAATTACTAATGTGATCATTCGCAAAAATGTGTTCAATGTTCGTAATTTATTATCTTTGTAAGTAAAGTAGGCTTTTTTGGTGTGTGTTTTTGTTTTTAAGATGGGATCAGAAGTGAAGATGTTAATGACTAGGTATATTTTCATATAGTATAGAAAATCTATTGTTGAAGAGTTTTAGTATATTTCTAGGACACTTTGGGTCCCCTATGCATCTGCCCAAAATAAAAGGTGCAAATCTTCCTATCATTGCTTCTCTGAACCCACAGACATCTGTGGCGAACACGCAAACACAGGATTGAACTGAAGCACCACAGAGACATCTACTGGTTGGTTTCTTTTCTTCTGGTCTGGTTTTCAAAAGCTTATTTTCCTGTCATAAGGAATTGTAACTAACCAACACCATTAGGCATTGCATATAAGCACTGCATATGCACTGTGCAGACAATTATATTGCCCAATCACCTGGGACAATTAATTGGAAACCTGGAGGGACCCAAGTGCTCACAGTCCAATCTCCTCACCACAGGCACTTCACTGGTTTTTAGAGGGCCTCTGACAACCAAGATGGCAAAGAGCCAACCCTGTAAAATCCAGCCTGGGAGGCGGGGGGGTGGGCACAAACAGGGCAACCCACAAATATGACCCAGCTGGAAAAATATGTACATGCCACTCTAGCTTTTTCACAGATTATTTCCTATGCTCAGTGGGAGGCAATGACTAGGAAAATAAATAATGACTAGAAACACTTGTTTGGGACATATTCTTAGACTCACATCTGAAGCTGAGAGCCTAAGGAGAGAGGAGAGAGGACCAATGGCAAGTCTTCAAGTCTGTTGGGCTGTGCCCTGGAAGAGGCTGACCCCTTGGACAGAAAGAGATGGAGGCTCTCATATCCCTGCTTCATGATACGTTTACGTTTTATAAACCTGCTTTTACTTGCCTAGAATGTTTCAACTGTTCCATACTTTTCTACTTTATGGACGTCTTTGGAGACCCGGCTGCTTTAAGTTTCACTATAGAGAATATTTCACCTTAAATACAATTGTGGCATAAGTCGAGCTGTGTCGTAGTTGATTGGCTTTTGATTCCATTATAGAATGAATTTGGAACATCTGAGGTGATTCATGGATTTTAAGTCACAATCGAGTAGACGTTGGACACGAAGAGTTATAATCTATCCCCGGGCCTGCCCTCTCTCGCTTTCCTCCATGAGGAAAAAGCAGAACTTGATACGAGAGCCAAAGACGGCAACATGAACTGTTGAGCAGGTTTCATATAAAACACATCTCATTAATATAGAAGAGAACTATATGGAGATCGATCTGCAAAAGAGAAATAAAGAAGCACGTTCAGGAAAAGGCACATTTCCTCTGTTTCATTAAAACCTATTTCAGAATTGATCACTTGCCATCAACATTAGCTATGAGGTAGGATTCCTAGTGTTTGTGCTGAGTATGAATGGAGCGTAGCTCATTGTAAAAACTCAAACCCCTTCTTATCCCATCATTTCCCAGAGCAAACCACTGCCAAGTCTGCTATGTGTTCTCTTGGTGTTTACGTACACATACAAACCTGCATATCTACACACCAGCACAAACATGAAAACATACCATAGCACTCTTTCGTCGCATTTTCCCCTAAACTAACTATGTTTAGGATGTGTTTCTTTCATAATACAGATATAGCTATTTCATCCCTTTAAAATGCATTCTATGTTCACCCCAATATTAGCTCCCCTCTCATTTCCTCTTTGAGAGGACAGAGTTCTCTGACCCACAGCACAATCAGAGGGCCTGGTTTCCCTGGTGAGGATCTTTTCCCATTTCTTCTAGCTTTGATACGGGCCTCCCTCCCTTATTATCTGTTGCCACCTACAAATTTTTCTTTAAATCCAGGAGATAGACGGACAATCCTCTCTTCTTGGCACAATACCATGATTCATTCTCCCCCTTGTCTTAGAGAGTCATTCAACAAGTACAGAGTGCTGACTATATTTCAACCATTGCATAGACATGAGTCATCAAAACAGACATGAGCACTGCCCTCTTGAAGTTTATAATGGTGCACATATATATTTTTTTAACTCTCACCAGAGGATATATTGTCCATTGCTTTTCTGAGAGAGAGAGACAGAGAGACAGAGAGAGAGACAGAGAGAGACAGATCGATTGACTGCCTCCCGCACTCGCCCCGGCTGGGGCCAGAGGATCAAGCCTACAACTAGATACTTGCCCTTGACGGGAATCGAACCTGAGACCCTTCAGTCCTCCGGCCGATGCTCCAACCACTGAGCCAAGAGTGTGTGAAGAAATCCGGAAACTGAAGCTTAGAGGGAATAAGGTGCTTGCCCCTGGTGTTTTATATTTTAATATATTTTTTTAAATGTGCTTTTCTTCATGAATGCAGGTTTCTTTTCATAGTGGGCTACTTATTTCAAGCACATTCTTCTAAAAAATACATCAATTTTCAGAAACAATTTATTAATCCTGATGATAGAAATATCTCACTATTCTTGTAGTTTGTATGTACTATCAGTGAGGTCAAGTGTCTTCCCATCTGTTTATACCCACTAGTTGATTTTTTCTGACAAGCACATTTATGTCTTTGTCTACCTCTCTTTTTGCGCATCTCTAAGTATCTTATTAACTTGTAAGTACTCAGTAAATGCAAAGAATATTTTTAAATTTTTACCATATGTTGAAAATATTTTTCTCAGTTTGTTGTTGACTTTGGTTTATTGTGTCTTTTCTGTGTCAACATTTAAAGACTTTCCTGCAGTGCTATTTGCTAATGTTTATCTTGATGGTTTCTGAGTTTTGACATGGGATACACAGTGTCTCTACAGAAATATAAGTTCAATTTTGTCTCTAATTTTTAATGAAGAGAGATGGCATAATATGGTCAGCATGTTTTTACTCCATACTTATTACAGTACTCAGAAATTGCTCAGGAAATTTCATTTTAGTTCTTTAAGTTCCTACAGAGGTGAATTTAGGGCACAGCCTTGAATCTAGAGAACATAAAAAGAACTTCCTGGAGATCTAATGTACAGCACGGTCATCACCCAATGAATAATGCTAAATAGTGTACCCAGAATTTGCGAAGTGTTCTCAGCACACACACACAATAGGAACTATGGGAAAAGATGGATATATTAATTAGCTTGATTGTGATGATCATTTCACAACCTATATGTACATGAGATCATCCCATTATATGCCTTAAATACATACAATTTTCATTTGTCAATTATACCTCCATAAAGCTGGGAGAAAAAAGAACTACCTGTGTCAGAAGAGGAAATCAGCCGAAGCTCAGAGAACACAGGGAAGCGTAGGAATAAGCAGAGAATGTAAAAGGTGTATTCTCTCCTGCTTTCCCAGATGGCCGTAGTTGTGTGATGCACAAAAGCAGCCCCGTGTGTGACGGATGAATCTCCCAAGACATTCTGGGGCCTGTTGTCAACCATTTCAATGGCCGATTAGCACACAGTTGATCGGATTAAGCATGCAGTCATCTAAATTAGACTCTCAGTAACCTGAATGGCCACGTTAGACCCTGTGCAGCATAGACTCCCTCAGGCTGATGCTAAGGACTCAGAAAGGTGAGAAAAGACGCTGTTCACTAGCAACGCAGACTTTCCCAGGACAGCAGGTCCACACATATGGACGGCAAGGGCTACTCAGGGTGGAGAGGGTCATGGAACAAGGGTTTTGCTTGAAGCCCAATTCCGCCCCTTGCTACCTATGTGACTTTAGATCAGTTATTTAAGTCCATAAGCCTTAGTGTCCTCCTAAGATGAAAAAGACAAATTAATATCTCTATTTCAGGGTTGCTTTCATTAAATTAAGTAATAATGTCTATAGTACTCCTAGATTATAACCAAATGTGAGGCAAATTATTGCAAGGTTTCATGAGCTTCTCTATCTTCTTTTCATGTTTCATAATCTCAAGGCCTCATCGTTCTCTCGCCCACTCAAAAAATTATTTTGCATAAGACACTATGCGTTGGGCTACTAGACTAGTATACCATTGAATAAAACACGAGTTTTGCTCTTAAAAGAAGCTTTTATTATTTATTATTAGAGAGATAATATAATAAAAGGCAATATTCATTGGGAAGTTATTCTGTGCTAGGTGCTTAATTCTCACTTAATTTTCACAGCTGCCCTACTACATGCCGTCTTTACCCACATTTTACAGATGAATAAATAAGAGTTAGGAAACATGTCCGTCACATAACCTGTAAGTGCCTGAGCAAAGATTCAAACCCAGATTTCTATAAATTCAGAGCCCAAGTTTTAACCAGGCTTAAGCACTATGCTGTACTCCGAAGTAATGTGGAATAATATAACTAGAAAGTGGTAAATGACATAAGAAGTACAAATAGATTTGCAGGGACAGCTGACCACGCCTGACTGCAAGAATCAGAGAAGGCTCTATAGAGGAGATATTGGAGACACATCTTAAAAAGCTACAATGTGTTAGTCTGTGCTCTGCCAAGGTTATATTTACCCTTTCTGCAGGCATGATTTCAAGTGATACAGGGGGCTTATCCAATGACAAACCAACATGAGTAAGACACAGCCTTAAAAGTTAAGTGCCCGCTGCTGTGAAATAAATGTTCTTGTCTTGGGCCTCCAAATGCCAAGCCTGGGAAGTGGAAATTTTCCACAGAGGAGCAAACGCTATTTCTTCCTTGACTAACCACGGGTGGAGGCCAAGCTGTGTTCTCGCTCAACATCTTAGCTGGTAAGATGGACTGTGATGAGCTGGTAGTGATGTGACAGCCTGGCCACTGTGTGAACACGTATGAAGTGCTGCTCTTGAAACCAGGGTTTCCTGTAGAGCTTGGAATTATATTATCTATTCCAGGGGAAGGAGAAAAACAGGGAATTCTCTAACCAATATAAGCTAATATTTTTGTGAAAAATATGCATCACAAGACTTTTATCAACAGGATCAAAAGCAAAAGAAAGAAAGACTCATGGACACAGATAATAATATGGCAATTGTCAGAGGGAAGGGCGTAGGGGGAGGTAGAAGGGGGGAATCGATGGTGATGAAAGGAGACTTGACTTAGGGTGGGGAACACATAATACGATATACAGATGATGTATTATAGAACTGTACACCTGAAACCAATAATTTTATTAGCCAGTCACCCCAATAAATTCAATAGAAGTTTTAAAAACACTCCTGATGCCCAGGCCAAAGGTCTTAGCTGCAAGCCACAAAACTGACTGAAGAGCGAGGCAGGAACAGGATTTCCTGGAAGCATATTAGGGCTCACAGCATTGACGAGAGGCTGCCGAACCAAGCTGGTAAAACATGAGCGCCAAGGAGCAGAAAGACATCAGCTTTTAGCAGGACTAGTCTGCCCGGGCAACCGTCTCCAGGCATCGCCACCATTGCAGATGCAGTTGTCCCTTCTTCCTTTTATCGTTTTTCCATGAGTCAGAGTCCGGGGTGAGATTCTCATTGACGGAGCATTTGTTATTTGCCAGTGCCTGTTGGGTGATGGGAGCCTGGACTTACACTGAGAGGGTCTCCAGAATCTGGAAAACAGTTTGTTTCCTGAAAACCCAGATAAGGACCATGTCAACTATAAGGCTATGTTCAAGTTGTATGTCAATTCTTATCCACGAGTGGAATTCTACATTGACTTCTTAAAGATTAAAGGAATGAACAGTCACAATATTCCTTTCGTCTAATAGGAAGAAATCCTTTCATAGAAACACACAATTTTAGAATTTCAAGGGTATTTTGGGGCCTTCTAATTCAACCACACACATCAAACCAGAAACTCATTTATAACAGAATGAAATGAAATGAATGAATGAAATTGTACAATTGTTACAATTAGCAACAGAGCAAAATTAAGAGTGTGTGTTCCGGATATCAACAGACGTGGGTTCAAATCCTTCTAATACCCCTTCCTAATTGTGTGACCTCCAACAGGTTACTTAACCACACTGTACCTTTTTTATACAATTCATGAGAATCAATGAGGACACTTCTTGGTACATAATAAGCATTCGGTGGCAGCTTCCTTCTGGTGTTATGATATTGTCCATCACCATCACTGTCACCGTTACCATCACCCACATCATCATGAGCATCACCCAGCTACTATTTGCGCACATCTAGTGAAAAATCATTACCTTACAAGGCAACACATCCTATTGTTGCATAGCTGTCATTATCTCTTGTCAGTTAAGAGAAAACCAGATTTGTAATACATATGAACTCTAGTTCTCTGCATCCTTCCATAGTTTCAACTAATGTCCTTGACAAAAATGTCTTTTCCATCCACGGTACTTCTCTTTAACCAATGATATTGAAATGATATTCAACAAGAGATGTTGACCAACAAGTACACACTTATATTCTATGTTGATCTACATAAAGTGACCATTTAAAAAGGGGTTTTCTGTAATAATGACAGAATTACACTAGCATATTGTTTCTGAAGCTAATCAAGAGCAAAATTTTACATAATTAACATGAATGTTATGCTAAAATATGTTAGGTTGCTTCACTAAAATATTTATTTGTAGTAAATCATATGCTCTCTAACTAATTGTGTAAGAAATTACTTTCTTGTTATTAACACTTGTACACTTAATAGCACTATCAACTCACTCTGAATAGCATAATTTAAAATTTTTGATTGATGAGAAATATGTGTTGTGGAGTTTAAAATTCTTTAATTTCTATTTAATTTATTTTAACTTTAATTTTAATTTCAATAAAAGAGAATGGTTATAAGTTATTTGGGCAACATTAAGTGTATTTCTCAGCTAATAAAAAAAAACACAGTTATTTAATGCAATAGTAAACAATTTTAAGATTTTATGGCTTTTTGTCCTAATTTATAAAACTTGAAATTAAAATTTATATTCAACGGTATTATTTAAAAAATGATAAAATGCAACAAGCCTTTTTGTTGAACAAGAGGTTTAGCGGTTTTGTTCATGAGAAATTGGCCACTAGATGGCACTAAACAACCGCCAACATTTCTCTGACCGGGACATAGCAGGTCAAGAAAATAAACCAAGAATCCTGATGATTGATGGGACATTTGTTTCAGGCAGACAGAGCTAGTCTCAAAGTTCCTAAACTGCATGTAAGGTTATATTTAAAGTACAGTTGGGAGCTATTTCCTCAAGAACTATTACTCACGACAGTCATTTCATATATACAGTAGTTCCCCCTTTATCCGTGAGAGTGTGTTCTAAGACCCCCTGTGGATGCCTGAAACTGGATAGTACCAAACCATACCCGTGGGTGTGTGTATCATGCATACCTATGGTAAAGTTTCTAAATTAGGCACCGAAAGAAATTAATAATAACTAATAATAAAATAGAACATTATACCATAGTAAAAGTTCTATGAATGTGGTCTCTTTCTCAGAATATCTCACTGCCCTGTACTCACCCTTCTTGTGGCGATGTGAGATCATACAGAGCCCATGCGATGAGGTTCGTTTGCAGGTTGAGGTGCGGCAGCAAAACCAGCACAAATTTCTCTTTCCTTCTTCACAATTTCACAGACAGAAGATCTGTTCTTACCATAGATCTTAGCAACCTCAGCAGATGATTGTTTTTCCTTTCCTTAAATTAGGAACTTTCACCTGTTCACTCTGCGGCTTCCCCTTGGTATATCGGGATTGCCAGCGTCACTCCTTCTGGGCTTTGGGGCCATTAGTAAGTAAAATAAGGGTTCCCTGAACACTAGCGCTGCCGTAGAGAGGCTTTGGCCTGATAACCAAGACGGCTACTAAGTGACTACCCGGCCCAGGGCGTAGAGCGCCAAGTCCCAGACAAAGGGATGAGTCCCCAGCCTCTCGAGATTTCATCACACTACCCAGAACAACACATGATTTCAAAAGTACGACTTGTTTATTTCTGGAAATTCCCTTTTATTACTTTCAGACCACGGTTGACCACGGGCACTGAACTGAGGAAAGTGATGATTCTTAGGATTAAATCGCGCTAATTCCCACCAAGATTCCACTACCCAAATAAGGCCTGGATTTTCTCCGTGTCTATGAGCAAGCAGAGTTCACTAGACAAGAGGAACAAAAGGGTAACGAAAGGACCTCCAGGGGCAACAATTTACATATAATTTGAACTGATAATTATAATTACTCTAGACTAAGGGCTAGTAAGTAAATATAAAAACATTTTCACTTCTTTGGGATATCCTATGATTTAGACTAATCTTTCCCCAAGGAATTCAGCTTGTTAACTCAGTTGTAACTGAGTTATGACTCAGTTCACAAAATTAGCAATATTATAGCAAATCTAGATGAAAGCTCAAAGGTTTAATAGATTTGCAATTTGAAGATTTGGATCATACTATAGAATTCCACGCCCATATCGGTGCCGATATAGATGAAGCCACGAAATGCCCAGTCAAACACCACTGGCTTTGAGGGCACTGCATTTAGCGACCTTGCCCCCATCTTGTACACAGATGGGCTAATGTCTAAGAGTGATGACCTTGATGCACTTCATTTTGAACCCAGCTGTTTATAAGGGGCCTTAGCTCCCTGAAATGAGGGCCCGTCCTAAAGGATTTATGAGGATCCCAAAGGCCTGTCATCCATACAGTAACCATAGTGCTCTAGGCCCCTTTGTTTCTCCTCTAAGCTCATCCCATCTCTGCTGGGAACCTTGGGGGTCTCCCAGGCACTTGTGCCACTTCCACCGTGCACCACCACGTATCCTGGGCACTGCAGTTCGCTCTTACAGCTGAGCCACTGAGGCCAGGGAGACACCACGGCCCTGCGGTTTCTCGGGAGGTTGTTGGCACTGGGCACTGGGCTAATTGCTGGGGACACAGTGGTGAACCTGATAAATAGGGCTCTTCCCTCATTAAATGTACTGGTAGTCATTACGTCTGCCTCTGTTTCTCTCTATCTGCTCTATCAAGTCTAAATGAAATTCCTAAGAATGTGCTAACTTCCATTAAATTCTCTCACTTGCATTGCAAACAGAAAAAAAAGCGATTAAGGGGTAAAGGGTGTGTTTTGAATTTAGATTTACATAGTGACTGTTTAATATTTCACATATTTTTTGTTAAAATAGAGAATATATAGTTATTTGTAATAGAAGTTTGGAGGAAAGCTTCCAAAAATACGAAGAAGAAAATAACACTCATTCATAATCCCACCTACCAGTGATAATTGCTGTTAATATTTTGGTGAACACCCTTAAAATTGTTATGTATATATTTTCATGTATTATCATTTATTTATATATGTATATTTCTATTCCAGATCAGTCTATTCCCTTACTTATAAGATCATGATAGAAATAATATATACCTATAGAGCTGTTATGATTTGAATGACTCAGCTCAGGTAAAGCAATTGGGAGAGGGTCTGCTGCAAGACAAGCACATCTCCTTTCAGTCATTATAGAAATGTTTTCATCCAGTCAGTTCTGTTAAAAAAAATCAAAATTCAGCCAGCTAAATCTGAAGATCTAATTGTCTTTATAAACCATTCATGAATTAAGCAGCATCCCATGTAGCAACAAGAAGGGTGCTCCAAGGGGCTGTACAAAATGAAAGGTTTTTATAGCAAGGAGGGGACATGGGAGCTATTAACAAAAAAATAAATAAAAGAATTGTTTTTAGACCAGGACATATTCTTGAGAGGTAGAGGGAGGAAACAGCAAGGAATTTTATCGTGCAATGCAGATGGCCTCTTCTCTGGTGGGGGTGGGGGTGGGGGGTGAGATGAATGGAGAGGACCTTTGTGACAGATTACCTTGACCAAAAAATTCCAGCCTGGTTGATTAAGATTACATTTCTGGGAAAGGCTGAAACTGCTATTAAATCTAGGTTTGGTATCATGGGCTTTTAACACAAGTGACGCCATACTGGGCCTGTGATTTTCTCTTTAACGGTTCGATTCTCACCTTTGCTCTTCTGTCCAGCTCCAGCTTGAGCCTGGAGAAGAGAAGGCTGTCATCTGCTCTTCCATCCCCCCTTCTTCTTCATCTGGGTCTCACTCTTTAGCTGTTACAAGCTCTGTGGGGCATAGAGAGAGAGGAAGGTGTAAGATTGGGGACAGGGGGTTGTGGCCAAAAAAATTCTTGCCTAGCAGAGACACAGACTGCAAACATTGTCTGTGAGATGTCACTTCTCTGGGCGATATCTCCCAGGGGCAGGTGCCACCCTCCAAGAAGCTCTGTGCTCATTAGTAGTCACTACCCCTTTCCCTCCCAATCCCACCAGCCCTAAGGAACAACTAATCTACTTTCTGTCTTCATATCATTGCCTATTCTGGACATTTAACATAAATAACACCAGAAAATGTGATTCTTTTATAGCAGCTTCTTCCACTTAGCACAATGTTTTCAAGGCTCACCTATGAGGGAGCATTACATCACTTCTTTTTATGGCCAAATAACATCCCATCGTATGGCTATTTCGAATGTTATTTTTCCATTCATCAGTTGACGGACATTTGGCTTGTTTCCATTTGGGGCTATTATGAATAATGCTGCTTTGAACTATGTGTGCAGGTTTTTGTGTACACATATGTTTTCATTTCTCTTGGGTATAGACCTAGGAGTAACATTTCAGGTCATATGGTAACTCTTTGTTTAACCTCTTGAGGAACTTCCAGACTGTTTTCCAGAGGATCTGCATCATTTTATATTTCCACTCACAGTGTAAAAGAGTTCCAATTTCACAGTGTCTTTTAATGGAGGGGGAAATGGAGATGCTGCAGGTGTACTTATTAACTGCTGTAAGTGAGGTAAGCTTTTCCTATTTGCCGTGAGAGAAGATATTAGAATTCTCTCAGTTCATCAAGAAAAAGATGGCACCATACTACAGTTCTCAAATTGCTATCAGGGAGAAGTTTAGATCTTGAAACAATCTGGCTCAGATGCAGGAAACAAATGAACACTTTCACCTGTTTTCATTTGTAATTTAATTTTAACTTCTATTCAGCAGTTTTGGTTAAATAAGGACAGAACTATTTTTATGTGGATAACAATTATTATTTGCAGTTGCATTATTGTGAAGTTAGCAGACTATTTATCAGAAGATGTGGCCTTCCTTTGACGTTAAAATTGGGGGGAAAAATTGAGTTTTAAGTATCACTACCCATAGGGTCTAATTCCTAATGGATCCTTACGCCACTGAAAATGAGTTTACTCTAGTGCTGGTAATGATTTTATATTTTTTAAAAGGGAGGAATCAAATATAGTATCTTATGTTCCAGGACATTAGAAATCAATATAAAAGAAGATATCTGTGTATTATATAAATGAATATGAAAATTATAAGTTCATTTATCAAGAAAGATTACCTGTTCACAAGTCCTAATGAGAGGTCCCCTTTGGTGAGCATTTGCTAATAACTCAGCAGCTGCAGAGCGTTATTACTTAATCTAATTATTTCCAAGGAGACGTGATCTATGTGCTACAAACAAAAATGCACGCAGAGCAAAGAAATCGGTGTTTATGTTTCCAACTATCCCAAATTAACCGCCAAATGTACAAAACCAATATTTACCTATGGGCCACCTGCATCCCCAATGTAATGCTAAGTCTCCATCATCAGTGTCAAAGCCTCCTGGAGAATGAAAGCAATTAGGCAGATCATTAAAGGGAAAGCAGCCATTTGCCCCCCCTTCCCTCCATATCCCTCCAATTATCAGAAAATTAGCATGAAATATTTTTTCTTTTAAAAAGTGAACCAAATGAGTAATTGTTTTAATATTCTGTTTGAGTTTTCTAGAAAGTCCTATCAAATGACAATTCAGTTATGAGGATTTGTTTCCTACCCAAAATGGTTAATGTAGGGATTGACAAAGCGCCCACCCTTTACGTGGAGAAAATGAGCATCTACCTTCACGGGAATCGAATGGGACTGGAGACCTGATTCTGCTAACAACCAAACGATTGTTTATAGATTGCTTCCTGGGCCAAAAATAAGAGCTAAAGAATCCAGTTTTGTGACAACTGGGAAAATTTGAAGATAGCTTACATTATAGCAATATTCCCTCATATTCTTGTATAAAATAATGACATTGTGATTGTGTCTTTGGAGAGGTGATCTGAAATTTTAAGGGTGAAGGGTCAGGATATCTACATTTTCTTTTCAAATGGTTCAGCCAAAACAAGTCTGAAGATAAAGCAATTGTAATAAAATGACGACACTGGGGGAATCTAGGTCAAGAATAAACAGGTGTTGATTTTTTTCCATTTCTTTCAGGTTTGTCATTTTTTACAACAAAATATAATTTGGGGAAGGGCTGAAAAGGGGACATGCTTGCTGCAGGTGGAAAAATCTAAGTATCCTGTAAGTCCTGGCTTAGATGCTGTGTGTGTGTGTGTGTGTGTGTGTGTGTGTGTGTGTGTGTGTGTGTGTGTGTGTGAAATCTTATTATCCACCCCATTGTGAAGTGTCCCTCTCTAAGTTACTATAACTCTTTCTGGCTATCCACTGAATTAGCAATTAGTCATGTTCTGGTCTCAATAAACATCTCTTAATTTGATTGATGGATGTCCTTTTGAAATTCAAGCAATGAGCCTCCAACAAAGGTTTTGTAAGGGCTGAAGATATGATGACAATAACAATGATGACAACAGTAGCTGCCATGTATCACAGGCTCATTGTGTGCCTGGCACAGGGCTAAACATTCCGCATAGAGCACATCATATGATCTCACTTATTTTCCATGTAGAATCTTGGATTTTCCAACAATTCAAAAAAAGTCAAAACCCTGATTGATTCCGTAAAGCAGTTCTTTGCCTGTGGGGGTCACAACTTGGAGATGTTTAATGGAGTTTGTGTAGCTCTCAAACCCAAAGATAAGCACCACCAGAGCAAAACTACCAAGAAACAAAGTGTGGAGGCCAAGGTCGCAGTTCTCTTTGTATGTGGTGATTTCAGGACAAGCTGCAGTAGAATAACCCTGAGTTGGTCAGCACAGCAATCCATCAGGTGCTGGGTCAGACTCTCCGTAGATGCTAAATTTCCCCAGCAACCTGCTGACTGCTTTTTCCAAAGTATCCCTGTCATTGGGTCAAATTAATTAAGAGAAAAAAGCCAGGGCTCTATTTCTGAGATGGAAGGTTGTCTTTTCCATCTACATAAAGCTGTTTAAATGATAGTTCATGGCTTTATATTAGATGCCCTTGACTCATGACATCCAGCAAAGATTCCTTTAGGCCACACATTGTGCATAAAACTGTGAGAGGTCTATAGAGATAATTACACATGTAGCTAATGGCAAGACAATTTGTCACAGCAGCACTGAGGCTAACCTGAGGATGGTTGTTAAGAAAATCATTGAAATAGATGCTGTAGAAATGGGAAGTTATGGGCAGATTTAGGAATAGGCTAAAACCTCAATACTTTAGCTGTATGATGTTATCTTGGGGGTAATCAAATAATAGTAACAGTAGAGTAATTGATAATTTTCTATCAGTAGATTATAATAATGTATTGTTGAAAGAGCTAACCCATGAAAGATAATGCATTTATTCATGTTTTTTTTCTGGAAAATGTTTTGCTTTATGTGGGAAACCGGCATCAATCTAACTCATATTTTTAATGATTAACTCTGATCAGTAAAGTTTATGCATATGACTATGCATAAAGCAGAGTAAAAAATATTTTTCATAGGAATTATTGTTTTGTTTTATAAAATTCATTTAATAACCCCAAGTGACCCTTAATATTTTAAAGATATACTAGAGTCAAATACATTGGGCCACTTTGGCTTTTGGTCTTTTTTCCCCCCCATGACATCTGTCTACGTGGGACAAAATAATTGGTAAAGCAAACAGAAGCTGTGGGCACCCTTATCTTCAGCTAAATCCAACACATTTACGAATGAGGAGCCAGAACGTTGGCACATTTGCCTGGCTGAAAACTGCTCTGGAATTTAGCCTTGCCTGACTCAACATCAGCTCTCACGCCATGTGCCACACTGGCCTTTTTCGGTGCTCTGTCTTGCCAGGCTATTTCCTGCTCTGCAACCTTTGCGGGCAGCTCCCTATTCCTGGAATGATTTTAACTCCAGTGCTCACATGGATGGGTCCTTACCATCTTTTGGGTCTCGGCTTCAGTATCACCTTCTCAGGGAGGCCTTTCCTTAACCTCCACCCATATAAAATCCCCCACGTGCACACCTATCATTTTCTAGCTTCATAGGTTGTTTGATTCCTTCACAGCACTTATCACAACTTTAAAAATATTTTAGTTTTGTTTGCTTATGTTTTGCTTATTTGTCTATTTTCTGCCTTTCCCACTATTCTTTAAGGCTCACGAGGGCAGGATCCATGCTTTCCTGTTCACTGCTGTACCTTCCGCATACCGCAGAGAATGTGGCAGATGGTGAGTGGATACTGGCTAAAGGAATGAATGGACAGATGCCTGGACATTTGTCTCTATTTTGGCCTGAATTAGGAAAGAGGAGGACTTGATCATTTAAACAAAGTCAATTCCTTCTTTGACCAATGTGTTAGGGTCAGCTAGGCCACCATAAAATATAGAGACAAGCATATTTTGGCTTAGCACACACAAGTTTATTTCTCAGTCATGAAACAGCAGGAGATGGTTCTAAGTCAAGGGGGGTGGGTGCAAAGTGACTGACCCCACACATGGCTTCCAAGCCCACAGTGGGAGCTGACAGTCTAGTCAGTCACCAAGGGAAAGAGCACCAAGAGTATACATGGGAGGTTTCCAGGAACTCAGCCTGCATGGGGTACACAATAGTTCTGTTTGCTCTAGTCACATCTCAGCTGCAAAGGATGCCAGGAGACAAAGCCTAGTTGTTTTTTCTGGAGGATTTTGGATGAGCATAAGGAAAAATATTTTTATTGTTTTATTCATTCATCCAATAAGTGCCTGTTAGAGGTCTGAGTTTATGAACATAAATAGACCCCTCCCCAGAAGAGCCTACAGACCACAGGAAAATATATATGTAAATAACTAATGTCAGTGTACTATGAGCCATTTATAATAAAGATCTTCATGAGTTGCATGTGAGCATGTAAAAGAAACAGGGGAAGACTTCAAAGAAGTCCATTGTCCATTGTCCATTATAGAGTATGAAGTTTAGAAGGCATGAAATAGAGTGTTTCAAAAAAATTGAACCCAGCTAGCTGGCGTGGCTCAGCGGTTGAGCATTGACTTATGAACCAGGAGATTTCAGGCTCGATTCCCAGCAGGGAGCATGCAGGAGGCAGCCGATCAATGACTCTCATCATTGATGTTTCTATCTTTTGCCCTCTCCCTTCCTCTCTCTGAAATCAATAAAAATATATATATTTTAAATTGAACCCAATGGGCAAGGCCAAAACCTAATGATGACTAAAATCAAAAATTTTCTGAATAATATTTATTCTACATTAGAGGTTCTTTTTTGCATCATTGCTCATGATATATGTACCAGTGCAATTGGATGCATTAGCTTCATTCTCAAATATTTATTACATAGATACCAATTTCTAAGTACTGGGAAAAAATAAGGAAAAACCAGATAAAAATGGTCCTGGCTGATGGAAAAAAAACTAAATTTGTGTTGCTTCCTAGAAACTGATCTGTAAGTGTCAGAAGTCTAAGTACCAATGAGCCCATCATGTAAAAGCCAAGATAAAAATGTCTTGGTACTTTCTGATTAGGAAGGACTCATGAGTAAAATCAAGCCACGTATATGCTTGTTAAGCTAAAGAAAAAAACCAGTGAAGTCATAGAAATACAAGATAGTTGGGTAAAATCAAACTATAGGACAAATATATGCTGTTCATAATTTTGTGGTTTCTACAATGCCCTGGGGGAGCAGACTGGAGGGCGAGGCAGATAATTAAATAGGAAAAAAGTACAGATAATAAACGCCATAAAAGAAGGGAGATACAGGGTGCTAGAGGAGCGAAAGGGAGAAAGAAAACGCCGATTCGGCAGGTAGAGTAAGGCTTCCTGGACAAAGTTATAAGTGGTTTTCCTAAAGTTTCCTGTGTCCTGAAGGATGAGCAGGAACTAGGAAGGTGAAGCCCTGGGACAAGGGACACTGGCATGACGAGTGCTGGGTGGGGGACTGTGTGCACTTGGAGAGACACAGCCATGCTGCATTTGGGGAACGAAGACATTCAGTAAGTGCCCATATTAGTTTTCTGGGGTTGTCCCAGCAAAGTATCACAGGCTTGGTGCCTTAAACAACAGACACATATTGTCTCCCAGCCCCGGAGGCTGGGAGTCCACGGTGAAGGCGCCGGCGTGTTGGTTTCCGCCGACCCGTCTCCTTGGCTTGCAGGTAGCTGGCTGCCTCTCGCTGCCCCTTTTCGTGGCTGTCCCTTTGCACGTGTGGGCCTCTGTGCCTGCTAATCTCTCCTCTCACAAGGACATCGGTCTAACACAGGGATATACAGCCCAGCAACCCGTATGATTGTACAAGAGTGCATGCATTATCTACTTATTGTAATTATATTCTTTACTTTTTAGCTATTTAATTTAAGTTAGACTATACGTCTTTCAAGAAAAGATTCTATGTGAGAATACTTTGGGGAATGAAGTATAGGAATGTGTCCATTTTGCAGCTTCCAAATTTCCTGGTGATAAAAGCTCTCAAATCACAAACACCACACTTCATGAATCACCTTCAATCAAAACACAATAAAGAAAAATCATCAAAAATTATACAGAAAAATGAGACACCGAAAACTTTAATTTGTTGTTCTCTCCCCAAATTTCAAACCAACAGACTTCATGAAAAAATAATTTAAGACAGTTCCTTATAGTTTTGTGTGTAAGGTACCTAAAATTTAGGCAAAATTTTTGTCAAAGTAATTGCTGTGACTTTAAGTTGTAATGCCTGCATACAGTATTCTACAGAAAGAATGGATTAATTAACTTATTTTAACCCAAATGAGATTCTGCTGTACAAAAGTTTAATGACATTATCAAAAGTCTTAGCATCACGAATGCAGTAAAGCGATCCTAAGAAAAACTTAGTTGAGTCAAACGCTGAGAACTTATTTCACCTCTACTATAATAGTAAGCGTCCAATATTTTTCCTACTAAAAGTTTAATAATCAAAATTTTAATCATAAAATTTTAATAATAAAAATTTTAGTCATTATATTTAATAAACTATCACATTTTTCTTTTATTCTACATTTCTTAATGGTGATGTTTGGATTTGGCCTCGGCATGAGCTGAATATGGATTTTAACACTTGATCATTCGGCATTCAGTCAAAATATGTATTCTGTGAACATCCTAAATAAATATTCACATACACATATTTTTTACATAAATGAATTTATATGTTCAGCAAATAGCTTAATGATAATATAGATCTATCTCATTCTTTGTAGTAGTTATGTTTCATTATATTGACATCCTCTGATTTATTGAAGCACCCCTCTAGAATGGAAATCCCAGTTGTTCCTAGGTGTTTGATTTTTACAAACAATGCTTAATGAACATGATTCCACATGTATCTTTGTGTATTTTTGCCAGTGGATGAGTGGCATATTTTCTTAGAAGTAGAATGCTCTTTCTCTGTATGCATTTTAAACTTTGATAGAGATTGCTAATGGCTACACAAAAAATAGATTATGATAAAACATATACTTAAATAGCTCATAATTGTTTTTATTTCCCCCCCATATTTATTAATACCTGCATCAGGGCTAAACATGGTATATTAAAAATTTAGAGGACCTAGCTAGCTAGAGAAAAAACACATATGTAAGTCTAATTTTAAATAATTTTAACTGTTGCTAACAAAGGAAAAGCAGTAAGCATTAAGATCTTTAACACGCTTTCCTTCTGTCATTTTTTATTTATTCATTATTGTCTTATGAAGACATTAAAAATAAACCTCTCTAGGTCCTGATATCTGGTGACTTTTGCATCCTTTCCAACTGGCATCCACCGGATGTCTCCCCTTCTCCACTCAGGTGTATTTTCAGAAAGTCTATTGCTTTCAGAAGCATCTACTGGCAAAGTAAAACTTAAAATAGTTCCTTATAGAATTTGTTTTTCAGGGTATAGCCTATCTCTTTAAAAATAAACATGAAAATGCTTTTTATAATTACCTAATATTAGTAAAAGTACCTTGATGCTAACATTTCCTCCATTTTAGGGGGGAAAAAGGACTGTGCTGATAACAGAAAATACTTTTTTTTAAAAAGAAAGCACCATCACATATGGGGGGGGGTAATATGTACCCTAATAACATAAACTAATCTACTTAAAAGAATCCACCAACTGAACCAACTTGTTGTGGTGTAATAAGGATAATCCCCCTTACAACGGAAAGATATTTAGCCCTCCCTGCATTTTTAGGAGAGCCTGTTAAATGTCCCCAAAGTTTCTCAAGGGTAAGCTTTTTCTGATATTGCCAAATTATGTAAAGATTAAGCATTAAACACATTTTAAAAGCCTCCTATGTCACTTGGTACAGACAGGTGATTTATAAAAACAAAACCGCCCCCCATCCAGCACCCCGTTTTTGAAGAAGCTGTGCAAGCAGGGAAGGGACAGAGAGAAGAGCCTTACAGAAGACGCGGGAGAGCTCGGCCGCTCCATGGCGCGTGGATTTACTGAGCCCTGCCCAGCCGTGGCGGGGGTCACCCACGGAGGCACCCGGCCGCGGCCTTTGCCCATGCAGCCCAATCCTTTTCTCGTTCCAAACGGGGAAGTGGAGGGGAAGGGAGCCACACGTGTTATTTTCTTAATCCTGCATCTCCCATTTTCCTCCACCTTTCTTATTTCCCTCAAAGGGTTTTCCTTGAAATCAAGCTTGGAAGAGAATGATTTCACTCCTACGTGGAATTTAACGAACAAACTGAACTGACAAACAAAACAGAGACAGACCCAGAGATGGAGAGCAAGCTCTGGTTAGGGGGGTGGGGAGGGGGGGTGGAAGAGGGTATCGAAGGGGTAAATGGTGATGGGGGCAAAAATTCAAAAGAAAGAAAGGAAAAATAATAATTAACTAAATGAAATTATTTTTCAAAAAAGAAAAATGGAATTCTATACCCCACACTCCCCACCATCCCAAATCTTCTAACATAATATATATAATATTGGCACTCCTTTTTCTCAAAGTTTTATTTCCTTTCATCCTCATGGCAACTCTGCAGACATTACTGCAACTTAGAGCAGTTAAGGAACCTGCCTGCCACACACACTTGGGGATACCTGACAAGAGAGGAAAACACACGGATCTTTCCACCTGTTGACCATCTTTTCTCTATGGGGAGCCTTTGCCCTTTAGGACCTCCAAGTACGTAAACTTCTAGCCATTCAAAAATAAAGACAATTGAATCTTATCCTATAAAGTCCAGCAAATGAAATTCTAATGGATTAAAGTTATAATAAAAGCACATTAAGTAAGAAACTGTTTTTGAATGTTTATATAATTTTTAGTGTTGGAGAAAGAAAGTTGAGAGGCATAGCACTAACCGCAAAAAGATAAAGAGGGACAGCTCTGCAGATAAGAACAGTTTTATGCTTCTGAACTCAAAGGACCATGGCTAAGTCAAACTGTGAGAAACTACTTACAACGCTTAGGACAAGCAAAAGGTTTATCTTTTCAATGCTTAAAAATCTTTTACAAAGCAATACGAAAACATGGTGGCCCCATTAAAATGGGCCAAACACATGAACAGGCCAGTTTTATTAAACATACATGTAAGAAATAAACATGAAATAGCACAAGCAAGCATGAAAGCGTGTCCAATCTCACTGGTGATGAAACAAAGCTCTTAGACCATTGATGTTTAGCTAGTCTTCTCATATCAGCTTGGGTAAGATTTAAAAATACTCTTTAATTTGGCAGTCATGTAAAGACACTAGACACTCCTATATTTTTGGTGAGAAGTAAAATTTGTATGACCTTTCTGAGAACAATTGGGTAAAACGTTTTTAAATTCTTAAAAGTGTACATACTTGAACCAGAAATTTTAGATAACAGGGACTTATCTTGTGTTAAAAATTACTCATGGTTTCAAAAGTGTTTGTTATAGTATATATTTTCAACATCATAAATACTGAAATCAATCTAAATGTCCAACACTAGGGAATTGGTTAAGCTACAATGCATTCTTCAACAGACTATTTTAAAGCCATTTAAAAATACCATGTCATAGGATAATACTGTTTTCACCTGGGTAGACTATAGTACATTGTTAAGTGGATAAAAAAGAAAAATCTATGTCAATAAGTGAGATCGTTTATTTTGTATTTTGAAGGAAAACATGGTACCTCCGCACAGAAAAGAAGTCTAAAGAACCATACACCAAAATGTTTATAGCGCCACCATTGCATGCATGGTGATAAGGTGAATAAATGTTTTAATTTTTAAAAAATTTTCCAAACAATCTTTTGCTTTGATCAACTTCTATTTTCCTAATTAGGAAAATACTATTAAAGTATAGAGGTGCTAAAGGTAATAGACACTTGATTTACTTATATTGAGCCCAGGAAACTACAGCCTGAGGCTGCTCAGAAAGGCTTTTTGGAGCTGACAGAAGTATTTAGATGAATTAAGATTTCCCTTTCTGCCTGGCAGGCAGAATAGTATCTCCAGGGGAAGTACTCTTTTGTCTCATTAGTTCCTTTATCCCATTTAGAGAAGTTCTTTCACAGAGGAATGTGTGTTATTGCTATTTCCACACAAAAAGTGGCCGGAATCTGCAGTGATTCCCACTTGTCAGTAGGCGCTTAGAGAGCAGTTCTTTTGGTCTTCAAATAAAAATGTCTCTATGAAAGTCATAGGTAGGATTACTGCTGAGTGAGCACATTTGAGTTGGAAGGTAATACTCAACGGCTAGGTTTCCCTGCAATCATTTCTGTGGTCATTCAGGATTATTAAAGAAAGTGATTGAGACGTCAAGGTATGAAGTGATTTAGCAAGAGCCGATTTTCATTTCCCGAAGCCCTGAGGCTCTCTGGAGTCCAGGTGTGGAGGACAGCTGGGAGGGCAGGGGTGACAGAGGAGGGTCCCTAAGGGGAGCTGGTGAGAAACTCCAAGGAAACAGCGTTGGACCTAACTTGGCTGGAAGGGCCACTCACTGGCTGTTGGCTCAATCTCAGAGCCAGAATGGATGCCCCCTGCCTTCCTCAGTTTCCCCACCAGACATGACTTTGCTTTCACTGGTTGTTTTTAGGCTGTCTCATGTTTTAATGTTTTCTTATGCTAACCTCTTAATTTTAGAAAAAAACGATTTTAGTGTTGAAAGACATAATAATGGAGCAGCTGATTAACTGTCTTCTGGCAACTTTATTCAGGGGATATAAAAGGATTAGCATGACTTCACCTCCTGACTGGAGTCACCGGATGCAAATGGAGATTACGCAGAGGCGGACACATGTGTTTTCTGTCAACATGCTGTGTAATGGTTTATTACAGTAACTGTCCTTAGGTAATAAACTATACCTTAAAAGAAAAAGGAAAAAGATGAACTAGCCATCTCCTAACTAGAGGTCACTACAACAGGTTGGGACGTATATCCAGGAAGAATCGGTAAATCTTTTAATTTCTCTGCCACTTGGTTTTGTAGTTTAAGATTTGTTGTTTTAAAATTGTTTCATTCCTCAAAAAATTTGGACAAATTTATTCCAAGTTGGCCAGATCTTTTGGGTTACAAATGTTTAGCAAGCACTCCCTCCTTTCCAAATTTGAAATGCGTGCTTCTCAGATTGATTAGTGTTGTTTACTATGTTTAGAAAAACGCAGTTTTCTTTACAACTCTGTGATTTGGTTACCTGTGTTGTTCAGAAGGATTGCTCTTTTTCTTCAGGTGTTTTTCACAAACTAATATTGCTGGCATTTCACTAACGTCTCTTCGGTCCAGGGACTCCTGGGTTTTGAATGAATTATCAGCTCTGAAGTGACTGGGGTCATCCTCGACGAGCTCACTGCTGAAATCTGGTGCCTCTAAAGAAAGCACTCAACTTCCATACAATCTTCAACTTAGTACACATGTTTTAACATTTTCTAAACACTTCAGGCCAAAATCATTGGTTTTCACTGTCCTCTTTTGGATGGTCATATCCCAAGGGAGAAGCGGCTCATCAGTGGCTCCAGTGCCATGCTTGAATCCTCTGGGCCAAACTGAAGACAATGAAGTGACATTAATTTTGAATCTCAGTTCAGTGTTTTGCTCATGCTGAATACTCCAGAAACATTTTCCACTGTCTTTTTTAAAAAGATCCAGCCACAAAATTCACAAAAACGACCTACCACTCCATATTGCTTTTTCCAAAGCCATTTTCATCAGTTTACGAAGACTTCCTGTCTTTTCTTTTTAAACTATGAGGAATTACAGGAAAGAGATTTTATCATTGTCTCTCGGTTTTATTTTTTTTTGCTATCACAGACAATTGATCACCATTAAAATACCTGTGTTGAGTACATTTTGAATGTTTGGGATTAACCCCATAGAGTTGACACAGGCTCCAGATCTTGATCTACCTGTTGGGTAAATAAAGGAATAAAACCTCCGTGGCCCTCTGCTTCCCTTGACGCCTGCACTGGAGAGTGGAGTCCACAGTACAGGGTGTTTGGATGAGTCTTCTCAGCACTCCCTTAACAGGGGACAGTCATTGCTCATTTCCTGCTTTTCCCTTTGCCTCTTCCTCTTTATTCCTGCCCTAACGGTGACTATTGGGCTGACGAAACCCTCTAAGGCTTGGTATCTAAGCGAGTGAAAAGCTGCCTCACCCCATTCATTCAGTGGTGATACCTGGCCCAAGGCCACCACAACATGACGCTGAACTCCTTAGGCAAACGGGTCTGGCTGACCCAGTTTTGAGGGTGGGAATAAGGGTAGGTGGAGCCCAAGACAGGATTGTGCTGGGTTAGCAAAGAAATGCACACACACACACACACACATATCTCAGGTATGTAACTTCAGGGCCTTGCTGACTCTAATGCTTGTCTGTGTATCTCTCAACCAGAATGTAGGGAAACTTTTTAGCTACAGTTAAAATGCAAAAAAATCCAAGGGGGCATTGAGAGAGATCATTCCCCCGCCCTCAGAAACAAAGGATTGTTTAGACTGGATTATAGTTCAGTGCACAAAGTGATCTTTGGTACTGTGAAAGACTGAATCATAGCCCCCCAAAGATGTCTACATAATCACCCAAAACCTGCGAATATGTTACCTAACATGGTAAAAAGGTCTGTAAAAATGATTAAGTTAAAGATCTTGTGATGGGGAGATGATCCTGGATTTTTTGGGTGGGCTGATGTAATCACAGGGTCCTTGTGAAAGGAAGCAGGAGATGAGCGGGAGAAGGTAATATGACAATAGGAGCAGAATTGGAGTGATGCAGCCATGTGCTGGTGGCCTTTACAGGTCGGAAATGGCAAGGAATAGATTCTCCCCTAGAGCTTCCAGAAGAAACCAGCCCTGCCAACACCTGAATTTTTTAGCCTGATAAACTTTTTTTGGACTTCTGGCCTACAAAGTTGTAAGAGAATAAATTTTTGTTATTTAAACTACTAAGTTTGTGGTAATTTTTACAGTGGCAATAGGAAACTAATACAGTTTCTCTTTACAAACAATTCAGGGTGAAAATTCAGATTTGAGCCTGGAAAGAGGAGACACACTAGCAATGGGGAATGATATGTCAACTCAGTCTTTGGCTCTACAGGGTTTAACATAATTATGAGGCTACTGTATGGAGTTGCTTACTGATCATTAAGTCAGCTGGGGAGAGGAGCCTAGGAAAGCAAAGTTGACATGTTTTTGTAAGCATGCACACTGTTTATCTGTGAAATTATTCAATAATGACAAGCCAAAACAACCAATGTTCCAATTCTTTGCCATAAATATCTAGAACCATTTTGTAGGGCAGAAAAGCAGGCAGCAGATGACTTAGCCATGAGAGCAATCCTTCCCACTAAAGCCAGCTCTCCAGCTGAGAACATCTGCCCTGAAGCACTATAAACCCCAACATTCAAAGACATAGATTATTGTTCATAAAGGCAGTTCATACTCTACTGCCTCACCCAGAAATCTTGTCACTTTCAGAAAAAATTCTCCTTGGACTGGGAAGTAACCAAGCTCAGCTCAGGTGCTGAAGGAGGCCTACTCAACCTGTCTTGGTGGAAGCCACAGCAGGCCTGTGCACTCCATTAGATGATTGCTTTCCAATCCAACATGGGGCTTGAAATTAGATCTACCTTGTAGGGATAAGATGATCAACCCTATTAACATGCAATTACCTGGAAGGTCCTCTCTAATAATCAGCTCCTCCTCCCATTATTCCCCAAATACACAATACTCTATGGTAATCATGTTTTTTTCTACCTGGAAATCCCAATCCCAAGTCTCTGACTGTAAAAACTCTACCCGACTCTCAAGGCCAAATTCAAATACTCACCTTCCCACATAATCTCTCGTATCTGCCTAGCAGACGACCTCTCCCTCCTGGGTGCTCTCAGGCACTTTATCAAGGTGTCTCAACTTCAGCACTATTGACATTTGAGGGTAATTTTTGTTGTGGGGGTGCTGCACCATCCATTATAGAATATTTAATTCCATCCTTGATCTCTGTCCACTAGATGCCAATAGCACTGCCTCTCCATCATGATAATCAAAAGTTGTCTCCAGACATTGCCTAATGTCCCCCAGGTGGCAAAGCTGCCCCGGGTTAAGAAGTATTGATCTAGAAACTACAATTAACCCCACTCTGGTGCAATTGGTCATCCCTGAAGACTGTAGTTCTTTAAAGGAAAGCACTATATCTAATTAGTTCTATGTCTACACTCCACCCTAACTTCACTAGCACATTCCTAATGTATAACAGACATTCAATAAATATTGAATGTGTAAATGCATTTATTACTATGACTCTGTCTCTTCATTTATTCTATTTGGGGGAAAGATGTAACATGTATAAGAAAACACAGAAAGATAAAATGGCTACCTAGAAGAAAAAATCTAAGGGTAGCCTCATTGGTCCAAAATCTTTGTGGTCAGCTCCACTACCCCTCCCCCCCAAGGAAGGTGGAAGTAACAGAATCTGGGTGTGCTATGGACAACAAGATAGCATTAATCCATATGTCTTTGCAATATGACTAGTTTATTTAGTCCCCATTAATGTGGAAGCCTACCAAGGAATTTGTCCATTAATGGAGAGAAAGCCATGTGCTAGAGTCATAAAGAACATTGTTCCTACCTATGGAACACCATCAAGCAGACCAATGACCAATAGTCACATTGGGGGTCCCAGAAGGAGGAGAGAGAGAGAGAGAGGCTAAAAGCTTATTCAAAGAAATAGTGGCTGAGAATTCCCCTAACCTGAGGAAAGAAATAGACATCCAGATTCAGGAAGCCCAGACAGTTCCAAATAAGATGAATCTAAGGAGACCCATACAGAAACACATTATAATTAAATTGTCAAAGGATAAAAATAAGAGAGAATTGTAAAATTAGCAAGAGAAAACAACTTGTTACATACAAGGGAGCACCCATAAGACCACCAACAGATTCTTTAGCAGAAACTTTGCATACCAGGAGAGAGTGTCATGATATATTCAAAATACTGAGAGAGAAAAACTTCCAACCAAGAATAATATACCTCGCAAGCTCTGTCCTTCAGATTTAAGAAAACAAAGTTTTTCAAGCAAACAAAAATTGGAGGAGTTCATCACCACTAGACTGAACTTAGAAGAAATGTTCAGGTTACTTCTTAAAGCTAAAGTGAAAAGATGCTAATTAGTAACAGGAAAACATATGAAAGTATATATCTCACTGGTAAAGGTAAATATATAGTTAAATTCAGAATACCCTTATGCTATAATGATGGTGGATAAATCCCTTTCAAAACTAGTGTGAGGTTAAAAGACAAAAGTATTAAAATACATGTAACCATAATAATTTGTTGATGGATACATAAGGTAAAAATATGTAAACTGTAATTCCAAACTTGTAGAAACAGAGAGTAGAAAAGTGGTTGCCAAGAGGCTTGGTGGTGAAGGAAATAGGGAGAGGTTGGTGAAAGAGTAGAAACTTTCAGCTATAAGATAAATTAGACCTGAAGATCCAAAGTAAAACATAGTGACTTTTGTTGAAATGCTGTATTATATATTGAAATTTGCTAAGAAAGTAGAATTTAAATGTTCAAATTAAAAAAAGATAAAGTGAGATGATGGATGTGTTAATTAACTAGATTGGGGGGGTTGAAATCCTTTCAAAACATATATATATATATCAAATCACCATGATGTACACTTTAAATATCTTACAATTTTATATATCAATTTTACATCAATAAAACTGAATTAAAAAAAAAAAAAAAAAAGCATTGTCCCTGGAGTCAAATTGCCTGGGTTTGAATGGCCAATCTTCCACATAACTAGCCAGAAGATGTGCTATTTGAACTGTTTATACCTCAACATGAGGGTAATAATAATAACCCTCCCTTCCTGTGTTATGTGAAAATAAGTTGAATTAATACACGGTACGGCTATTGGATCAGAGCTGGCACATTACCAACCTTCATTAAATGCTGTCTGTTGTTACTCACTTACTACTTCTCCCTTTGCACAAACATTTGAAAGCTCCCTATGTTCCAGTCCCTCTGACAGGCTTAGAGCAAATAATAACCATGACACTGGTAATCTAAACAGTACATAAACTTTAAACAATAGTCATGCAAACTAATATAAAATTACAAAGTGTTCTAAATGCTATGAAGATAAAATTCAGAGTAGTCCCAGCATCAGTGACTACCTCGAGCTAAAGAAGTGAAGGCCACTTTTAAATGTAAATATATTGGGCTGTTCCTAGTCTCCTCACAAAGCCAGAGGAAATGAACCCCTAATAGACCATCACTTTGATGTTGGTATTGGGAGGTGCTGTCTATGGAGAACAAACCCAGGTTCAAGGCGGTACTTTGGTTGCGTTGGCAGGGTGGAATCAAGATGGAAAAAGGATTCCAAAGGAGGGTGAAGTGTCACTGAAAACAAACCTCACTTGCTCTATAATTTTGTCTAGGAGGAGTCCTGAAGCAAATTATGAATAATCCAGTCATTTAAAATGGAAATCATAAGAATATTTTACTACTACTGACACATGGTAAGCACTTAATTATAAGGTATAATTATTCTACTGCAAAATACTATTCTATTTAATCTTGTAAACTCTATACGTTATACACAGCTATCTCCAACTTCAAGGTTTGGATAAAGGCCTTGATGAGATCACAATTGATGTTCAAACCCAAGTGTCTCTCCTCAAAAAGTCCCTGTTACTAACGACATTGGGTCACAGTCTCATCTGCCCAGAATAATAAAACCATACTGCACCTAAGGTTGAAAATCAAGTAGTTCTTCATCCCCAAAAAGGAGCAAAAATAATAATGCCACTCTATTAGTTTGATTTTTTATAGCTGCCAAGTGCTTTCATGCCCATGATGTCAGATTATCTTGAAAACAACCTTAGCAACAGGTTTGATTATCTCCATTTTATAGATGAAGAAGCTGATTTCCCATAAGTGGGAAAAATTCTCCCAAGAGTGCACAATGGTGAGTTCAGAAGCAAAGCCTGTCTCCTGCCTTAGTGGTTCCATGTGCAGTGTGAGCGCTGCACCCATGATGCTCTTCCAGGGCCGTGTTTTTTGCCAGATGCTACCATTTCCTCATGAGGAATCCTGGCATGACAAGAACACTTTCCCGGAGAGAAGAAAGACCTGTGGAAGTATTTGAATTTACCCCCATGCCCTGAATCACCCCCGGGACCAGGATAATCTAACTCATTTGTCAAGAGCAATTGATTTAAAAGCATATATGTTATTAAGATGGCCTTGGGGAAAAGGGTTTGAGAATCTAAAGTATCATATAAACTAAAATATACAAAACTATATTTCATTCACTAAAATATTTTTATTAAATTTATTAGTTAATAAGATTATATGGGTTTCGTGTACAGTTCTATGATACATCATCTGTATATTGCATTGTGTGCCCACCACCCAAAGTCAAATCTTCTGTCACTATATATTTGACCCCCTTTACCCTTTATTTTTTAAAATATCTTTATTTTTAGAGAAGAAGGGAGAGGGATAGAGAGATAAAAACATCAATGAGAGAGAAACATTATACATGGGCTACCTCCTGCATGCCCCCTAGTAGGGATTGAGCCTGAAACCTGGGCATGTGCCCTCACTGGGAATCAAACCAGTGACCTCTTGGTTCATGGGTCCATGCTCAACCATCGCACCCTTTATTTTTTTAATTTAAATCTTAATTTTCTGTATTAAGGTGGTTCCAACTGGTTCCCAATTTTTAAAACATAGCTAAATTTGTTTTAAAACTATTTTTTACTTTGAGATGTGTGTAGTGTAATTATCTTAGTGTGGCTTAGCCAGCTATTAGCACATTCACTCTGCTGCTCTTGCAGGAGGAAACATGAATCCTTTTATTTCCCAGTTGATCTCCTCCAATCAGTGCAGGGCCTTTCTATGTGCACTTTAATTTTATTCAACCCAGCCCCTAATCTCTATTCAGCTTGAGATAACCATATAGTAATATCTTCTCAGAAACTTCAACAATCTTGTGACATTTTTCTCAGTTGAATGTCAATATTGGTTGTAGTTTTCTAAATATTTATAAATTGTTAATTAAAGGAGGAGCAATAGCCAGAAATATGCCAGGTAGCAAGGGTAATACCATCCTTGATTTAAGAAGTCATGGCTATCCTCAGATAACATTTATTGAACATTTGCCAGGTGCCAGGCTAAGTGCTGTGTGCATATATTAATCTATCCACTCTTCATAACAGACACATGAAGTAAGTGGTCTTTTTAATCTCCACTTTCTAGATGAGAAAATTGAGGCAGAGAGGGGTCAGGTAATTTGCTCAAGGTCACACAGTAAGTGAGAGAAACAGGTTTCAAGTCCTGGCTGCTTGGTTTCAGACCTCCTACACCTTAACTACTCTGTGTTCTATATTTAGAGACAAACAAAACCCTTTGAGACCAGAAAAGAAGAAAACCTGGTTCTAAGGGAAAATGAAAATGACAATTGAAGATATGATTTAAAAAACTAAGAAGAGTAAAATTCCATTGGAGCACATGATTTTCTTTCTCTTAGCTAGAAATAAAATATATAAAAGTGAGGTATTAATAAAATGTGAGTTAAACAAACACATTAATACATGCAGGATGAAAGTCAAAATGTATGTCAGAAAATGTGGAGTGAAAAGGTTTCATGTCAGTGCAGAGCCCAAGATCTGAGTCATGTCGTTTCAGCCTTCCCGTTAATACACTGTCTGGAAAGATAACAGGGTTAAAGTCCTCTGCACTTGTGCCAGCACTTTTCACTTTATTCTAGCTTCAGAATCTTCATCCCAACACTGAAAGGTTTGGATTAGATAATCTCCATGATCTCTTCCTGCTCGACGTTTCCGGGATACAGTCGGCACAGTCACAGCTTGTTTTGTAAGTCTTTCCACTCCAGGCACAGTGCTGGGGTTTGTGGGGATACACAAAAGTGTAAAGCATGATCTCCCTCCTTCCGGGAAGGAGACCTGAATCCTCAACTGGTGTGGTTGGCATCTGAGGTCAGGTCCCTTGGGCCCTGTAATTGACCATATCTGACTCATGATTATTAGACACTGTTAGAACTTTACAGCTGTCAGAATGCTTATAAAAGAGTACCTGAGGCTCACAGAAGGATTACATAGTGGCTGCACCAATTTCCTTTCGCACCAACAGTGCACAAGGATTTCCTTTTGTTCCCATCCTCCCCAGCACTTGTTATCTCCTGTCTTTTTTAAAACAGCCATTCTAACAAGTGTGAGATGATATCTCATTGTAGTTTGTTTGTTTGTTTGTTTGTTTTTTACTCTTGAGATAGTTTTTATTTTATTTATTTTATTTTTTAAATTTATATTTATTGTTGAAAGTATTACAGGTGTCCCATTTTTCCCCCCCCAATTGACCCCCTCCACCTCGCTCCCACCCCCTCCCCAGGCCTTCGCCTCGTTATTGACTGTGTCCATGGGTTATGCATATATGCATATACCTTTTTTGGTTAATCTCTTCCCACCCTCCATCCCCTTCCTTCTTCCTTCTGAAATATGATCGTCTGTTGCATGCGTCAATGTCTCTGGGTCTATTTAGTTCGTCAGATTCTTTTGTTTGTTAGCTTCTTGTGAAAGAAGACCCTTCAACATTTCCTGTAGTGCTGGTCTGCTGGTGATGAACTCCTTTAGCTTTTCCTTGTCTGAGAAGCTCTTTATCTGACCTTTAATTCTGAATGATAGCTTTGCTGGGTAGAGCAATCTTGGTTGTAGTTCCATGTTTTTCATCACTTTGAATATTTCTTGCCACTCCCTTCTGGCCTGCAAGGTTTCTGTTGAGAAATCAGCTGACAGTCGTATGGGGGCTCCCTTGTAGGTAACTAACTGCTTTTCTCTTGCTGCTTTTAAGATTCTCTCTTTGTCTTTAACCTTTGGCATTTTAATGATGATGTGTCTTGCTGTGAGGACCAGCTGCAACTACAGCCAAAGAGCTGCTGTGCTGGAGACACCCCTATGGAGCAGGATTTACTTCAGTGGGACTTTGGTGTTCACCAAGTGCGCCCCTTGAGTGCCACTGGTGGATGTGGTAGGGTTGTAATCGAGCGTGGTCGAGTCTGACCACCAGGTGCACTGTCTCTGGGGCCTCCCGGGAGGTGCAGAGTCAGCCTGTGCCAGTGCCTTGCCCAGGGCCACCCAGCATGAGCTACACAGAAACCATAGTTGGCTGCTACTTGTGCTGGGCTTGGAGGTGCCCAGGAGAGGCCAAGCTACGAGCCAATGCAGGCTGCCGCTAGAGCCAGGCCTGGGGCCACTTATCAAGCCGTATGAGGCCCGCTGCTGCTTGTTTGAGAGATTTTAGGAAAGTCCTAAGCATGAGGCTTGAGAAGCCACTTGCGTAGAAAAGCCCCTGGGAATGGCCTGGATGAGCTGCAGGTGGGAGGGGCGGGGCCTCCGGGAATCACGGGGCGGGGCCAAAGGTGGGAGTCAGGTGCTGGCGACTCAAACACAGCGCCTGGCTGTGTGCGGGGAGGACTCGCTCAAGGAGCCATGGCCTCCGCCAGCCCTTCTGCCTGGGAGGAAGCCGCCCTCCACCTCTCGCCCGGATCTCAGGCAGGTTAGTTCCCCCCGAGTGTCCCAGGTCCTTTCCGGCTGCTGCCCGGCGCTGGGCTCAGAGGGAGCGTCCGGGTGAGTCCGTGCCGGGGCCATTTAAGCAGAAAGCCTGGGACTCCCACAGCCTCTGCGACCCTCAGCCACAGTCCCTGCTGGTTCCACAGCCCGGAGTTGTGGGACATCTCTTCCCGGCCCTGGAGCCCTGGGCTGGGGGCCTGGTGTGGGGCTGGGACCCCTCACTCCTCCAGGAATCCCCCACCACCAAGATTCCCTCCCGGGTTTAAACCGCGGCACCAGGTGTGAGCCCGCGGCCGAGTCTCCAATTCAGCCCCGATCCGCCCGCGTCCCCGCCCCTCCTCCCGGTCTCAGTGCTGCTTCAGCTCCCTGGTTGTCTGGCTTCTGTTCAGCCAGATCTCAGGAGGCTCTGAGTGATGGTGGTTCTGTATTTTAGTCGTAATTTTGATGTGGTTGCGGGAGGCGGCGGGTGCAGCTGTTACCTACGCGCCATCTTGTTTTCCTAGGTCCTTGTGGTTTTAATTGCATTTCCCTGGTATTGAGTAGCTTTCATGTACATGTTGGCCATTTATAAATCTTCTTTGGAAAAATTTTTATGCAGTTCTTCTGCCCATGTTTTAATCAGACTGTTTTTTCCTATTGAGTTGTGTGAGTTTTTATATATTTTGGATATTAATCCCTTATCAGCTATATGATTTGCAAATATTTTCTCCCATTCTGTAGGCTGCCTTTTCATTTTTTGGATGGTTCCCTTTACTGTATAGAAACTTTTTAGTTTGATCATGGTGTATGATCCTTTTAATGTGCTGTTGAATTCCGTTTGCTAATATCTTGAGAATTTTCATATATATATTATTAGTGATATTAGCCAATAGTTGTGTTTCCTTATAGTGTCCTTATATGGCTTTGGTATGAGCATGATTCTGGCCTTGTACAAGGAGAGATAAAGACTTTCCCAGACAAACAAAAGCCAAGTGAATCCATCACCACGAGACCTGCCTTACCAGAAATGCTGAAATGAAAAGATTAAGATTCTTCGTCTTTGACAGTTTTATTATAGCGTGTCTTGGAGAGGGTATTTTTTATTTGAGTTTCTTCAGTGACCTATGAGTTTCATGAGCTTTGATGCCCAATTATCTTCCCAGATTTGGGAAGTTCTTAGCCATTGTTTTTTTTCTCTTTAAAAAAATTTTTTTTTAATCTTCATCCAAGGATATTTTTTCCATTGCTTTTTCAGAGAGAGTGGAAGGGAGAGAGAGAGAGAGAGGGAGAGGGAGGGAGAGAGAGAAACATCAATGTGAGAGAGACACATCCATTGGTTGCTTCCCACGCACACCCTGACCAGGGCTGGGGACGAGCCTGCAACTGAGGTACATGCCCTTGGCCAGAATCAAACCCCGGACCCTTCAGTCCGCGGGCCGATGCTCTGACCTCTGAGCCAAATCAGTGGTCATTATTTCTTTAAATAAGCTTTCTGTCTCCTTTTTCGTTTCTTCTCTTTCCGGAACTGTAATAATTTTTAAACTGATTGTTTTTATGTATCCCATAGATCACACAGACTTTTTTTAGTTTTTCTTTTTTTCCTCTAATTGGATAACGTCAATTAATCTCTCTTCATCGTTCCCAATTCTTTTTTCTGCTTGGGCAAGTCTATTGTTGAAACTCTATTGAATTCTTTAGTTCAGTCATTAAATCCTTCGACTCCAAAATTTCTGTTTGGTTCTTATTTTATGTTTTCTGTCACTTTGTTTTCCTGATATTGTTCAGTTGTTAATCTGTGTTCACTTGTAGCTCTCTGAGAATCATCAGAACAATTAGTTGGAGTTTTTTGTTGGTAATTCCTGGAAATCCATTTCTTTCAGGCCAGTTACGGGAAGTTTACTGTATTCTTTTGGTAGATTCCTATTTCTCTGATTCTCCATGATTTCTGTAGCCTTGCATAGGTGTCTGCACATTGGAAGAAGGAGCTACCTCTCCAGACTTTATGAACTGACATCAGCATGAGAGTACCCTTAAGTGTGGGTGGGCACATTGAGAACCACGTCTAGTGGGGTAGGGTGCAAGTGTGGGAATTTGCGGTGGCAATGAGTCCAGGAGAACACGTCTCTTTGGCTCAAGTTAGTAGAGTCCACAGCATTGACAAGCACAGCGAGGAGTCTGCAGTGCCTTCAAGGGCTTTTGGGGTCTTCAGCAACACCCCCCGGTCCAGTGACTAGGGTCCATAGCAGGGAGCAGTCATGGCCAATGATAGTGGTGTATACTCACTTGGCTGCTGTGGCCACTTCATGCTTGTGACCTGGCAGGGGCCTTTCGCAGACACACACACACACAGTGGTGGGGGCCATGGAAGGCAGCCAGGGCTGCAGCTAACTACAGGCACATGGGTAGCTGCAGGGATCCTGCCTGATTATGTATGCTACTCAGGCTGCTGTATTTCAGTACAAGTGCACAGCAATGGAGGCTAGTGACGGGTTGGGCTGGGGGTACGCAGTGCACAGGTGGAGCGGCTCTCCCCATGCATGCAGACAGTGGTGGGCATCAGTTGTGAAGGTTCATGCTGGTATCTTGCACTCCCGTAGCCACAGTGGCACGGGCTGGCTGCTGATTAACCACCAGGCTCCAGAAGGAGCAGGGATGGGAGGGAGTGAGGGACTCGGGCAGCTGGTGTCAGCAAATATGAATGCTTGGTGAGCAAAAGCTGGTGAAATCTCTAGGTGGTCCTCTGCAGCTGTGCTGGCCATTGGTTCCTTCTTCAGTGCAAAAACCACTGGATTTATCTGTGGAACAGGTGGCTGCGAACCATGATGACTCTGGCTGCATGGCTCCCATTGGCAACCACTGCTTTCCTTCGTTGCTCTTAGCCATCTCTACACGCCTCAGCTTTGCCTGTCTGGGTGGGGCAAGATCTAAGCGGGATCTTAGTGTGATGCCCTGAAGGGCTGGGGAAGCTGGGTGCCGCCCTGCTCATCTTTTCCTGGCAAGGGAAACTTGTCCTAGCTGGGACGTTCCCTCTTTGTTCTAAACAGTGCCTGCGGGAGATGGGATGATTCAGGCAAAATGAAGCTGTCCCTCTCCTTATTTGCAGTTATTCTGTGGGGTTTTTTGTGGTTTCATTTTATTTTGTTGTTGTTGTTCTGCTGTGTTGCTGCAGTTTCCTAAGTGGACTCCAGAGCTCTCCCAGAGCTGTTTTCGTTCATGAGTAGCTGTCTAATTGTTGACCTTTGTGAGGGGACAGAGGCTGCTATCTTGGTGACGTCCTCCCTCAGCACACAATTATGTCAGGTTCTCCTTTTTTTGTTCTTAACACCCCATGTGTTTGTTTTGTTTGTGCTTTGCCTTGAGATACATTTTTTTAAAATATATTTTGCCCAGCAGGGCATGGCTCAGTGGTTGAGCATCGACCTAGGATCCAGAAGATCAGGGTTCGATTCCCAGTCAGGGCACATGCCCGGGTTGTGGGCTCGATCCCCAGTTGGGGGCGTGCAGGAGGCAGCTGATCAATGACTCATCACTAATGTTGCTATCTTTCTCTCCCTTCCGCTCTCTGAAATCAATAAAAATATTTTTTATTTTATATTATTATTTTAAAAAATATATCTTTATTGATTTCAGAGAGAAGAAGGGAGAGAGAGAGATAGAAACATCAATGATGAGAGAGTCATTGATCGGCTGCCTCCTGCACGCCCCCAACTGGGGATCGAGCCTACAACCTGGGCATGTTCCCTGACTGGGAATCGAACTGTGGTCTCCTGGATCATAAGTCAACACTCAATCACTGAGCCATGCCAGCTGAGCCATTATGGACATTTTAAAACTCATCCTGTCTGATAAGTGTGAAAGCAATGAGGAGGAAGCCTCATGAGAAGTCCATGCAAATGGGAAAAAATCATTTTAAAATTTGAAACCAGGGGGGGAAATGATGAATGTTGATTTTTGCAAGAAATTGTTTGATGGCAGGGACTATTTTGAAGGACAAAGAGAGACTTCTTCAAAACTTCTAAAATGCTCTCATGATGCCAGAACAAAAGTCAGCTAGAGAAGTAACAAAGTAGAGACACTTAGGACTTGATCGTAGCACTGATATCGAAGCCCATCGAGCTAATGGCAATTAATAAGAAGCTTAGGGGGTTATTGAAGAGCTTAAAGACTAAGCAGGTAAAATTTCACAAATGATTTGTTACAAAGCAGAGACACTTCCAAAGTTCAAAACCTTCTGAAATTACACAAAGTAAAATGCGTGGCTTAAATAGTATACCTTCTGTAAAGGTTCTTTAAAATGTTTGTGGACATCTGGAGCAGGGCTACCTATTACAGAAGACTTTCTGTATAGATAAATGGACCTATTTAGGGAACCAAATGCCCAATGGAGCAAATATTTTTAGTAATGTATCCAAAGAAGTGAATTACATACTTGTTTGGCAAAGTGTATTTGAAAACTTTACATTTTAATCCAACATGAATTATTTTGCATTTAAGAGCAAACGATGAACTCACAAAAGTGCTTGTTGAAGATATTTTAAATAGAGAAGCTTCCTGATTTAAAATAGATTACTGTCATTCAAGCATGGGGAATAGTTTTTAAAATAAATATTAAAACATGTATGGCTTTAATATTTGCTAAATAAATCATTAAAATTGAGTGTTTATTGAATATGCACACTTCATTTAGTATTTTCATAGTACTTTGTAAAATGCTTGTTCATTATATATTTTAACTTGTGAAGATGTTTTCCACAGCTGTTTACTATTTTAATATTTAATTAAACCATAAAGGCCTAAAGCAAAAAAGAATCCAAGAGCCCATTCACATCTCTATTTTACATAGCACAGAACCTTGATGACCTCACATACCCTTAATTACAATATCCTCCAACCAAATATTCAGTATAGGAATTTCATTGCTAAGAGAAGGTTCTCCTGAAACACACAAAAAAGTATCCTTCCCGTATTACCACCCTGCATTCTATATTATCTAAAGGTAAAGGAGGGAAACAGCAGCTTTTATTAAACATTTAGTTACGTAGAATGGCTTCTAGAATACAAAACTTAAAAGAAATTTTAACTATAAATTTGCCTTTTTATTAAAAGCTTTTCTTACTTTGAAATCACAAAATTTAAATCATCTAAGGAAGCACATTTGAGCCTCGTAAATTGAATCTTTCTTCTTCACAAGTATTTAAATAAAAAATGAATTGATTTAATACTATACTGGGGAAAAAATCTGCACACATTTACTCCCTTTTGTGGAGTTTGGAGGATGGGAATGTTGTGTTACTCTAGTCTTTTCCAGATTGAAATGTTTATGGTTTTACTAAGTATCAAGCACTTAGAATCTAAATAATATTGAACAAGAGTCTGTGTTTCATAGAAAATTATAAGTCATGTGCCTTCAAGGTTACAGAACAAAGTGTAAAACCATCTAAACGTTCAAATTTTATAAATAGTAGTTTATAGTGATTTAGAGATTAAGCAGAATATTAAATATAGAAAGTAATATTGACAACATCAGTGAAAAGGTACAGATATAGAAAATACATCACTTGTTACATTCAAAGTGCTTCTAAATGCGCTTTTAGTTTTAAATTTATTAAACTCCCTTAGCACTCTCATTTTCTATTTTAATCATCTCTACTTAAATCCAAACTTTCACCCTTTTTCAACTTTCAGCCCTCTCTGAAATCTTCCTTGAATATTCCTATCCTCACAGATCCCCCCCTTTTCTGAATTCCTCGATAGGAGAAACACTTCTGTAATGATCAATAGGTATTTAATAATCCATGCTCATTAGCCACTTTGATTGAACATATCTCTCTTACTGGGAAGTAATCAATAACAGATGACAAATACTGGCTTAAGAACCAGCATGCAGGGAATGAAGCAGAGCAGGGTCCACCTGGTAACCTCTTCAGCAGTTGGAATCTGCATGGGTGATAAGTGAGGTTGGTTGTACAGAAGGGGAGAAGAGAAAACTCTGGGTGCCAGCCTGGATGAGTCAACCAGGCTCAGTTAAAACTTTTATTTTCCAATCAGTTGAACACTGATGGTCCCAAGTCTGAGTCATCACCAAATGGGAATTCCAGCAAATGTTTGAGCAAGAGGGGCAAGATCTCATGAAGTCAAATGCTTTGGAATCTCTTGGCAGAGAGGACAGAATAGCTTAGACGTGTCTCCTTCAGAGTCAGAGTGTTGACCTGGCTTGAGGAGGGCTGAAGGTTCAAGGCTGTTCATTATCTTCAATCTCGACATCATGCTCTGTTGTGGTTTTAGTTGGCTGTGTGGTAGGTGGAGGCACCGTGGCCGGAGAGCTTTGGTTGATCACAGGGGCAGAAGACAGAGTGCTCTGAGGTCTTGATGGGGTAGGAGATGGGGCAGGAGATGGGGTAGAACCAGTGGTGGGGGAAGGAGACTGGGTAGAACCAGTGGTGGGGGCAGGAGATGGGGTAGAACTAGGGGTGGGGGCAGAAGATGGGGTAGAACCAGTAGTGGGGGCAGGAGATGGGGTAGAACCAGTGGTGGGGGCAGGAGATGAGGTAGAACTAGGGGTGGGGGCAGGAGATGGGGTAGAACCAGGGATGGGGGCAGGAGATGGGGTAGAACCGGGGATGCAGATCATATGATTAGACTTTCCGTCTGCGTGAATGACGATGGTTGTACCAAGGGTGGGCTTGCCAAAATGAACAAAATATAAGGCCAGAACAACGAGGGTTGTAGCAATTAGACAGGCCAACAGACACACCAGAAATGTTTTCCAGAGTGACCATGGTTTTGCTGCAACCTGCGAAGGATGACAATAAGTGGAAATTTCAGCAAATTACATAGGGGTATCTTAGGTAAATGATTGCAGTTAGAACAAGGCTAACCTTTTCCATTACTCCAAATGCTGTAATTTAAAGCACAACATATCAACCCCCACTCTGTCTCTCTCTCTCTCTCTTTCAAATAAACACACACACTCATACACCCCTTGACCCCAAGTCCATGAGTACAAAATGTCCCCTCTTAGTTATCCTTTCACACTAAAGCAGTAAGGTGCCATCTCAAACGCAAGTAGAAATGCTCTAATTAGTCCTCATGGGTAGAAAAGTAATGAAGAGGCATATAACAACATGTCTCTTGGTTATCTTTAGGTGATGAAAAATTGCAAGTATTCTTTTGTTCATCGTCATTTCCTGTTTTCACATTATGTACTGAGAGTTTGGAATTAGAAAATTATTTATTAAACACATTTTTATAGATTAAACGTAAATAAAAGGACTTTGCTTGAGCTTGGAAAGATAGCAAAATAATAAATCTCTGGTATGGAGGGGATCTTAAAGGAACTGACTACAGCACTGAGAAACAGTTGGGGGCTGCGGATTCTAGGTTTTGCCCAGAGATTGTGGAGTGGCAGCTCTGAAGAGGGACAGGAGAGCCAAGGGATGAGTGGCAGGTGAAGGGGTAAAGGACAGTGGAGCCCTGCGGAGGGGCTATGAGGCAGGGCCTGCCTGCCTGCCCCATTTTCCATGTTTCCATTGTGCCAAAGGACTACTGAAGACCTTTCACCTCCCCCAGTCTTCAAACCTTACCCATTGCGGCTGGAAGGTCACATGAGGGGATCTGCAGCCACAGTGTGTTCCGCAATTTGAACAGTATGGATTTCTGGGTAGCTGCAGAGAAGGAATTTAAAACAACCAACCCTGGCTTTTAAGGATAAAGAAAGTTTATTTAGCCAGAAACATAAATATATAAAATATGCTAAACATTATGTGACTCTAACATGTATTAAATATGAAGAACTAACCAATTCTAGGAGAATCTAAGACTCTAAAAATGATTTAATGATGTAAATTATAAAAATACATTTTTTACATCAAATAATCAAAGAAGAAAAGTAAATGATCATTTCAGTAGATGCCCAAGGGTCATTTGACAAATTTTAGTATTCATTCCTAACACAAGCAGACGAACAATACAAGTCGCAAAGAAATAAAGGTAAAACAATAATTTCAAATTGTGACAAGGAATATTGACCTCGAACCAATGACCAACATCATATTTAACAGTGAAACATCAGGCACCTTCCTTTAGAGTCAGAAGTGGAGACTGTCTCCTACCACTAATGTGAGGTAATTTATTTTCTTTTTTTCCATTTTTTAAATTTAAATCATTTTTTATTTTTCAGTTACAGTTCACATACAATATTATATTCATTTCAGGTGTACACCGCAGTGATTAGAGATTATATAACTTACTAAATGATCATCCCAATAAATCTTTCACCCATCTGGCACCATAAGTAGTTATTAAAATATTATTGACTCTTTTCCCTGTGCTGTACTTTACATCCCTGCTCTGTAACTATCAATTTGTACTCTTAATCCCTTCACCTTTTTCACCCAGCCCCCCAAACACCCTTCCCATCCGGCAACCTTCAAAATGTTCCCTGCCTATGAATCTGTTTCTGTTCTGCTTGTTCATTTATTTTGATATTTTCTTTTATGTTCTCATCAACAATGGAATAATCTCAGCAATAATGGAAATGTGAAGATACAACTAACATTATTTCCATATAATATGACTGTATAAACAGAATCCCATGTAGTCTATCAAAATATAAAAATATATGTAACAGCACTTGTTTGATGCGTATGTGTGTATATTAGCAACTGCAGTAGTGATAACACATAGGAAATGGTTAAGCATATAAAATGCCATAGGACTTATATAAGGAAAACCATGAAACTTTACTGAGGAACAAAAAGGCAGCTTGAAGAAATATCCTCTTAGAGAAAGTTTCAGTAGCATTAGCTCTCAATTCTCTGAATTTTCATTAAGAGTTTTGTGGAAATTTTTAGAGGAAAGTAAATAAGTAAATTGATAAAAATTTCACTGGCAAAATAAATCAACGAAAACAATAAAATTACATCAGATGGGGCTGGGAGGAGACAGAAAGCAAAATATCAGCAGTGAAGTTCTCTGGGATGGATCATGAGTGACTATTTTTTCTTTGTAATTTTCCAGGTGTTCTAAAATAAAGTCATAGGATAATTGTAAATATATATATACATCTTCTACTCCTTGTTGGGGTGGGGGGCATTTAAGAGATTGTCTTCAGATTACTAAAAGATGGAAAATTCTAACCCTTTCCATAATCTCAGAAGCTGATTTTACTGTTGTGGTTTTTTTAGCATAATTAACTAATTATTTGACTTAATGGAATAAATAACAGAAATGATTTTGGCATATGGGAACATAACCACACTCATATATAATATATCATGAAAAGGAGACAGAAACAAAATGATGTATGAAAGCTGTTAAAGCAACGGCATTTTCCAGCTTCCCTGACACATGAGGCATGCTATGAATTAATGTTGTGGTGCTGTAGTTCATGAATCCCCAAATACAACCTTCAAGTTGTAAAGCAATTCCGATGTCAAATCCTATCTTTGTACTTATTTTGTTTGATTTGTCCCTTGGTTTTACAACCTCAAGTTAGTTATAAAATTTAGTTTTCTTTGTTAGGAACATAGCAGTCAAGGTTTTTGAGAAGCAGCTCTTACAATGAAAAGATTACATGTGAGAAACTTGAGTTCAGTTTCTGGTTCTGCCACTGGCTAGCTGGACTTCTAATGTTTCAATTTCCACATTTGTAAAATGAAGGGATTTGTTTGAATGGTGAATGAGACTCTTTATACATCCTAAGAAATAGAATTTTGACATTACTAGAGTAATACATTTTAAGCATAAGTTCCTCTGCCATAAGACATTTTTTATAAATTACTACTTTAAATACAAGTAGGCTGAAGAGAATAAATATTTTAATTGGATCAAAATATGCAGAAATATAAATAATATTAATATTTGCTATAGACACACATTTCAAATCATCTACTCAAATTTTGTCTTTTGGTGCCTTATTATAGGTTTCTGACATAAATATCAAAATTTAGGCAAAAAGTCTAATGCAAAATTCCCAAATGACATGAGAGCATTGTTTGGCACACTGAATAATTCCTTCAACACTTGTGATTACTGATAATAAAATCTCAGATTCTATTCATCCTATAATAGCAAACATAAAAAATGCAACCTAATTTTCTTGAAGGGTTAAAAATTAAAGGTCGAAAGCAAGAACATTAGACATGAAAGGATTAAAGGGTATGTACAGTACTCACCAGCTCGGCTGCATTTTGTTCAATACCCACAGAGCGCTGCTGTTGTTTCCCATCCATTCTGAGGGTGCTGGTATCCCAAATGCAATTCTAAAGATGTCTGCACCCACTCTGTGGGTGAGAAGTTAGGAAATACTGAATTTATGTTAAAACTGTGTATTTATGCAGTCTGGATTGTGTAAACTAATAGGCAACTACTTCCTGAAAAAAATATCCAATTTCAATCCCAAAGTACAAATTTATGCTAGTTGGAGAAAAATCAACAGAAAAAAATTTGCTTCCTTCAGAAATGACACTTACAAAGTTATCTCAACTGTAAGAATGGCTCTGGGATTCTGAGCAGATATAAATCCTTGCCCTCCTTATTTCACAAAACTTATTTGAAATCCCAGAAATTTGATTTCTAACAGGTTAGGAATTTAGCTTTTGCTTCTAAAAAAAGCCCAACAAAGCCACTCCTTAATTATAAAGATTGCAGAATTCTGTGGCTAAGCAGAGGGATTACGGTGATGACTAATTTCAAAACTTTCCAAAAAAAAGAAGACAATATTGAGATTACTGGATCATGGTCAATTTAGATGAATGGTGACTAAAATCCACTGCACTATTTCTAAGTCAGTGGCTACACTGAGATGGACAAGGGAAAACACATTACAATGGCTTTAGCTAGAGTTAAAAATAAAAGAGGTAAATACATTTCAGTAGCTCTTGATTACATAAATCAAGGATTATCTACAATAAACATTGTCTGCTTCTTAGCACATTATATCTTGATTTAGGTTAGGTAATAATTGTCATTGTTTCTAATGACTCCTAATCTTTTAGATGAGCAGAAACTGGAAAAGAAAGAATGTCTTTGTTTCTTTTCCACTTCTCACAAATAGAGGTGTACATGATACAGCATGAAAACTGAGGTGGTGTTTCCAGTCAGTCTGAGAGGCGATGCTCTTCAACCCTTTGGCAAAGTGGCATGCAGTATAGAATAGAGAAAAAATGATTTTAAATTTCTCTTTAGTCACGTATTTCCTGTAGGCCAGCAACTTTGGCTGAGGGTGCTTAGTAACAGAAACTTCCAAAATATCAATAAACTTACACATACCCTAATTTAAGAGCAGACACGTCTGTGTGTAACAGGTATATTCATGAAATGTTATGTAAGTGAACTCCAAACCTCTGTACTAATTAAGAAACAATAAATGTGCATTTAGTCACAGCTAGTTACTAATTCCTTCCTTCCTTCCTTCCTTCCTTCCTTCCTTCCTTCCTTCCTTCCTTCCTTCCTTCCTTCCTTCCTTCCTTCCCTCCTTCCCTCCTTCCCTCCTTCCCTCCTTCCCTCCTTCCTCTCTTTCTCTCATTCCCCTGTGGCCAAAACAAATCCTGTCTCATTAATCCAGTGTCGTTCTGCTGGTACCTGAGCCCACTCTTACGTAATGGCTGAATAACTTTAGATCTTCAAATTGTAATTCTGAACTTCTCAGTGGTGGTCTAAATCTTAGAGTAGCAAATAATGAGAAAAAGTACCTTAAAAAGTTAGCATTAGCAATCTGGCTTCCTGCCTTTTTTTTCTCTTCAATGTAGCCTGCGATATTTTATTGGAAAGCCACACCCTTTCTAAAGCAAAACGGAAAGAGAGAAGACAGTGAAAATGGTCTTCAATGTACTGAAAAAAAAAAACAATTACTAGCCAGCTAGAATTCTAGGCTCAGCAAAAATATCTATCAACAAAAAGTTTAAATAAGATTATTTAAAGGTATCATCAACAGACACTAAAAGAAATGCAAAAGCAGAAGAGAAGAAATCTCAGTGGGAAGGGCTGAGATGTAAAAAGGAAAGGTGACAAGATAGGAATGTCCACTGTGACGCCTGCTCCTCAATATGGTACTGAAGCTCCTACCAGGGCAGCAAATAAGAAATTAATGATACGAAGATGCTAAGCTAGTTCTATTTGCATGTGAGTATAAACATAGAAATATGAAGAACCCACAAGCAAACTCTTAGAGTCAGAGTGTTGCAAGATCTGTAGATACAAAATCAGTATACAAAAATAATTTAAGAAATCAATTATATTTTTGTATACCAACAACAAATATTTAGAAAACTAAAACTTAAAAGAGACATTACTGGAAATATTCAAGTATCTAGAAAATTGTATTTATGTATCAATAGATGTACAATACTTTTATTGGAAAAATTGTAAAACTTTATTAAGTTAGTAATTAATGAAGGCCCAAACAAATATACTGCTGGCAGCGGTATAAATTGCTAAGGCCATTTAGAAAACACTTGATATTGTGTAGTAAATTTGAAGATATTCATATACTATGATCTAGTCATTCCACTCCTGGTATGTATGTTCATGAAGAAAGCACACAGATGCACACACATGCACGCTTGTAGGTGCACACACACACATACACACACGCGCACACATACACAAGGCATAATTGTTCAGAACTGGAGAGATTATGTTTCTGTGTTCTGTTGCAAATATCTCTAAAATGGAAAGTTTATCCATATGTCACAGTTATGGTTCCAATTTTAAATCCCAGAAATGTCAACTTTTCAAAGCAATTGTTACTAGTACAAAAAAATTAAATATGTTGTTCAGAGAGCATGGCTATTGGGCCCACTTGTGCTTCCTGGTACTGAAAATCAGCTAGAAATCCAAAGAAAAGAAGATCAGCTTGTGCTTCTCTCCCACGGCTGTGTCCACTTGCTTATGGCCTTCCAAATAGGGAATGTAGAACTTCGAGAAAGTTATCCGGAAGCTCAGCAGAGTACGAAAAAAGTTGATAAACTAAAACAGTAGAAGTTAAAACACTCTAGATAAAAGAATTTTTATTACATATTGTATATATACAATCATATATACAAGCATATGTAAGTATTAACTACATATTTTATATATAAATATATATACACAATGTATATGCATGTAAGTGCACATATATGCAAAAGTGTAACAATTCTGGCATTAAGTGGAATACCCATACTTACTAATATTATTACTATATATGTGTGTATATATATATATATATTATTAGAATCTAGTGGATTACACTGTCACTAACGATGTAATAAGACTGCCCTCCTTACTGCGTTCTCCTTGCTTTGACCATTTTTTCAGTCTTTGCTAATTGGGTCAAGAAAAATATTGTGTGTGTATATGTGTGTGTGTGTGGTCATGTCCTTTGTTTTACACTGAAGTTAATTTCATACCATTTACATATTATTCAATATTCATACTTATAGAATGGACATATGTATCTATTATGTTTATTCATGCTCATGTTTATGTTTATTCATGTTCATATTTATGTTTTATGGCAGTTCAATTATTATGGTTCAGTGTTCTTTTCCCTAGTGAACATTTTGTTACAAGACACTAATGACTTTTCCCCTTATGTGTTGCAAATAATTTTTCAGCAGTTTTTTCCTGTATATTTTAAGAGGTTATTTTTGACTTACAGAAGTTTTTAAAACTTAAGAGGTTAAACTAATGATCTCTGATTTCTGTGTTTTCATTTCAACAATTAACTTTTTAGTGCATTTGAAATGAATTCTTTTTTCCCAAATATTTAACCAGTTTTTCCAGAACATTTATTATACAATATTCCCTTCTCTTCCAATTTATAATATGAGTTTTTACATTATAGATGATTTTTCAATTTCCTATAAACAATTTAACCTAATTTCAAATGAAAAATTATTTAATTAAGAGCCCAGTACAAGGAAGAGAAGTTTGTTGGACATTCTGGCTATCACACACAGGGCATAACATTTTGACAAATATGACATGAATATCCAAACATTTATGCTTTATTTGAGCTTTAGGAAATTGGTCTACATATGCTGTATCTTATAGCACTTATTAATATTTGGTTATACATCTAGTTGATATTCAGATGACTTCCTGCTATCTATTCTCCACAGTCATTTTCCTAATTATCACAAACTAATATGGACAATTGACATTTGACACACATCCTTTCTTTTGACAACGCCTTTTTCTGAAAACATGTTCTCCCTTTAATTACCTTCTGGATTTCTGCATTTTAATCCTGTGACTATAATTCTCTTCTGCAGATATTATAGTCCCAGGTGAGCTCTGCTATGGCACTGAGCATAACCTATTGTAATTAAATATAGTTTAACAGGGCAGGGACAAGGCCAATTTTTGAAATGTATTTCCTGAGTGGTTAGTACCCAACAGCACAATTTATAAGAACTTAATCAATACTGGGTGACTAACTGATAAATTACTGGTTGGGATTACAAAATTCCGTAAATAAGTAGTTTATGGTAATTACTAAAGAATCTCGTTTGTGAATACTTGACACCCAACACACTTGGAGGACTTGAGTTAATTAGTGCACCCAAGTATTGGGCGTCACTTTTTCTGGTCTGAGAATTCTATCTACTCACAAAATGTTTCACCACAATGCAGGTTTCCAAGTTCCCATTTCAGCCAACTTGATAGAACCTTTCAATCCTGCGCCCTCTTGGATGGCTATACTTCAGTGTATCTCCTGCTTTGTGCTGAACAGGAGAAAATGGAGACTGAATTTGCACTGAAATGAAACCTAGAGCCTTTGTGATCACTGTTACAACTACCTCCTGAAACCAACCGGCTCCAGAGTGATTCAAGCAGCCCATTTTGACAGAGTGGCACAAGTTGGGGGAAGTAGAGGAGTGATTACATTGGTTAACATTGTGAGATATTTCCAGATATTCACCATACACACACACACACACACACACACACATACATGTATACATTTAACAATAAAACATATAAAGGATGGTAATACAGACACCTACCTATGTACCTACTAACCATCATAATACATAGAAGTCACTAATATAATTGAAGCCCCATTATACACTTCCCCTGTAATATCCTCTATCTCCAGAAATAGCCAGAACCTTAAATTATGTGATTATCACTCCCTTGTTTTTCTGTATATCTAGACTCCACATCCCTGCACTTTTAGAAACATAAGTGGTAAAGGTATTAAACTGTATGCTTCTGGACTTGCATTTATTTATTAATTTTATTTCTGTTTTGAAATTTCTACTTCAAACCATGGTGCTATGAAAATGCCATCCATGTTTTCTGGCACTTCTCTAGGAGATAGACAGTTGACCCTTGAACTGGGGGGAGAGGGGACTTTAGGGGTGCCGACCTCCTGTGCACTCGAAAATCCAAGTATAGCTTTTTACTCCCCCTAAAACTTTACTGATACCCTACTGTTGACTGGAAGCCTTATTAATAACATAACCAATTAATACATATTTTGTATGTTATATGTATTATATACTGCATCTTACACTAAAATAAGCTTTAGAAAAAATATTTTAAAAATCTTAAGGGAGAGAAAATACATTTATAGTACTTATTGAAAAAAATCCACACGTGACTCATACATTCAAAAATGTGTTTGAGAGAGAGAGAAATATAGGCATATATATCTATATATCTATAGCTATACATATATCTATATCTATTTTCAGAGAGAGAGAGGGAGAGAGCAGTTGCTATATTATGAGGCACGCACATCTCAAATTTACTGGAAAATGCCAAAATATTTTCCTAAGTGTTTGTACTAATCAGCATCCCTACAAGCCAGTGACCATTTTTCTAAATCACTGTCAATACTTGAGATTTTCAGGCTTTTAAAAAATATTTTCCAATCTAGTGGATATAAACGATCCCAGTGTGGCTTTAATCTGGATTTCCCTAATAATTAATGAGGCTCAGCGTCTTAGGATGAGATGTTTATTAGCCATTTATATTTCCTTACAATAGGAGGCAGGGGGTGCCTCATGGCCAGGAGACCTGGTAGAGGTGGTGTCGTTCACTTAGGAGAGGAAAGCAGTGGAGGAGTGGATCCAGTGGAGAATGCAATTCCAGAACCATTACCTCCTGCCCAGACCTTCCTCTGGAGTCTAGACATCTGGCTTCTGCTAGATGTCTTCTCTTGGATGTCCCAAAGACACCTCAGCATGCACTGGGAGGATCTACATTGGGCTGGCGCTCATGAACAAGGGCATCAGTGGTCCCAAGGAAGACCAAGAACAAGTATAAGGGAAATCAGGAAATGAGACATCCAGAAAAGGAAGTGTTTGTGGTTGAAGTATAAAACTGAAGTTTAAACTTTTAGTGGGGGGTTGTTTTTGCAGAGGACAGGGTCTATGGGTTATTGGAGGCTAAATGACCACTAACTACATAAAGTGAGGGTCACTGGTATTAAAACAGTCAAAGACTTATGAGGTGGCAGAAATTGAGTAAAGGACTGAAAAGATGTCAAATAAAAGTGACCAGGAACTGAATAACGATGGTCACAGAGAAGATAAAAGGTAGAAGAGCCAAATGACATGGACCTCAAATAATGTGTGTTAGTGAGAAAAGGTAGTAATGATGGGCAATGGAATGCTTGCCTTTCCCTCACCCCCGCTGACCCCCAAGATGTTGTCAAAAGACGCTACAGACAACACCAAGTAAAGAGTCATGGTCATTAAAGACAAAGAGAAATGTTATCTATGGAAAAAGACAGTGTTCTTTAAGGCAAAAAGATGGTGGAATCACTGTTGAAAGGCCTGGAGATGTGGGAGAGTTTGTTTAGTCTGTAACAGGTATCTCACAGGGCACGGCGGGAGAGCTTAGGCATAAGGGAAAGAACTGAAAGGGGAGCTAGGAGAGGAAGTGGAGAGCGAGATGGGGATGAGAGTCAGGTGGAGGATCCCTGATGGAAGGAGTGGCCTCCGCGGGAGCGACGGGCCAGGGAGAATCCAGATCTCGTGCTTCCAAGGCGCACTTTGGTTAAAACGGTTTCAGTGCAACACAAGCCAAGGCCTGATGTCTCGGGTTTCAAATCATGAGATGTTGACAGAATGAGTCAAGGTCTAATCCAACACTTTCAGCAAACATATCTGAACCATGTGCTATGAGATTGGCACAAGACTAACCCCTGAGGATTAAACATTTGTACAACTCGTCTTTAGAACTGTATGTACAATTAGTTTATAGTCCCAACATGCTCAGTAAATACAACTGCTGATCCTTAAATTTGCTTTATTCCTAATCTTTAGAGGTTATTCAATTTGCCCAGAGGTGGATTCTCTGAAAAACAAATTTAAAGTATCTTATTTAAAAAAAAAAAAAAAAATCTACAAAACCCAGAAGAATCTCTGAGCCTGCCTGGTTTTGAGATTCTCCCTGCCCTGTTGGAAGTCTATTTCTCACAAGGAGGCTGTAGAAAAAGGTCCAGAGAAAGAAGGGTATGGAGTGTCCATTAATAAGACATTGGGTGAACTGCTTTTCTCACGTCATCTTATATCAACTCTTAGAGAATAAGACTCTTCCACCTCCACTCCCCATCTTTCCTAAGTGGGTTATGCGGGAACTGCAAGTACAAATCCACTCTGCTACTTTTGCAGAGAAATCTTCTAGAAAAAGCAGTAGTCTTTTAGAGTATATATTGCATGTGGCACTAGTTGTAATAAACTGGTAATAGACCTATTGTTTCCTTTTTATTTTATTTTTTATTTTTTTTCTTTATTGAATTTATTGGAGTGACATTGGTTAATAAAATTATATAGGTTTCAATTCTATAACACATCACCTGTATATTGTATTGTATGTTCACCACCCCAAGTCAAGTCTCCTCCCATCACCATTTATCCCCCCTGTACCCTCTCCTACCTCCCCACTCAGCCCTTTCACTCTGGTAATCACCATGCTGTTATCTGTGTCTGTGAGTTGGTTTGGGGGAGGGGGGTTTGCTTAATCCCTTCATCTTTTCACCCAGCCAGCAACCCCCCTCCCCTCTGATAGCTGTCAGTCTCTTCTCTATCCATGAGTCTGTTTCTATTTGTTTGTTTCTTTTGTTCATTAGATTCTACAAATGAGTGTAAGTTTTCCATTTAGGCTGCAAAAACTTTAATTTCAGACTATGGTCTAAGAACTTAGCTAAGTTCTGAAGAACCGCCTAGAAATTGTTCCCTTAAATCATGTATTGTATCTTCTACCTGGCTAAGTTTGCATAGTTAATCATGTGCAAAAGTGACATTGATTCTGTATCTGCAGAAATTGGTTTCCCCAATGGTTGAAATAAAAAAGCAATTGAATTCTACATCTAAATGATTACCATTTGGTCACATAAGGAGAGGTCTGTATATTAGAAATGCCTTTATAAAATTGTGCCTATTTAATCTGAATATAGGTGAAATAAGCACTGTTGCCAAACATTGATTTACCAATAGAAAACTAGATATTTCATGTTAGGTGGAGAGCTCAAAATATAAGTAAAATGGAAAAGTTAAAAATATTTCTACTATTCACTGGATCTCAAGTTATTCAACATCTGTAGGTTTCTCTTATATTTGCCTTCTATCCCATGTCAACCAATTTCACAACCCCAGCTCTAGAAATATTTGTCACTTTGTTCAATGCTTTTAGTAGTTGCAGTTTACAGGAAATACTGGACTTAATTAACACTAAGTTAACTATGATACATCTAACCCAGGGTGGATTCAGCTCAACAATTATGATTTCATAATATAGGCTACACCTTTTGGGATACAATGTTTGAAGCACATACATTCTCCAAAACAATAATACAACCATGTCACCATTTGACTGAAAATATATATAACTACTTTTCTATGAGCCTTCCTAGCAAAACAATGACTCTGAACTCCAGTATAAAATGTCTTCCATCCACATACTAGTCTATTAATATCAACATATTAAAATATCTAAAATGATATAGACCACTTGTTTTTGTAAAAGTCTCAACCTCTTTGTATAAATTATTGGGAAACCTTACTGGCAACTGCCCAAGCCATTTTATTATTTTTAAAATAATATTTTTATTGATTTTTAGAGAGAGAGAAAGGGAGAGGTAGAGAGGGACAGAGAAACATCCATCAGCTGCCTCTGGCATGCACCCCGGCCAGGGATCAAACCCAAAACCTGGGTATGCGCCCTGATCGGGACTCGAACTGGCGTTGGTCAGCCTACTGAGCCACACCGGCTAGGGCTACCAATTTATTTTGAACTACATGCTGTGGTAAGCCAGAAGTAAAGTAATTTTTAAAAGTTCATTCAGTGAAAATGTTTTCTTTGGCTCTTCAATAGTCCAAATGAATCATTAGTAGTGTTTCAAACTTGATTAATTGTGAAAATGTAACACTAGTAGGAGAGTCACCTAAGAAATAAATATTAGACAATAAAATAAAATGGTTCACTGTTTCTCTTCTATATTGTCAAAGAAATGCTGAGTTCCAATAATCCACGTGTAGTCTAAACAATGATTCATGGAAAAATGGCCTCTACACTATTATTACCCAATGTATTGATTGATGAGCAATAAAGATGAAATAATACATTTTATAAGTATAGTTCTACACTTACTTTCATCCCCCTTCAGATGTAGGTTTGTTTGTTTTGTTGAAACTCCTTTTTTAAATCCAGAACTCTTGGCAAAATTGTGCAAAACTATTAAAAGAAGAGATGACCCTGCGTGCTCATGTTTGAAATGATATAGAGGAAGATATCTATCTGCCATCAACATGACCTTTACAACATACACCCTCTGCTCATGTATGATTGCCAACACACCAGGATTTCCTTGAAATTCACCATCCTATTTTCTTGGCTGTGTTGCTTTTTTTCTTATTGGATTTATTGGGATGACGTTGGTTAAAAAAATTGTATAGGTTTCAAGGGCACAACTCCATAATACATCATCTGTATGTTGTATTGTGCATTCAGCACCCCAAGTTAAGTGTCCTTCCTTCACCATTTATCCTCCCTATACCTTCTTCTCCTCCCCCACCGCCTTTCCCTCTGGTAATCACCGTGCTGCTAACTGTGTCTATGAGTTATTTTTTCTTCCCTTAATACATTTACCTTTTTCTCTGGCAACTCTACTGGCAACTGCCCAAACCACTTTAAATTCTAGACTTGCATAAATTCAAAACATTGCTTGGATGAGGGTATCAATTACCTCCTACAGAATTTAAAAAAAAAAAAAAAGCAATAGCTTGTCTGCCATCTCCTACTTAAAACTATGCCTCCAGCCTATTGTCTTGACTTACATAATTACTCAGCTGTTTTCTTAACTAAAACATGAAACTTAAGGGACCATAGAAATGATCTAGCCTCATTTCTTCATTTAACAGATTTGCAGAGTTGTGGTGAAGTGAGGTTTCCTGACAATCAAGTTCACCATTCATTATTTCTGTCCTTTTAGTTTAGTTTTAAACTTTAACTAAGGCAAAAGTTGTAGTTTCTTTGAGAAGTCACGGGTAAGTAACCAAACTGGAAAAAAAAAATTGATCAGAGTGAATTGAGAAACCAGCTTAGCTACAATAAGTAGAAAGATGGAGCAAGAAGATCCTCTCTCTAAGTGGAAGTAGGCTGGCTTGGAAAGTTGGATGGTGTATACTGTGTGAATATATTCTAATAGGCAAGTTACGTTAGTGTTTATCTCTGTCTGTCTGGAAAATCGGAATTATTCTTTAAATTGGATTTCCTGCTCAAGACCTACATTCTCCACTCAACCTTGCCTGGTGAGCTGATAAAGAATCTGTAATCGGCACATCATTCCCTGGAGATTTTACCTTCTAGTTCACATTTATAACAATCATACTACGAAGAACTGTTTTAACTTGACAACTTGGCTTTTTACATTTTTCTTGCTTAATGCTTTGTTCCATCATACCTTTCACCAGAGGTAATGTAGTTGACAAAACTTGGTTCTTTACTGAAAAAATATTCATTCATTCAACCAACACCTATTGACATCAGCTTTGTGCCTGGTAGAGTCCTATGCTAAGTGCTGTGGGTTCAAGAGATAAAAGACAGTGAGCTCAGTTTGGTGTTTGCTTTGATAGAGGTACACACTTACCTCTTTGAGCACTCCAAGAGTGGTGCCAAACCACATAACCCAGTTGGTGATATTAAGGAAGTCATTCTGGAGGGTTCAACAACTAAACTGAGGTTTAAAGGATGGGTAAGAAGTAATCCAGGTGAGGAAAGAAGACAGAAAGTGCCCGGAAGAGGCCGCAGCTTATGAAGATACTGGTGGAGTCCCAGAGCGTGCATTAGGCACAGGCCGGAAAGGAAAGGAGGCAGATCTCATGTCGGAAACTAGATGCTATTCGGAAGGCTATTTTAAATCAGAGGATTCACTGGAGTATGAGAGTGACAAAATAGGATTTGCATTTTTGAAAGCTTCCTCTAGCTGAGGCAGGGAGAATGAATTGAAAGGGAAGAGGGGAGAGAGGGAGCCCAGGCTGGAAGCTGAAAGGACCAATTTTAAGAAATAGTAAAGATGTAGAATTAATGTACTCTATAAATTTAATTATGGGTCAAACCAACATCTGAAATTAAAATTACAGTTAATAGGAATTTCAATATGTTTAGCTTTTGTGATTGACCTAGGTTATACTAATAGCTGAAAATATCCACTAGTGTATTTAACCAGCTTATTGGGAATTCTAAGCTTGTATACACGTGAAATAAGTATATATTTTTCAAAAGCTCTTTTCAGCTATACTATGTTGAACCCTTTTTATCAATGGATAGCAGACTGCTTAACAATACATTCCTCGAAGTTGCATTTCCCCCTGCTCCATGCCTGCATAACCAAGACAGTTTCTCCAATGTCCTGCATTGTCCTCCGTCTTTCTCTTGGGCACTCAGTGTCAATCCATGGAGAAGATTCCATTAGTGGGTGCAAACTCCCCTTCTGTCTGTGGCTCCCAGTGTTTCTGTGTTCTCACACTAGCCCACACTTGGCCTTTAGCAATTTGATTTAAAAAATTATTTTAGTTGAATTCTTAACTGCTGTCTTGTGGCCCCATCTTCCTACTGTGTTCTGCCACAAGTGAGCCAGTACCTGGGTTCCACCTTTCCTTGGAGATACCTGTCTTAATTTGAATTTCAGGCTAGTGGGTTGCCCTGTGATGTCAGTTCTCTAATGGGTTCCAAATGCCATGACTTTTCAGATTATCCATCTTTTTCTTGTTAAAGTGAAAGTGATGCTCTTTTTAGCTTCCTACACTGGTGTGTTAGTCAATCTAACTGCTCTGAATTGCCATTTTCTCCTTTGTAAAATAAGAATATTAACACCTACCTCATTGACTTGTCATGAAAAATTCCTGAGACATAAAGCACATCATCCACAATAGGTGCTTATTAAATGTCCTCCCACCCTCAAGCTGCCCAATAGTGCTTATTAGGAATCATTAAAACTCTGTTGCATGACCTCTGTCACATCTACACGATGACTGGGTGGCAATTTGGCACCCCTTTCGTACAGCCTGTTCCAACACAAGTTTTCATTCTTTCCAAGATTAAAATAGTTGAAAGAGGTAATGGGGTGACAAGATTCTAACCAATGCACCTGATCAAAATAGGTCTAATGTTAGAAGGGAACCCATGGGATTTCTTCTTCCTTTCATTCATTTCACTGATTCACTTACTCAGCGTTGGTTCATCAGGCTCTTCCTATGTGTTTGCCTGGCCTTTTTGGTAACTTTCAGCTTAGAGAAGGAGCTGACAAGGTAGGAAAGCTTCAGTGAGATTGGAAATTATGCACAAAAGTAGACCCTAGTGTCAGGCAAGGAAGAACAAGTATGTTGAAATGAGAATGAAATGATGAGGTAAGTTCCCACTCTACCTCAAGGAAGGGAAAGAAGGCATGATTGAAGAGCTTCTCCATGAACCTGGGACATTGTTCGCTCTGTGTTCACTGTCATCTGCCCAGGTGGGCCACCTGAGCAGCCTAAACCCCTCACGCAGGCTGTGTTTCCTCACTGCTGCTCCCCAGGCCCGTGCCTGGGTCTCTGCCCAAAGTGCTCCAGGTAGTGTCATTTCCACAGAATTCATGAAACTCTTTTCAAAAGAAAAAAAAAAGGGGGTGCTAGCTAGGTGATCTGTATTTGCTGAAAAGATAACCTAATTTTCTTTAATAACATTTTTCTGAATGATAAAAATATAAGAGTAGAAGATTTAAAAAATACAAAGTATTATCAACCAAAAAGTTGACTAAAACCTCACTATTTGGGAGAGCCATTTTTTAGTATGTTTCTATCTTTCTTTTTATCTGGAAATTGCATTGTATATTTTATAATCTGCTTTTTCACAACCATTTTTTCAAGATGTTTAAAAATATCATGACTATATTGTATCTCATCATATAGCCCTTCTGCTTTTTGGACAATTGTATTTTCAGTGTTTTGCATTTGTAAAACTACAAAAATCTTACTTGTACTGTATTTCAGGTATTTCCTTAGCATACATTCCAATAATTGGCCTCACTCTGACAAAGGGTATAACATTTTAAAGCTGTCGATACAGGTGGTCAAGTTTTTTCTCTCAATACATTCCCTCAAACATACAATAAAAATATTTCATAATTCAAAAATAGTGCCATCGACCAAATACAAGATTGCTTATTTCACTTCACGCTCACCGCAGTCAAGTAGATTTTATTCCCAGTGCCACTAAGGAAAACAAAGGTATCTGTTATTTTAAATTGTTTATGTTGAAGATTTTTTGTTACTGAGTTAGTATTATGTTTCTTCATATCTTTTGCTAATATCATTTGTATATGTAATTGAAGAGACCTCGGTGATTTTTCTGATAGTAGAATTATATTTAAGCTTTTATGACTAGTTCTTCTTCGGGAGAAAAATTGTATCTCAGCCTACTCCAAAAATTATGGGTTGTCCCTCAAATTCCAAGGAATCACAGCTATAGGACGACAATTCTATTTCTTGGAGAACAGTTTTCTAGGAGGCATAGGGCTTTAGGTGTCAGGAGCTCAGAGTTGAGCCCTAATGCTACTATTTATTGCAGGAACAGGTGAATTGTTCAAAAATCTAATTTCCTCAAAAGGAAAATGAGAGTTACAAGGGCCTTGTTTGGTCCTCTTAAAGTGACTTAATCCCAACACAATGTTGAATTGATGAAAATATATCCCCAAAAGGTCTTAATAGTTGTCATATTTTTTACTGGGGTGAAATCGGAGCCCTTTAAAAAGACTCTCTTGGCTGCACTGAGCTGTTTCAAAGCATCTGCATGTCAGCCACCTGTGGCAATGACTCAGGAAGTGATTGTTTGTATCTTTACTTGGAACTATTTTCAACATCAACTTTCTGAAAGTAGGCTTTTAATATTAGCTTTGAGAAAGAAAGTCACAGCAACTGCTGAGCAATCTTTTGTCCTGATGTACATTAAGTTGCTATGACACAAGCAATAACAAAATGACAATCCTAAATAAATTGTATTATGTCTTTAGCTACATTGCAAGTTGCCCCACCTTTTACCCTAGAGAGGGAACAGAAGTGCTGATTGAAACAGAATCCTAGATTGTCAAGTTCTGATGCCATTCTGCCCCTTCTCAGTTAAATGGCTACAAAGTCATCTTAGATCAGTAGATAGAAAGGACTTTGAATTTGTGGGCCAAGACTAAGGGATTGAAGTCATTGCAAATCTGAAGGGAAAATAAAAAAGGGGTACTCCAAGAGTATCAAAGACAGTTGCCATAAATATTAACCCAGATGAGAAAACCATATTACCATGCCAAGGCAACTAAAGAAAAAAGAGAGAACCAGCAGCATCCAGGAAAACTGAAGCTAAAAGATCAGAGTCCACTAGTTGTGGTCTTGAAACAAAGTCAAGCAGGGAGTGTTTGGCCACAGTTTTTTAATATTAGATATCTATGTTCCATTTACCTGGCAAGCAGAGCTTTATTTTGTCCTAAAGCAGTTGTATTCGGAAGAGCTGCCTGGAAGCTAGCTAAAATCATACTAGGTATTGTCTGTGATGTGCCCACAAAAAAGTTTTAAATTTCTGGTGATATTGTTAAGAAGGGAAAATATACAATAAAGTTTCAAAGTAGCAAATGCTGAGATCTGAAAATAAGTTGTCATGAGCACTCTAGCTGTGAGTGTAGTTTTTCCTATAAGTCACTCAATGTCCTGATCCCCAGGACATGTCCTATAAGTCACATGTGCCTGATGGAGGCCAGGACCTTAGGTGGTCACTTGGCCCTTAGGTGGTCACTTGGCACCAAGTAACAACAGTGAGTCAACACAGGTAACTATGCTGTCAACTTAGCTTTTATTACTTGCAGGTTTATTGCAAATTACAAACACATCAGATCACATACATACAAGTGTTGGGAATTAACGAACCAAAAGTCCAAGAGTCTCAAATGTCCTCCAGTCTGGGCTATTCACAGAGTGGTGGTTACTGGTCACCAGGAATCACAGAAGCCTCGGTGTCCAGGGGGCCCACGTCTGGACTGCTGGACTAGCCTGGGGAAGGAAGGCCCCAGGAAAATCGATGGCCCCCAAGCCGGACACACGAGCTGTCAGCATGGCTCATTCTCAAGAGTGCGAATAGCAAGTGTCAGTGTTCTTAGTTTCACTTTGATTCTTCCTGTGGCGGTGTCTCCCTTCATCTGCACTTGTTAGATTAGCTTGTGGTGTCTGAGATTAGCCCTCGAAGTACAAATCAAAATACTTGGCAGTGTCCTCAGAGATGCATGGTCATCATTAGCACTTGCACCTGTGGGTGCGTCCCTCTGGCTGGCAGTTCTGGGCGTGGCTGTTGGCCCAGCTGTGTTCAGATAAGGTTCAGACTTAAGATGGAGTTAGTTGTACTAACTCTGCTCTCCACGTAAGTGACAAAGAAACAAGAAATAGAGAGAGAAAGTAAGGTGTATGAAGTTTCAGCAAGTAAAGAGTAAGAGAACATCCCAGAAGGTTGCTTAGGCCAGAAACTCGATCTGCCTTCTAGGGAAGGAACTGCTGAGTAGACTAAAAATTAGTGTTGTTTCCCCCACCTGTCACCACTCAGCTCCTCTTCCAATGACCAACAGTGACCCCACACCTTCATTCGGTACTCTGAGAACCTATGAACTCCAAATTTATGGAAACTGAGCGTTCAGAAAATTATCAAGTAAGTTATTAAAAGGTGGAGAATAAGTCTTACAAAAAATTTAAAGAATTAAAGTTATTCAATTTAAATAAAAATGAGCTAAAAAGTGTTAGTAAAACACTTTAAAATTTGAGTTAAATGTTCTTTTCTTGCAGAATCATGCCTTAAAAATTATCTTTCAAATAAACATTTGAAATTTGAAATAAATATTTGTTGGGGTCTATTATATGCCAGGTGGATACAAAAATGGGTGATACAGAGGGTCTACTCTCGTGGATCTTACATAATACAAGTCAGCTACCATTTACTCAACATGTATTTTTTAAAGACCAATTTTGTTACAGGCTGAGGAAATCTTGTTCTTTATGAAATAAGCTGTACATGTATTTATTTACAAGTATGGGTAAACTTCAGATCATTTATCATTCCGATGATTAGTAGATCTGTGAAAGAATTGGAAAACAGTAACTATAAATCAGAAATTTGATGGCCTAATCAGTGATGTTTTAAACATCTCATAAAATACTCTTAACCAAAACAGCAAGGAGAGAAGGGAAGACTAATGTGCGTTATAAGAAATCTAAATTAACATATTCACTAAAATGTCATCACTTCTAAGCATATATAATGAAAATAACTCAGCTAGCTAAAATTAACAATGAGCATCCTTTTAGGTCCACTTTCAGAGATTTTAAATGATTTAAAAGTTGTGCAGAAGCTTTAATTTTGAAGTTTTTCTTAGAAATATTTTTACTATTTGGTAAATTAAACAGTCCCATATTGGTCATATATATAATCAGTTAAGTAGGTTTATTTTGTACATAGTTGGTCTGTAATTCTTTTTTCTTGAATACTTAGAACAAGATTATGATTTCTTATATTTTTAATTAGAACTTATATCACTGTACTGTCATTCTTAGACTCTGACCTTTGAACCAGCAATCCTCAAACCTGCCGGACGTTACAAATATCTATGAAGTTTTTTAAATTACAGATTGTTAGTTCCAATCTAAAGATCCCAATTCAGTAATTCTGGAGTATTGTAATTGTAATTTACATTGTAATTGTAATTTAAATCTGCTGGGATTATTAAGAATTCAAAAATTAAGTCTAAATTAATTAATTCACTGCTCAGTTTGTGTTGCTGTTTTTTTCCTATGTCTCCTGACTGTAGCACAAAGTTGGGACTTAAGACATGTCTTTTCTTTATTTTATTTTAATTGATTGGCTTACAAGATTGCAGAAAATTAATTATGTAATTTCAAAAAAGAGATTCAAATGCACTTTCAATCACATTGATGCAAACAGAATATGGTTGTTTAAACGATAATTGCAATCTAAAGAGAAACTGAAGAAACATAACTTCACCATAAAGGAAAGAAATATAATAAATCCTAAAATTTCTCCACATAAATTTGTTCAAATCTCCCCCATACAAAATTTCTGCTCATTATGCATGTAATTTGTATACAGAGGGATGCAATGTTCTGAACTAAAAACAATACATATTAAAATCTAAATGGCTAATTTGATATGGTTTTTTTAATAAAACTTCTTTAAGATCTCCTAAAAGAACAAATTGGGTTACTCTTTCTACATGGTATTACGTTATTTTGAATAATAGTACCAAGAGCAGATTCTTTATAGCTTAAATGTTCAGTTCTTTAGAAACAGTTGAATACATTTAGAAGTCCTCAGTGTTGATTTAGTGAACACTGAAGTAACTATTCCACTATTCACTGTCTAGACCGTTCTCCAAGTGGCATTGTGGTAGCTACTGAGGTATAACATAGGAATAGCAGTAGACACTGGCTCAGCTATTGTACAAGAGGTAGGGACAGTTTAGGGGAAGAGCTAGTCGGGGAGGATAGTTGTAGGTTAATATACAGTGATAACTAAAGACTAACTTGCCACAGAAGAGAACATTTTGATGACTGATGGTAGTTCTATTAGGTAAAGTGATGATGAGGCACCTGTAGTTGCAGGTTCAGACAAACAGACATGGGTTATAGACTGCTGAAGGAGACTAGTGACCACTGTTACTGCAGGCTAAGTGGAAGTTACAGGAGTTGTAGGCTGAATGGGCACAGTAGTGGTTGTCGATTCCAGTGAAGTGAATGTACATTAAAAGAGATGGTGGGATTGGTGGTTGTTTTGGTTGTCGGCTAAGATCAAGTTTTATTAATTTGACACTGTAGAGTCCACTGAAGTGGAGGCATCTGTGGTTTGAGTTGAAGTAGGGGTGATGGTTGTTGTAGTAGGAAGTTCAGTTGAACGTGTGGAGGTTGTAGGTGCTGATGAAGTGATGGTTGTGGCTATTGTGGCTGTAGGTTCAGGGGATGTTGACATGGTTGTAGAGTCTGTTGAAGTGGCTGTCGTAGGTTCAGTTGACATAGTGGTCTTTGTGGATTGAGGAGCAGCAGAGGTTTTTTCATGAATAGTGATCACAGGCTCCCCATTGTTTGGGGACAGCTTGATAACAATGGAAGAGTTGTCATTTCCTCTGTTAGGCACCAGGCATAGTATGAGTACTCCAATTGCCGTTGTTATCAAACAGGCTAAGAAACAAGCCAAAAAGACACTCCACAGAGACCAATTACTGCAGCAACTTCCTTTCACCTAAGAGTGGCAATGAAAATATTAGTAATGAAACACAAAAAGGCTCCTGATTTATCATCTCTTTTGTGTTATTGACAACTTAGTGCATTAACATCATTTGAATCCCTACAGTCTCTGAAGATATTTAGGCTTAAAGTCCAAGTTTTTATCCAGGTGGAAGTAATTGCATGCTTTCTCTAACTTCGGAAGAAATAAAAATCTGCAAATCTTATTATATTTTCCAATGATGGGCAGGAGTCCCTTCATCTTTTCATGTAAGCAGTACAAAATTTCAATGGTAAATTTTCTGGCATACACCTGATCCTCCACTGGACAGGGTCATTACCCCGACTGCGCCACTTCCAAAATCACTTCCTCAAGAATCCAGGGCTCTAACCACCATCTCCTCTCCTTCCATCTTGTTTGTTCAGTAATTCATATAACAACCTTTTTTAAACTTTATTAAAATCTTCAGCTCAGCAGCCCTTGCTTCACTCATATCCCTCTTTATCCACCTTTTGTTCTATGGCCCATCATTTCAACAACACTTACTAATTCCCCCAAACCTTTCACGGTTCCCTCTTCTCATTTCCTCCAGCTGGCAAACAAACAGCATTCTGCCTCCCCTGGGCCTGCCCTTGAGCAGCCGCACTGTTGGGGCAAGTCAAGCGCCTGGGCTGAGCAGAGTCAGTATAAGTGTGTGATCACCATTCCTGAATGGATTTTCTGTATGGCTCTGCCCTCCTATTAGAGTTCTCTGATTACATTCCTCAGTCATCTTCTTTCTCCTCAAACTTGTAACCTCCGCCCACCAGCCCTCACACACATAATTGCCCCTCCTCATTCCCATCAGATGACTTCGCCTCCTTCCCCCTTCATTAGGAAACTTGAAACTACCAAATGGAAACTCTTTTTTTTAATTGATTGATTTTAGAGAGACGAAGGGAGGAGGGGGGAGGGAGGGAGAGAAACATCAATGTGTGGTTACACTTATTTATGCATTCATTGGTTGCTCCTTGTATGTGCCTACAACCTTGGCGTATGGGGACGATACTCTAACCAACTGAGCTACCCAGCCAGGGCCTCGAATGGAAACTCTTTCAAACCCCCACTAGGTCCCAACCCTGCAAACCCAAACATGCCTGGACTCCACCGCTCTTCTTTCCCTGACTGACACAAGAGGAGTGAGCCCTTCTGCCTGAGGTTGATCTGCCAATCTGTCCGTTGGTCCCATCCCCTCTACCTTTGCTTTTCTTTTGATTACCCCGTTCTCTTGAACTGAACACTTCACCACTTTCCTCTTCAAAGGCTTCTTTTTAACATTTAAACACACCCAAATCTCCCTACCAATCTTAAACAAACAAACAAACAAACAAAAGCGTATCCTTTGATTCCAAATACCCCTCTAGCTACTTATTCTCTGGAAAAGGAAATTTCCTGAGTTATCTAAATGCAATGTCTCCGTTTGCACACTTCAATCCACCCGTCTGGCTTTGCTTCTGTCATGCCATGAAATACCTCTTAATAAAGTCATCAAGGACCTCTGTTCATAAAAATAGAAGTCACATATTTTAGCCCTTGTCTTATTTAAGCCCTCAGTAGCATTTGCCACTGGAGACCATTCCTCCTCTCTTGAACAATTTCTTCCCTTTGCTTCTGTGATAGTCCATTCTTACTGATTTCCTCCTAAACCCCCAGAATCTTCTTGGTTTCTTTTGAAGGCTCACGATCCACTTTGGGGCTTTATTGTTGACATCTCAGGCCATTGTCTCTTTTTACTCTAAATCTAGAATGAACCAACTTTTTCTGTAAAGGGCCAAATAGCAAATATTTTCAGTTTTGTGAGCCATACAGTTTCTGCCACAACTACTCCAGTCTGCCAGTACCATGTAAAACCAGCCACAGACAGGCACCTCAGACTCACTGTATCCAAACCCAAAGCCATGATCTTCCCAGTGAACCCTATCCAGCTCTCACATTTTATTAAATGGCATCACCATCTATTCCATTCAGCTCCAAAAGCTGGAACAAAGAGATTATCCTTGAAATATCCAAATCCATTACCAAGCCCTGTTAACTTTACCAAGCCCTGTTAACTAAATATTTCCTATTATTGACTTCACCACGCAGAAGGCAGCATGGTCTCCTCAGACACCTATTTTTGCACCAATACCTAAGTATTGGTCAGTGATTGTGTTATAAGGAGAGGAATGGTACACTATGAGTGTTTTTTTATAATTGTTCTTAGAGTATTCCCAATTTTTAAAGTAATATTGGTAGCCTAGTGATAAATCAAATCCTGATAATAGCCCTTTATAACTTTCCATCGTCCAGTATATAGGTAGCTGCCCAGGACCTAGTATGACTAATGGGACCCAGATAATCCACTTGAGTGCACTGGCTCCTTCAAAGGCTTATTACCTGTAAGTGCACAAAGAAAAGAGCATCCTAGAAGCATTCCAGTGACGTGCATTTTAATTCTGCTTAAGTTATCACTAATCCTGATCATAGATTAAGTTATTTACTAGTATGGCTTAAAAGGAGAAAAAAAACATGAAATTTGAGATTAGAAACACTGTATTGGAATCTACATTCTGCCTAGGCAAATTGTTTAACTTTTCTGAGTCCCTACTTTCTCATTTACGAATTGGTGATAAAATGGCTTGTGACTTACAGGATTACCTTAAGAATTAACAAAACTGATATTTTTTGTTAATTCTACAATATTTTTGCAAATATTTATTATTAATATTCTTAGTCAACAAAGTGGAAGAGTACAATCTTTTGAATTGGAAAGGTGTTAAAATTTCAAAGCTATGAAGTCTTAAACAATTTCTTACCTTCTCTGAGCCTCGAATCTCCTTTTCTTGAAATACAAGGTTAGAAATATCTGACTCACTATTTATTTCTAAAAAATACTTTAACTTTGGATGCAGGGTAGCATAGGAATTAAGACCAAGAGCCCTGGAGTCCAGAAGATTTGGGGATTGAATTTTAGCTCTGCCACTTATTAACCGTGTAGCATTCGGCAACTTTATCTTTCTAAGCCTGTTTCCTCATAATGTTACCTACCCAGCAAGAAACACAAGATAAAAAAAGACAGTGTTTGTAAAGTGCCTGGCATAGTGTCAGGTATGTGAATTTTCAATTATCTAACATGATTGATTATTTCATTGTTACCTAGCAAAACCCTCAAGAAATGGGATACAACTCTCATGCCTTATAGACAGACTGGAGTAGATCTTAAATATTGCAAAATGTGGGCCACAGTATTTCTTGGGTTTCGTGCAAAGGGTGGCAGCCCCAAGGCAGCAGCAGAATGAAGGCATGGGTCACCAAGGCCAAGGCAATGAGGACCACTAGAAAGTTATCCCTAGAAAAAGTACCTCTTTACCTTGACTGCAGGCACTTTAATGGAGTCTATAATCTTTCCCTTAAAGGAAATGGAAAAAGAGCAGCTTCATAAAATAAGGTCCACATAACCCAAGAACAGGACACCTAAGTTCTCCTGTTCTGATCACTTCTGGCACAAGTTATGTGAATTCTGGCAAATCCCTTAGATTTTATAGACCACATTTTCTCTGATTTTTAAATGACAGAATGGGACTAGACATGTTATTCTCATCACTGGTTGCACTTAAAAAATATTGATGCATAGACCCCACTCCCAGAGTTTCTGATTTAATTGGTCTGGGGTGGGGCTCAGCCATTGGTACTTCCTAAACAATTCCTAGGTGATTCTAATATGCAACAAGGGTTAAGAACTACCAGATTAGATGTTATCTAAATTGTCTTTCAATTCTACGATTGCTATGAATCACTTTATCTCTGCAAACAAGAAGAAAGATTTTCTAACTCCCCCCTGTGGAGCTATTCATTCTTTCACATTGTCCCAGCAACAGTATAAGAAGTTTATATTTTTTATCTAGAATCAAAAAACAAGATTCAGGCTCTTTCTAACTGAACATCGACAGCAAGATTAAGCAACAGAGGGTAGGAATTCCAGAGTCAGGGGAACCCAGCCAAACGTCCAAGCAGATAAGCAATTTATAGTCAAGGCCAAGTTTCTCAGCTAGGGCAGGAGATGTAGAGATACAGTCTGGAGGTAAAGCTAATTCAGCTAAGAAATAAGGTCAGGAACCAAGGAGAGCTGAGTCTAGTCTCCAAAGCTAGTGGAGAAAATCTGGAGAACAGAACCAGGTTTCTATATCAAGGTCATATATACCAGAGATCAGAACCAAGAGACAGACAGAAAGTGCCACAAACATTGTTCAGAAGCTGAAACAATGTAAGAAAAGTAAGTGATCACCAATAGAGTAGGACCCTTGAAGCTTTAACTGTGACCCAGTCTCCCATCGGAGTCTAATTAGTGAATTAAACCTCACATTGCCAACATATGTGCTCCCCTGCCCCTCTCTAACCTTGGGTTTGTACTTTACATTTATTTATTTTAATTTCACATGTTTTTTATCTATGTGATTATTTTAGTCCCCAACTAGAATATTAGCTCTTTGAACACAGAGACTATAAAATATTCTCCTTCTGCCCGGCTGGCATGGCTCAGTGGTTGAGCATCGACCTATGAACCAGGCGGTCAGGGTTCGATTCCCAGTCAGGCCACATGCCTGGGTTTCGGCTCAATCCCCAGTCGGGGGAGTGCAGGAGGCAGCCCATCAATGACTCTCTCTCGTCATTGATGTTCCATCTCTCTCTCTCTCCCTTCCTGAACTCTCTGAAATCAACAAAAACATATTAAAAATATTTAAAATATTCTCCTTCTTATGACTTGCCTCACAGTGATATAATTGTAACAGATAATATAGCAAAGGCTTACCATGAATGTGGGTGAATTAAATGATTGAATACATTTCCTGGGAAAGAACGGAACAAATATATCCCCGTACAGAACGCATCCCAAGCTGGGTAAAAGCTGTTATACCAACATTACCCGTGTATGGGACGATCCTGTGTGTGGGTATCCCGAATGTTCAAGGACTCCCTGGCTCACGCAGACCCCAGTTAAGTTGGAAGAGAGATCACCAGTTAGGCCACTTGAAGGTGGGCGCCAGCATGCGGAGCTATGAGCCTCGTGGTCATTCAAACACGAGGCTGGCTATAGAGACAAAGCATAAGTGAGTAGGAGGCCATGGTGACACATTGTCAGATTAAACTCTCTGCCGAAAACAAAGAAGAGGGCGACTTTTCAGAGGACTGAAGAAAGATAAGACTTCTAAAAGGAATAAATGTTCTCCTATTATCCTCTGAGAACAAAAAAAAAAAATCTAGACAGATTATTATACATCACATTTTAACTAATTTTTGTGACTGATGTTCCAGGTGGGGAATGTGTATCATCTTATCTTGTTCTTCCTATTACAAGCACGTGTTGAGCACCCTCGCGCTGCAAGCCGCTGCGGGTGCAGCCATTCATACAAGGCAGAGGATGTCAGCGCCAAAGAAATAGCGCTCGAAGCTTATCAGGTGAAACCTGTTCAGGTCATTTTGGAAATGAGATTTTAAAGCAAAAAGAGTTGAATTTATTGTTATTACTATTATCCCATAACGATACAATAGCAAGCACTAGAACCCAGACCTTCCAGTGTTAACAGTATTTTCATTCCACTATACTATATAGAGTATATTGTTACACTAAACTGTAGTAATATATTAATAGACTGTATACCATACTACGTTATTCTAATCCAAATTCTCATACGAAGAGACTCTGCATAATCCATACCATGCTCTATGCAATGGAACTCGCAAGGACACACAAGACAAACCATTTGTCCCTTTTGTGATACGTGTTTGCTGGGTTCCTCTTGGGCATACAGCAGGGTGAAAACATTCTCAACAGCAGCAGCAAGGGTTCCTACTCTGAGAATTCATACGCTAATATGACAGGGAGGCAAAACAGTTTTGCGCATAATTAACAAAGAATACAATAATTGCAAAATGTTGTGGAGAAAGATGAGAGATACAGGTTGAGCATGCGTGAGAGTTCAGTGGGAAAGTCTTGGAGGAAGAGGTGTGTTGAAAGAGGCAGAAGCACAAGATAAAGTGAAAATAAGAGAGGAATAGGTTCAGGAATTTATGGATCTTGGTCAAAAGTTTTGTTACATCTCAAAAGTAATGTAGAATGGTCGGGGGCTCTTCGGCTCGTGGGATAATGCTTACTTTCTAGCTGTGAGTTAAAAGGCATCTTTGCTTCTCCTTGCTCAACTTCAAAAGGACACGGAAACTACCCACTCATAGATTTGCCGTGAGGATTTATGAATAAATAACTGCCAAAGGCCCTGGCCAGTGTGGCTCAGTTGGTTGAGCATCCTCCTGTGCACCCAAAGGTCACCAGTTCGATTCAGGGTCAGGGCACATACCCAGGTTGCAGATTTGATACCCGATCAGGGTGGGTGACGGAGACAACCTATCTATGTTTCCCTCTCACATCGATGTTTCCCTCTCTCTTCCCTCTCCCTTCCTCTCTCTCTAAAAATCAATGAAAACATATTTTATTTTATTTTATTTTTCTTAATGTTAATGGATATCTTTTCCATTGCTTTTCAGAGAGAGCAGAAAGAAGAGAGGAAGGGGGAGAGAGACAAAGGAGAGAGGGAGAAACATTGATGTGAGAGAGACACATGGATTGGTTGCCTCCCACACCCACCCAACCGGGTATCAAACCCGAAACCTGGGTCTGTGTGCTGACCTGGAATTGAACTGGCAACCCTGCGGTGCGTGGGCTGACACTAACCGCTGAGCTACACCAGCCAGGGCAAAACATATTTTAAATTCTTTTTTTTTTTTTTTAATATCTTTATTGATTTCAGAGAGAGGAAAGGAGAGGGAGAGAGAGAGACAGAAACATCAATGATGAGAGAGTCATTGATCAAGCCCGCAACCGGGCATGTGCCCTGATCGGCAATCGAACCCCGATCACCTGGATCCCAGGTCGACGCTCAACTGCTGAGCCACGCCCGGCAGGGCAGGGCAAAACATATTTTAAAAAAGAATAAAATAACATAACTGCCAAAGGATTAGAGCAGAGTCTGGCACAGAGTGTGCACTCAATAAGTGTTAGCTATCGCTGTTGCTAGTACTAACATTCATGTTTTTATTCCTACTGTTAAGACCACTCGTTGTCTTTGATTATGTTGACTTAATAACCCATTACTAGATAGCTATAAAAATGTTGGCCCATCAACCAGTAAGTGACATAAAATTGTCAAACTGGAATTGTATATGGTCATTATTAGGAACTATCACTAACAATATAAAAAATAAATTATTGTTATTAACTATAGGTAAAATGGAATACTTGCGGCAGTAAAGTGTTGGTTAAGTTAGATTTTTCTAAATGCTGTGTCAAAGAAATAAAACAGTTTTGTTTTATTGAGTAAGATTTAACCAAGTCCATGCTATTTACTATGGAAATTTCAGCAAAGTTGGACTTACCTTAGTAACAACCTTGCCTATTTTCCTAAGTGCTGATTCTCTTGCTTTAGTTATTACTCAGTGTGCCTGAGGCTGATGATATTTTAACGTACTTTATAAACAAAGTAAAACTCACTGACCGGGCCCATTTTCCAGAATTTTCTGGCCCTGTTGGAATCCCAGTTCTTTCAAAGAACGAAGATGATAGGTGGTGTCTACACTAAGGGTGCAGAACCTATGAGTTAGGCTCAGCTTCTGAGTAATATTGCAACCCAAGTAATAACTTTGACTGTGTTAGGTTGCTCTGACCCTTAGTACAAGTAGAGTCTCTATACAAAATTGAGATAGTTGGAGAACTGTGAGTAATGTTTAATCCAATATTCAGACTTAGCTCATAATGGCTATAGGCAACTGAAGTGCATTAGCTGTAGTTACCAAAGAAAGTTCTATAGGTTTTTCCTGTAACTTTATAAAGATTAACTTAAGATCTCTTATATCCCAACAGAAAAACAAAATACCAAGATTTAGTTTCTTTTGGTTTATAATCTTCAAATAATTCTTTTAGTTCATTATTGAATTTGGTCTTCAGAGAAAAATATATTCATAACTATGACCTAAATGTCCAAAATAAACTGAAACATTCAGTCAGCTACTCAGATACATGCTGTAAAAACAACTTAAGATAATATCTGTAACATCTTCAAATTTGTTGCTGTCTAGAGAAACTGTAAAGATGATGAATATTTGGCTAAAGGGATTTTTTTTTTTCCATTTGCAAGTTCCGGCATCCTGACGACCCAATTGTAGTGGCTCAAACTCAGAAGTGACAAAGGGAACATCTTGAGACAGGTCTTTTGTTGTTTTTTGTTTGTTTGTTTTTTATGCTCACCTGAGGATATTTTTTCCATTGCTTTTCAGAGAGAGTGGAAGGGGGAGAAAGAGAGAGACACATCAATTGGTCGCCTCCCGCAGGAGCCCCAACCAGGGCCTGGAATCGAGCCTGCAACCGAGGTACGTGCCCTTGGCCAAAATCGAACCCAAGACCCTTCAGTCCTCGGGCCATCGCTCTAACCACTGAGCAGAGCTGGCTAGGGTGGTCCTTTGTTGAATGCCTCAAGACAAACCCCTTCCTTCTCTTTTGGTGAACTGGGGTCTGTTGGATCCTTTTATTCAACTAACACTGAGCCGCAGGACTTTCTTCTTTGGCTTATATTGCTGGCCATTAACACAGGCTGATAGATACAGTTCCAAATTCCAAAGGCAAAATATTTCACTTATTCTGCAGGCAGTGAATTTTAACTTACCATTTTAATTTTTAGCACATTTACATCAAAGATTATTGGTTCAGACATACCAGATACATAGAAAGCACTTAAGAACTACATAGTGAAGGCTTGATTCCTGGTGGAAAACATTTTAAAATGGGCAAAAGATGACATTTTTATACAAGGTAGAAGTATTTAGATAATTTCTATCTTAGGCCTAAAGCCAAGCTCCAGGATTAATATCAGGATTTCCAGCACATTTACAACCCTGAGTTCTGACAGGTTTAGAAATTATACATCAATTCAACGAATCAAATTTTAAAAATATAACGTCAAAACTAAACCAAAGTTGGTGAATGAAAATGATAAATATAGAAAGTTAAATGGATTTGTTTATGTATCATATGGTCATAGAAATATTTCTAATGCTTTATATCAGTAAGTATATAAAATAGTTTCTAAAGTATGACATAGCAGAAAATAGCATGAAAAAATCTAAGCAAAAAGTAATACAGGGCCTCTCTTCCTTTTAGAGAAGAATGCAACATTATGACCCTGACTACATAGAAGTAAATAGGTTAGATTGCTTTTAAGGGCTGAAAATAAGACTGTCGCATAAGTAAAATATTAAAATAGAGCAACAATACTCACCGGCTGGTTTTCAAACTGCTCAGTATTCACCACGTATTTTCCATGCTTCCTGTCCATTCTTGAGTTTGCAATACTACAAGCTTAACTCCACCAATAGTTTTTAACACATGCATTGCCCTTTATAACCCTGAGAAATCATTAAAATGATTGGCGTAAAATCAACCCAGATGCATCAGTACAGGTGCGGATTAAACAAAATAATAAATAATTACTCACTAAAATGGGATCCACCTTAGAGAAGGAAATGGATTAATTACAGAAAGACACAAAAAAACCATACTGCCTCTGAGCGGTCCTGTGACTACCGCCCTCAACAACCCTCCTGACAGAGAGGAACTCTGAAAATCTCACATAATTTTTCATTTTCAATCCTTCCTCAAGGCTGGGTGGGGCTACCACCTAGAATTAGACTTGCCCAAAAGGACAGACAGAGACTGCTGGAAGTCAAGCTCCAAGTAAGAGCAAGGACCTGGCAGCTCCCAGGTGGAGACGGGCTCACTAGCCATGCTGACCCTGCACCTTCTGTCCAGGCATCAGACAGATGGTTGACCAGAGCATCTGAGAGGGTCACAGAGCTTGGGGTCAGCAGTCAGCCATGCAGCGCCTCCCCCCCCCCTCTGAGAACAGCATGGCCCTGAATCTGGGAGCTCAGGTTCACTGAAGGGACCACAGTCCACAGGGGTAGGCACAAATAGGGTAAGGGCTCCAGGCCTCATTGAGCAATTGCTGCAAATAGACTGGCTACTAGAATGGGAACTCAGAATGGAAATTTAAGAAAACCTCAGGTCTGTAATGTAGGGCAAAGAAAGAAATTGAGGCTTGTACGGTCCAGAACTAGTTTATCAGAAATAGCAACCTATGGGGAATTGGGGTCAACCCCAAACCTGGGGTCAGAATCAGACCTCAGTGCTCAGCAGCGGGACATCGTAGCCCTACTCGGGGTACAGGGGCAGCGAAGGACCCAGCAGCCCCAGAGGCCAAAGGCGGAGTTTTGCTTATTTCATCAACTTCATTTTGTGCGGAGGGTGAGGGTGGAAGACGAGAGTTACCGGGTCTGAAGCAGCTCAGGGAACTTCTCTCTGAGTGAGGTTTGGATCTGGGACAATGGAGGTGACGGAGGCTGCAGTGGATTCAGCCCGAGGAGCAGGTGGAGAGAGCGCAGCCAGGCAGGGCAGTGAGGTGAAGCTGAGAATTAACCCACCGGGGTAATGGTTGAAATCTCAGGAAGACCAGGGGGGCACCTTTGAGGGATGAAACTGAGGCAAGTTCTGATCCAGATCTTAAAGGGCCTCATGCACCCGGACGCACAGAGAAGGGAGGAGAGGCTGCAGAAGGCGGCAGCTGAAACACACGGAGAAGCGGACAGGCGGGGCGTGGGGCGTTACGGGGAGCGATCCGGGGCCGCCATGGGAATAGGGAGGCATCGGCTCAAATAGACAAAGGGGAGAGGTAGATGGCAGGCTGTGAGCTTTAAAATGTGAATCGAGACTTAGCAAAACAGTCGGATTCTGCATGAGGAAATAAATGAAAATTATATTTGGAATAATTAATTTTGTAGCTACTAGTGTCAGTAAACGTGGAGATGTTATGACAGTCTCTGAATGAATTCCAGCTATAACACCGTAATTCACGTTGTTGGCGGTCTTTCATGTCCCCGACCTGGCACTGGATGCTCAGATATGAATGAGGGTCCCATTATCTCCCCCGAGGAAGACCATGCGTAAGTGGTCTCCCAGGTCCCACCTGTGCCCCTCCAATTCGTTCTTCACTAGGTCGCTAGAACGCTCCTTGCAAAATGTCAGACTACTTATGTCACCACCCTGCTCAAACACCCTGAATGGCTTCCCATTACCCTTGGGGTAAAACCCCAGATCTTTTCCTTGGCCGGCAAGCCTCTGAACTTGCTGGCCTCTGCTCCCCTCTGAATCGCACTCTGCACTACTTCATACGTCAGAGGCCGTGCCCCAGCCACGCTGTTTAAAGAGCGTTCGAAGAAATATTTCACATCTACAAAAGATATAAAGAATAATCCCGTAAATAGCCAAATCCCCACTCCTAGCCAGCTTAAGAGATTCAGAGCTGCTTTTACTCATAACACTTCTGAAGTCAAATATGTGGGTTTTTTCCATACCAACCAGTTCTCCAGCTTTTTCGGATACCCGCTGGTGTCCTACCATTCAATTCCGACACTGCCTACCAGGAGTTAGCATCGGATCCCACAGGCGAAAGGTCTGCCCCACAGAGCTGTCCCGGCTTCAGGCGCCAATCTCAAGTCCCAAACCGCCTGTACTTCTGACCAAATAACTGGCTGTAAATCGGACGTTCCTCTCCTCCGGGTTGATAATTTGCCAGAATGGCCCACACAACCCAGGAAATACACTTACCACTTACCAGTTTGTGCTAAAGGATATGTGACAGATACAGGTGAATGGCCACATGAAGAGGGACACAGGGTGAGGTCAGAGTGTCAAGAGTATACAGGAGGTTTGTCCCCATGGAGCGGGGTGTGCCACCCTCCCACCGCATGGGATACTCTGAAGCTATCTAAACCCCACTGCGCCCGGCCGGGCGTGGCTCAGTGGTTGAGGGTCAATCTAGGATCCAGGCGATCGGGGTTCGATTCCCGGTCAGGGCACATGCCCGGGTTGTGGGCTGCAGCCAATCAATGACTCTCTCATCATTGGTGTTTCTGTCTCTCTGTCCCTCTCCTTCCCTCTCTCTGAAATCAATAAAGATATATTTAAAGAAATAAAAATTAAAAATAAAAATAATAAACCCCATTGCTTTGCGGGTTATGGAGGTTTCATCACAAAGGCGTGATTGGTTATTAACTCAACCTCCCCAGAGTTTGGGACGTGGGGCTGATTGCTCCAGGCTTTTGATCAAGGTTTCTGTCTTTCTGATGACCAGCCCCCATCCTGAAGTTATGTAGGAACCTGCCAAGAGTCTCCTCGTTAAAGCAGAAGACACTCCTGTCATGGCTGTCACTCAGGAAACTACCAGGGATTTAGGAGCACCATGTCAGGAACTAGAGCAAAGACCGAATATCTATGATAGCACAAAGAGAAAGTTTTTTTACATGCAAGAGAGCTGCCTCTGTCTTTATTCCTAATCCTGTTCTCCTCCCTCCCTTCCACAATCCTTAATTTGATTACATTTCCCATGTTTCTTTTAATACATTCCAAAAATATACAATATTGTTTGCATGTTTTAAAATGTATATAAAAACTATTATACAGTATTTTTCCATAATATAAGTTTGGGGGGACACATATTTATAAAATTCATCTACACTGACAGCTGTAACCATGTTTTATTCATTTTCACTGTTTTATAGTGTTTCATTGATTGAATCCATCGCAATTATTAATGTATTTTGTCAATAGAAGTTGAGTTTCATACCATTTATTACTATTATAAACAATGATGTTTAGTCTAGTGTATGCCTTCTTGGGAACACTTACTAAAATGTTTCTAGATGTATACTTAAGAGTGAAATTCCTGGATCATCACGTGTGTGTGTTTTCAACTTTACCGTGTGTTCCCAAAATTATTTCCAAGGTGGTATGAGCAGTCACTCTTGTCACAGTATTGCCACTTTTCATAAGTACCAACACTTGGCATTGTTAGATTTTTTTATTTCTCCAGCATGTATGGTAGAAAAATATTCTGCATGTTTCACCTTTTTTTTCTCACCCTGCTTACATGTAAGTTGGAATTTATAGGCTTCTTTGTTTCCTGTGTTACACAGATGTTTCTTGTGGGAATTTTTGTTTTGTTCACTCTAGAAATAAAGGTGGAGAGATTCAGAACTAATGGGCTATTTTCATGCTACAGGAATTAGCTTCTGTCTTTTATGATACATTTTTTGAATTGTGATCACATTAAGCATATACACATATATCCTATCCTGTTTCTCACTGAACATTTTAGCATATGCATTTGCCCCAGTAATTTAAAATCTTTTGAAAAACAACGTATGTAATGTTAACGTCAGGTGTGAAATTAGGCCAGGTGTGAATTAGTTGAGCTAACCTGTTAGGTTGTTGTATGTCTTCAATTATGAGTAATACTGGAAGGTGTTATTATCTATATCTCAAGCTATTTTCCAGTGACCAATGCCCAGAAAGTGGGATTACACAGCTAAACAATATTGAAGAAGAACAGGAAATACATGTGTGAATATATTCTGAGAGTGATGGTTTAGAGAGAGAGGGCCACAACATTGGGCAAATGTAATGATACAGGCACACCCACTCAAGGTTCTGGATTCAACACGCTTGCTTGAGCCTTGGAGTAGTACTAATAGTTTGCTCATTTGGTTGCATAAAACCAGGACAGTGGTGAATTATGTTTAATGGAGCTGAAATGGCACAACTACTTTGATATAATTTAAAGAATAAATTAAAAATCCAAAGGCTTAGGAATGGATATGTAGCACTGACTTTGTCTCGTGTTTCTTACCCATCCCATGATAGGATCCAGAGGACAAGCCCTTCATCACAGTGACAAACAGAATCAGCAAGGGCAGGGCCATGATCCCGGAAGGCTCCGTGGACACCGTCCTCTGCAGGCTGGGGAAGGCACAGAAGATGGCATTCTAAAGTGAAAGGCAAGCTGCTTTACCTTTTATGTCCACTACGTCAGTGGCATAGTGGTTGGTGAGACTTAAATTTTGGAGGCAACATATACTATTTTTCAATGTTTCCCTGACTCCTTTATTTACCAATTAGTAACCATTAGACTGTCAGATTGAATGTGTGTTATCTGATCCACCAAGTCACTGATGTTGGGCAAGTGAACCAGTGCACACTTTTTTTTTTTAAATTCAGTGTAACCATCTGGTATGGCCTGGCACGCTACGATTTGTTGCAGTAGCAGCGTTTATCTAGAGAGCTACGCATGTAGGCTCGGGAAAATGAATACTGGGTCCTGGGAACAAAGACTGGGGAGCGATTTCCAAACAAATCCCACCTTCTACTCATTTCAACAAGTGTCAGAATTAAGGAATGTGATTCACTCATAATGTTTCTGCCCCCCACCCCACCCCACCCCCCGTGCTGGTTGCAGAGAACCTCACCGAGACCAAGTGTTCAGCCTGTTCTGCTTCTATGTACCTCTGGAGTAACTGACCATCCTTATGTACCTACATCACTTCTCATCTCTGCTTTCTCATGCAGAGAACACTGCATCCCTCCTTCAAATCAAGGGATAAGCCCCTGGAGGACTTCCAGTGAGTTCTCAATTCTCTGAGGAGCTACCTCTGACTATTATTACTGTTCTTCTTTGTCGGTCACAAAGCCCTTCCAGTGACATCGTTGCTGTTTTCAATATTATGTTGTGTCTGCAGGCAGCACAAAATTAAGGAATGGCACCGAGATCAGTGTACACTTTCAAGAGAAGACACTGCAGCTGTCCCAAACCGAGAACAGTCATTTGCAGAACAGGACATGCTACTGTAGAAAACCCTGGGTTTTCTGGGGCATACCAGAAGTTAGCTTCCACATCTCAGTTTTCCGTAGTCTCCTGGACCTTTACTGGACCTGCTGGGTCTTAAGGCCCAAATGGCATGCCTACTTTCACTGAATCCTGGGACAGCTGCAGTGCCTCCTCTTGAAGTGCCCATGCCTAACGTCATGGCTTGGTGGATCAGTTCATGACAGACAGCTAAGGTCATACAGTTTACCTGGCGTTCCATGGTCAGACATTTAGTCTGTAAGGGCTTAGAAACAATTGTGGGACACTATACAACTCACAGACATAATGCTGATTTAAAGAAGTCAGTAACAAAGTAATACATACTGTATGGTTCCATTTACATAAAGTTTAAAAATAAGAAAATTGAATCTATGATGATAGAAGTAAGATAGTGGTGACCATTAGTGGAATACAGACTTAGGGAAGGTTCAAGGGAAACTCTATGGTCTTATGGTTTGATGTTCTATATTGTGATCTGGTTAATGTTTATGTGGATATATAAACAGGAAAAACAATTCATTGAGCCCACATTTAAGATTTGTATATTAAAAAAAAAGATTTGTATATTTCATTGGATATAAGTTATACTTCAATTTAAAAACTAAGGAAAAAATTACTGTTAATTTTGTCAGGTGTATCACAGCATTCTGGTTATGTAAGAAAAATTGGATAGCATTTTATCTTCATTTCTAGATTTGGTAAGTGTACAAAGCAGAATTCACCTTTGTCCAGCCTGTCTCTATACAAAAGTGCATGGGATCTGCAGAAATAATATAGGATAAAAGCTTTCTTTAAAAAAATACAAAAAGAAAAATATCCTTTTTAAATTTTGAGATGCATACTGCAGTATTTAAAGATTAAATCATTACTGCTTCAATTTTATTGTTAGTAATCAATCTGTTCAGATTCTTCCTGATTTAGCCTTGGAGAACTGTATGTTTTTGAAACTTATTCATTTCTTCTAGGTTGTCCAATGTGTTGGCATACAAATGTTCATAGTTTTCTTTAATGATTCTTTGTATTTCTGTGGTGTCAGCTGTAATCTCTCATTTTCACTTCTGATTTTGTGTTTTATTACTTTTTTAGATAAATTTATGAGGGTTATATTGGTTAATAAGATATGTTTCAAGTGTACAATTCTATAATGCATCATCTGTATATTGTATTGTGTGTTCACCACCCAAAGTCTAATCTCCTTCCATCACCATTTATCTCCTCCCTTTACCTTCTTCTTCCTGCTCCCACCCCCCCCTTTTCCTCTGGTAACCACCCCCCCCCAAATTCCCTCCCCTCTGACAGCTGTCAGTCTGTTCTCTGTATCTATGGGTCTGTTTCTATTTTATTTTGTTCATTAGATTCCAAATATAAGTGCTATCATTTCTTGATGAGTCTTACTTTAGGCTTGTCAATTTTATTTATCCTTTCAAAGAACCAGCTCTTATTTCCAATTTTTTTCTATTCTCTATTTTGCTTACTTCTATTCTGTTATTTCCTTCCTTTTACTTACTTCGGGTTGTTCTTTTTCTAGTTCCTTTAGGTGTAAATTTAGATTATCTGGAATTTTTCCTGCTTCTTGAGGTAGTACTGTATAGCTATGAACTTTCCTCTTATAACTGCTTTTGCTGCATTCCATAAATTTTGTAAAATTTATTTTCATTTCTCTCAAGGTACTTTTTGATTTCTTGTTTGATACCCTCTTTGATCCATTGGTTGTCTAGAAGTACTCTTTTTAATCTCTGCATATTTGTATTTTTCCCAGTTTTCTTCCTGTGAAGACTGTGTGTCTGATAGTTTTGGCAGGTCAGTTGTAATAGGGGCAGGTGCATGCAGTACCTGGTGTATTGCCTGGCCTTAAGGAGTGGGTCTTGGGTGGGGCAGCCTGGTGTTGCACATGACTCCTTGCACTTCTGATTCAGATGGGGCTGCCTGGTGTGAGCAGTGCGCTTGGTGTGTGCTTGGCATGCCCTGTTGCTTTATCTGTTGCCAGAGCAGGATCTGACCTGGAGTGCTCTGCATGCCTGCATCTCATCACCATTCCTCCAGGTGGGGCAGCCTTGTATGCACACACAGCCACACTATCTGTGTGGAACAACCTCATGAGCACACATCAGTATCCCACTGACTCAACAGGGGGCAGCCCTGAGTGTGGGTATCACAATGTTCAGCTAGCTCTGCACTTTCTCTTGGTGGGGCAGCCCCATGTGCTTATGCAGCAGTGCTGCACTACCTCCATACTTTCTCTGGATGGAGCAGACCTGTGGGCGGGCACCACAGCATTTTGCTAGCTCTCTACTCTCTCCAAGTGGGGTAGCCCCATGTGCATGCACTGCCCAGTGTGTGTGTGTGTGAAGCAGCACACTGCCATGCTGGTTGGGTCAGCCTCTGGGTGGAGGGTCCCTTTGGATACACACTACGGTGCCCTCCTCTTCCTGTTGGATCTAGCTCCAGGACAGGTGGCTGGGGATGTGCTATAGTGGCCCTACAGGTCAGCCAAAGAGCCTGGATGGAGCTCCCACCTGCTATCCATGTGTAGGGGAAATGTAAACAATGGCACTCACTGGTCCTTCTGGTCCTTCTGGTCCTGGATTGTTCCCTCAGCTCCTAGAGGACTCAGTCTTCTCCAACCTTCTCTATGTGGTTTCTCTCTAGCTTATTGTGCAGAAACTCTTCAATGGGCTCTCAGGAAGAATTGCTCTAAATATAGATATACATTTGATGTTCACCTATATTTAGAGCAATTCCTAGGAGGGGGTGAGCCTACACTGCTACCTGACTCAAATTGCTTTATTTTTAACTCTCCCCTCCCCTATTACACAAAAGCCTTCTTAGCTTAAATTTTACTATGGTCTGATGACAGCTAAAACAGCCATAGTCCACTAATTGGCTGAGCTCAGTATCATAGCTCCCCTTCTCTGATTTTTGGCAATTCTTAGGCAAACGTATTTTAGTTCATCATTTTTATTGTTTGGCTGACATGGTAATTAACAAACCAGACAAGAAGTTTAAAAATACAGTGCCATTAGTGATAATTATATTTCTAATATTATTCAATTAATTTATATGTAACTGAAGGTGCAAAAAAATTTTAAAGCCGTATCATAATTGGTATTAATTCAATTAGCGTTTTGAATAGAATCACTAAGTGTAGAAGTTTTTAAAAAAGGAAAATTTCACACACTCTTGTAATTATTGTAAAAATAACGGTGATCCTTTTTTAATTATTACTCAATTCATATCCTTTTATCGGTAACAGGACATCATTTCAAAAATTAAAATTAAGAATTATTAAAATTGAAGAATATTTAGAATGAAGGATTACTTAGATAATTTTGGACCAACATTAAAACTCAAAATGTGAAAAAGCAACTGTTTGATCCATATCTGCGACTTTCTTCTAATTCCAAATTACACTAGATTCCATTGAGTCTACTTAAAAATGTTAAATGTGTTTTTATTCATAGAATATTTATTTCACTGAGCAAATGTTTATGGAGAACATAGTACATGTCAGACATTTTTCTGGGCAATGGGATTTATACAGCAATACAGAAAACAGACACTTGTTTTATTGGCGTTTACATTCTAATCTTATTATAATTTGTGATACATGTACTATTTGACCTCTGATTATACCTTTTGAAATTCATTTAAATAATAAACTGTGTTTTATTGTGGATAATACTCTGCTTTTATAAATGCACATAATTATGTTCAAGCTCCAAGACCCTAGACATTTAAGTGAAACTCCAATAAATAAAAGTAAATTCTTCGTACTCCAGCTTATGTGTGCACTTACAGCAGGCAGGAGTTGATCCGTTTTCTAGGGTCTAACATTCCTTTCTGAGTTGACTCTCCTAACTAGATCATTCTTCTCTATGTTGAGTCAAAGTTTTCCTCTCAGTAACTTAAACCTGATTCTGTTTTCTAGAGAGATACACAAAAATAAATCGAATTCTCCCAAATAGTACGTCTTAATTATTTTGGCACCACAATCATGTTCTTCATTATTTAAGTTTTTTTTTTAGAAATCCACTTCTTAAAAGACAAGTTAGTCATTTGACTTTTATGTAAGTCCAATAATTATTTTTAATAGGTGAGGTTTAAAAAAGAAAAAAATGTAATAACACCATAGCACCATCTGTTGTTACAAAATGTCACTGCAGCCTCCTCAATGGGTGTGAACATCTAAATATGCACTACTGCACATCCACCAGAATAACTGAAGTTAAAAAGGCTGCCAAAATCACGTTGGTGAGAATGTGCTGTAACCAGAACTCTTATATAATGCTCCTGAGAGTGTAGTTTGCAATCCTTTTGAAAAACTGTTTGGAAGTATCTCCTAACATTGAACATTTTCCTACTCTACAACTCAGCTATTATTTTCCAGTAAAAGCCTGAATGAATCATGCTATGTGTACCAAAAGATACATATAACAATTTTGCACACAGCAACAATTTTAGTAATATCCAAAACCAGAAATGACCTGTCTACCAAAAAAATAATGGGTAAGTAAATCATGGCATGGTAGTACAATCAGTATACCACAATGCTAGTGAAAATATACGAATATAACAAACAAAAGTCTGAGCTAAAGATGTCTGACACAAAAGAGTGCCATACAATTTTTACTGTGTTCATAATTAGACAAAGTAATCCATGGTGCTAGAAATCAGGACAGTTTCACTTTGGGGGAAGAAAAAAGGAGGCAATGACTGGGTGTGGACACAGGGAATTCTGAAGTGCTGGGAATGTTCCTTTTTTTTTAAAATTTGGGTATGAGTGTGTACACTTGGTGATAATTCATTGAGCTGTAACTTATGATTGGTGCACTTTCTGTACATGTGTTGTACACAACTAAAATATTTTAGAAAAGTACTAATTAGATTAAAATAAAAAGCGTATTAATAGATTTAATTCTAAAATTTTTATTTGATAATAAAGTCTTATAATTGTTGCTGTTTTCATTTACAGAACAAATATTTATTATCTACTAGTTGCCAGGTACACACAGAGATGAGGAACTGGAAAATAAAAAGTTGTGTCTTCTTTAACAAAAAGAGAAGAGTCCAGTTGTGACACATTTAATAAATAATACAAAGTATCACTAATGGAAAAAAATAATGGGGAAGAAAATAAAATTACATAGTTTTAACAAAGTTTTATTACATTACTTGCACATAATGACAGTAAGTAGGCTAGCAAGATAAAAGTACCTCTGTAGAACTGACTTGAAAGATGAGTTAAAAATTATTTCTAATAAGCATAGTGGCTATTAAAATATTTGTTTTAAATTGCTGAAAACACATTTTTCCTTTTGGGTAAGAAAAGCACTTTCTGCCAACTCCCAACCATGTGCTCATGTGTCTATACACTTTACAGCTATCCTTTGTTTACAGGCACAATTAACACCAACAAATGGCAACTGACTTTTGTTAAAGCTTAAAAAGACCAGCATGTCACAGAAATATGTATACACACTTTAAGAGCTGATAGCTCAATTTTGAAAATGATATGTATTTTAATAAACACTGCCTTTATAATTATTCAAAGTGTTTGTAAACATTTTTTTTGACATCCTATATTTCCTGATTTCTATCAACCTCATGAACACCTTCCAAAAGATGTAATAGGCCACAATGCCCTTCTGAGTTTACAGCTTCAGTGGTTATCAGTCCTGTCTGCTTACTTTAGCAAAATATAGATTTATGGCTCATCCTTGATGATTATGATTCAATGGGACTGCAGTGGAATGCAAGTACCTACCGTAACACTAACTTAAACCTGTCAATTACCAAGAATTCTAAATAACAGAATCCAAATTTGTAAGTCTGTTACTCTCTGCATTATTTTCTTTTTCTGAATATTCTCCAGCATTTCATCAGTAAGTATTTACTGAATCTATTTGAGTAAGTATGCAAGATTACTGCAAAAAAAAAGTTTATTAAATTGAAAATAATACATCTATAAATATTACTTAAAATAAAAATAATTTAAAGAGAATGAAATAAAAATAATTTTACACAATCTTTAAAAAAATGTGGTAATACATACATGTATTTAACATACTCTCACCATATAGAACATCCATTCCCTATTACATATAGAATTTGTGTATTAAAGACTCAAACTTTGGAATAAATGACTATATTCACATTAAGTAACATTTTATTAAAAATTAAGTTTCCAACATAAATAAATAGATTGGATTTACTTCGTATGAAAATTGTATTATTTAAAACCTCACAAAATAGAGACTCTCCATATTAAATGGTCAGATTGAATTAATGTTATCGTTAAACCTAAATGCTATTTTAGGGGTGAAATTCATTACCATTATGATGACAACTGAACTGGTCCTAAGTAAATCTATCTTAGAATGGTTATTTTGGTGGTAGTTGTAGTTATATGTTGGCAGTTGTTGGCCACAGAATCAACTATGGTTATTAATAGTATAGGTTCTGGTATGGGGGTGATGACAGTGGATGTTAAGGTTTAATTTGTAGGCATTCTAACTACAGTTACAATTAAGAGGTCATTACGAATTTGTCATTTCTGTCAAGTGGCAGTGATGATGTGACTTACTGGATTTACTATTAATAAAGGCAGTGCCTGGTTCAGACGAAGAAGTAATAGATGGCTTTGAATAGCAGGTCAGCAGAAGTTACAGTGCTTAATAACTGAGGTGAAGGGTTTAGTGATGTCTGTTGTTGTAGTGAGTACAGTAGAAATGATAGTGCATAGAAATGGTAGCATGACTGTACGATCGATTAGTGTGGTAGTACTTACTGTGAAATAACAAAAGTTATGATAACTAGCATATTTTGTTGAAGTAACGTTGTTGCGACTATGCACTCATTTGAAAGGGCAGTGAAATTGCTAAGTGCATGGCAAAAGATTACTTAGAAGGTGATGATCATTTTCTATTAACAGGTAACACTGGTTATGAAGATTATAAATTCGGCTGAAGTCATGCTGTTGTGATTATAAAGGCAGTTAAGTTGGTAGCATCTGTGCTGATTTTATTCTTATTGAGGTGGTGGCAGTGGGGATGAGAGACTATGTTTTACTTGAGTTAAAAAGCAAGCTAGATTCAGTAATTAACTGAGTCACTAGATTCACATACCTACTGTGGGCAATGTACATTCAGTTGAACAAGCATTGGTGTCTGGAGATTCTGTTGACACTAAATATAGGTTCATTTGAAATGGAAATTTTTCAAATTTGAGTTAAATTTGTTGCATGATTCATAGTTGTACCTTAAGCTGGAGTGACAGGGGTTGCCATAGTGGATAAGAAAAAGTTGAACTGGTACTGTAATTTCATAACAGTAGATTCTGTAAAACTTGCTGTGATCATAGAGTATAATATGCACATGGTACTCATGGCTATAGAAAAGATGATTGCACTTGTAATGCTTTCAGCTGAAGGAACGATGCTTGAACTATTGGTGATAGGTTGAAATCAAAAGATGGTGTCATACATGTGATGAGATGGTGGCTGCTATAGTGGCTGTAGATTAGGTGGAAGCAGTATTTGTGGCCATTGAGGTGATGCCTAAGTAAAGTGTTGGTAATTGTGAAAGCTGGTTCACTTAAAGTGATGCCTGCTATGGTGGATGTAGATTCAGTATAGAAGGTAGTGGTAATTGTGGTTGTGGCCATAGTGGTAGAACTGGCAGTAGTTGTGGTATTCAATTCAGCTCAAGTGGGGCTGCTGTTGTGGTTTCTGAGTTTATTGAAAACAGTATCAGTGTCTGCTGTGGTTATAGATTCAGTAGAAGCAGTAGGAGAGTCCGACATGGTTGTATTCACAGCAGTAGTACTGAAAGTTGTTGTGGCAGTTGGTTAACTTGAAGTGGTTGCTGTGGTGGTTGCAGGTTCAGAAGGCATACTGGTGGCCATTGCGGTGACAGCCTCAGTTGTAGGGCTGGCAGTTGTGGTAGGTAGTTCTGTTGAAGTAATAGTTCCTGTGGTACTTGTAGCTTCAGTTGAAGCAGTATCTGCTGCTGTGGTGGTTGTAGGTTTCATAGAAGTGGTGGTGGTGGCCATTGTGGTTGTAGCCTCAGGGGTAGTAGTAGCAGTAGTTGTGCTTGTCGCTTCAGTTGTAGTGGGACATGCTGTTGTGGTTGTAGGTTCAGTTGAAGTAGTATCTGTGGCTGTAGTGGTTAGAAGCAGTAGTGGTATCTGATGTGGCTGTAGCCTCAGTAGTAGTGCTGGAAGTTGTGGTGGCCGTTGGTTCACCTGAAGTGGTGGTGGTGGTTGTGGTTACAGGCTCAGTAGAAACTGTAGTGGAAGCTGTTGTGGTTGTAGCTTCAGTAGTAGTGATGACAGTAGTGGTAGGTGGTTCTGTTGAAGTGGAGGCTGCTGTGGGTGTTGTAGGTTAACTTGATGTGGTTTCTACTGCTGTGGTGATTGTAGACTCAGTGGAAGCAGAAGAGACAGTGGTGGTTGAAGCCTCAGTAGTTCTGGAAGTGAATGTGGTACTTGGTTCAGTTGTAGAGGTGGCTGCTGGTTCAGTAGAAGCAGTAGTGGTGGCCATTGTAGTAGCAGTCTCAGTGGTAGTGCTGGCAGTTGTGGTAGATGCTTCAGTTGTAGCAGTAGCTGACGTGGTGGCTGCTGCTTCAGTAGTAGTAGTAGTAGTGGGGGCCATTGTAGTAGTCTCAGTTGTAGTGCTGGCAGTTGTGGTAGGTGGTTCAGCTGTAGTGGTGGCTGATGTGGTGGCTGCTGGTTCAGTAGAAGTAGTAGTAGTGGCCACTGTAGTAGCACTCTCAGTTGTAGAGCTGGCAGTGGTGGTAGGTGGTTCAGTTGTAGTGGTGGCTGCTGGTTCAGTAGAAGTAGTAGTGGTGGCAACTGTAGTAACAGTCCCAGTGGTAGTGCTGGCAGTTGTGGTAGGTGGTTCAGTTGTAGCAGTGGCTGACGTGGTGGCTGCTGCTTCAGTAGTAGTAGTAGTAGTGGGGGCCATTGTAGTAGTCTCAGTGGTAGTGCTGGCAGTTGTGGTAGGTGGTTCAGTTGTAGTGGTGGCTGATGTGGTGGCTGCTGGTTCAGTAGAAGTAGTAGTAGTGGCCACTATAGTAGCACTCTCAGTTGTAGAGCTGGCAGTGGTGGTAGGTGGTTCAGTAGAAGTAGTAGTGGTGGCCACTGTAGTAGCACTCTCAGTTGTAGTGCTGGCAGTTGTGGTAGGTGGCTCTGTTGAAATTGTGGCAGATGTGATGGTAGTAGGTTGAGCTGAAGTGCTATCTGCTACAGTGGTGGTTGTAGATTCGGTAGAAGTGATGGCCATTGTGGTTGTAGCCTCAGGGGTAGTGGTGGCAGTAGTTGTGGTTGTTGTTTCAGTTGTAGTGGGATGTGTTGTCGTTGTAGCTTCTGATGAAGTAGTATCTGTGGCTGTGGTGGTTACAGGTACACTAGAAGCAGTAGTGGTATCTGATGTGGCTGTAGCCTCAGTAGTAGTGCTGGAAGTTGTGGTGGCCGTTGGTTCACCTGAAGTGGTGGTGGTGGTTGTGGTTGCAGGCTCAGTAGAAATTGTAGTGGAAGCTGTTGTGGTTGTAGCTTCAGTGGTAGTGCTGACAGTAGTGGTCGGTGGTTCTGTTGAAGTGGAGGCTGCTGTGGGTGTTCTAGCTTCAGTTGAAGTGGTTTCTGCTGCTGTGGTGATTGCAGACTCAGTAGAAACAGTGGTGGTTGCAGCCTCAGTAGTTCTGGCAGTGGATGTGGTATCTGGTTCAGTTGTAGTGGTGGCTGACGTGGTGGCTGCTGGTTCAGTAGAAGTAGTAGTGGTGGCCATTGTAGTAGTCTCAGTGGTAGTGCTGGCAGTTGTGGTAGGTGGTTCAGTTGTAGTGGCTGATGTGGTGGCTGCTGGTTCAGTAGAAGTAGTACTGGTGGCCATTGTAGTAGCAGTCTCAGTGGTAGTGCTGGCAGTTGTGGTAGGTGGTTCAGTTGTAGCAGTGGCTGACGTGGTGGCTGCTGCTTCAGTAGTAGTAGTAGTAGTGGGGGCCATTGTAGTAGTCTCAGTGGTAGTGCTGGCAGTTGTGGTAGGTGGTTCAGCTGTAGTGGTGGCTGATGTGGTGGCTGCTGGTTCAGTAGAAGTAGTAGTAGTGGCCACTGTAGTAGCACTCTCAGTTGTAGAGCTGGCAGTGGTGGTAGGTGGTTCAGTTGTAGTGGTGGCTGCTGGTTCAGTAGAAGTAGTAGTGGTGGCCATTGTAGTAGCAGTCTCAGTTGTAGTGCTGGCAGTTGTGGTAGGTGGTTCAGTTGTAGCAGTGGCTGACGTGGTGGCTGCTGCTTCAGTAGTAGTAGTAGTAGTGGGGGCCATTGTAGTAGCCTCAGTGGTAGTGCTGGCAGTTGTGGTAGGTGGTTCAGTTGTAGCAGTGGTTGACGTGGTGGCTGCTGCTTCAGTAGTAGTAGTAGTAGTGGGGGCCATTGTAGTAGTCTCAGTGGTAGTGCTGGCAGTTGTGGTAGGTGGTTCAGTTGTAGCAGTGGCTGACGTGGTGGCTGCTGGTTCAGTAGAAGTAGTAGTGGTGGCCACTGTAGTAGCACTCTCAGTTGTAGTGCTGGCAGTTGTGGTAGGTGGCTCTGTTGAAACTGTGGCAGATGTGATGGTAGTAGGTTGAGCTGAAGTGCTATCTGCTACAGTGGTGGTTGTAGATTCAGTAGAAGTGATGGCCATTGTGGTTGTAGCCTCAGGAGTAGTGGTGGCAGTAGTTGTGGTTGTTGTTTCAGTTGTAGTGGGATGTGTTGTCGTTGTAGCTTCTGATGAAGTAGTATCTGTGGCTGTGGTGGTTACAGGTACAGTAGAAGCAGTAGTGGTATCTGATGTGGCTGTATCCTCAGTAGTGCTGGAAGTTGTGGTGGCCGTGGTATCTGATGTGTCTGTAGCCTCAGTAGTGCTGGAAGTTGTGGTGGCCGTTGGTTCACCTGAAGTGGTGGTGGTTGTGGTTGCAGGCTCTGTAGAAATTGTAGTGGAAGCTGTTGTGGTTGTAGCTTCAGTGGTAGTGCTGACAGTAGTGGTCGGTGGTTCTGTTGAAGTGGAGGCTGCTGTGGGTGTTGTAGGTTCAGTTGAAGTGGTTTCTACTGCTGTGGTGATTGCAGACTCAGTAGAAGCAGAAGAGACAGTGGTGGTTGAAGCCTCAGTAGTTCTGGCAGTGGATGTGGTACTTGGTTCAGTTGTAGTGGTGGCTGACGTGGTGGCTGCTGGTTCAGTAGAAGTAGTAGTGGTGGCCATTGTAGTAGCAGTCTCAGTGGTAGTGCTGGCAGTTGTGGTAGGTGGCTCTGTTGAAATTGTGGCAGATGTGGTGGTAGTAGGTTGAGCTGAAGTACTATCTGCTACAGTGGTGGTTGTAGATTTGGTAGAAGTGATGGTGGTGGCCATTGTGGTTGTACCCTCAGGGGTAGTGGTGGCAGTAGTTGCGGTTGTCGTTCCAGTTGTACTGGGATGTGCTGTTGTGGTTGTAGGTTCAGTTGAAGTAGTATCTACTGCTATGGTGGTTACAGGTACAGTAGAAGCAGTAGTGGTATCTGATCTGGCTGTAGTCTCAGTTGTAGTGCTGGCAGTTGTGGTAGGTGGTTCAGTTGAAATTGTGGTAGATGTGGTAGCAGGTTGAGCTGATGTGCTGTCTGGTACAGTGGTGGTTGTAGATTTGGTAGAAGTGATGGTGGTGGCCATTGTGTTTGTAGCCTGAGGGGTAGTGGTGGCAGTAGTTGTTGTCCTCGTTTCAGTTGTACTGGGACGTGATGTTGTGGCTGTAGGTTCAGTTGAAGTGGTATCTGTGGCTGTGGTGGTCTTAGGTTTAATAGAAGCAGTACTGGTATCAGATGTGGTTGTAGCCTCAGTGGTAGTACTGACAGTAGTGGTAGGTGGTTCCGGTGAAATGGAGGCTGCTGCAGGTGTTGTAGGTTCAGTTGAACTGGTATCTTTTGCTCTGGTGGGTGTAGGTACAATAGAAGTAGTAGTGGTATCTGATGTGGTTGTAGACTCAGTGGTAGTGCTAACAGTTGTGGTGGCCGTTGGTTCACTTGAAGTGGTGGTAGTTGCTGTGGTTGTAGCCTCAGTGGTAGTGCTAGCAGTTGTTTTGGAAGTCAGTTCAGTTGATGTAGTGGCTCCTGTAGTGACTGTTGGCTCAGTTGAAGTTATGGCTGCCACTGTGGTTATAGGTTCAGTAGAAGCAGTTGTGCTGGCCTTTGCGGTTGTAGCCTCAGTTGCAGTGCTTGAAGTAATTGTTGTAGTTGTTTCAGATGAAGTGGTTCCTTCTGCTATTGTGGTTTCTGTTGGAGCCATGGTTGCTGCACTGGTAGATTCTGTTGAAGTGTGACCAGTGGTTGTAGTGATGGTAGTTGCAGAGGATGGTGTGGTAGAATCTGTTATGGTAGTGGGAACTATAGGCTCAGGACTAGTTTTAGTTGCAGATGAGGTTGTCCCGTGGTTTGAGGGAAGCTGGATAACAATGGAGGCATTATTATTTTTCCCATTATACACCAGCGACACCACGAGTACTCCAATCGCTGTTGTTATCACACAGGCTAAGAGACACACCAGGAAGATTTTCCACAGAGACCAGTCACTAAAGAAATTTCGTGTCACCTGAAAAAGGATTTATACAAAATTACTGAAATAAAACCAAATGTTTCAAAAAATTAATGCCATCGATAATCCTTTTTTACATATTACCTCACTGAAAGACAGTATATACATAAAACACTCTTAATAGCTTCTAATAATAAAGAATTACTCCAATTTAAGATTTCATTTAGGAAAGACTTGGTCATTTTACTGTCTTTAATATAGGTACAAAAAAATTTCCACTGATTTCTCATGCTTTCTTTTCATATATCTGTATCTCAAACTAAAAAAAAAAAAAAAGAAATGAATGTCTTCTTAGAAACTTTTTATTCCTCCCATTATCAAAAGTATCTATACATTGTGGTGATTGCTGCACTCAGTGATTTGAGTGACCCAAAAGATCACGTGATTAAATTTCCTCCCCTTCTGGCTTGTCAACTATCAGAAATTTAGCTGCTTTGGAGCCTTCCATTTTAAGAGTATTAATTAACGGCTTATCAAATTTTCTAGCTAACTTTTCGTACAGATTAGTATTTGGCAGGATGAAATTTAGAGTCTGAAAACATTTGTTGAAATCCCACCTCTGCTGCCACAAGTTATTTCCACTGGGTAAGTCACTCACCTCTTTAATTCAATTATTTCATCCATAGAAATGAATGTGATAAATTAAAGATTAATAGTAAAATTACTTTTTAAATTATGAAATACTATATATATAACAAATTACATGTACATATACATATATATGTAGTTTATATGTATAATTTATATATTTACATATATATGATTTGTTATTGTAGAGGAAACACTGCATAATGTAAAACATGTAAGTCTTCAGATCAGGAAGTCTTAAATTTAAATCTCATACCATTAATATTCTGAGCAAGTTTCTTAACTTATCTAATTCCCAATTTTCCTTATATCAAAAGTAGGGATAAATATATCTACCTCAAAGTGTTGAGAAAATTAAAATCAGAAATAACCTCCACAATTAAACTCTTGCAGAAGGCAGTTCATTTTAGTAATTAGGAGCACAGGCATGGGGTCTAACAGATTTAGGTTTGAATTTTAACTCTGCCTTTCACTAAATGGATGATGATATCTGGAAACTTGTACTGCATTTCAAAGTCGAAATTTCCTCACCTATTGCATAGGGTTGCTGTAAATAGTAAACAAGGAAACTATGGGTAATGTTTCCCTACACTTGCTAAGTATTCAAAAATCACTTGTGCTCACTGATTATGTCATTATTATCCTTTTTCTTATAACTGAGAACAGATCACTAACGGAAACAAACACAGAGCAGATGTCCTTGGAGCATGTACAGTAGCTAAGAGTCGCAAAATACGGAGCACCCACTAGGAAATCAGAAGGAGTGGGTACTAAGGCCAAGGACTCAGGGCACCAACTAAGAAAGTCCAAAGACAAATGGCATCTCCTGCCCCAGCCCCATGGCATCCAGGTCTTAGAAAAGAAGTCAGATGGGAAGGAGAGGAAGGACCATACTCACATCTCATATAAGGGAGGTAATTACCCTCATTTTTGATTTGGATCTTTAAAAACAAGAGCAAGATTAATAGAAACTCATGTTAACCTGACCTCAGACCTGTGCTCCAGTGCTATTCCTGCCACTAACTAGCTGTGTGAATTCTTAAAACAGTCTAAACTTCCCAGACATATTTTTTCATTATCTGTCACTAAGTAAATGCACCTGAAATAACCTTCAGCTCTCTGATTGGTCTGGCTTGACTGAGGTCATCAGAGACATGTTCTCTGCACAATTCTTATCAAAAGCATTCTTGCAGTGTCTCCTGACAAAGAATTTATCTCTTCTATTTTGTCAGAGTCTCTCCAAACTGTCTCTATAGTAGGACTAATCAGACGAAGCACTAAACCAACAGCCAAGTATCATCACCAGTAAATTAGAGTCAAGTTTTCACCCCAGCGTGACCAGGGAGGGAGACTCAGAGATCAGACCTCATGGTGAAGAAAACAGAGTAACAAGAAAAAGGGTCATGAATATGGGAAATCTGCTTCTGGGTGCCAAGCAATAGTGCTAAGTGGTTTCTAAGTCAAGGCTGAAAACACACGAGGTGAGAACCAGGGGGGCTAGCAGAGGCCCACAGTTGGCTCAGAGGAAGGAAGGGAAGGAGAGTGAGCCAGATCACCCACAGACTAGGGCCTCAGGGCCTTCACACATGACTTCGTCTCCCACCTAAGCAAGGGTTACAATGTCATTTACTGCCAGTGCATTTGCTGTCATCACCTACTCAGTCCTCAAAAAAAAGAGACCCCAAAACTTTATTTTCTTTAACCCTTATAGATTTTCTCTGAATTGTACATCTTTTTGTCTTTCCATCACAATCATTAACTCCTCAAATGGAGAGCCCCATAAAATCAATGTCTCTTGCATTCCTTTCTCAGTGACATGTTTAAAGGATGCTGCAGATTTTCAAAGGACAATGTTATCATCAATTAATTAAATGGTTTTCCTCCAAAATATTAGATCGAGAGTATTTTCATGAGAATTATATCAAAACCCAGAGAAACAGTGTTGCCCCAAACATTACCTGAAAATGTTGTAATTCTCTGTTTGGAAATTCTGAGTGTCCAAGGGCCCCGGTATTGGTGCAGACACTAGTTAAATTGGTACCAACATCACAAGCTACATCAGTTGATGCTGGAAACCGACATGCTGAACTGTGAGCTTCATGGTTTTTTGTGCTCAGAAATGGCTGTATATAGAAAAGAATGGGGGGGAAAATAGGAGCTATTATATTTAATGACTAAAGTAATATAATTCTGACAAATATAAATCAGATTGTGACATATGACATATTTGATCAAATAAATTCATTTGAAACTTGACTGAAAGAATAAATGAACACATTCATTCTAGTATTTCTTCTCAAAACAAGGAAATGTAAATAGTCGTCACAAGTTAGTTAATTATTTTATATAATTATTGATGTTAAATCCAGAAGTAAGCATTGTATCCTCATCATACTTAATGCATTTGTTAAAGATCATTATGTGGCACAGGTATAAGGAGATTATATACATAAGGAAAAACGTCTCAGTGAAAATTCTAGAGACCTTAAGGCTTATCAAGAACATCTCTTTAGGCCCTGGCCAGGTGGCTTGGCTGGTTGGAGCATCATCCTGTATACCAAAAAGTTGGGGGTTCAATTCCTGGTGAGGGCACATACCTATGTTGTGAGTTCGATCCCCAGTAGGACCCATATGGCACAACCGATTGATGTTTCTTTCTCTCTCTCTAAAGTCGATAAACATTATCCGCAGGTGAAGTTAAAAAAAAAAACAAGCCCAGCTGGGCGTGGCTCAGCGGTTGAGGGTTGACCTAGGATCCAGGTGATCGGGGTTCGATTCCCGGTCGGGGCACATGCCCGGGTTGCGGGCTCAATCCCCAATGACTCTCTCATCATTGATGTTTCTGTCTGTCTCTCTCTCTCTCTCCTTTCCTCTCTCTGAAATCAATAAAGATATATTTAAACAAAAAAACAAAAACAAAAAACTTTTTTGGCCCCTGGACAGTTTGTTCAGTTGGCTAGAGCATTGTCACAATACACCAAGGTTGAGGGTCTGCTCCCAGGTCAAGGCACATACAAGCAGCAACTAATGAATGCATAAATAAGTGGAAAAAATAAAATCAATGCCCCTCTCTCATCAATAAATAAAATTTTTTTAAAAAAGAACAACTCTTTTGGGTCATATACAAAATGAGAAAACCAAGATCTAAAGAGATGAAGTGAGATTCTGGATATACTAAATTACAATAGACCACTTCACCCACTGCAATCAGTCAATCAATCAATAAAAATAACTGAAGAGCTTTGAAAGAAATTAAAATTGGATTATTTAAAATTTTATTTTATTATTATGTTTTAAATTTTTTTATATATCTTTATTGATTTCAGAGAGAGGGCAGCAGAGGGAGAGAGAGATAGAAACACCAATGATGAGAGAGTCATTGGGGATGGAGCCTGCAACCCGGGTATGTGCCCCGACCGGAAATCGAACCCTGATCTCCTGGATCCTAGGTCGATGCTCAACAGCTGAGCCACGCCTGGCTGGGCCAGATTATTTAAAATTTTAAAGAGTTTGAAAGAGCTTTACCAAAGTGATCTAACAATCACAGGCCATCCTCTCTTCTGGGGGCATTGGTTGATTCTGAGTATGAGCTGAGGTTCTGACTACCAAAAGAAGTGGGCAAAACTTTGGGTGTTCATGTGTGGCTCGCATGACAGGCTGGAAAACAGAGGAGCCCCAACTACAAGGCCTTAGTAATGTTCTGGACAAGTTTAGGAGGCTGGAAGCCTGGAATGCAAAGTCAGAGTGAAGTTTCCAACAGTATCACAGTGATTAGGAGATAAAATCCTACTAGAAGAAGGGTAGTCTGGGAAGTTTAGAATGTTTTAAGAATCCAAACAGCTAGTTTAGTGGCAGTTGGTTCCCCACTAAGGATATTTGTCAGATTTTGAAGCTGCCTGGCACACAAAGCTAAACAGTGGACTTTGAAACCTCCAAAGGTCAATCTCTCAAAGACATAGGTACAAACATTATAAACAAAAGAACTGCGAATTAACACCCCCAGAATATAAAAAGGTTAAAAAGTCATGACCAGTTGGGTCTACCCCAGGAATGCAAGTTAGTTTAACATTCAAAACAGTTAATATTTTTCACCACATGGGTCCTGTGGCCTTAACATTATTAATGCCATCCCCTTTTCAACAGAACCAGGAAGTCCATGAAGGAACTATGGAAGACAAGTAACTTAGCAATCTCTCAACATGCATTTTCTAGTTTCTGTTTGAATCTTCTACTCTTACAGAACCTATACTTCATTGGTAAGGCACAACAGATTTGTTTGAATTTGACAAAATATGTACAGAGAAATGTAATAATTAGAAGCTGGAAAAAGTTTGGGTACAACCATACCCATAGTAGTCTTTATGGGGTGGGTAGCACAAAGGAGAAATGGAATGATGCTGGGAAGATATAAACAAAAGACTTCAACTATATCTGTAATGCTTTATTTTTTAAATCTGGTGTTTGGTACATGAGGCCTATCTTCTTTAAAACTTTTAAATACATTTTCGAAATTTTAAAAGTAAATGAATAAAAAGGGTACATTCAAATAAGAAAGGTTTGAGAGGTTAGGTTTCTTCTGAAGTGAGGTTAATAGAAAAATAACCCAGATGCGGTTTTAAGAAAAAGGAGAGTAATCTGTGTTACATACTCATGGGAGCGTCAAATGTTACATGTACATTTGTTATAGCTAAAAAAATATTATAGAATTATCTAGAATTTTTTTTCTCATAGATCATGGTTATTGAAAAGGCTATTGGCATTGCTAGCTCAGTCTCTAAGTTCTATTAAAACTATCAGCCTAAATATGTGTACAGACACTGGCCTTTGAGCAACTATAACTAAGAATAAAAAGGAGTATAATTGTAATTATATTCAATCAAAAGGAATATACTTGGGCGTAAGGAATTAGTCAATGTCTATTTTTCTGAAAGTACAATGTCATGCCAAAGAAATAAAGAGAATAGCTACTCAGTGAATAAGAGAAGATATGACACACACAGGAACTTGAACAGATTTCTGGGGTTTCTATTTCATTTTTATAAGACTTTACTTTTTCTTAAACAGTTTTAGGTTTATAAAAAAATTAATAGGGAGGTACAGAGATTTCCCATATACCCCCTAGACCTCACACATGCATAGCCTCCCCATTATAAACATCACCCACTCAAGGGGTACTTTTTTTTTTTTACTACAGATGAACTTAACACTGACACATCATAATCAGCCCAAGTCTATACTACTTTACTTTAGGATTTACTCCTTTTTTAAACTTTATTTTTTATTGTTGACACTATTACAGATGTCCTCATTTCCCCCCACCCCTTTGCCCACCTCCACCCAGCCCTGCCCCACTTCCCTCTGTTTTTAAATAGGTAACTGAGAAAAGCGCAAAGATTTATATTTTTAAAAGCTTTACATTTATATGTATTATTACTATAGCTGCTATTCAGCTATTCAGTTTGCTTGTAGTTGATAAACGTGGACTTTTTTTTTGTAGAATGGACAAATTGGGATATATTCATATAATGAAATGTAACATAATGAAATCCTTCATTCACAAACAGAACACTGAAACCAGGTATAAAAAAGCACATATTGTGATTCCTTTTGTATATAATTTGAAACAGGTATTAGAAGTCATGATAGTGAGTCGACTTGGGCACTTTTGAACTTTTGTAATTAAATAAAAATTGACTGGCCATACCCACTTGCCAGAATGGAGAACCCATGACACTGCAGCTTTGAGGGTAATATAATCAATCCTCACTGTCTTATTTTTCCCTCTCTCTTAATAAAAGTGGAATCTCTCAAATTTAAATTTAGGGCAGTTGGAGATCTAAGAACTATAGTTAATGAGCTCTTCTTGGTAGAAGCCAATATTCTGCATTATATACATCTAATATGCATCAGCTATGCTCATGAAATATAATTTTAAATTCTCTGCTCATAAGTGAAAAGAGGTTAATTTACCATTTTGTGATTCCTAAGAGGGAAAAACAAACTCCTAAAGTATCCCTTTTACGTGGCCTTCAAATGCCACTTTAATCCACTGGTGAAAATGGCCCTCAGTGTATGCCCAAATATCCAGGCATAAAGTGAAATATCAGTCAGTGACCGAGATTCATGCCCTCTATTTGAAACTCATAGCATTGTCTAGGAAAATCTTCAGGATCACTAACTTCTTACCAAAGGGATCTTTTTATCTGAGCATCTTGACACTGTGAAGATACAGTGAAAGAGTTGCAAGGCCAGAGGGAGCATGAAGAACATCTTCGGGAGACGAGGATGCTGATCTGGAATCAAGGGAACAATTTCTCTGCCCTGCAATTCCCCGTTAGTGCATGGGGACAAAATATATTTCCTCACAAAATCTAACTGGCCATTCAAACTTAGACTGATTCCATTCAGCACATTTCTGTTTCTATTTCTAATTATCAAGGGCTCTATTCAGGCATGTACAATTACATAAAAGGCAATCCCAAAGCACACAGTACTAAATTTTTTCTTATAAAAACATAAGCAATAGTCCAATGATATTGTATATGACTAAATTCTAAAAGTTCACCTTAATACAATTTTTTACCAAGAAAAGAAAATCATAAGTAGTTAAGTAGAGACCAGCCTAAAGGGTTTGCTAGATAATTTGATTCCTAGGCCTAATCTTCACTTAAAAGATTATCTTATGACTTTCAAAGATATATAGAAATCTTTGAGTTCTAACAAATCTACACATTACACTAAAAAACTAAGCAGTTAACATAAAAATCTATATATCACATTTTAAAAACATTATTTGTTAATGCAATCAAATGCAGAGTTGGCTTATGTTTGAATTATGATAGCTGTACAGATTTGAACAGGCTATTGTTACCCAAGAAATTGCTAATTTCTTAGATTAGTGAGTGTTCAAATAAATGCCCCAATTATGCTATACATTGGTATGCAGAAAAAATTAAAATTTTCTAACAGATAAGTAGTAATAGCTGAAAATTTGCTTCCATATAAAACTTTGATAAGAATTTCTTTTAGGGAGGAACTAAGTCATAATGAAAAAATATTAGTGTTCTATAAATATTGAAAACAAGACTGTGAGCTATCAGAACATACCAGAGTGGTGCCACCAATACTCTCCGGCTGGTTTCCAGGGTGTTCAATATTCACTATGTATTTCCCATGTTTTCTGTCCATTTTTCAGCTGCCAATATCACAAACTCAACTCCAGAAACATTTTTCGGCCCGTTCATTGCCCTTTATAGCTTCAACCTTGAGAAATAATTGTGTTGATTAATATTAAATCTACTATGAGACATCAATGTGTGGATTAGACAAAATAATAAATAATTATTCTTTATACGGGATCCACCTTAAGGAAGAAGTGGGGTGTTAAGTAATTACATAAGAATACAAGAAAGTCAATCCCACCTCTGTGAACACACTCTCAGGACTACTCCACTAGGCAGCCTGCTCACTAGAAAGAAGCTGCAAGCATACAACGCTTCCCTCTCCCTCCTATCACATCACTTCACAGAACCCTTCCTTCCAAATTTAGCAACAGCCCAGGACAGAATTCTGAAATAAGTGAATGGTGCTGTTGCTTCTTTACTAACCAGACATGAACATCTTTCCCCTCTCATTGGCAGTGACTTTTAGGTACTCATGACTCACTGCTCATCAGTCGTGACTTCTCAGGTTCCTCCCCAGCTCTAAAACTTTTTCAATCTATTCTCTCTCTGCTTCTAGAAAAAATTAATCTAACCTGGCTTATACTTCCTCAAGCCCCAAAATACAGCTAGTTAATCTGACGAACAAATCTCTGTGAATGTATTCACCAGGGTCCATTTCTGTTCCCTTCTTGTGGGATCTATTTGGCATAGTTCCCCAGAAGTTTACTTATGATCCTGCTTACAATTTAGTAACAGAACATGTGTGTAGTAAAGTTCTTCTAACTTCTACAAACTTTACTCAAAAGCAAAGGAGTTTTTTATTATCTGTAGAAATAGCTTTAGTGGGCTCTAAAAGACAATTGGCAACATTTAAGAAATTACTTTTTACCTCAAATGAAAAAGTTATCAATCAGTTCCCAACACAAAATTGGTACAGAAAGTTTTTAATGAGAAAAAGTGCTTATATAAGCTAAAAGTCTAAAATTATCTTTTCAGGAGTAATTAATTCATAGATAATTACTGGGAAATGAAGCAACAAAGACAAGGTACTTATGCTTTTTTGTTGAAAATGTCTCATGTAGCACTTTTTTATCTGACCACATATCTATCAAGTATCAAAGACAAGAATTACCTGATAACAGAGCTGTAAGAAGTCTGAAAGATCTTGTAGTTCAGCCTGGTCAATTTAAGGTTGAGTAAATTTGTGTCCAGCGAGGGGAAGTGATAAAATCAGTTGTACAGTGGAGCCCGGTTTCCTTTTCAGTCTAATATTCTCTCCATAACTAGTGACTTTGTAGAAAGATGGACAGCCTGGTAGGAAGTCAAACAAATGTCCTTTGAAAACAAAGTGAAACAAAAAATGTCAGATGTGAAGTTGGAAAGGATCTGGCATGGGATGCCCATTATATCCCGGAGCCATCTGAAATTTACTGAACCAGACTTTCAGTGGCAGAATCTGAGAGGCAGGCTTTTTGGCCAAATGTCAAGTAATCGTTATTCAAACAACGTTTGAGAAATACTTTAATAAACAATAATTCCAACAGTGGTCATGGAGTGTCTTCATATTTTCAGGAAGAAAACTGTGTGTGAAGAAACCTCAATTTTCTTAAATTAAAAAAAAAGGGGAGGGGGTTAATTGCTCATTCATGCGACCACTACTCTTGAATCTCTACTATACTCAAGCATCAGGCAAGGGGCTAAGTGTTCAGTGGTGAATAAAAGAGTCAAGATTACTGCCCTCCTGTAGTGTAGTAAAACTACTGATTATGTATTAAAACATTTTTTATCATCCCTGAAGTTCTCTTATAAATTCAATCTTTAGCTAGAGGTTTCCATTGGCATTCCATTAGGAGCCAGAAGCAAAGTGAAATGGCCCTAGGGTCTACAGAACATAAAAGGCTTGAAAAATCCAGGAAAGGGATTTGTTCTAAGGAGGAGTAAGAGCTAGTGCTTTACCACTCAATGCTGAAACTAAGCCAATGAAACTGTGAGTTCTGGAGCCATATAAGTAGAATGATCATATAATTTATCACTCCAAACCAAAATGCTTTTGTGAGCAAAAGCAAGCAGTATTAATCATTTAATTTCACAGAGACAACACTATGCCAAGCAAACACAGACAAGTGATCATAATGCTCTGAGGAACCCATGTGAGCTCCAAGATTCACTCATATTAACCATGACCCAACTGGATAAGTCAATGAATTTAAAAATCAATTTAATATCTATAGCAAACACATATGTCAATTGAATAGAATGCATATTTTACTTGAGATTTTTTTTAAAATCAATTACAGCATTGTGGTACTAAGACATTTAAATTTTGCACTGGAGTTTCATAACCATTGAGTAGGTGAAATTCTACAATGTACATCATTAAGTCACTGACAATATCAAAGTCCCATCCTCACTACCCTTGACTGATTAACTGTTGCAAGAATCAAAGTAAGAATGAACAAATTACTCTGCACTTAAATTTTTAGTATAAAATTCAAACTTTCTGTTTTTCCAAAAAACTTGTTTGTGCTTTTACTCCACCACAAATCAACAGCTAGAGTTGACCGTGGCTGAATAATTACAATGTGCAAAAAATACAGGTAAGTATCACTGCTGTGCTGAATATCTCCTAGAAAAACCCTTTGTTATCTGCAGAATTTTAAACCAAAAGAATCTGGAACTCTCTATTAATTGAGAGTGGTTGACAGTCCTTTAACAACTGGTAATTTTTGTAGCCAAAAGAATGCAGAACCTGTTAACATGTCACCTGTTATAAAATGAACCACACTGTAGTCTAAAGATTACAACAAAATTAATTTATTAATCAAGTTACCCACTTCAAACACTTCAGTGACTGAAATTTCACCAAGATCTGATACTAATCAAAACATCATTATATTTCTGCTTTCGTCTTTCAGTGTGATGACAACCAATATGACAGTTCCAGCTCTCTCATCTTTAGAAATTCTTCTAGACCAGAACATTATTATAGTTCATCATACTGTGTTGAGTGATTAAAATGATAACCAAACAGATATCAGATTTCAAAGGCTTCAGAACAGTATTTAGATTAGCATTTCCTATTAACTTAAATTTGATAAGATAATCTTTCATAATGCAGTGAAACTGTAAAAGGTTTTGAAATGTCAATTCAAACCAATGCAACGACTATGCAAAAAAAAAAAAAAAAGATCAAAATGGAAGAGTGAAAAAACTAACTGCATATTTGCCTCTCCCAACAAAAAAACAACTTAAATAAATTAAGGGGTCATTTTCCCTTCACAGCTGGAGAAGGCTGCAGGAGGGCAGTTCAGAGGTAGGTGAGAGGTTAAGAAAACAAGTTTCATCCCTCATTGAAGAATGTCACTGGGGCACACTAATGGGCGCTACTCTACATGTGAGTGGCTTCTGGCTCAGCCACATCTTGTCATTAATATTATTGACATTTCTTGTGAAGGGCTGCCTATTCCAGTGCATACCACACTGATCATACCTAATCCTCCTAATGCCTTCTTGAATTAAGTATTATTACCCTGTTTTCCTGATGAAATACCAAAGCATTTAGTGATGATTTATGAGTCCCAAGATAAGTTTGTCTCCCCATTCATTCACCCAAGAAGTGGTTATTAAATACTTACTATGTTCACTGCGTCACATTAGATGCTGAGAAAAAATGGGGGATGGAGGAGAGAAAAGGTATTTAGAAATTTAATCTCTTATGGATAGAACAAAATCAAAAAACACCTAGAGATCGGTGACATTCCTCAGGATATATCAACGCAGGATGGTTGTTTGCAGACATCACTACAACGGAGGGGATGCCAGAATTCAGACCCAAATTACATCACAGGCTTAAAAGTTCCTGGGCAGAATTCAATACTTACTAGTTCGCAGAATGAATCTCTGTCCGGGGTTCAGGCAAATGATCTGCATGAGAGAATTCAAACAAAAAAGGCAAGGCTTCCCAGCATGTGCAATTCAACTGGAAAATGAACAGGAGTCAGAGCATTCATTGCCATCTATGTCATGATTTGCCTACCGGCAGCAGGGGTCTAACATATGGATAAGGTGAGACTCCAGTCCTTAGGGATAGGGACCAGAAAAGATGATGACAAGGTTTCCAACCCTATTCAGGGATTGGGGGAAACATGCTGATTATTAGGCAGGACCTCGGAGGGGAGACCCCAGGAGGATCTCAGGCCTACAGAACAAGTCATAGAGAGGGGACTTGGACTTGTAAACTCCAGTATCATAACTTGGTTATCAGATCTGGGCACCGCTGAGCACTGACTTCCCAGACCACAATGAAAATACTAGTCTTTCATGCTACATGTCAAATGTTCTAGTTCAAGCCCTTCCAATACATGATAGAATTGCACTTCCTGTCCTCCTCTGCCTCCTTGAAGTCAGCTTTATTCTGGCCAGAGTCATGGATAGAAGAGAGGTGTATGTCTTTGAGGCTAGAGCATTTAATGCTGAGACACCTCATAAGCCATGGCCAATGGCAATGTTCCACAAAGAGAGGAGGTTCTATTAGCCTGAGTCCCAGAATGAGGACAATGATAAAGGGAGCAGAGCCCATAGGTGGCCAGTAAAAGGCAAGCTGTGTGATCAAGAATTAAACTCCTGTTGTCATAAGCCATTGCACTACCCATGCTGTTTGTTACTACAGCAACCTAGCCTAATGCAGACTGAAGCAGGGGTCCGAGTGGTCAGCAGTGGGACATTATCCCTCACTTCAAAGCTGCAACATTAGATATCAGGGCACAGCAGATGATGTTAGATTTCAGCACCCCGATGTTCAAAACTGGATCTTTAACTATCTGGTCTGTCTCAGTCATGGTATCTCTGGACTTTAGGCAGGACAGAAGTGCTTAAGTGAGGTGCTTGAGTAGACTTAATTAGGAGGAAGTTGATGAAGCTGAAAGTAAATATGCAGAGTGATGTCATTCAAAATATGCACAAAGCAAAGGCAGTGACTGATGTAGAATCAAGCCAGTCACTGAAGGCTTCTTAGAGGCATGAATCTTGAGCCAGACCTTAAAGGATATTGGCAGTTGGCAAAAGGAAGGGACAGCAGGCATCATAGAGAGCCTTTGAAAGAGCAGTAGAATGGGAGAAACAACTGTGTTGTGAGGGAGATGCGGACAGCACCTAGTTGTGGAGAATGACAGACATGAGACCCCTACTAACTGTCAGACCCTGTATTAAAGATTCTCATAAATTGCCCCCTCTGGTAACTACAGCAGCCTCACTGTTACCTACCCAGTCTATTCTCCTCCGAGGATTTAGAGTAATCTTTAAATGCCGATCACATGATGCCATGCCCTGCTCAGTACTCGAAACAACTCCCAATGCATGTAGGAAAAACCATAAAACTTTAACAAAGGCCAAAAAGGCCTTGACAAATCTAGACTTCCTCTAAAACCTTAGTTTGCACCACTTTTCCCCTCATTCACCTTCAAACACATTCTTCTTTTTCATGAACTTTGATGGAAGTTCATGTCAAGTTCTTTGTCCACCTGTGTTCTTCTCCATGGAAAGTCGTTCCCCACCCTTGACCCCCCCCTTCCCTCAGCCTGTTTTTAGACATCTGCGGCAGGCAATATGATGACCTAGCAAAGATATCCACATTCTCCAAAGGGGAATTAAGGTCACATATGAAATTGAGATGGCTAATCAGCTGACCTTAAAATAGGGAGTTGTCCTGGATTATCCAAGTGGGCCCAATATAATCACCAGGTCCTTTAAAAGTGGAAGAGGGGACAGAAGTCAGTGAGAAAAAGAGATGTGACTATGGAAAAAAATGGTCATAGAGATGCAATTTTACTGGCTTTGAAGGAGAAGGAAGGGGACCCCAAGCCAAGACATGCAGGAAGACTCTAGAAGATGGGTAAAGCAAAAAAGCAGGTTCCCCAGAAGGAACACAGCCTACCAATATCTTGATTTTTATCCCCATGAGACCCAGGCTGGACTTCTGACCTAAGAACTGTATGATAATTTGTGTTCTTTTAAGCCACTCAGTCTTTGGTATTTCTTATAGCAGCAACAGAAATTCAGCATCCTTCAGGTCTCAGTTTAAGTCTCACTCTGATTGAAATTGGTTCTTCTACTTTTGTAATCTTCACAGCACTGTGTTCTTTCTTGCTGCTCATCATAGCTGGTAATTATATATTCATTTTTGTGATTACTTGTTTAATATCTATTATCCTTTTGGGACTCAAATTTCCACAAGGAAGGAGACTATGCAGTTTTTATCATTATTGCATCCCCAACATCTGGCACAGTCCTTTGCACATGGTGGACCAATAAGTATTTATAGGATAAACCAAAGAAAGATTCCACATGCATACAATGAATTTTACAGGTAAAACAAAGTGAGGTTCAGAGAAGTTCAATAATTTACCTAAGGTACACAGCAACTAAGTTGCAGATTTGGAACTTGAATACCAATGATCTGATCCTGACTCAGGTCTGCAGCTTGGTCATTATGATCCATTTCTAGCACACCCTTGGGGGTAACTATTATTGTTAGCAATTCTCTCACAATGAATAACTCCTTCCTCAACAGTTCATCTTTAAGGAAACTAAGAGCTCAAACTCACCATCTTCCAGAATTGACTGAGACCCACCGACTACAGCATCCAAACCTGCACCAAAACTGATCAAGGCAAAATCCCAATGCTTATTTACAAAATAAAAAAGGATCCCAATGCAGAACAATAAAGAATCTTAGCATTCTTTAATTTTTACCTTTAAGTGAAGGAATAACTGTCAAGGGTTATCCATAATTTATATTTTTAAATTAAGAGTAGGTAGGTAAAAGTGAATTAACTAGACAACATTTAGGCAGTGACCTTGTACTGACAGCTTTGCCGTGACCTTTCATGACTGTGCCTATGCACATTCATTCTTTCATTCATTTATGCTTTCATGCATTCAACAAATATTTGCTGACCTTGACTCTCTGCCAGGCCTGTGTGAAGCACTTCATAAGCATTTTATCATTTCACCTTCACAACTCCATTCACAATTAGGCAATACCAGTGACTTGATTTCACATAAGGAAACTGAGAGTCTGAAGTGTAAGCAACTTGCTCAAGGTCAAACAGTGAGTAACGGGTTCGTTTTCCTCTTGGCAAACTTTTACTCTTTCAAAACCCAGCTGCACTGCCACCCGAAGTGCAGCTTTTCACATGTGGCCTCAGGCACAGCCTCCCCTCCCATCACCCTCAGTCAGTGATGTGGGTATCTATTTACATCTCTCTTTCTTTCCAAAATTTGAGCTCCTTGAGGAAAGGAATGGTGGAGAATTTTTTTATTTTTTATTTTTAGCATTATCTCTTAGCTAAAAGATTTGGTAAACTAAAGATGAAAAGAAAGTATAAACACTTGACATCCACAAGGGCAGGAAATGTAATGGAGAACATTTTCTTCTCTCCTATCTTTGATAGTAATAATGCAGACTTAAATAATGTGTGAAAATCAGTACAATTAAAATTAGAGAGAAAAGTGTGCCTCACGAGGTACAGTGCTGAATGACCTGGGGTCCTGCCTTCCCTTCTCCTCTGAGTGTCAGGCACCCAGCAGATGCTGCCTCACCCAAACCCCAGGCCACCCTCGGGACCAAGCCCACGCATCTGGGCCCTCCAGTCCCCACTAAACCAAGTGACTTGTGTCTCAGAGGGCGGAGCCACACACTTTCTCCAGGGAAGCGTGCTTGCCCTAAAATCCAGGTCAGCCTCACAAAAGAACTTGATGCAGGGATTAAGGGAGGAGCTGTGGAGAGAAGAAAATCCAGAACATAAGAATTATCACAGGTTTGGGTGTTTGGGCTGTAAATCCTAGAAATAAAGCTGTCTCTTAGTGGCTTCCAGGCTCTAGATCCAAAATGGAGGTGACCAAGCCATATTCTATCCCACAATGCTCAGACACCGGCATATTTCCATAGTAGAAGCCCTCCACCACCACTTGTAAGTAGGAAGACAAGGCATCTGTATCCCAAACCTAGCAAGAGTTGTTTATGTATACTTACTTAACACTTAAGAGTACTTACTAAGTGCTAGAAAAATGCTCTCAGCGCTTTACAAATATTAGCTCATTTAATTCTCAGAACAATCTTACGAGGTATTTTTCCAATTTTACAGATAAGGCACCATTTTTTAAGCACAGAGAGGTTAACCAGCCGGCAAGGTAGCACACAGCTAGGAAGTGGTACATCCAAAATATATACCCAAGCAGTTTGGCTCCATTCTTTTAACCACTATATTATGCTGCCTCATATTTTAAAACAGCATAAATATTTTCATATTAAAATAATGTCCCAAGGTCTAAAAGCTGGCAACAATTCTAATGATTCTTTAAGTCTAGCCATTTTGCCAGATCCTGTAAATTGGCCTTTTCCTGCCATCACCTCCTGCCTGCACCCGAGGTACAGGCTTCATCTCACTTGGGGTTTCCTGCAGCAGTCCCCAGAGCCTCCTGGATGACAGTCTCTTAGTCCCCATTCAGCTAACCTACTGCTTCCAATCAAACTTCCTCACATACAATCTTCATGGTCCACCCTTCATCCAGTTTTTTATTACTCAAGGGATTGAGTGCTGACTCCTCCTGTCTGGCTTCCAGTGGTCCCTTCTCATCTGTTCAGCTACATTTCTCATGACCGCCTCTCCCACAGAGTGTATCTTTCAGCCAAGTCAAGCCCATCTCAGTCCTTGGAGACCACCCTCCTTTTGGTCCCATTTGAGTTCTTTCCCTTTGCACTGTTTGGGATATCCTTTCTTTTCCATCTACTCAAAACTGACCCGTTGGTGAATGCCCACTTATGAAAATTTCTCTGAAAGCCTCACCTTCTTTGAGTTTCCTCTGACTGGAGTTGCACCTTGGAGATGGGTCAGAGTTTTCGATTACGCACAAATGAACTCAGATTTGAACTTCTCACTCCTGCTGCTGGTCTCCCTCCAAGTGTGCTTACTGCATTTAGTCTCAAACTGGTCTGTCCTGAAGTCAAACCTCCCTGTGTGCTCCCTTCTCATGCTGCTGCTCTCCTTACTACTCACTGCTGTCCCCACGTAATTATTTTATTTCCTCCCTTTTAACAAAGGTACAGAGGGTTGGGTGAACCCTACTCCTCAGTTCATAGCACAATATCATCATTGGCCCTTGCATGGCTCTTCTCTTATTTTATCCACTTTATCTCCACAACCCGCTCCCATTCCTTATAGATTTTAACATATGTTTTCTATGAGTGGTTTTGCAAAACGAGTATGATTGTTTTGGCTTCTGTTGTTTTCACTGTGCTTTTAAGATCCGTTGATAGTGCACTCAGTACATTAATCTAACTGCTATTTGTGCAGCCATGCTCCCCCCTCCCCACAATGAACCATCTATTCTCCCAGCTGGATATCGAGGTTGTCTCTAGCTTCCAGTCACTACCAATAATGTTGCAATCAACACCTTGTTAAGTCCCTTGGAGGAGCCAAGGAAATTTTTCTCTGGGATATATATATATATAATCGAGGAGCAAAACTGCTGAGGCATAGATTTCTACGTCCTTGATTTGACTTAGTGCCAGGCTGTCTCTAGATTAGTGCCGCCGCTGCCAGCACTTGCCCAGCTCTGTACCTTCTGCCAATATATTAGGCCTTCAGTTCTGGCTGTGCAATACCTGCAGAAACAGCTTGGGAACTTTTAAATAAAACCAGTGCCCTAACTCCACGGAGAACATTTGGATCTGAATCTCTTAGGGTAAGGCCCGAGTGCTGGGTTTTTAAAAGTGCTGGGTTTTTAAAAACCCAGGTCATTCTAATGCAAAGCTAGGGCTGGGAATCTCTAGTATAAAGGTTAATTTACTGTTTTAATTTGACTTTTCCTCCAATTACTCATGATTTTGAATCTCTCTTCACATACCTGTTAATTTCTGGGGCTTCTTCTTTAGGAAACTGTCTGTTCTCCAGCACACTTACATGAATGAAACATGGATTAAAGTGATGATCACGTACAGGCTTGAAGAGGAAAAAAATCATACAGACTGAGATATATAACAGCACGAGAAAGGAGCAATCTTGCTCCCTCAGCCTCAGTGATAACAGGATTAGGAAACCTATCTTACTGTGTGAGGCGCTGGTCTTTATAAACTTTCTCTGGAAGCCACCAGCTCCCTACCCAAGTACCACTTCCTGAATTAGTACTCAGCCCCAACAGAATTAGGGTTGGGGCTCAAAGCAAGCAAAAACCCAGGCAAAGGAATCTCTCCTTTCAGAGGCAACCACTATTCTAATTTTTATAGTAACTACTTTCCTGGTTTCCTTTGTAGTTTTATATGCACATAGGCAAGTCTAACTAAACAACTTTTATTACTTCAATGTTTTCTCTCCATAAATTTGAAAATTTTATATGTATCCTATAATTTACAATTTATCAAAGTCTAGCTTATTCAAACTCTTCACCCTTTGGCAAAAGGAAAGAATATTTAAACCAGTTAACTTCATTTCCCACCTCCTGACATATACACTATTGTTTTCTGGTATTCTGATTCTATCTCTTTAGAGTATGTCTTAATCCCACTGTTTTATTCAATCACTATTATATACAAATGTATTTATTTACATTTGCCTATATATTTACCACTTTCTGTGTTTTTCATTCCTCCTTGCACCTCAAATTTTCCCTCTAGGATAACTTTCCTTCTGCCTGAGCATATCCTTTAGGGTCTGTGGTGGCAAATGTGCTCAGTTTTTGTCGTTAATGTCATTATTTTGCCATCTTTTTTCTCTAGCTGCTTTTAGGATTCTTCTTCATTTCTGAATTTTGATAGTTTCACTATAATGTGTGTAGGTGTGGATTTCTCTTTATCTTGCTTGGGAATTTCTGAGTCTTAAGCTGTAGGTTTATCAGTAAAATGGGGATGGCCATATCTGTTTCACAGTGTTTGTTTTGAGAATTAAATGAGACAACTCATGAAAACTACTTAGCAAATGCATGCTGCTAGACAATAATCAATAAATGTTAGCTATTATTATTATCATTGTCTTTCCGCTATACCGGGTATTACTCCTTGTCAATTCACCTTGCCTCATTTATCCCTAGAACTTTTTGAATAATTCTCTTCAAAGTCTTAGCAATTAGTACATACACTCCTTTATTAGTTCCTCTCCCTAATCTACTTTTAATTCTTTTTCTTCTTTGTGTTTTCTTCAGTTATAATAGAAAAACATGCTGGTTGCAAAGATTTCAAATATAAAACTGTAAAATACAGAAGGTGAAACTCTTGCCCAGGTCCCAATCTCTGAAGTAACATATTTAAAATTTAGCAAATATTCCCCTGGACATTTTTGCAAAATTACGGTAATATGACCTCAGTATGCTGAGGCTGACTTACATCTCTTAAAAATATAGCTAGAACAATTTCCTATGACATAAATCTACCTCATTCTTTCTAGTGGCCTCATAGTATTCCAATCTACCAGAGTATTACTTAACATCACCTTTTGGTAGATGGTTGAGTCTTTCTAGATATTTACTGTTATAAGCAATACTGGGATGCAAATCAATTAAGCACATCGTTTTGGAATCATGCCTGAGAATTTTAGTAAGTTAACTATCTACAAAATGGATTTGCTAAGTCAAAGTATCAATATTTTTATCTTAATAGTAATGCCAACTTGTCCTCAAAGAAGGCCTCACATATTGAAATTATACTAAGAGCATTTGAAATACAAAAGCATTGATATCAGTTTTGTTTCCTTCTTTAAAGTTTTTTTAAAAAACTGTTTTTAAAAAACTGTTTTTTAAAAAAATGTTTTTATTGATTTCAAAGAGAAGAAGGGAGAGGGAGAGAGATATATAAACATTGATGACAGAGAAACATCCATCAGCTGCCTCCTGCATGCCCCCTACTGGGGATCAAGCCCACTACCTGGGCATGTGACCTGGCCAGGAACTGAACCAGCAATTCCTGGTGCATGGGACGATGCTGAACCAACTGAGCCACACTGGCCAGGACAGTTTTGTTTCTTTTTATCTTTTACTATGAAAAGAACACATGTTCATTATATGAAATTTGGAAATGGAATTTAAAAAAAAAAACAACCACCAAAATGATTCCACCAAATATTCTTTGCCTTCCCTTCCTTTGTTTATTGAAGTTGATAGAAATTTAAAGTTCTCCTTTTCTATTTTTATTTCTAACTTTTTTTTTTTAAATATATCTTTATTGATTTCAGGGAGAGGAGGGGAGAGAGAGAGAGAGATAGAAACATCAATGATGAGAGAGTCGTCATTGACCGGCTGCCTCCTGCACAACCCTCAGTGGGGATCGAGCCTGCAATCCAGGCATGTGCCCTGACCAGAAATCGAACCCCAATCGTCTGGATCCTAGGTCTATACTCAACCGCTGAGCCACGCCCGGCCAGGCTATTTCTAACTTTTAACAGCTACTGACAACAGTTTCACAGATATCCTTCCAAATACTTTTGTATGCTCATGGGTCCAGGGAGAGAACGGTAAGGAAGACCAGCAAACAGCTTGTATGTTTTACCTTATAATATAACACAGACAACTTTCTAATACTTTCCCTATAAATTTATCACATTCTTGCCCAGTGTTTCACTGTAGCATATTAAGCTATTTCTATATTGATGAATATTTTGATTGTACTAAATCTTGTCTATCTTTCTTTTCTCTGCTAACAAAAGAAAGTACAGCAACATTTTTAATGGTACACTGCTGGGCTCAGTGAACAAATTTGCAAAGTCATGATCATGCCTCAATGTTCGCAAGGAGATGTTCCAGCAGGCTATTAGGACTGGCTCCAAGTGTCCTTGGCAAGACATTAAATCCTGAGTCATTAGAAAGTGTCCAACAACAACTATCTCCAGCCTCACAGCCTGCCCTCCCTGGCCCAGCACCCTCAGGTTCCATTCCCAGGCATGTTCTCCCAGTTCTGCTGGTACCTATTAGCCAGGCCCCACAGTTCTTTGGATGAATAATTCTTTTCCTCCCATACAGGAACAATAGTTGCTCAATCAGGCTATGGTGAGACTTGACCTTATTTACCCAAAAGCAATGAGGAGGCAGGAGCTGACCTTGAGAAGGAAAAGCATCACCTTGCAAGGCCATTACCTCAGGGAGGCCTTGCATAGTCTTCAGGAAACAGAAGTCTGCTTCCTATAGCAAGCCAGCACAGTTCATTCAGGGAAATCTGAGGTTTGAGGTTTTTAAATAGTACATCTTCAGATAAACCCATGCCAAGTCTAAGAGCCCCACCCCTAGCCTATTAGATCCTTAACTTTCAACAAGATATTTTTTTCAGGGCAGTGAATTCAGTCTCTGTTCCTCATCTGTAAAATGGGATAATAACAGTGCCTACCTCATGACACAAGTACCACATGACAAACACAGGTAAAGCATTCAAAACAGTACATGAGATTGTACTGCTGTATACCACACAGAACCAAGGAAGGCACTATGACTCCTTATTACAGGAAGAAAATCACCTCTGCTGTCATATATGGTAACTGGCCCAAAGAAACTTGTATTCCTATAGATCTGTAATACTAATTGCTTTCCCCTTGAGTTAGTTTAAGCATATTTGACATTTCCACTAGGAATTCACTCATTGTCCTTCCTGCCTTGCTCAGCCAGTCACCAGGCTACTAAAAAAAAGGCAAGTTGGTTCAACCACTCACACAAGCTACTCCTCAAAGTTCTTGTTCTCACTATGGTCTCCACCAGCTCCTGGAGTCCCCCCAATACTAGCCCTTTGTATTTCCAGGTCACATAGTCCCAGGAGTTCCTTTTTGCAGTGTGTTGAATTTAAGATATCTGTTAGCCATACAAGCAGAGATACTGAGCAGGCAGTGGGATAAACGAGTCTAGAGTTCAAGAGAGGCTAACTCGGAGAGAGAACTTTGGGGGTCATTGGCCAAAAGGTGACATTTTAAGCAATAAAACCAGAAGAGAACACCAAAGAAATGACTATAAACGGAGAAGAAGAAGGGAGGAAGAGTAGGAGGAAAATCAAAAATAATTTTCACTTGCTTCACAAGATTAGGAGAAGTGTTAAATAAAATAATATTTGTTAGAGCTACCTAGCATAATTCCTGCTCGGGAAATCATACTGCCTGGGTTCAACTCTCTACTCATAAACAGTACTTCTCTCCTTTGCTGTTAACACAAGGTCAATGTCAATATTTAATGTTGCTGTGCCCACAGATCTCCAGGAACCTACAGCTCCTGGAGTGAGAGAAGATTTTTCTGCCCCACCTCTTTTAACCCACAGGCTCTTTGCTTAGCAATGTTGAGACTAATTCTGGTATAAAGCTGATGGCTGTCTCAAAAGGGAGACCAGGAAAAAAATCTGTTTTTCTCTCTTTACGTTTTTAAATTTACAATAAATCAGACATTGCCCCAAAAAAAGGTGGAGACTAGATAAGAAATATTTCTAGGAAGCAGCAGCATAATTGGCCTTTTGTAGAAGGGAGTGAACTGCAGATCCCAGGAAGAGGGTGAGGTGACAGAAGAGTAAACAGAAAAAAAAAACACTGGCGCTATAAAGTCAAGTTTCAACAGTGCCTCAGCTAAGAGGAAGTCAGGAAACAAGAGGACAAAGAAAAGAACCTCTTATGGGAACAGCTGTGCTAGGAGGGGATGCCAGACTCAGACGCAGGGAGAAGAGGAGGGCCATGCAATGCATCGTCTACTACTCTGAAGACTGAGTTCACTCCCCTCCCACGATGAACGGGCGTGAAAGAGACAGTAATGAAAGCTATAGGCAAACAACCTCAGTCCTGGTCCACTGGGCTCCTGGCATGTCTGGGAAGCCCTAGGACAGATGCAAGGATCTTGCAGGGCTGGGTGTCTCATAATAGTATTAACACAAGGAGCGAAATCAAACCTCTTTCATATTTGTGAGTAGGAGAAACCATTTCTACCTTATACATACATAGAACTGTATTTTGAACTTATAGCTCGCTCTCTGGAAACCAGGGAACCATTTATAATGAAAGGTGGAAGTGTTCTCAGAAAATAATGATAATAAATGTAATTCCTCTCTGGCTTGCTTTACTCCTGATTGCTTTCAGTCCCTTCTATCTTCTATAGATCCAAAGTAAGCAATATCACTTTCCCTTTGCAAATGAGACTGGGTGTTTGGCAAAGTGATTTTTAAGAGCAAATGTACTATAATCTATGTATCCAAATGAGTGTTATCTCCCCAAAGTGACAGTATTGACAGTTCTCTAACACATTAAATCAGTTAATATATTGACTATGCTTTTTAATATATAAGAAAGTAAATTACTTAGATACAGAGCTTATTCATCAGCTGTGGCTTAGAATCTTAAAAACCTAATGCAGTGGCGATTCCAAGAACAGAGCCTTTTACCCTCCCCTCTACCTCATGCTGACCCTCATTCTACAGTTAAGCAGCTCACTAACAGTGCCCCAAAGGCTCAAGGTTGAATATCACAGGTGATGTCATCCACTGGGCTTCAGTTTCCTTGACTGCGAACTGGTAAGAACCCAGATAAAAGTTATGATCTCTCTAAACTTTATGATTCTAAAAATCTTTGGGTTTTTTGTTTGCTTCCTTACCTGTGCACTTGCTTATGAAATAGAAACAAACAAACAAACAAACTAAAAAGAACTCTCTAAGAAGAATGTGTCTCTGACAATTCCAAATCAGGAATGTGATGAAATCCTGGACGCATTCTAATATATGACTATCTAGAAAAACAAATTCTATATAATTATTGATAACCTATGTAAGCAGTAGCAATGGTCAATAGTGCTCTAGGTTATCCTTACAGAATGGAAGAGTGGAGAAGACCACCAACTTGGGGGTCACACAGAACTTGGTTTGAATCATAGTTCTGCCATCACAAGCTATATATAAAACTTTGGCGTGGTTCTTACTTTTTCCTTTTTTACTTTACTTTTACTTTAGTATTTACTCATAATGGGGAATGCTTATTATGATGTATATTAACAGCAAAGCATTATAAAGCAAAAGCAAAATCTCATTATAAATTTCCACTCATGAATAAGAGGTAACTACTGTTAATACTTTAAGTATTTCCTTCCTGTCTTTTTTCTATAAAAATACAAACACAGAGTCACAGCTGGGTGGCTCAGTGGGTTGGCACATCATCTGTGCACCAAAAGGGTTGCGGGTTTGATTCCCAGTCAGGACACATACCTAGGCTGCGGGTTCGATCTCTGGTCAGGGTGTGTACAGGAGGCAACTGATTGATGTTTCTCTCTCCCTTCCTGTCTCTCTCTCTCTAAAATCAATGAACATATCCTCAGGTGAGGAGTGTGTGTGTGTGTGTGTGTGTGTGTGTGTGAAATAGATTCTTTAACCAAAAACAATTTCATTATACCAAATATGTGAAATAATGAAACTTGATTTCTATCACAAAGAGAATGTCATAGATTTCTTTGTATAATATTTCATATAGATCTACTTCATTTCTGTATTTTGAGTGGCTATATAATATTCAACATTATGGAAAAACTATAACTTACCAAAGCATTAACCTGTTGATATACTTTGGTTGTTTTCAATATTTCACTATTACAAATGATACAATGAACACCTCTGTACAAATATTCAGATATAGTTGTGTGACTATTTTTTTAAATAAATTTCTTTAAGTTGAATTGCTAGGTCAAGGATATGTGCATTTCTCATTTTTCATATGTTTCACCAAATTGACCTCTACAGAGTTTGTATCAACACCACTATCAATTTTTTGATATTTTGCAAATCTGATAGGTGAAAAATCACATCTCACTGTAATTTTAATTGGTGTCTTTTTAAGAGAAATTGGCAATAGCAATATCAGATGGATATTAGCCATTGTTATTTCTTCCACTGTGAATTGTCTGTTTATATACTTTGCCCACATTTCTGTCCCTTATTTCTTTTATTATTTAACTCTTTTTACATGGCTGTGAATCCTTTGTTTTTCTTTCTTCTAGCATATTAGTTGAAAATAAAAATTCTGGAGTCAAATTGATGGAATAAAATTCTACTTCTGACACTTTTCTATACAAGTTACTTAATCGCCTTGTGCTTATGTCCCTTCATATGCAAATATTTATATTAAGAATACTTTCCTCCTAGAATGTTGTCAGGACTGAGAGAGACCTCAATTTAAAGTGCTTGAACAATGCCTGACACAGAGCCATCATTCAATAAGCAAGAGTTATTATTTTGTTTCAAAAGGCAGGACTATTAGTTTCAATTAACTTCAGTTTCCTCATTTACAAAAATGCAATGATAATACCTACATCCTAGATTTATTGTGGAGATTAAATAAGATAAAATAAGGGGCATAGGACAGTAAGAGGCCCTCATAATAAAACAGCTCTTTTCATCGTCTTACCTAAAAATTGTTATATAACAGAAAATGTCACCATTTAGCTACAGGGTATATGCCACTATAATAGTGAGAACTTACATTTCTTGAGCACTTCCTGTATTTCAGAGATCAGACTAACTGCTTCATGCATGTTGTACGATGAAGTGGGTACTGGTATTATCTCTATTTTATAGATGAAGATACTGGGGTATCTCTAAATATAACACTTGCCCAAGATCACATGTTGGTAAGTGGCAGAATAAAAATTAAAACCAGAGAATCTGACTCCAGAGTTCATGACCTTGACCACTATACTATGCCAATAACTTAATAGTGATAGAACCTAAAAGAGCTTTACCTCTGCTTTTAGAATAATAGATGAAGTGTTCGATTTTATGTGAAATTTTAAAATAGGCCTAAAACATGTGACATATTATTAGGTTAAGTTTTCTATGGTGATTGGTGGTCTACCAATATAGAAATATAATAAGTCTTTCTAAATTAGATTAATTTTTGGCCTTCTATAAAACCTCACATGGTTATCAATTATCTGTCCCATGATGGCAAGTCTACCAAATAACAAAAATGACAAGGGGGGAAATAAATGCATTTGTAATAAATAACATCTATTAAGAAATAAAAATTTTAAAGTAAATTCTGAGTTTGAAATTAATTATCAAAATAATCTGCCTGTGTGTAGGATCTGGGAGTCTTATGTTGTGTTAAAGTGCCATCTGCAGCAAACATTGAAATATCTGCACAAAATGTGTCTGTGGAATATTCCTCTCTGTGTTTATTTCAATAGCAGCTCCTTACATTAAGTCCCATTCCATCAGCCGTGGTCCATTTTTACTTTGTGTTATTTCCATTCGTTATTAACAGCTTTTGGAATGCAGGGACTATTTTTGAAAGGAAATGAGCCAGTCAGACATATCTGGAGACTTCACAGATGGCAGTTTTTAGAATAGTTTTGTTTTCATTTTGCTACTGAAAAGTCCTTTTAGACCCCTTTGCAACATGCAATAATGAGCCCACATTAACTGATACATGATGTGTGCTTCTGCTATTTTTCCTCTGCTTCACTTGGCAATTAAACACATGATTTCCCCGTAAATGACTATAATTTTTTGCTTCCATAATATTTATGTCAACTCCAGAGGAGTTGGGAGTTGGCATCCTGAAAACCTGACCATCTGAGGCAGTGGCAGCAGCTTGTAATTTCATCTGTATCCACTAATTACTGGATGATCAGAACCCCAGAAATAAAAAAATCATATGCTGAAAAACCACAATGTGTGCCCTCAGCTGGCTAAATCAGTAATTTGAAGCCATGTGCAAATGAGCATATAACTTTCGGAGTGATTTATTGCTGTTTGGGTAATACACACTGAGCTTTGAAAACATTTCATTTGACCTGAACTACAAACTCCAAGCAGAATGTGACTGAAAGCACCATGCAGCTACTGCCAAGAGGTCAGCTGAAGCAGTCCTTTCTTGTGTCAAAAGGTCTGATCAGAACATATGTTCTGCAGAACTGCCAATAAGATTGTCTGAACAAGGTGGCATTGGGCTGAAGGCAGAATTCATACACTGAAACATCTGTGGTTATTGGTATTTCTGCATTTGGGGCATCATGGAAAGAATATGATGTGGGGTTTAAGCTTTTGTTGCATCCCAAGAAGTGCCAGCTCCCTCTTTTCACACTCTAAGTTCACTAAGTTCAGAGTAACCTAGCCCAGTTGCCTCATTTTGCTTATAAGAAAATTGAGATCTAGAGAAGTGAAATTATATTCCCTAAGTTGCAAAGCCCAGCTAGGATCCCGGCCTCTTCATGCCAAAGTCATCTCTACCTTACTATCCAGGGTCCTTGCTGTGTTCATGGCTGGCTCCCTGCCTCACTAGTGAGGACTGACTGGCTAATTGCACAGGGCCTTCCCCACATGTGGTGAATCTCCTGTCCAATGGTCATCCCCAGGCTATGGCTTAAAAGAGCTCTTCACTGTTCTGCATCTTGTCCCACATCCCTAAGTTTCATTGATTTGTCTTACATTTAAGATGTACAAACTGTTCCACTAAATAAACACTGAGATTTACACTCCTCAGGCCCTAGAGATACAAAAACAGCTACAGTCAGTTCCTCTTATTCACCGTAGTTGTGTTCTATAACATAACTGCAAATGTTCAATTAGCAAATACTGAACTACTGCTCCTGGAAGAGACAAAGAGGTTTCTGCAAGCTTGTGGTCACAATATTTTCATCAACTGATCAATACATAACCTTGTTTTATGTGTGTTTTTGTTTGAAGACTTCTTACTTAATATATATTGTTGGCTCATTAGCCTTGAACTCATGGCCAATGGCACTATAATCACGCCTAAACAAAGCTTATCTAACACATAAGGCACGTTGAAGCCTGCTTCAGCTTAAAACCTAAATAGCACTTCAGCACTGCACTTGGGGCCATTTCAATGTAATTACCAACAAAAAGCACAAAGATGCAAAAAAGAGCATGGCAATAAGAAGACAATGAAAAAGTAGGCTCAACAGTATGATACATGAATCTACAGGGCAAAGTGTTTCCCTGTTCAATTTCAGCTATAAACAAGCATGCTGAGAAACTCAAATTTTCACCCCTCTGCTCATGCCCACGAATGACTGCAAAAGTGCTGCCAATGCTGATTTTGGGTCACCAGTACGTTTTAGTGAGTAGGTAAATTTGCAAATATGGGGCCCAAGAATAATGAGGATCTGCTGCAGTCCCTACTCCTGATGAAGCCAGAATTACATGCTGTAAGAGTCAGAGGTGAGAAAACACAGGGAGTGGAGTAGCCAGGAAAACCACCAGGGGGTAGGGTGGTGGGGGGAGACTTGAGATGGGTTTCAAAGAACTGACAAGATCTACAAAGACTGATAAATTTATAATTAAATCATTACACCAAAAGCTGTGCTCACTGATGGGCTACTAAAGAACTATCACTAGCTCATTGCACTGGGTAAAATCCTGGCAGTCTTCAGTGAATTCCTGATTACTCCAGGGTCAGCTAGCCAGACGGGTGATTGCTCAGACACTTCCACAGTCCTCCTCCCACAGAGAGAAAAGAAGAGATGGCAATTATCATGTTAGTCAAATGTATTACTTATATGTTGTTTTCATCAGAATTTGATGAAACTAAAATTTGAAATTGATAGTCAAAGTGGAATTTAAAAGCTATCAATCAATTCTTATGTATCAAACTACTTCCTTCCCTGATCTTCCTCCTCTTTTCTGGAAAAGATACAAGTAACTTCCAGTCTAGTGGAAAAGATAAAACAAACGTTTATAGTTTATGTCCCCATTGGTCATTAACCAGTTTTGTATCTAATCCAGCATCCAGTCCTAAAACTGGCTATGAATACCTAGCTTCTCAAATGATCTTTAAAATTGTTTTAACATCTTATTTATTCCCTCACTAGTGAGTTGAATACAATCTTTGACACATGTCCATTTTATAGTTAAAGATAGTCATTACATGACCCTCTTAAAAAGTATACTTTGAAACTTTATTGCCTGTCCCTCACATTAGAATATAAGCTAAATGAGGGAAGGGATTTCTGTCTGTATTATCACTGCTACTGGCATTCCTGGCACATTGTATGCACAAAACCTATAAATTGAGAACTTCACTTTCAGGAATTCTAAATAATCTTGCATTTTTCTTCTTTCTGTTGACTTTTAAACATGATCCAATATAGCTCTGCTCCTCTCTGACTGTTACTGCTTTGTCCTAGTAAAGCAGTGTGGGGAACACACAGGGGAAGGAAGGGGTGTTTAAATCTGTTTCTGTCATGAGAACTACTTCTTGATGAAGATTTGAGGTCAGACAAGTTACTTAAGTGGAAGAGATAACTGGTCCCTGAAACGTACTAATAAATTCTGTGTACTGCACATATGAGCAGAGACAGATCACCTCAAATTAAACTGAAAACCATTGACTAACAAAGATAAATCATCTATGGTTTCCAACTATTTGTTAACTGAAGGAATTCTTACAGGAACTCTGCCCAAGTCATTTCTGACCACAGTTAGTCTCCTCTCCAAGGAAGGAAGAGGGTAGGGGGAAATGAAGAAAACGGACGACAGGAAGAAAGGATGTTTGCGGTCTTATTTTCCAAGTAATTGACCTACATCTCTGCTTTGGCAACTTAGTGTCCCCTAGGAGAAAGCAGTGGGAAGGACAGGTGTGATGAGAGAAAATAGTTTCCAAAATCCATTCAGACAAGACTTGGGCCTTTAAAATATACCAGAAAGGGTCTTGGGAAGCACTATCCAATAGAAATACAATATGAGTCACAAATGTAAGGTACATATGTAGCTTTAAATTTTCCAGAAGCCACATTAAAAAAAGTAGAAATAAAAGTGTAATTAATTTTAATAAAAGATTTACTTAATTCAATATATCCAAAAATGTTATCTTAACAAGTAGTCAATATGAAAAAGTACTAATGAAATGTTTTGCATTCTTTTTTTCCCCACACTATGCCTTCAAAATCTGGTGTGTACTTTTCACTCACTACCCATCACAGTTCAGACCAGCCACATATCAAGTGTTCAATAGCCACACACAGCTTGGGGCTACCATACTGGACTATGGAGATCTACAAGGAAGCTATCCTCTTTACATATTCCTGGACTAGTCATTACATCTACTCTTTTGTAAATCCAGGGTTATAGCCAAGGATGTTATTATCTTTATATAGCTGGATGAAAAGAAATAACCAAAATTCATTAAAAGGCCACCAGAGTTAACAAGGAACATTAATGTTCTCTTTCCTTTGACTCCTACAAAAAAAAAAAAAAAGCCACAGGCTATACCTTTCATCAAAAATGCAGCCCTGAAGCAGTTTCTTCCTGAGAGCTTCCTGTCATCTATTGGTTAAACTGAAGGCAGTTTAAAAAAATATTTAGAGGCCTGAGAAGGGTTAGATCTTAATATCATGCATTATGCTTTGCATCTTTGTGCTTCTTCATTTGGCTCCTATTAGTTTTATTAAAATCTATAAGCTAAAAATTATTTTGTGGGTCCCCAAACTGCTATTTTCCCAGTACTCTCATTTTAACCTAATGGCCATAATTGTTTCTAAGAATAACCATAATTACCCTTCATATTTATATTGGTTTTTCACGCATATTATCTTGTTTGAGCCTCAGAGCAATCTCATGAGGTAAGCCCAGTTTATCAGGGAGGACATTGTGATTCTCTAGGGTTCAAGGGTTTATCAAGGTCATGTAGCTTCTAGGTGGGAAACAAATCAGAACCGAAACGTGTCTTGGTTCATGAAAATGTGAAAACAAAGATCTTCCTGGGGTGAATTTTCAGATATCTTTAGTGTTGGTTTTACTTTTTTAAGACAAGTGAATTATAACATATTGATACATAACTATGAAAATCAGGCTGCAAGAGCATTTTCCCATGAAATTTTCTTGGGTTTAAGTAGTTTTGTGTGTACACCAAACAAATCGACATTTAAGTCTCTCTCTCCCCCCCAGGCTGGCAAAGGCAAGGACTGGGAATTATTCAAGAGTGGGCAACCCTAACTTATAGTCTGGAACAGAGAAAACACCAAATGCACTTTTGATGAACAAATACATGAATGTACAAATTTGTTTCTAGCCTTTTCAAATACCTTTATATTGAGGCAATAAAAAAGAAACATGCTATAGAAATTATTTGCCTTATTTTATTGAAGAGAAAACTTATGCACAAAAAGTTTACCTTGGGTCAACACTGTTCAGTAGGAACATAATACAACAAGCCACACATGTAATCTTAAATTTTCTAGTAGCCACATTAAAAAAAAAAAAAAAAGTAAAAAGAATGAAATTAATTTAAATGATATAGTTATTTAATTTAATATATCCAAAAAATTATCATTTGAACATTTAGTAGCTATTTTAAAAATTGTTAACAATATACTTTGCATTCTTTCATTTATATGAAGTCCTGGACATTCGGTGTGTATTTTACACTTACACTACATCTCAATTCAGACTAGCTGCATTTCAGGTGTTCTCCAGCTATGTGTGGCTAGTGGCTATTGAATGGACAGTATAGCACAATCTTGGGGTACAACAAAGATCTTCAGCCCTATTTTCTTCCCACTCCCCACAAATGCTTATTAAGTACCCACCATATATCTAGTACTGGAGATAAAATTTAGGGAGAAAAATCAAATGAGGCTCTCAAACTGTCACATATTTGAGGAACACTAAATTGAGAGGCTTAATATACAAATGGACCATGGTCAAACCATATATAACAATAGAACTCTGACCCATAACCTCTGGCAGCAGCTAGCCAGGTCAGCCAAACCACAATTGCCCCAGAACGGTCAGGACTTAGTCAATGACTGACAGCTTTTCTAATTTTTGCCCCCTCTCTCAACTCAGAACTAACTAGAGAAAGCCAAATATAGTCCCCAAACTAACCACATAAGATGACATGCTTCTAGTTAGTCCCCCCTTCCAGCTTCCCCATGACAACAGCCTGCAATCAGGGCATACCAGAAGCCTTCCATTTTTTCACTTATATAAAGTTTTCCCACTCCCCTGCCTCCTCTGAGTCTCCGACAAACACAAATGACGGTGGCCGATAACCTTGCCATAGTGAGCTCTGAAGGAAGAGCCTCTGTTTGTATTCACATAGGTGGTCTTTATCTCCACAAAATCTCTGAGTCTTTTCTTAATGACTAAAATGATCAAACATCCTCTGTTAACTTTCTCTGTGGGGTCAGTTTTTCGTTTTATTTCCATCATTCATGCATGAAATGACTATTTGCTGTGCCCTCGTCAGTGTCAGCCACTATGCTGAGTCTCAGAAACTAAGCAAAGGACCAAGATTCCACCTTTTCTCTCAGGGAGCTTAGAACTTAGCAAAAGAGCACACAAATAAAGGTTCAATGACAGTTGTACTAAATACTACAAAAAAAAATCAGTACCTCAAAGAAAGATCTGTGCTTCTACGTTCACTGCAGCATTATGCACTATAGCCAAGATCTGGAAACAATCTAGGTATCCATCAGTGAATGAATGCATAAAGAAAATGTGGTACAAAAATGCAATGGAATAGTATTCAGCCATAATAAAGAAGAAAACCCTGCCATTTGCAACCATGTATGAACCTTGAGGGTATTACGCTAAGTGAAACTAGCCAGACACAAAGAAAAATATTGCACCGTCTCAGTTATATGTGAATCTATAAAAGTTGAACTCAGACAAGCAGAAAGTATAATGGTGGTTACCAGGAGCAGGCTGGGAGAATAGACAGATGATCATCAAAGCGTACAGAGTTACAGTTATGCAGGATGAATAACATACAGAACGGTGACTATAGTTAGTAATACTGAACTGTATACTGGGAATTTGCTTAGAGTAGGTATTAGGTACTCACACACAAAAAAAATTAACTATGTGAGGAGATGGATATGTTCATCAACTTGACTATAGCAATCAATTCACTATTTATATGTATATCAAAACTTTATACTGTACACCTTAAATATGCACAAATTTTATTTAAATACAGGGTGTCCCAAAAAGTATGAACCTTTATTCTGATAGCTTCATTGATGTTTCTTTCTTTTTGGATTTAACCCATTGGAATTAACAATTATTCAAAGTGTGTATACATTTTGGGGGGACACCCTATATTTTAAAATTTTTTAAATAAAGGAAAAATGCACTATGAATGAAAGTATATAACAGGACCTCAACATTTTAATTTTTTTTAAATACATATATTTGTTTTTATACCTTTATTGATTTCAGAGAAAGGAAGGGAGAAGGAGAGATAAAAACATCAATGATGAGAGAGTCACTGACTGGCTGCCTCCTGCACAACCCCTGCCAGGGATAGAGCCTGCAACCCAGGCATGTGTCCTGACCAGGACTCAAACTGCGATCTCCTGGATCCTAGGTCGATGCTCAACCGCTGAGCCACACCGGCCAAGTAATCCATTTTAATTTTATAAGATGTGAGTGCCACTTCTTCCCAAGAAAAGTTATTCTGCTATTTATTTGAACCTTAACAAATTCTGGGCAAACTGGAAAATACTATTTTTCCAATAAATGTGTCCATTAAAAAATCAGGTATTTTTTTTTTATCTCTGTTTCCATATCCCTTTTGCTTATTTTTCATTTTACTTCAGTGAACACTCCTGAATGGCTTCTGGCACTCCATCAGCAAGAGATAAAAGGAAGGAGACAAAAAGTTCCCCATTAAATAAAATAACTATGGTTCACTCAAGGGTATTTTAAGTAATTGTTCTCTAATTTCATATTTATTAATAGTTCTCATTTTATTCAGGCAAAGAACTGTGCTATGGTTTGATTACATTAAAACCGAAATAATTTTCATTCTTGTTGAATTTCAAATAGGTCAGAAACCATAAGTGTTTTTTGTTTCCTCACTTGGGCCCTTATTAAAATTCAGCTAAATTCCTTTTTAAATCATGGAATACTACATTACTCATATTTTAATTTTATGCATATTTGAGTGCTATGTGTTTTTCAATGGTTCTATCATTTAATGCACTTTAATTTATATGGATTTTCTTTGGCTAAAAAAACTAAAATAATTAACTGAAAAATTTGGTAAAATAATGTACGAAGTGTTCTGAGATCTGGAGCCTATAGCTAAGTGCATCCAACTTAATTTACTTTTATGAAAAATTAAGCAGGTTACCTGAAAAATTACATCAAGAAACTTCTTAATTATGAATGATATGTATACTCTTATTATCATTTTGTTGCTTGTATCCTTGGAATCCTCATCTCTAACTAGTCTAACATCATAAAATCTGAATTAATTTGAAGTGAAGGTAGAAAAGTATATCTACTGACCCCATTTAATTATACAAAGTCAAGTTTAACTTTCAAGACTATTATTTAGATAGTTTAGATTTTTTATTGCATATTTTATAAAAATCCTAATTTATATTATCAAATAAAATATGAATATTCTAATAACATATTTATCAAAATAAAGCTGTATAAAATAAAAACATTTGGATTCCTCAAAGTAAAATCACACTAACACCAAGAGACTATTATTCTCAAAAGGGACACTAAATTCCTGGATAACTGGAATAGAAGCTACACTCTGCTACAATCCTTTCTTAGTTTACTGGTTCAAAGAACAATCTGTACCAAACCTGTGTAAATCATTGTTTTAAGTTCGAGGATCTCACTGCAGATTAAAAAGAACATCTTTCCCAGTAGCCTGTCTGTCTGGGTCTCTCCCAATCTAAAACAGCTTTCCCAATGGGCCCGGGGAGCAAACTCCTAAAGACCTGGTATGAGAGATCATGAACCATGTAGTACAGCTATTCTTCCACTGGAGGACCGAGGAAGGAACTACAGAGATCTGAAAGGGGTCCCACAGGCAGTCTACATGTATGCTCCCCTGCACCTTCACATCTAGGCTCCCTTTTTTCTCACTCTCCTTACAAGAATAATCTTTTCAAGAACGCCTCTTCCTGGGAGATGGATCATAAATTCATGAGATATTCACGCTCTCCTTCAGTATGGAGTTGAACTGTTCTTCCCTCCAGCTCACTACTTAGCCCTCCCTTATGTTGCTTTCAATACCTCTTCAATCTTTACATCTCTGCTTAGCTCCTTTTTTCCCCCTGCTACATTTCTCCTGACTACTCTTAATACATACTGAGCTAACCCTACTCTAATTTCAATAGTTCTTGCTAACAGCGCCTGTCATAAGACAGGTAACCTATAATGCTTTGTATTATTTTTTCCTAGGTGTTTTGCCTCTCAAATTGGCCTGGGAATAGGGAGCATTATACTACACATTTACCTGTTAGATAAAAGAGACCAAAAATATCTGCAGTAGTAAAAAGTCAAAATAACATTTCCTAAATTCAGGAAAGTGGAAAACTTTGCACTGTAGAATTTAGGCTATCAAATTCTACTATATCAATTAACTAAATTATAAAAAAGAACTAAAAACTTTTATCAGAAAGATTTATAATAGATTTAATAAGCTCAAAAAGTTCTAATCCCCTAAACAGCACCTTGTTTATGAAGAAATACATTACCTGGAGAGCTGACGGCTCTAGTCTAAAGTATATAAAGAAACTTGGTAATCTGGACTATCTGAAATTTTCGAGACATCCCAACAAGTCCAAGATACAGCATGGGCTCAGCTAAAATGGACTCCACCTCTCCGTACTTCCCTGCCGTTCTCCTGGGTCTCTAAGGGAATTTGATGAGCTCAGTCAAGTCTGACCAGCAATGCCTCTCACCAAAGCACAAATTAAGACCTAGCACCCAGCAACATTTTTTGTCACATACCCTGGTTTAGTCAAACCTACCAGGCTAAACAAAGAAACCTTAAAAAATGAAGAGAAGTCACAACACTTCAAGAAGCGAAGGGATAAATATCCTCTATACAAGTCAGAGAGGGCTTATTTTTAGTAAAACAAACAAAAAAATTTTTTTCACAGCTGAAAATAGCAATATTTTGAGCAACAACTCTGGCCCTTGATATGACCCTACACAGGCTGGTTTATCTCAGCTTGCTTGTGTATAAAATGGAAATACTGTTCAATAATACCTCACAGGTTTTATTATTCTGCAAGGATTAACTGCAAAGACTAACTAAAGAACTGAGCATATATTGCAAACTATGCTTTAAAAACTAACCACCATTCATTTCTGAGCTGTTAAGCCTATCCAGGGCACACATACAGCATACTGTCACCTATCACTCAGTCTTATCATAGGCATCCCAAAGACTTTCCTAGCAATTATGTATTTCTCCTTTCCTTTATTTTCAGCCTATGAATGGAAGCCTCTTTGGCTATCAGAGGCAGGTAGTCTGGCCTGTCCTTTCCACAGCAGCCACAAAAACTGGGGCACAGACCTGTGTATCAGCTCCTTCCATGAAAAAACTGATGACTTGGAGCAAGGAGTAGCTGGAAGAGGTGTTCTTCAGCGTCCCTGGTTTCTAGAAAGGATTGCAAGCTACCCCTAGTGCCTACTGAATTGAAATGCTGGCCCTTGGGCAGCAGCTTTCAAACTATGCAGATAAACCTCTTCCACAGGAAGCCTGGGAGAAGGGCAATGTTGCCTGCTCTCTCTGCACTGAGCCCTGGGAGGATAGCCTTGGCAAGTGCTCACTTGTTCCTTAAGTATTGCTTCCTAGTCTTGTGAGTCTCATGAACACAAGCCCTAACCTTTCAGAGCTAGGTGTTTTGGAAGCGGGTCCCCATAGTGGGAGTCTTAAATGTTAGTGTGATAGATATGTTCCTCAAGGGAAAGCTAGGAGTTGGGGGTTCCCTCCCAATTATGTGGTGCTGTGTCAGGGGCAGGGTTTAAGGTGTGTCTCAGCCTTTCCTACCTTTTCTGATGAGGATATTTTCTCATTTGTCTGATGTGTAGGAGTCAATCTGGCTAGTTTCTGGATCTCTTTCAGAGGGAATTCATCCATATGTAGCTCTATATAGGTGTGTTTCTGGGAGGAGGGGATCTCAGGAACCTCCTATGTCTTGGTCAGCTCCTTTGTACTTGAGTTGAGTTTTATGAAATTCATAAAACTCAGGGAAACCACCCTTCTCATCACAGCATCTTGGAGATTTAGACAGTCTCCAAACCTGGGTACCTGCTATCACATGATACCACTAGGGATATTAACCTCAAGGCTAAGGTAGTGCTTGTCAGGTTCTTCACTGTAAATTTACTATTTTTCCCTTTAGTCTTTGGAAGTGTGACTCACGTTATTCAGATTTAAAATAATCTAGAGAAAAATAAAGAAAGAGCAACCAGAGAGAAAAGGAAAACCCACAGAAAGTACTGTCCATGTAGTCAAGACAATAGGATTTCAGGAATGAGGGCATAGTAAACAATGTCGTAAGTGCCACAGAAGCCCAGGCAGCATGGCTCAAAGGTTGAGCATCAACCTATGATCCAGAAGATTGAGGTTCGATTCCTGGTCGGGGCACATGCCCAGGTTGCAGGCTCAATCCCCATTGGGAGGCGTGCAGGAGGAAGCCGATCAATGACTCTCTCTTCATCGGTGTTTCCATCTCTCTACCTTCCTCTTTCTGAAAACAATAAAAATGTATTTTTTTTTTTAAAAAGTGCCACAGGAAGCAAAGAGATAGTTACTGAAAAGTGCCAAATGAAAGGTTTTGTTGACTCTAATGAGAAGTGATGTTAATTGTTTGATGGAGCAAAGCCAGAATGTCATAGGTTGGGCTAATTACAGAAATTAGATGTAGAGTTTAAATTATATATTTTGGAAGGTTGACTGTGAAGAAAGTATGTGGAAAGGGTGGTGGTTAGGGAGACAGGCATAGGGTCAGAGGACGTTTTTGAGTTTTTATTATTTTTTAATGTGAAAGAGTCTTAAGAAAATGTGTATGCTGAGTAGAAAGAGGCCTTTGAGAGAGGGAAAGAGAAATTAAAGATCTAGGCAACTTGGCTGGAAAGAGTCAGTGATGTGGGCTATGTCACAATATCTGTCAAGTTGGTTTAGTCTTCATTAGTTAATAATGTCCGAATTATTACTGATTTGTTTGTCAAGAATGTTTGGAGCTTTAATGAGACAGAAACCACCAGCTGAGAAATCACAGTACATATTAAAAATAACAATAACAATGGTATCATTTGTTAGATGTGTCCAAATCTCCAAAAAGCTGTCCTTTGATTTTTAGTTGACAATTCCAAAATAATTAGTAATTACAAAGACAAAAATGTTAAGTTATGGTGGAGAGTCCTAGCAGGCACTGCCATAGCCAAGTGATCAAAGTTAACTTCACCAAATATTAATAAAAAAATTAATGTATACCCTGATATGATACACTGGGAAAGGAATGTCATTTCTGAGTTAGCCTTCCCAACCATGCATAACAAAATGACTAACCAGCACTCCTCCAAAGTGTCAAGGTCATGAAAGACAAGGAATAACAGACTAATAATATAATAACTGAAGACAACAGAGGGATCCCAGGCTGGATTCCAGAGGACGATGAAAGTAGGGGTGATAACCTAAGCAGCCCCCAAAGAAACATAAATTTCTTGCCCATTGTGTGCTGAATAGGGGGAAGCAAGCCAAGTTGGAGGAGAAAAACCTCCCTGTCATACAGAAATTGATTTCACCTAAGTGAATACTTCTTCCAAAATATGCTGCAAATCAATAACAATTTTAAAATATACATATATCTTTATTAATTTCAGAGAGAAGGGAGAGGGAAGGAGAGAGATAGAAACATCAATAATGGGAGAGTCGTCATTGATTGGCTACCTCCTGCGTGCCCTCATCTGGGGATCAAGCCCACAACCCAGGCATGTGCCCTGACCGGGAATCGAACTGCGATCTCCTGGATCCTAGGTCGATGCTCAACCACTGAGCCATGCCTGGCCAGGCTAGAAACTTTTATAGTCTATAAGTAAATTTTGGGGGAAAACAGGTTGAACTTATATAATTTCACACACATGAAGGCATTTGAGCCTCACAAGTAATGAAGTAGGTAGGAAAGGGATGCTCTTTTATCACTTGAGGAAACTGAGGTTCAGAGAAGTTACGTTTCTCATGTAAGACCTCTCAATGAGTGAGCCTTAAAGTCCAAATTAAAACCTTCTGATTCCCAGTTCTGAGCCCTTCCATTCACAATAGGGCATCCCAAACTGGTCTCATTGTATGAATCACCTAGGGACCTTGGGGGGGAAATTCTGAATTCCAGGCCAGCCTTTTTCCCTGATGATTCTAATTAAGCAGGCCTGTGATGAAGCCTGGAAATTTGTATTTTTTAAAATGCTCTCCAGGTGATTTTTATGATTGTGTCAGTTTCAGAAATACTAACACAATCACAAAAATCCCAGAGAGAAATATTTATAATATAGGGAAATATTTATTCTCAGTCTCTACTGAGGTTTTTAATGTCAAGAATTAGACAAAAGCCTAGTTTTTGCATGAGGACTGGCCTGTTCCATTCCAAACAGGGTACACTTGGGCCTTGTTTGGTATGTACAGTTGACCCTTGAACAATACAGATGTTAGTAGTGCCCTGTCCCCCAAGTCAAAATCTGCATACAACTTTTGACTCCCCAGTCATCCCTGGGTATGCAGAATCGGTTCCAGCACCCCCATGGATACCAAAATCCCCAGTTGCTCACATCTCCTATATTATGAAATGGTGTGGAACAATGCACAGTTGGCCCTTCACATCCCGTTTCCCAACTGCAGATCAACACTACTGCTCTCCATCCGCAGTTGGCTAAATCCGCAGATGGGAACCCAGAAATATAAAGGGCTAACTGTATATTTATTGAAAAAACCCCACATTTGAGTGGACTCACACAGTTCAAATCTGTGTGGTGCAAGGTCAGTCAACTGTACATCATTTACCTCTGACTGTCCTGACCATACGCAGCAAAACAGCAGCTTTGGCCTGACAACTCCCTTTTCCTAGCTGATCCCACCTCGCCGGCAGTTGAGTCTTCTTTAGGTAACGGCCTCATTTTCAGGTCTCTTCCACCTCTCCCTGGGCCCTAGTGTATGACTCTCCCTCACAACCCCCACCTCAGAGACTGACCCACAAGATGAGTTTGGACTCATCTTCCTGTCCAAACCAGCAGTAGTTCAGCCACTGGACAGTAGAATCCACTGGCCAGTAGAGAATCTCCCAGAAAGGCCATTTCTTACACCCCAGGATCCATGAAGCTGAGCTCTACCTCACCACACACTGATCTATAATTTTCTGTGAAGGTCATTTCCTTTCCTGCGAAGAAATCAGGCTGCTGACTGGCATGCATGACTGGCTGAAAAGGCTCATGGGAGTTTCAGAGCAAAAGCCCCTTTCCCTGCTCTGACGCTGCCCACTCACCCTGCTAGGAGCCTTGCTGTGGCTACTCCCATGGGGTGGGTCTGTCTGCAGCTGTTTCCTAGCAGTCCTTGGCTGGGCTGGGTTATGGAAAAGCTGTCCTCCAAACCCATCCTCTGCCGTTGTATAAGTTGTATCCAGCTGCCTTACTCAAATTTGAGTAACACAGAGAGGTACAGATAAAGTGCTTTGGGTGTTAGAAGAAAAGAATCATCACTCCAGCCACAACTTTAGAAAAGCTGTCTGGACAGCAGTGTACTTGATCTGGAACTTAAAGTCTAAGTTGGATTTGGACATGTGATAATGCCTGGAAGGACATTATGGATGGAGGAGGAAAGGATGAGCAAACACAGAGAAAACGAGAGGAGAGGGTGAGTTTTGATTATTCTGTGATTCCAAAAATTAATTCTTAGCTCTTTGGTTTTTAATATAGTCTGTTAGGCTGTAATTCTTTTTGGAAATCTGAACTTGTGAGGAGGTTTTTAAAAACAACCTAGATTAATTAGGGAAAGAGAAGGAACTAATAGTTATTGAATACCTTCTATAAGCCAGGCATCCTAAATGATCTCATTAAATCCTCAAACACCTGAAAGATGGGTTATCCACCCACCCACCGCATTTCACAGATGAGAAAAATGAGACATAAGAACTTAAATGAATTTATCCAAGGTCACACTACTTACAAAAAAAAAATCAAAGAAGGTATTCAAACTAAGACTTGAGAGAAGGTATTCAAACTGAGGTTTGATTGTCCCTAAATCCCACATGGTATCTACTACACCATACACCTCCTTCGAGAGACATAAAGAGGGCCATAGCACTATTATAGGTCACTCCTCAGCTGAGATCTGTGTGCCTAGTGTCCAAAAACTCTCATTACAAGAGACAATTTAGTTTAAGTAGTATAACAACACCCATCACATTAAATTGTGTTAGTGAATTTTGTTAGCTTTATAGTTTATACTTAATTTATAAATTATTTTTGGTCTTATATTTGATTACTAGCTAAGAGTATAAGGAGTATATAAGTATTGCTATATTTGTACATTTCAAGTAATATTATAATAAAAATATTTCTCCACATTCAAAGGTGATGAGATATTTTTCATTAAAAAGTCTCCATGTACTACTTAGTTCTGAGGCTCTATTATGTATTAGCACACTGCTCAAAAATAACCACTAGTTATAACATAGACTTTTTTAGGTAGCCAAGTCTCTGGAGCAACAATATGACTGCATGGTGCAAGAGCTGGAATTTTTCTACAACTTCATCTTCACTGTTTTGCACCAGGATGATGTGTCATGTGAAACTATGACATGTCTGTTGAACTAAAGTCAAAACTAATTGGGGAAGAAATTGTTCTTGTTTTTCTTTTAAATCTTTATGACTTTTAAATTTCAAAATTTTACAAATGTTGGAAGGCCCTGGATTTTTTCAAGTTCTTCCTCCTGATTAAAGAAGTAGGTGTATAATTCTTTACTGTTGGTCCCAGAAAGACCATATGTAAGATACTTTAACTGCTTAATTATCTGAGTGACATTCTTCCAAATACACATTTTACATTTCTATAATGCATTTCTTAATGCACATATTTTAAATATTTGTAACTTATATGCCCCCTTTTCTTCTTGTTCTCTTTCCTGTTTCTAATTTGTTCCTTCTATTATGATAAATGGATTTAAATATTTAAGAGAGGATTCTCTCTTCTTGAAAAAAAGGAGAAATCATGCCGTCTGGAAAATTATCAAAAGCAAGAAACAGAGAAGGGAATGACTTCATCTCTAGATTAGGATGAATAATTTCAATTACTCAGAGGGAATAGCACTGAACACATGCTTTCAATCTAGTGTTCAGGCCCTTAAACCTGTGCCTTCTAGCCCAAGTGACACACACATACATCATGCCGTCAACACTTAATGAAAGTTCCAGGAAACCCATCCGTATTTATGACCAATGATGTGACCTCCTCATCTCATTTCTGCTTTAGGCCTTTTCTTCTAGCTACAAAACTCCAGAACTCCCCCACATTTGTCCCTACACCATTCACCCTCCCTCACTGATGACCAATTTGGCGTATCTAGTTCTGAGCCTGGATGTCTTCTTCATAGCCAGTTTTGTCCTTGTTGTTTGGCTCCATCCTTTCTGGTCCTGTGGATGACACACACCCAAAATGCTACCCGAGTCCCTGCCCTATAGCCTACACCCACCCATGTGACACTGACAGGAGTAGCAGCCTGGCTTGCCTGGCTTCCCTTGATACGAAATGCAAACATTCAAACTTAAAAACTTGAAGAAAAAATATTTAAACGTGAGCCAACACAAAATATCACATTATTTCATAGGATAGGAATAGAAGGATCCACATAGAATGAAAACCTCTTAGGTAGTCATCTTTATATTAGCAAGTCTAAACATAAAGCAATGAAGGACACTGTTTCTGTGGAGAGGGGACATCTGCTTCCACTCCCACTGGTCTCACATGAAGATACCTCATTCAAAACAAGAGCACAGCGACCTCACTGCCTCAACCACTACAGCACCCAGAATAGCCTTCTCGGAAAATGTAAGGGACTTCCTACCCATGTGTCAAAACGATCATTTTTCAATAGCTAAGGCTATAAGGAGTATGTACGTAATGTTATAGACATGTAATTGATATACAACAACTGCAAATATTTAAAGTATATAGCTTGTATATCCTGGTCAAACCATCATTAATATGAAGACAATCGACATATGCATCACCCCAAAAGTTTCCTTGGGAAGCTTTTTAACCTCTCCCTCCTGTTCCTTCTCACACTACTGCCGCATTCCCAACCAACCACTGATCTGATTACTATTACTATAGATTACTTTTCATTTTCTATAATATTATATAAGTGGAATCATACAGTATCTACATTTTTATCTGTCTTCATTAAGTATAATAATTTTAAGATTTGTGTCACTGCATGTATCAAAAGTTAATTCATTTTTGTTGCTGAGTAGATTTAATTGTATAGAAATACTATAATAATTTATCCATTCATCTGTTGATAAAAATGTGGGGTTGTTTCCAGTTTGAGGCTACTACAAATAAAGTTGCCGTAAGTATTTATGTGCAAGTCTTTATATGCATACGCTTTCATTTATCTTGAGTTAATATCTATGAGTAAAATGGCTATGGTAAGAAGGTGTTTAACTATCAAAACCTGCCAAACTGTTTTCCAAAGTCACTGTAGATTTACATTCCCACAAGCAGTGTATGCAAGTTCCAATTACTCCACGACTTTGTCTACAGTTGTATGGTATTTTCAATTTTATATTTGTTTTATATATTCTCACAGGTGCAGAGTAGTATCTACAAAACTAAAGACATCCTAATAAGAGTTTGACTGGGATTCCTTTGGGGTGAAGGCACATCTTAAAAACAGAATCTTCTAATCCATTTGCATGGTATATCTTGACATTAACTTATGTCTAATCTTCTCTCACCTATGTTTATTCTAGAAATTTTATTTGCCAAACAATATTTTTAAATTTGGTCCTAAACTATGAGAGTGAATTGATACAGTGAGTAAAAGAGGTGATCTTGATATGTTCTTCTGTTTTAAAGTGTCACTTAGAGTTAGTTTTCACTTAATATCATATAATTGATCTTTACAAAGTATTTGTATCTAATTTAAACCCTGAATATGCCAATAAATGCTATATAGATTCCCTTAATTCTGTCAATTTCATTTTATAGTTTAAAAAGAAAAGAAAAAACACACACACAAAAGCAGCATAAGAATAGGCTAATGGCGTTGTGGAGCAGCAAAATATACCACCCCAAAATATGTCACATTGGCATAAAGATTATTTTGAGCTGAAGGAAACTGAAAAAAAGCAGATACAGTAAGAGCTCACTGTCCTCCTGCTATATGCCTAAACCAGGACACAAATTTACAAAGGTGTCCCTTCTCCCTTCTCTACTAGGAAGGACAACAGTTAATCACCAGAGATAAGTTTAGACCCTTTCAGCCTAGAGATGGCATCAGAGGGACTCTGCATACAAACTATACTAATTTCCATTAGTTTCCCATATATCTGCCTCCTCTCAATTTGCTGCCCCTAGAGACTCAAGGTCCTTTCCTCTGTCTTGTCACTTCTCTAAAAATGTACTGTTCCTTTGTTAAAACGCTAACCAAACCTGTGCATTACTCATTTCTATCACTTAAATGTGATACATGCACATGCACACATTAATAAAGACCTGTTCGTTCTTCTCTTGTTAATCTGCCTCTAGCCAGTCTAATTTACAGAGCCCCAGTTGGAGAACCTAAAATGGATACAGGAAGAGATTTTGCCTCCCCTTCAGCATCAACTATGTAGAAGCTAAAATGGCATTTGTGGCAAACCACAAGTATTTCTGTATTAACAACAACCTATATTTTGCATTCTTATTAGGTTTCTGGATGAAATAATTTATTCACAGTGTTTTTTATTTGTTTGATGTGTATGTTTTTAATTTCATGTTTATTTCCAACATTTAAGAAAGTATGGCTGAGAGTAACATATTCAAGAAAAGCAGAGTATTTGATGAGGCAAAAATAATGGAAATAACAAGACTATTCTAAAGAACAATGCTGAGGGTACCATCCACTGTGGATTTAGGAATCATATCATGTAACATAAACAACTTTTGAATTGTTACATCCAGATAACTCTTTAAAAACACACACAAAATGCCCTTGGAAGGGTATTGGAACACTCCTTAAGCCTACTATAAAAACAGGGTATAACTTCATTTCTCCTGTCTGTCCCCTGTTAACTAATTGGTGAGTTGTACAAGGAACAGTGTTCCTTGTAAAAATGAATGGTCTGGCCTATTTTATATGAATTGTTTTAGAAAGGAGTAAGTTCTAAGATTATCTTTCTCATAAGACCCTGTGCTGGAGAGATGGGCAGATGACTTAAATTCTCTCGCCTTCTTTGCCAGTTCTAATGATGTGTCTAGACATGCAGAAGGAAGTAAAAAATTGAAGCAATAACATAATTTGGACAGAAAATCACATACAGCTGAAATATTGAGCTGATTGGATAAAGGGAATAAACTTTCTGCCAGTCCTCACTTTTCACTGCCTGCTCAGACACTATTCTTGTCTAGGATGCAATAACTGGACTCAAAATTGGCATAAACAAATATTTTAAAAATCTATGCAGTCCATCTAAATTGTTGGTAATCAGTTCATCCTCACCATAGAAACAGGAACGACTAGTCACAACAAAATAAACCTCCAGTTCTCCATAGTCACAATTCCTTGGCCTCAAATAGATAAGATAGGTGTACTGTAGAAGCTCCAACCCAGGGAGTGCCGTGCTGTCCTTTGCTAGTCCAAAAAATGCACATGGGGTACCAGAGGGGAAAGATGCAGTCTTTATTACTTACATCTGGGGAAGACCTGATGGCAACCAGTTGGAGAGCTTCCACACTGGCCAGGGCAGGCTAGGGGCTTATCTAGCAGAGAAGAGAGGGAGCGGGAGGGAGCAGTGCTGGGAAAGGCCTGTGAACAGACCAAGGACAAACAGAGGGCCTGGTGACACTTGTTACCCATCAAGGACACTCAGGCATGAGCTGCTCTGCTCCTTGTGGCCTCTGGCCAGGTGGACATCTTTCCACTGACTGGGAGGGGAACTGGACTATACCCTCCCGTGACCCTACAACAGAAATTGGCATTTCACAAAATTTGTGACTTTGATGAAATGCACATATACCATCCCATCTTTGGATTTTCAGTTTCTCTACATATTTGCAAAATATCTAATATTAACTAGACCCTCTTCTATAAATATAGAAGCAAAGCTGAAATGTTAAACATTGGGAAAGTCTGACTTGGGGAGGTAAGAAAAGGAGGTTCCAGGAACCCTACGTGTAAATTATCTCATGTAATCCTCACAAAATTCCCTCAAACAAAAAATGATTAAGTGCCCAATATGGCAACACAGTTAAAATAAAAAGAGGGCTGGCCCTTCTCACAGAGCTCATTGGGAGGCTGGCAGTGAGCAGACAATCACCACTGAGCTCTGTGTCTAACTGAAAGGAATGTCATTCTCTGGGAATATGTGACAAAGAAATGATCTAGACAAAGACCTCTCATTTCAGAGATGAGGCCACAGAAGCTCAGAGAGGTTAAGTAATGTGACCAAGGTTACAGAGACAAGAAGTCGTGGAGGTAGGATTCCTTCCCAATCCTGCCTGACTCCAGAGCCCTTGCTCTTGTCCTTATGTTTCTTGGGCTCATTAAGACAACCACATGAGACAGGAGGCAGTCACAAACCAAGATTCTTCTCAGTGGATTACACCTCCTTTCCAGTTTACTATTTCCTACAGCATCCCTCCAAGTCTGAGAAAATGGTTTGCAAATTCTTACAAGGTTAATTCTGCTTTTGTTTATACATTGCTGAGTTGGCCCATAAATTCCAGGTTGGTAGGGTATCATTCATGGTTGTACGTTACAAATACCATGCAGGGAATAATGGTGAAAATACTCCTGAGACTTACAGCAATCACAGGTCTTACGGTGGAGAGCACGGCTGCCATTCTGATGTAAATTAAGTTGATTTTATGCTTCCTATACTAGTACTACTCAAAGCGGCATATATTGACCAAGCTTTTCACAGCCTGGTATGTCACCGTTAGGGTGACCCACGAGTCCAGCTTTTTCCAAAACTTTACTGGCTTTAAAACTCAAAGTCCTGATCCTGAAAAAGCCCACAAGCCCACACAAACAAGGACAGTTGGTCACCCTAGCCACTGTGCTACTCAGAGATCAGAAGACCATAGAGTGACCATATACTTTGAAAAAACAGACATATATATTTTGTGGGGCTCAATGACATACATGAAAGTTCAGTGTTTTGCCCCTCATTAGCAACACATATTTCACTACAATGTGCAAAATGGCAATAAATGCAGTGCATTAATCGGAATTTCCATCAATCCGTGCACACACATACACATACACAAACACATACACATCTGCAATGCGTGGCCTCAGATGACTTGTACCTTTGGTGGTCATTAACTAAACCTGTGCCTCTGGCCCACCCTGGGAGAAATAACCACGGGCTTCACATCTGTGAGGCATGCATCCCTGTCCACAAAGCCAGACAGCCCAGTACAGGTTGGGCAGATGTCACCCCATCAGCTCCTTCACCAGTTAAACTCTAGGGATCCTTCTCCCAGCAGGTCAAATGCAGTCATTACTTGGTATCATGACAAAGTCAAACATGGTGTGATTTAGACTTTATAGCTACATTGCAGTAAAAGAGCTGCTTTTCTGGGTAGTATGAATCTAGATGGTACATAAAATGGGTTTCATTCTTTTATTTATAGTTTCATAGGTGGAAACCAATTTACATGTAAAGCTGTTTGTTTTCACATTTGCTAGAGAAAACAAAGTTAAGGGGTCAACGCTGATACACATTTAATGCATGACATTGTGCTTAGTTTACTTTTACCAATACAGTAAGTTGTAAAAGGATGAACACCAAAGTCAAGTTGTTAGATGAGTAGATCTGTGGGCCTTGGCAAATTAAGAATCATATTACCAGTTTCTTCCAAAGCAAAACAATTACAGTTATGACACCAGGAACTCTAACAGGTGAAAAAGCTGTTTTATATGTAGTCATGCTACAATCTACCACCTGAGTCGATATCTATTCTCTAATAGGCACAATTTCCACATTCAATTTATGCATTACATTATGGGCAAAATTCCGCCTTTTGGAATGTTAGCACACCTTTAAGGTAATCAACAGAAAATGTGTGCAATTAACCTAGCGCAGATTTGGGGCAAAAGTAAGTAATTATTCCAGGGTATTAAGAAAACAACCTCACGGCCTGAAAAACATGTTCAGCATGATTATTATAAGTAATTAAAGTATTTTTTTCTCTTCCTCACATAAAAAAGTGAAACGTAGCTATGCCAATAGTACAATGTTAATTCTTAGTGTTACTTTTGATATTTGATATAAGCAAAAACCAATATTTAATAACTTTGCTATTAAAAATAGGGAGGGTCAAGCCTCCACCTTCACACCCAGCTCATCAGGCAGAGAAAAAGCCAGCCACGCCAGAATCACCTTAGAAGGAAGCAGCAAAGAATTGCCTTTGCTGCTGGTACTACTCTGCTTGCTCAGTTCAATCTACTGGAGATCCTGTGAAGGCTTGTGTTCTGCACACTTCTAGGCTAGCAGAGGCATACACTGTTCATTTTAATAACTCAACAGCGACCAATAGTGAAATATTTCATCGGTACCAGGCTTTGTCTTAGGCTAGCTGCATAAATTATTATAAATCCTTACAACTATGAATGATAGGAATGGTTTTATAAATTTTACAAATAGGGAAGGAGGCACAGAGGTGGTGATTAACTCTGGAAAGATCACCCAGCAGGAAGCAGGGCTACAGTGTTAGGGTGCAAGTGGGTCAGATTCTGTCCATATACCCATGTGTACAGTATGATGCTTGGAAATGTTATAACACAGCATAAATTAGTATTTTTGCTTCTCTCAGAATTCTCTTTACAAAATAGAAAAGTTCTTACTTTTGTAAAACACTGGATTTGGTTTGGTTTGGTTTTTTAAATGGGGTTATCATAAATCAGTTATCTAGACTATTTCCCCTGTGATAGTTTATGTATTCTAAACATTCAACACTAGAGTAAAAAAAAATAAATTATACATGTTATTGGCATAAAGACTGATTTTATTTTAATACAGAAATGTTTTATATTCTGTTTGGATGCATCCTAGTGTCTATGAAAGTCTTAGCAGTTGGAGGCCTTACAGCACTCACTTGCTATTGTTTTGTTTTCATTACCCTCCCAAAGCCAACAGAAGCTGATCAGTATGTTAAAACCCAAATAAGACAGCTAATATTTTACAATTGTAAAATGACTAGAAATAGGTGTTAAGAATCTAGAAAAAGATAATTATTGAAGTTAAGCACTAAATTTAGTCTTGAGGGTTTATCAGTTATATAAAATAGGTAGCTCTGGCCAGTGTGGCTCAGTTGGTTGAGAATCATCCTGTGCACCGAAGGGTCATGGGGTCATTTCCCAATCAGGGCACATACCCAGGTTGTGGGTTGGATCCCCGGTTGGGGCACATGCGGGAGGCAACCAATCTATGTTTCTCTCTTTCTCTCTCCTTCTCCCTTCCTCTCTCTCTAAAATCAATAAAAACGTATCCTCAGGTGAGGCTTAAAAAAATTATTTTAAATAAATAAAATAGGTAAACAAGTGAGATTATACAGGATGTGACAAAAGTAGGTTTACAGTTGTGAGTACACAAAACACAGTTTCTTGTATTTTTATTATTTATTGTATTATTTTCTATAGGAACAACTGTAAACCTACTTTTCCCCCACCCTACATAATTCTCATTATTCACCTTATTAAAAAGCAAACGAGTTTCTTAGAGGAGTCAAATATTTTCTGGCAATCTTAAAAGGGATTTTTTTTTAATTACTACCATTTAGTGAGTGTCCGCTCTTTGCTAGGCCCTGGGCTTGGCAGGACAATATATTAACTTTCAAGAAAAACAAACATCATTTCAATTCTTCTAATGAAATAAAATATCTTTGACTATAGTTTTACAGTTATTCTGATTCACTCTTCAAATGAATATTTCTTATCTGCCTTCTATAAAAAAACAATATATGGCATTAACGATTAATGCAGAAAAAGCATTTATGGAAATTGAGACAAATAAAAGCTATGACCTGGCAAGTTTTGGTTTCTGAGGAGCTGGCCTAGTACAGGAACAGAATGAAAGAAACAAGAAGGAGAAAAAAAGGAAATCCTTTCCCCAGCTCTGTGAAATATCATATGCCTTAAGTAAGAGTTTGGCGTTTGCAGTCAGTTCATAGTTGAATTCCTTAGTATGCTCTATGCTCCTATTTCATGGTGCAGTTTGTTGCAAGCAAAAAAAAAAAAAAAAAAAAAAAAATTCCCTGATATGCAAAAAGCACTGTTAGATTCTGTGGTATTGCTAAAAGTTCTCAGTATAGAATCTGTCATCCAGCCTTGTTTTAAATAAGCTAAATGCATATTTTGTAACTTGGAATAGGTAGCATTCACTTTTGAACTTGCAAATATATACTGTTTTTTAAAAGGGAAATATTTTTAGGATGCAATTTACATTATTGCTGTAGGTAAACTTTGAAATTTGCTTTTGTATTCTATGTTCCCCTTTCAGGTTTTCTGTTTTCACTATTTGAGATAAGCAATGTCTACTCTCCGCCATTCTTTTTTCTTTGCACTTTTTTAAATGAAATGAGGCAATTACTAATAAGGCAGTTTCACTTTTTATATTTTTTTCTATTATGATATTTTTAATGTTTAAACCCACTCAATCCAGTTGTCCACCATAATACTTGGAGGAACTCAAACTCACAGTTTTATGAAGATCACAAATGAATTATATAAAAATAATTGGAAACTACACTACCCTAGAATGTTAAATATATACATTTACAATGCAGTTAACTTATACTCAACATACACACACGCATACACAAATCCTGTGAAAGTGATTCACAGGGTCTAGTTCCCTGTGAGAAACAACCAGGACAACATCTTTGCTCTTGGGCACCAGGGAGCTCCCTTTGTAGGTTCTGTGTTTCCTTGCTGTGTGACTCAATTCTGTACTTGGGTGTTTTGATCTTGTATTAGAACCCTTATTACAATAGGCAGAAACACTCAGCTTATTATGAATTTGTTCAAAGCTCATTTTGGGTCACTATTTGTAATTTGTTTTTGTGACAGTATGCCTCTTCCAGAAACCACACTCAAATACCTCCTACTGTTTATTTAGGACCAAGGTGGGCTATTAACTCCTCAAACTGATGATAATGAGCTAGCTGTATGTGCTGTATTTTCATCTGTGGACAAAGGAAGCAGTCTCTCGTAGACTTCTCCCAGGTAGGGCCTGAACTGACACTAGATTCTCTCCTAGCAGGACCATGGAATCCTGACATGTCTAGGAAACCCAGTTAAATCCACTCCCCAACTGCTCTTCAGCTCAGGGCATGCCTTTACAGGCATTTCAAGCCCTCTCTCTATTGTAAGCTATCCCATATCTGAAGCGTGCCCCTGGTGTTGTACTAAACTACTCTTCTGTGAGCCCCATTAACTGTATTGGCCTCCTTTCAGTATCTCTGAAATCCCAAATAGCTGGTTTGAGGGGACTGAACACCAACGCACAGCAGCAGTGTGTCCATGACCTCACTTCTTTATGTTCACAAGCTCATTCCCACTGGTACATGTTTCTCAAAGAGTGGTCCACATATCACTCTCCTGGAAAGCTCATTAAACATACAGACACACACACACACACACACACCCCAGACCATACTTCTTAAATTAGAATCTCTCAGGGGTGAATTTTCCAGGGTGAATCCCAGTTTAGCCATTTACAGTGTGTCTTCAGGAAAGTTAAACACACTCAGTCTCCCTGCACCTTAGTGTTATTTCAGCATAGCTAGTAGAAATAACAATATTGCATATATGGACAGCCTGAGCATAGGCAGAAGGATAGGAGATAAAACGTTTTTTATGTGTGTGTTTAGAAAGCGATACACAACGGGAATTTTTACTGCCAGACTTCTCAAATTTTCTGAAAGTCCACCTAGTTCTCCTTAAGCAAACTCCAGTTTCTCCATCTAAACTTGCCACCTTGTATCGTAATGTGTTTTTTCAGTCTCGCAAATAGGTGTTGATGATTTAATATAATTACCATGAAGTGCTATGCAACTTCCCCATTCCTCAAAAGGTGCCTCAAGTGTCTGAAGTATGTAGGGCTTAATGGAGAAAGAAAACACCCACCCATCACAACTGTAAAATTGTATTATTGTTGCTCATGTAATAGCTTTACTACAGCTCTCCTTATTTTTTCAAAATGATTTATAGTTACATGTGAGTTTAACTTTAAAATTAATCAAAAATAGAATCCTCTGCCCAAAGACCTGACATGTTTTGTTCAACGTGTTTGCTATACAAATGGTTTAGATAGGTATCTACTTCTGCCCTAGAGATCAGTATAAATACTTGTCATAAAATGTGAAAAATGAAAGGATAAGAAAAGATGAAATACTGACATTTGCGGCAACATGGATAGACCTTGAAAATGTCATGCTCAACAACATACGTCAGCCAGAAAAAATTAAGAACCCTATGATTTCACTCAGGTGTGGGATATAAAACTGAAAGTAATAAATGAACAAAGACGACAAAAAAAACAAAAAACTCACAGACACAGACAACATTATGGTGGTTACCAGAGGGAAGGGGATTTGGGGGGTCAGGGAAGGGTAAAGAGGGCCAAATTATGGTGACAGAAGATGATTTGACTTTGGGAGGTGGGCACTCTAAGCAATAGATCATGTATCACAGATATATACACTTAAAAACCTATATAATCTTATTAACCAACATCACCACAATAAATTGTATATACATAAATAAATAAGAAAGAAAATGAAAGGATGCACTAATAGAAACAAAGTCTCTAAAAATTCAAATATCTCAGTAAAAACTGTTCACAGCATACAGTGAATTCAGGTGAGTTATATGAAAATAAATTTGACATAAGCTGTTTTTCCACTGTCTTTTCAAGACCTCATTCTGTTGTTTCCTTTTTCTTTTTTCTTTTCTTTTCTTTTCTTTTCTCTTTTCTTTCTTTTCTTTTCTTTTCTTTTCTCCCTCTTCTAATTGTCACTTGTATGTGAGTTGAGAACTCAAGATTCCAGGATGTCACTGTAGAGAATCCTTAGCACAAAGGAAAGTGCTAGTATTCCTGGGATATTGTCTTCACTCATTGCTCCAACACTGTTAACATACTGTCATAGACATTTTCAATTTGAATGATGTAAAACAATGTTTCCCAATAAAATTGTCCTTGAGAACTCTGGGTATGCTCACTGTACAGGGTATAAATTTCACTGTTAGCAAAGGTTAAGAAATCAGAGATGATTCTATGTTTTGGTGGCCACGCAGAATACTGGCTAAGTGCAAGGCCCTGAAGTCAGGCTACCCAGGTTCAGGTTCAGGCCCAGCTGCTTGTACTTGACCTCTCTGTGCCTCAGCTTCCTCTCTATAAAACAGAAATACTGATGATGATAATGGCACCTAACTCACAAGACTGCTGTGAGGAATCAAAAGGTTAACAAACCACTTTCAAGAAATCAAAAAGGGACCCTAGCTGGTTTGTCTCAGTGGTTAAAGTGTCAGCCCAAGAACTGCAAGGGTCTCAGGTTCGACTGCAGTCAAGGGCATGTACCTCAGTTGTAGGCTCAATCCCCGGGCCTGGTTGGGGCATGTGCAGGAGGCAACCAATTGATGTGTCTCTCTCACATTGATGTTTCTCTCTCCCTCTACCTTCCACTCCCTCTGAAAAGCAATGGGGGAAAAAATATCCTCAGGTGAGGATTAAAAAAATAAAAAAGGCATGAATCCATACTGGTCTGGGGTTTAACGAGAGATTCTCAGCCAGAGAAGCTTATCTGCATTCTCTGATTAGGATGGGAATTGTTTGCTGCTATAATATATAAAGACCCAGGGAGGAAAAAAATTTTTAATGGAAGCTATCTCTGAGCTTGCTTTGGTAGACTTTAGAAGACTTGGTGAAAAATTGGTTTTATTTACTTTAATTACAAAATTTTTGAGACTTGGTCCTCAGAGTAAGCCCAGTGTTCTTCACACTACACTCCCACAACCAGCTCCCCATCCTCAAATTTTACAAATAAAAGGATGCACCTTCATTTTGGGGGGACTCTCAGGTATGCCAAGCCCCTTGGTTTAGCATTCAGGAGTAAAATGCCTTATCCAAGGCCAAGGTTTGGAATCCAGGTCCTGATCCCCTGCCCACCACTCTTTCCACAGAAGAGAAAGTGCATTAGTCGGATACGGAAGGGAAAGGACAACTGGAAAGTAAAGTCAATGACTCCCTCTCCACTCATGCCCCAAATGATTTTTAAACACCTGGAATTTCAAAATGTGTATGTTCTTTAAAAGAAAGCCCGGCTAGGGTTTTTGAACTCTAATGTCATATAGAAAAACAAAACCCTATATATTTACTGACACGTATTCTCTCCTTCCTTACCAGGGGCTACATGCAGTGTCTGCTTTTCTGGGGCTTACGCAAACATTTGCCTTTGGTGTGCAAGATCAATATTCTCCCCTCAAATCAATTAGCCATGAATTAATTCTAGTGTAGCAGCTCTGAATCTCAGTCCACAAGCTCAGGTGTTTAAGAACTACTGCTGTGTTATTGCTCCTTAATCAACTTAATATGGCACCATGCCTGCATTTTCATCCCAGTCACTAAGAGTACCCCTTCCATCCCAGGATGCACCAGAATTGATGGGATCGCGTGGCATGCAGAAAAGGCAGGAAGAGCCTTAGGTGAGCACCCTCATTCTCCAAGCCCTGGTCACTCTGCCATAAATGAACATTAGAGATCTTCTCCTGGACTGGCAGTCCTCATGCCCAAGGTTTCTCTTAATCTAGGTGCCATTTGTCTGGAGCCTTCCCACTTCCTCAGACATGGCCCCAAAGCAATGCATTTATTCTCACTCCCATGAGATCTCAAACCTCTTTCTTATCAGTTTGGGGAGACTCTCCACCTCAATTTCTCCAGGCCCTCAAAGTCTTTTATCTATTTCTCTTCTCCTGATCGAATATTCTCATTAACTGTTAAATCATCAAGTCTTTTCCAAGGAAGGAAAGGAAGAAGAAAGGAAGAAAGAGAGGAAGGGAAGGCAGGAAGGGAAGGCTGCTTCTCCTTCCCATCCCACAAATATCTGTGGGCCAAAAAAAACTAAAGCGGTTATATTCCTCAAATAGAGAAGGAGGGAAAAGGACCGGATAAACAGCCAACTGCCACCCTACTTTGCTCCCAGGTCTTGGAAATTAGTAAGGCATTAATGCTAAACTAATTCACAGGAAACAAGACTTAACAAGACTGGATCCTTGAAGCTATGAAGGTGAGAAGAGTTGAAAGCATGCATTAGAAGCACTATGCAAATCCACCCTTCCCACAGGCCCAGCAGACAGAGTGCAAAGCTGCCAGATAAACAAGACCTCTTCTGGAAGGGTAGCAGGTAAGAGGTGATGACAGCTCAAGCCTGGCTTAACAAGAGGAGAAATCCCCGACACACCCAGATCTTTCTCCAAGGTCTTCTTCTGATCCCTTTCACACCTTCAAATGTATCCATCTTTTCCAGGGCTTGCCAAAAGGGGAACAGGAGCAGCCCTTGGGGAATAAATAACACACACTTTTCATTTTTCCAAAAATATCTGTTGTCCCTTGGCTAAAAGAATTGTTTTTAAATACCCCTAAAATAATACTCAGGGAGGATGGTGGGTAAGGATGGAGAGAAAGAGGAAAAATGACACTGTCAGAGTCTGCTCTCCAAGGGGTCAGCTAAACATGCCCCAGCCACATTTTTCTGAGAGGTAAAAAGAAAAGGGTTCTAAGGGATGGGCAAAACACTGTACTACAGGATTACAAGATTAAAAAATCATTTAAAGCAAAGGGGAAAGAACTTCAAGGGCAGCGCTTTTCTAAGACAGAAAGTTATCCACATCGTTTTAATAGTTTTCTGAAGATAGAATATCTCCCTCCAGCATTCCTAACCTCTCCAATGTTAACTCATTATCATTAGGCATTAAGATTTCTTTAGGATGTCTTGGGTTCTTTTCAGATTAATGCTTTTTTTATTTACCATCCAACACTTTGTTTGACCTGGGACTGAAAAATGGATTGGACTTTGGAATTACTTGAGATTCTTCTGCACAGGAAATTTGCTTAGTCTCCCTCCATTCATTTATTAATTAACCATGTATTTATGTCAGTGTTGATATTTACTTTATACTTGGAGTTATAATCCAATATTATTTTATTTTGTTGCTTGAATTATTCCAGCATAGTAAAACAGTATTTTAAAAACAAAACAAATAACATTAATAATTTTTAAAACAGCAATAAAAAGATAACCCTATAAAATAGAGAATGTATTACCCCCATTTTACAAAAGAGAAACACTGAGGCTCAGAGACCTTAGGTAATTTTTTCAAAGAAAATGATTTGAGCCCTTAACTACAAGGCTCCGAAGTATAAATTTTACACACCACTGCCTCCGGTGGCCAACAGCACAAACTGTAGAAAGGTCAAATGCAATGTTGTACTGCACTTAAGTGAAAAATCATACATTAAAACAGACTATATGGCAGAAATGTAACATGAGCCAAAACACAGTCATTTTATATTCTATCTAGATGTACATCAAATCTTACCAATTACTGAAAAGCAACTAAATGTAGAAAAACACTAAATAAATGTTTATACTGAGAGAACAGTTACCTTTGGGGAGCAACTGAGGCAGGACTAATATTGTCCATCCTGGCACCACCAGCTGGCTCCATGTCTCCCAATTTTAATACGTCCAAAGTGACCAATGTGAATGTCTTCTCCTTCCTGCCACACCTATCTTCCACGTTTTTAAAAGCTCCCTTTTAAAAGCTCCACCTTCCTTACACATTTTTAAGAGCTCCCTTTTAAACTCCTGGATTGCAACAGAGATGAACTGACCAAGTGGCGTAGCTATAAACAGTGATTTAGGAAAATTTAAAAGTCCAGGTCAAATCTAAATCCCCCTTGTCTGAGTAGGAACTATCCAGTGTCCCCTATGTGAATAGTAATTGTCCATGGTCCTAGGCTCAGGAGTAACTGTCCCTGATCCCGTGGCGGAAACGCTCAGAGAGAAGAGAGTATGGGAAAAGGTATGGTGGGTGCAACCTGCGTTGTCCCAGCTCCTCAGTGCATACAAGGCCAGCCAAGCAGCTCTGAAGCGGATGCTTGACAGAAGGGAATTCGAATTCTACTCTGGCGCCCGCGAGTCCTCCATCCTGTGCTCTTTTCCAAAGCACATAGTAAGTCTAAATCTTTACAGTCAGAATTTTACCTCCAAGGCTGGAGTAGCAGAGCCTACCCTTCCACAGGGCCCTCCAGCATCTAATTACTGACCCAAGTCCTCACTCCTCTCAGTCACTGTGTCTCCCATCCAACAGTGCACCTGTGCCTTGTTTCATTTTGGATCCAGAGGAGTTGGACTCTCAAGTTTATCTCTGATTCTACCTCCTCCTCAATGCTGCTTGCCAATTATTCTCTCTACCAGCCTGGTGTAAGTGCTTTTAGAACAAATTTTAAATAAGTCACCAACTCAGAATTATATCCTACTGGAAATATCCCTATGAAAAGGTTGAGAGCATTTTCCCAAAGATGGCTGCATACTAAACTTTAACCTGTTAAATCCTGAGGCTCAGGCCATGTTCAAGACCAATTAACTGAGAAGCCCTGGGAGTTAGAGTCAGGCACTGGCGCATTTAAATGTTCCCCCAGTGATTCTACTGGACAGCAAGTTGGAGAACTACTGTGCGGAGATTCAGAGCCTGCTGCCAGGGGCTGGGCAGGGTCAACATTCACTTCTACTTTGCTTCTGAAAACAGTGATGATGCAAAGCAAAAAAAACACTTCAGCTGCTTCTATAATACTCTTCTACTATGTCTGTTCAACTTTAATAATAACATTATCTTTTAGACCCAAATTATACGTAAATACTGAAAACATCATTGCAGTTAAATGTCTCATCTGCTTAGAAAGAAAGATGCAAGGAGAGAAGAGAAAGGGGTAAAAGCTATTCACCTTAATAACTTTTAAGTTTTATATTTCTATATATTTCTATCTTAGATATTCATACTCTGATTCTAGAGGGGAACTTCTGAGGAAGAGAGCTGCTGGGGAAAGGCAAGCCAAGGTTTTCATTAAAAGTATCTAGCCTCTAACAGGAAGGATGCAACACATTCTCCATTAGAGCAAAGCTAAAATCTAAGATGGTAAAGCAGATAGAAGTGCAAAGGACTCGCTGAAGGATGCTCAGGCTCAGAGAATTCTCAAATTATAAGAGAACATTTAAGCAAATAGAATTAAAAATACAACTCTCACATCCACCCAGACACTGAAAACAGGCAAATATATATTTACATTTTGTTTTTTTATGACCTTCGTAGATTAGTTTGGGGAGAGAGAAGTACACCTTGGGTAAAACTTTTATCTAACCTAAAAGGCAGGCGGGGGGGGCGGGGGGGGAGTGTAATTTCAAAGTGTCCTTAAATAGCTGAGCACGAGTCCTTAGGTCCTGATGTCTGAAAAGAGCAGTAAGTCTCCCGCGAGCGAGGAGAAACTCATGCTACTCCATGGAAAGTGTAAGGCTCCCTCAGTGCTACAGGCTGCAGGGTCTGTGTGGATATGGCCCTTTAAAAGCATTTCTCTTCATTAATTTGGACTTAAACTGAATCAAATCTAAGAATAACTTTTGTCCCTGTGAGGGGGATGAGTGTGTATTTGTGTGTGTGAATGCACACACATATCTCATTAACTATGGTCTGCTGGAGAATTAAGAGGCATAACTTCACCTCTACAAAAGCTGGCCCTGGGGTTTTCTGCTCATGTCACTTGTGGGTAACACTAGATAAAACAACTCAGAATTTGGCAAAGATACAGCTGCAAGTTATTGTGTCTGACAGTGGTGGAGGAGGGTCCTGAAGTAAGAGCTACTTCTGTGGAAGGAAGTACAGTTTCCTTTAACAGAAGAAGGCACACCTGAAATAGGAAAGCAAAGACTGTAACTGGACAATGTCTATTAGGGGACAGCATTCCTCCCAAAGAGATTTTAACAGTCTGGTCTTTTCTACTGGACTCTTGTGAGAGTCATATTTATCATCTAAGTTTTATAGTTTTTTTCCTTTTTTATAACTCCCTCTAACGCAGAAATTGCTAAATATCCCTCAGTATACATTCTCCTCTTTTCATAACAATAGACCTTTGAGTTTAAGCTGGCCACTTGGCCATCCAGAAAGAACACAGACAACATTCCCAGCCTCCCCTGCAGCTAGAAAGGAACATGCGATTAAGTTTTAACCAACAGGATGGTTGTGAAAGTGATGTGTGAAACTTCCAGGCTTTCCTTTAAAAGACTCCCTGGGGATATAGACATGTTGGTGCACCCTTGGCCCTTATAGGCAGCTGCCCCATAATGGCAGAGCAGCAAGGTAGAAGTCTGACCCCCTGCTCCTGTCATGAAGGAGAGCTATCGTAACAGCTCAGACTTTTATATGGTACAGGTACAAACTCCCATCGCAGTTATCCCATTATTAATGTTGGGTCTCTGTGTTTCCACAACTAAACCTACATACAAACTAAGAAAACCTCCAGTTTATTCTTCAATAATGTTTCATGTTGGTGACATGATAAAGAATTAAGTAGCAGAGCAGTAAAAGACACTGGGTCCTTCTCCATACCACCATTCTGCTGAAGCCAGCGTTACCATGGCTGCATCATACCATGAGGACAACAGTCACAGTGTCCAGACACTGACTGCTTATAAAACAAATGGAGCCTTCAGCCCAAGCTGAGAGAAATAAGCAAGAACATGTGCTATAGAGAAATAACTCAGGGGAAATATGAGATAAACCTGCCTTTCCCTAAATATACCAATGGAAGGGAAGTCTTGAGAGAGATTAACACTTGGGTTACAAATCGGTATGGGAACAGATGGGTTAGTGCACAAACTTTTGTGAAGGGAAGACTTGAGATCAAGTGTCTACTCCATCATTGACTAGCTGTATGACCTTGGGCAAGTTACTTGACCTCCCTTAGCTTGAGTTTCCTCATCTGAAAGTAGAGTTAGTTAACAGTCACTTCATAGCACTATATTATGGATTAAGTTAATGATACACCTTAATATTTGGCACAGTGCCTAGCATATAGTGAGTGCTCACTAAATAAAATTAGCAAAAAAAAATTAAAAAACACTCCTCACTCCAGCCAGGAAAAAAATCATTACCTTTCCTCAAAAAACAGACCTTATTTATTCCTGCTGAGGGACACAATGTACCTCCACTCCTAAGGACCCTCCTTCTCCCCCTCCCTGCAGTCGAAGTCTGAGCAGAATCTTAACTCTCTCCTTAGCTGATCATTCTGTCCCTCCTCTGAACTCTACATATATTGCTCTGTATCATTCATTGCTACCTAATCCCACACTGTTTTTCATTATAACTTAGGATTTCATGTATATTAGGCCTGTCTTCCACTAGCCTAAATTTCAGAATATGTTCTTTTCCTTTAGATCACACATCCTATTTAGCCCAACATGGTATGCTCCCAAAATTCTCATAAAAGGGATAAATGATACCTTTCAAACAAATGTGCATGTGTAGCCTACAGAGAGCCAAGCTGAATAAATGTCATTCTATTCATATACTTTAGTAACCAAATGGCAGAATACCTTAAACTTTAAAAATCAAATTAATGGAATTTTGACATTTGCAATCATGCACAAAGCCAATATTATGTACTTTAAATTTTTCCTTGACGGAATAGTTCCCTCCCTAACAGCAGGTAAGTTCTAGCTGCAAACTCAGCTCCCTGCCCAGCTGTTTCCGCTGCCATTTCAAAGCCAATCAGGATGCTATATTTTGTTGGGCTCTAATCAAGTAATATTCATTAATTTATTTCTCAAACATTTATGTGACAAGTAACACTTGGGGTATCAAAAATAAATAATTCAAGAGATCTTCAATCTAGTTAGAGTAGCTACTCACTACTTCTTGGTGAGCTTTAACATTATGTGCCTTATATCCCAAGACAAAACTCAGGGAAAAACAAAAGACATCTGCCTCCACTGTAGGTCTAACTTTAGTAGAAGGTATTAACTATTACTCTGCACTGGAATTGACTAGAAATAACGTTTTGTGTGCATAAGTCAATCTATATAAATCACTTAGAATATCCCCTGGCAATGTAGTAAGTACACTTGTTAAGTGTTATCTACTAGTAGTAGTACCCATATTACTAGTATACTTAGGCCTTAAATCACAATATTCAATGTAATGTCAAAAATAATTCATCTCCAGCAATGAGTACTGACAACATCTGAAGCCTAGAAAAGGGTGTAGGTAAAAACCACAATAGCACAATGTGATGAGTTTGGTGCAGTTGTCCAGGACTGGGAACTTATCAGTTAGCCTTTCATGATCCTAAAGTGTAATGGTTTTATTATATGAACATATTCCTGATGTATCTAGTCACCAGGTGTTTTCACTTCTATCACAAAACAGCAAAAAGGAGGCAAAATTTTTCCAATGGGATATATTTAATGAATGACATATGGAGCCCTTATACATTTATGAAATATTGGAAATATAAAAATAAAAAATGTGTTCAGATTATTCAGTGCAAAAGCTTGGAGCTTTTTAAAGGATACACAAATGGTTAAGATGGCAAATTATGTGTTATGTATATTTTGTGATAAAAAGAATTTAAAGGATACACAAAACAATGCATATATTTTCAAAAGGGGCAACAACCATGCTGATACCCATGTTAAAAACTTAAATGTAAATAAAGTTTATGCAAAAGTGTTAGTAGTCGATCACAAGGGGAACTGATTTTTAAGCAAAATAGGACTAGGAAAACAGGCTTGCTTACAAGCTTAAAAGGAGAGCAACTTACAGGTGCACATTCAAGATTTCTTTGGCTTTAAAAGGAAGCCCTACCCTAGATGTATAGCTAACTGGAAGTTTTTGTCTGAGGAAAAGGGTACTGAGTAGTGTGTGAAGAGATATGAAATACGAAGTCACAATATGAAAATATCAGCTATTCAAAGCAGCATCTATTTTAATAGTAAGATAAATGGTGCAGATCCTAAGCACCAACGGAGTCTGACATGAGGGATCACTGCTGGTGGAAAGGGCCTTGAAAGGCTTCCTTACAGAGGTGGGCTGTGAGCTGTGTCCTTTAAGACTATAGCTAGGCAGGTAGAGCAATGACATTGTATTTAGGAAAAGGAGATGAAATACGCAAGATTCTGAGGGACAATGAGCAAGTAGAGAATCAACCGATAAAGTCTCATGTTGGTGTGGCTGAATTTATCCACCCATTTTCCCCTTGATGTTGTTCCTAGTGATTGTAATCAGGTCCATGGGTCCTGGGAGAGCTGCAGGTGTCTGGAGATTTCCACCCTGACTCAACCCTACAACCAACCCAGAGAACAAAAGAAGTTGGGAGAGAAAAGCAAGAGCATAAAGTGAGAGACTTTATGTGTGGTGTACCTGCCATATCTTACAAACCCAAATGTCATTCATTGCTTCAATCAATAACTTATTTATATTACTTTAAAAATAATTAAAAATTGCATTATTAAAGTAACCTCAGCAGCGTGATACAACTTAACAGCAAAGCAAAGAACTTGGTAAGAAAAAAAGAGGTGCTTTTCCATGTTTAGGTTGTGACTAAGCTGTGGATCCAACATCAGTGTTTCCTATCTGGTGATGGCTTCCCAGCTCCTCCAAGCAGCCAGTTCCAGGAGTCCTTGGTTACTCCTCAATCACAGCTCTGTTGGACTCTGGTTCATCTCTTTACATTTCTGTGAGCCTTGTTAAGGCTCAGGGTCTGCAGTCAGAATGCCCAAGTCTGAATCCTCTGGCTACTACTCCTTAGTAAGTGTAACCTCTGGTAAATCACCTAATCTCTCTGGACCTCAATTTCAGAGGGGACTGTGAGACTGTGAGTTAAAACATAACAAGCACTTTGAACAATCAGTGTCTGCCTACAATGAACATTCAAAATATGTTAGCTGTTTGCTTCATCCAAAGCCTGGCACAGTGTCTGACAGTGTATGCTCAGGAAATACTTGTTGAATGAATGAATTGAATCAATCAATCAATCAATCAATCAGTTGGACAGAAAAACTGTATTCTTCTTTGCTTCTCTCCCAGAACCTAGCACAATGTTTGATTAACATATTTGTATTTAAAGAAAGGCTACAAGGCAAATATTCTACCTAATATGAGGAATCAGAGCCATTGGATGGCATTTTAGATCACCATGAGAGATGCCATTTTTTGTTACTTTTACTTTTTTCATTGAGTTTATTGGAGTGACAATGGTTCACAAAACCATACAGGTTTCAAGTATACAACTCAATAGCACATTATCTCCATGCTGCACCATGTATCCATCTCCCCTAGCAAAGTCTCTTCCCATCTCCATTTCTGCCTCCTTGCCCACCTCTGCCTACCACCCCCCTTTCCCTCTGGCTGTCACCACACTGTCTGACCAGAGATCTTAACTTTGAATTGTTTTATTCAAACATCTCTTTAGTTAACTACTTATTCCACCAACACACGAAATACATGTGAGCTCTCCCTGAACTTCACCTCCTACAAAGGAGTAGGTATAAATGGGAATGTGAAGAAATCCTTCTCCACTCCTAAAATATTGATTTTCTCCAATATGTATGATGCTGCCATCACATCCTTCCTGAAGCTTTGGAACCCTGCTCTAATAGCACCTCAGAGACACATTGAAATTTTGGAGCTAGTCATTGGTGTGTGAAACACCCAGGAATTAGCAACTGGCAGGTGTAAACCTGTCCAGAATTTTATGGGTGGAGTATAGGTGGTGTGGATAATGCCACTTGGATTAACACCAGCATTACTGAAAAACAACCTATTCCCTACAAGATTGTACTGGATTTCTGTCAGAATGTAGGCTGTATCTCGCCTAAACATTCTAATACACTGAAGACAACTTCCACGAACATAAGGATGAGACTTTAATTCCTAAGACTGAAATACTGAAAAGAACACTGGAGTAAACATAAAAAATAAAAATAAGTCAAGATTCTAGTTCTAGTTCCACTCCCTTGTGAGCCCTAAGGCCAGGGACAAGTCACTTAATATCCTAAAATGGAGCAATAATACCTGCCTTGCCTACACTGGGGCATCAGTGTAACCATTTATTCATCCAACAAGCACTTACTGGGCACCTACTACAGACCAGGCTGCAAGTAAAGCCCTAGGGTAATAAGATACATTTGATACAATCTCCCCCCAAATACATTAATACAAACTGCAAAATGTTATAAAATGGATGGTATCATTACATTATAAGCATAGCTGTATTTATCATTTAAGGATAAAAGAAAAATCTCAGTAGGTGTTCGTGGATTGTTTCCTAGCCTACTCCACAGGGCAGCAGCATCACCTTCACCTCCGTTTCCTCTGTACCATGATTTCACCACCCCCCACAAAGGCCTTCCCTGACCATCCTAAGATACCCCTCCCCTCGTTTTTTTAAACCATGGCACTAGTTTTCTTCATAGTAAATATTTATAATTCTCTATTACGTATTTGTTAACGTATTTATTTATTTCTGCCACGAAATATGCATTCCATGAAGTCAGGGACTGTATTCTCAGCAGTACCCGGGACAGTGCCTAGAGCACATTAGGTGCTTAATAAATATCTGTTCCACTAGCAAATGTATGGAAAGATAATCATGTCACTAAGAGCCAGTCCAACTGAAGAGAAACAAATGTCATGGCCCAGAAGTGATGGGACCGGAAATGAACCTGTGAAGATTTCTCTCAGCATTAGTCTTGGTCAGGGTTAGTCTGCACTTTATTCAGAGGTGTAAGAAAGCAAATGTCTGACCATATATTATTTTGTTCAATTCTTATAAAACAATCTCTTCAAGTATATTTTATTAAACTCATTTTACAGATAAGTAAACTGAGGCTCAACGAGGACAGCAGCTCAGGTGGTAAGTGGCAGAACCTTTTTTTAAGCTCTTCCTCTCTGCAGACTGATAATGGAAACCCTGGGAACAGCAGGAGAGAAAACAAGAGAGAGATCAAGGCACCATAGTTCTTGCAGAGTAAGGCCATGAGAGCTAACAAAACAGAAGTCCACCTCCCTAGAGACCTGAAAGACTGAGGCAGTTTCCTCACTCCATGCATGAAGAAACCCAAGCTTGCTCAGGGCAAGTGATTTGCCCAAAGTATTTCTATCCTGGGGTTCTCTCTCGGTCAGCAGTGATTCCTGGGTCCAGATAATACCCTCTCTCTTCCTTTCTCCGCCTTTCCTTTGGTCCTTTCTTTCTCTTAAAGGAAGCTGTTTAAAAGACACAAAGACCAAGCAAGAAAAGACAGTGTCACTGCATTCACAGAAATAGGATTCTCCTTCACTACAGGCTGACCTGGGTGCATGTGTATTAAATAAACCCTTTTTCGGAGACTGGAACTATGGCCCAGAAGTCTGCAGGAAATCAACTTGTTGCAGAATTTCACTCAGGACCGCAGCTTTCCCCTTTGCAAGAACAGAAACTTCAGACTGAGGCAGTTTGCAGAACTTCTCTGGTGGTACACGAGCGCCACCTGATGCCCAGAGGCAGGGTGGCTTCAGTCCCAGGTCCCTGGATTCAGGCTCAACATCCTAGCCACGAAATGTCATCAAAATACAGAGCCACCCACTTGAATTCCATGGATTTCTTGTCAATAATGCATAGCCAATAATATCCATTAAAACTGCTAAAAACATCACTTGTAAACTTGATGTTCATATTTTTCTATGAATTTTGTTTTATATTTGTGGCTTGAGTCTTATCAAGGCATAGCTCATATACTTATATTATGTCACCTCCAATTGCATTCAACTAGTATTTGTTGAGCACCTACTATAGGTGACACCACATTCTCGGTACTGTAGAGAAAACAAAAATAGATGAGAAAAAAACCTGTCCCCAAGGAGTTTCTACTCTTGCAATGGAAATAAAACATCTTGACAACTTAAGGGGGGGTGGGGTCAAGGTTACAAGCATTGTAAGAACTACTGGAAGCTAAAAGAACATCCAAAAAAAGACCCTCTCTCCCAGAGCTGAGAGGATCGGGGAGATTTTATAAATGTCCATAGGGGATCACTTGGGGTGACTACTGCCTTGGGGGGTGAGGGGCAGCATTCCTCTCCTTAAGGACTGCGTGCTCAGCAAGGGGAGGATTACAGTAGGTATAGATGGGTGTGCTACACTGAAACCAGGCAACCAGGGAAAGTAGGAGGGACCCAAGAACACAGAGAAGGGTAAGTTAGAAGAATGCAACTCGGGCACAAAAATAATTGCCTTCTTTTGTAATAGAATAAAGCCCAGGTGCTGACGATAGGCCCCCCTCTCTCCTGGCCCAAGCCTAAAATGGCACAAATATCCATGAGCTCCAGCTCTGGGCTCCTCATCTGGCAGACACCACCCCCCCCCCCCAAGTGGGCTGTGAGACCATCCAGCTTGGGCTTTGAATTTAGGAGTGCCTCCCTGAGGAAACACGAATGCCTCACACCTCTGCACTGACTGTGAACTTAAACCAGAGGTGCCTTCTGTCCACTGCTTTCTGGCTATTTCACTAGTGGTCTTTTAACTAGGTATAATTATTCCGGGGCAGAGTAAGGCTTTCAGGGGACATGTGAGCATGGAAACTAGGTCCTTAATTTCCATGTCTTTTCCTAAAAGAGACTGTCCTAAGCAGGCCTCTGATGTGGGGCTGGGTCACCTGCCACCTCCTGTTTCACAACCTTCCTTTCCCTCCTCACAAAGGAGAGACAGACTTCGGCCAATCTTACTCTGCAGCGTTGCCCCAGGAAGGAAAAACCTCTGGGTCACTAAGCTGCAGACAATTTGAGAAAGCATCTCCCCTGAGGGAGAATCCTGTGAGGACAAAGCAAAAAAAGTAGAGTGGGAAATACTGAAGGAGGTAAAGCCTTATCCATCCAAGGGGCACACTCAGGCTGTCTCCAAGCCTGTCTGCCCCCTGCGGCTTCTGCTGGCTCTTGTTCCCTCCACTCTAGGATGAGAATTCAGACGTGGGATGCCTGTCGTAGGAATGTGTTTAAATGGGACTGCAAAAAGGTAAAGAAAGCTACTTTCTGTCAGAAAGAAAATCTGATTTGACTGTTTGGGTTGACAATAAGGGAGTCGTCTTGTCAATTACCAGTGGGCATAGGTTATGAATACATAACAAATCTGCAGTTTCAAAAATATATTTGAAGTGCATATATAATATGCAATAATCTCATAACTGCATCATTTGCAACTATTTAAGTTTAGGATTAAAAAGTTTTAAATATAAAGTATAAATGTAAGAAGGGAGATACAGGTTTGCAAATTATATGGAGGTAATGCAAGTAAAAAAATGAAGAGAGAGAAAAACAGGAAGGAAGGGAGTGAAGGAGGAGGAGAGGGGAACCTTATGCACACCCAGTTCCTAGTACAATGTCTGATACAAGGAAGGTTGGCAGTAAATGTCTGATCCTTGAATTACTACATATTTGTTTAATGTTAACAATAAGCAAGACAGTATGCTAAGGATCATGGGAGAAAGAACAAAAAAACAAGCATGAGCCCTGCTCTCAGTTACTATCTTGTTTAAAGAAAACAATACCGGCAAGATTCAGAAAAGGGTGACCTGTTAACTGTTCTTTAACATTATTCCGTAAATGCGAGCCAAAGCAGTAGAATGCAACAACAAAACAGAGAGAGAGAATACTGAAAAATATATCATTTGCAATGATACAATGTCTATAGCTGAAAAACCCAACTTTAAACATTTTCTTAAAATAGAGAGTTTAGGAAAGTGGTCAGTTACAAAATTAATATATTGAGGTCAATAGTTTTCCTAAATATCAAAAATAATCAATTATAAAATATAATGAAATATATCCTTTTTGATATAAAATTTAAAATATAAAAATCATTTGAATAAGAAATATGAGGAAAACTATAAAATTCTGAAATATATAAAATGTGACTTAATGTGATTCAAAATATTGTTTCCAGAAAAGATAGCTTAATATTTTTTAAATGTCAATACTTTTCAAATTTTATGTTTAATACTACCCAAAAAAAAAAAGCCCAACATATTTCTTTTGAAATATGAAAAAATAATACCAAGTTCACCAGGAAGAATAAAAATACAAGAATAGCTAAGAATTGTAGGAGAAAAGAGTAATGAAGTGAGACCCATTTTTCCAGATAGTGAAACATATAACTGAGCAAGGCTATTACACAAAAGGACAGGCAAATCAATAGAACATAATGGAGAAGCCAGAGGCAGAACCAAGACAATACATTTGGAACAAGTGACATTTCAAATCAGTGGAGGAGAGATGAACTATTCAGTTATGATGTCAGACCACATGCTAAGCCTTGGAAAAGTAAAATCAGATTCCCTACTTTATACAAGTTCCCTTCTGCTACCCAACAAGGCAAGCTCTGAACCTTAGGGGCTTACAAACCACCACCATTTATTTAATTCACTTCTCTGTGGGTCAGCAATTTGGGCTAAGCTCCACGGAACAGCTCTTCTTCTGGTCTTGGCTCAGTTCATTCACATATCTGCTACTACCAGGTCTCACTCAGCTGGTATCTTGGGTAGGGACAAGATGGTTTAAGATAACCTTACTCACATCTCTGGAAGTTGGCTTGCTGTCAGCCAGAGTTATGGAGAGCAAGCCCCATGCATCTCCTCACCCAGCAGGCTTGTTCACATGGCGGCCCTGTAGGCTTCCAAGAGAGCAGCAAGCAGAAGCATGAAGGGTCTCTTAAGGTCTAGTCCTGGAAATGGCACATTGTCACTCCCACTCCATTCTATCAGACAAAGAAGTCACAAGGCCAGCCCAGGGTTAAGAGGTGGGGAAACAGATTCCACCTTGTCATGGGCAGACCTGCAAGGTCATGTTGCAGAGACGGGGTGCATCCTGAGAAGGGCGGAGGATTACAGCCATTTTTGCAACCTAGCACACCTATTAAAATCCGAATAAACTCCAGATTACGTCAATATTTCCGTGTGATGAGAAAATCGTAGAAAACTTAGAATAGAAATGTTCCAATAAGAAGTGAAGAGAGACACTTTTCTAAGAAAGACAACAAAACTAGATCTAAAATAAAAGGTGGACGTCGTTGACTGACCATTTAAAACTTTCACATGACCAGAAAAAAACACTATAAAAAAGATAAAAGGTAAACCGGCGCAATGTGTAATACTAAGAAGTGGTTAATTCCTAAAGAGCTTTTATAATTTCACAATTTAAAAAAAATAAAATAAACAAAGGACAATTCATGAAAGCAAAAACCATAAATTACCCATCAGGATGTCAAAAGATGTTCATCCTCAACAGCAATCAAAGCCATCTCCACTAAAACAACAGTAATATCTAATTCTCTGCCTGTGTGATTGGCAAAGATTTTTTTTTAATGGTAACACAGTGTTATCACGGGTTGGGAGTAACGAATTAACACACTGCTTGACAAGGATGTAAATTAGCAGAATCTTTCTGGATGGTAGTTTGGCGACAGCCGGCAAAACAGTGAGCTACCTTGAGCCCAACTTTTTTTTTTTTTTAACGAATGAGGCAGATGAGGTTACTAACCCAGCAACACCTGTTCTAAGGTCGGTGCTGGCGGCTACTACCTGTCCGGCGTCTGCGGGCCACAGTTCTGGGCAGGCCGCCCTTTCTCCAACGTCCGCCTGGGTCCCGGTGCCCCGGCGGGCCCATCACCGTCCCAGGGGTGCGGGGGCAGCGCTGCGGGGGCGGCTCGTGCGCGGGACCAGTGCTCATTGCGGGGAACGAGCGCTTCAGGCCCCGGCAGCTCCGCAGCGTCCACCCGCTCGGGGGGACTTTCGGCTTCCCGGGCTTTCTGAGTTGGGGTGCCAGAGCCCCGACCAGCTCCTGCCGGCTGCCGCGTCTTCTAAAGCAACACCAGGCTACGCTGCCTCCGTGGGGCCTCCCTGCCGCCAGCCGGGGCAACAGGAGCCAGGGCATTTCCGGGGCATGGTTCCAACAGGGAGAACACTTCCGGCGGCGGGTCTCGCGAGAGTTCCAACAGTGCATCTAGAAATAGGCCTGTGCACATCCCTGGGCAAGGATGGGTTAGGACGGACCTGTGGAGGTGCAGGGACACGCGTGGGACGCCAAGCATTTTTCCATCTTAGCTACAGTGATTATTAAGAAAATGACGTTTGGGCAAAGCCCCACAGGTGGGAGGGCGTCAGAAATCTGGCTGGAGTGAGCCCGGCAGAAGGAACCAGTGGTCAGATGCCCTCGTTCAGAAGCAGGCGGGGGAGCTTGAGGCCCAGGCGGGAGGCCCGTGTGGCGGGAGTAGAGTGACCAGAAGCAAGAGCAGGAGAGGTGAGGCCAGGTGTTCTGGGAGTGAGGCATGGAGGGGGTGACCATGGAGGAGGAAGGCCTGGCTTGGTGTGCCCGGGGGCTGGGGAGGGCTGCAGATCTCACTGCTGCTCTGAGCCAGGTGGGGGGCCGCTGGAGTGTTTTGAAGGAAGCGTGACAGGATATGATTTATAAAAAGCATCGCTCTAGCTACTTTGTTAAGAATAGCCTGAAAGTGGGATGCAAAGGCAGAAAGAAAGCCACGTTTATAAGCTCCTAAAGCAAGACAGGAGCAAAATGCGGCTCTGACCAAGATGGGGGGGGGGGGGGGGTGTAGGATTTGCTGAGAGCGGATGGAGGGCGAGACAGAGAGGAGGCGACTGACTCTGAGGGTCTTCACTTAAGTAATTGGGATAGAGTTGCCATGAACCACGATGAAAAATGCTCTGGTGGAGTTGAGTTTAAAACCTAAGGGTTAGCAGCTAAAAATATAGGCTGAAGTAGGCCATCCAAAAGCAAATATTTTATGGAGCAAATTCAAGATATCTCATTGGAAGAAAGCTCAAGAGTTCTGCTCCAGCCCCTGATCAAGTCATGAATTTTAAAACAAAAACTCACAGTTTTGCCTTTTTTTCTGTGTTTCTGATTCTCTCTGACCTGCAGCTGCCTGTAAATTTAAGAGCCCCGTCCTACACCCAAGCCAGGTGGGAGTTCAGTACTATAAACTTGTAAACCCATCTCCAATGGTTTATTTTACAAGGTAGGAGAAAGTGTCCTTGAAAGGATCATTCATCTTGGCCAATAGGAATGTTATCTTTCCTTCTTAGCTTTTACTATCTATAACCCCTCATTGAACAGAGACAAAATCGTCCCCAAGGACAATAATTATCTGAATAGTGCCCATACTCAATACTAGTAATTGTTCCTTTTTTCATTTAATTTATTCCTGATGCTACTAACACCTACAGCACACCACATCTTTAATATAAAAAAATAAAAATAAAATCCTTCCTTTTAACAGCCAATTTCCTGAATAGATATTTTTAAAGTGATTACTAGCTCTGGCAAGTGTGGCTCAGTGGTTGGACCATTAGCCCCACACACCAAAAGGTCACCAGTTTGATTCCCGGTCAAGGGCACACACCTGGGTTGCAAGTTTAATCCCCCAGCTCGAGGGAGGCAATCAACGGGTGTGTCTCTCTTACATCAATGTTTCTTTCTCTCTCTCTCTCTCTCTCTCCCTCCCTTTCTCTGCCCCCCCTCCCTCCCTTCCACACTCTGAAAATCAATGGAAAAAATATCCGCTGGTGAGGGTTAACAACAGCAACAAAAGCGGTTACTAATTGCTTTGCCATTCCTTTTCCCTGGGTAATGATTTAAAATTTTAAATCTTTTTATTGACCTGCCGTCCAAAGTGGGAGATTTAGATGTGCTAATGTCTCGTCTGAGTCTCCCCTTCATCCAATGGGCATGGGACAATACCCCATTTAACCTGCACCTTGCAGCTTACTTCCTTTCAGCATGAGCTGTCTGCACTCTGAACCAAGGAAGACTCTGAATAAAACAATTATAGATCCTTTGCCAGCAAAATTATGTTGGGCATCAGTGGACCAAGATAAGAGATGTGAAAGACACCTGCTGAGGCCATTTGGGGTTTCCTGTTAGTATTAAAGAAAAACACGCAAAGAATTCAAACACTCTTATCTGGATGTTTAAACTTCAGAGGCTAGCATGAAGTCCCACCCCAGACAAAAGTAGGTTAGAATAATTTTTATGAGATTGATGAAATATTTAAGGACCAAAGACCATTAAGACACTGGGATGGGAATCACCTAAGGGGTTGTGTGTTGCTTTCTCTGCAAGTATGAGAACATAATGTAGACTAACCTCATTAATTCTTTTTTATTACTTGTTACTATGGACTCTCATAATCTAAATGAAAAAAACATTCTTTTGAATACTCATGATAGGGGCTGAATTCATCCTGGGAAGGGGTGGGGAGAGAAGAGAAATACAGAACTGAACAAGAAACATTTACATTAAAACCTCCCTGAGGCTACATCATATGTTTCTTGTATATCCTAACACAGTGCTAAGCATAGAGTAAAGACCTAGTTTTTAAAAATGAGCCAAAACCTCATACAAACCAGCAGTGAGTAATATTGTGTGATTCCACTCATACGAGGTACCTAGAACAGACAAATTTATAGAGACGGAAAGTAGAATAGAGGTTCCCAGGAGCTGGGGACAGAGAGGAGTGGGCAGTTAGTGCTCCATGGGCACAGTTTCCGTTTGGGGTGAAGAGAAAGTTCCAGACACGGATGATGGCAGTGACCGCACAACAATGTGAATGTACTTAATGCCACTGAATTGTAAGCTTAAAATGGTTAAAATTGGCCCTGGCCAGTGTGGCTCCGTTGATTAGAGCACCACCCCTTGCACCAAAGCTTCATGGGTTCGATTCCCAGTCGGGGCACATACCCAGGTTACAGGTTCCTTCCCACGCTGGGGAGCACATGGGAGGCAACCGATTGATGTTTCTCTCTCTCTCCCCTCACCCTCTTCCTTTCTCTCTCTTTAAAATCAATGAAAAACATCTTCAGGTGAGGATTTTTTTTTTTAATGGGAAAATGGTAAATTTTGTTATGTACATTTTATCACAATAAAAAATGTTCATTAAAAACGTAAAATAAAACACAGACAGTGAGTACTTGAATAGTGACCTGCGATCGCAGGAGGCTCTGAGCGCCTCTTTGCTGAAGCAGCTGGACCTGGGCCTCCGGCTATGGGAGGCCCCAGCTCAGGGGCAGCAGAGCTGGCGTGGGGACTGCTGACCGGTACATAACAGAAGCCACCTCTCCCACTTGAAGGCGGTGCATCTTCTAGGATGGAGTCCTGCTTCATGAGGAGGAATCCTGCATACATTTGAAGACAGTAACGCGAAAAGCACTACAGGGGAAAGGGGCACCTCAAAACATCTGGACTTTGGGCTTAAATATCTTACTCGCAATTTGGGTAACTTGTCCTTCTCGGGTCTCCGTTTCCATTTCTGCAAGTTAGAGCAATAAAACCAAATAATATGTGAGGATTAAAAAAACCAGCTCTCCAATTTCATGGTGCTACATGATCATCCCTTAACTTATTTTTCCAAAACAGAGGTTAATTTTCCTAATTAACAGTGAAGAGGACAGTCTCCCATCTCATTAGCCATCGCTGTTCTTTTCCGGACTCTCCAGGGTTTTCCTACTCTTTCCAGAGGAACAGTGATCCATAGTGAACGTACCAGTTTCCTAAAGTTTTTGAGTGCAGAGTGTAGAGGAGATAACACTTATAACTTCTAATTATAGCACAAAATTGCTGAAGCTTTTTTCCCCCCTTTTTTAATTTTTTTTAAGCAATAATATTATACTGCTGAGTCATTTTTCAAGTGTTGAGAAATCAGGGTCTTTCGGAATCAAGTTATATAGTAACAGTAACTGTATTTCTTTTGCTAGTCAGTTGGGTGATAAAAAACAGCCTGGTTACCCTTCAACAGGAAAGGATTGAGAGTGTGAACAAAGGAACTTTTTATGACCACCTTCCACCACTGAGAAGCAATAAGGAGCATTCAGGGGCTGTTTTCCCTCCCTGGGCCTCCTCTATTCAAACCCATTCATTCCATTCAGTTATTCAAAGCTGTTGTTGAAAGACAGTTCCTTTTAAGGATTTTAAAAAACATTTTATCTGGAAGTCCTTGCCATAGCCATCAGACAGGAAGAAAACATAAAAGGTATCCAAATTGGAAAGGAGGAAGTAAAACTGTCATTATTTGCAGATGACATGATACTGTACATAGAAAACCGTAGAGACTCCATCAAAGTACTACTAGATTTGATAAACGAATTTGGCAAGGTAGCTGGATACAAAATCAACATCTGGAAATCAATGGCATTCTTATACACCAACAATGAACTTTCAGAGAGAGAAACTAAAAAAGCAATACCATTTACCATTGCAACTAAAAAAATAAGATACCTAGGAATAAACTTAACCAAGGATGTAAAAGACCTGTACTCAGAAAACTACGTGACACTGAAAAAAGAAATAGAGGAAGATTTAAACAAGTGGAAGAAGATACCATGCTCATGGATTGGAAGAATTAATATCATTAAAATGTCTATACTACCCAAAGCAATTTATAAATTTAATGCAATTCCTATGAAAATACCAACAGCATATTCACAGACCTAGAACAAACATTTCGAAAATTTATATGGAACCAAAAAAGACCCCGAATAGCTGCAGCCATCTTGAGAAAAAAGAACAGAGTGGGAGGGATCGCCTTACCAGACTTCAAACTGTATTACAAAGCCACTGTAATCAAAACAGCCTGGTATTGGTACAACAACAGGCATATAGATCGATGGAACAGAACGGAGACGCCAGAAATAGACCCACGCCATTATGGTCAGTTAATATTTGACAAAGGAGGCAAGAGTATCCAATGGAGTAAGGACAGTCTCTTCAATAAGTGGTGCTGGGAAAATTGGACAGATACATGCAAAAGAATGAAACTTGACCACCAACTTTCACCATACACAAAAATAAACTTAAAATGGGTAAAAGACTTAAATGTAAGTCACGAAACCATAAAAATCCTGGAAGAAAACATAGGCAGTAAAGTCACAGACATCCACGTAGTGGACTTTTCACTGATACATCTCCTAGGGCAAGAGAAACAAAGGAAAAAATAAACATATGGGACTACCTCAAACTAAAAAGCTTCTGCACAGCAAAAGAAAACAGCCTCAAAATTCAAAGGAAGCCCACGGTCTGGGAAAACATATTTGCCAAGGATGAATCTGATAAGGGGCTAATTTCCAAAGTGTACAAAGAACTCATAGCACTCAGCAAGAGGAAGGCAAACAACCCAATTAAGAAATGGGCAAAGGACTTGAACAGACACTTCTCCAAAGAGGACATACGGATGGCCAAGAGACACATGAGAAAATGCTCGACATCGCTAATCATCAGAGAGATGCAAATTAAAACCACAATGAGGCATCCCTTCACACCTGTCAGAATGGCTCCATCAACAAATCAACAAACGACATGTGCTGGCGAGGGTGTGGAGAAAGGGGAAGCCTAGTACACTGCTGGTGGGAATGCAGACTGGTGCAACCTCTATGGAAAACAGTATGGAAATTCCTCAAAAAATTAAAAATGGAGCTGCCGTTTGACCCAGTGATTCCACTCCTAGGAATGTATCCTAAGAATCCTGAAACATTCATCAGAAAGGATATATGTACCCCGAAGTTCATAGCAGCACAGTTTACAATAGCTAAGATCTGGAAACAGCCCAAGTGCCCATCAGCAGCTGAGTGGATTAAAAAGCTGTGGGACATTTACACCATGGAATACTACACAGCTGTAAAGAAGAAGGATCTCATACCCTTTGGGACAGTATGGATGGTCCTGTAGAATATTATGCTAAGTGAAACAAGCCAGGCAGTGAAAGACAAATATCACATGATCTCGCTTATACGTGGAATCTAAAGAACTTAATAAACTGATGAACAGAATAGATTCAATGACATGGAAGCATAGATGGGACTGACGAAATGTCAGAGGGATGGAGGGGGGCAGGGGGGAGGGGAAGAGAGTAACCAAAGAATTTTTATGCATATATGCACAACCCAAGGACACGGACAATGGTGGGGAGAGTGACTGGGGAGGGGGAAGGAACGGGGTGGAACAGGTCATTGGGGAGAAAAAGGGACATCTGTAATACTTTAAACAAAAATTAAAATTAAAATAAATTAAAGTAAAAAACATTTTATGGACAACTCATATCATTTCGAATGAGTCAAGCGTGGCTGTTTTATACTGTGTGTGGAAAATGGTTAAGGTGGGTTCCGTTGTAAAGAATTTCAGTCAAAGGCCTGGGTTTTGCCTGAATGAGGAGCAGTAAAGAATCTGTCTGATTGGCAACTCACTCTTCGATTTCTTGATCTGGCAATAAATAAAGTACATAGACCGAAAAGCCTAAAAGCACTTGAGTATTAGCGGGTTACCCTAGAGAAAAAAGGGTATAACCACCAGAAATCAGTGTTCCCAAAAGAGAAAAAGAGCTAAAAGTAGAACAACCAAGTGAAAGCTAAGAACATCTCTTCCCATAAAAACCAACGATATTCCCATTAAATTGTCTTCATTAGAGTTTTATTTTTAAGATGTTTTTTAAATACATAGCAAATTGGATTCCTAAGTCACATGTCAAGGATGCCCAGAGGAAATCCAATAATGTGTCAAATACATAAAACTATAAGAACAGGTTTCATTCAACATTACAATGGCAAAAAATATGTACAAAGATGCCTAAAATCTTTATTAAATGACCACATAGTAATCTGATACAGTGTTTCCTGATACAAGAAATTAGATTATGAACAGGTTTATAACATATGAAGGAATTCTCAATGTCAAACAAGATTTGTAGATAAAAATCTGTCTATACATCTACCTTTTATGACTTTTTCCCTCTCTCTTAGGTTCTCCTTCCGTACACCCGTGGCCCTGTGCTCTCCCCTGCATCTTGTCAATCACGTCCCTCCTCCTGGATGGTGACCAATTCCTTATAAAGTCCCTTTTGCAGGACGGGGAGGGGGGTTACAGAAAAGCTTGGGGTTTTTCCCCATCACCGTTCATCCCCTCTATGCCCTTTCCACCGCCACTCGCCTCCCTCCCCCGCCATCAGCACACTGCTACCCTTGTCCACGAGCGATAAAGAACAAGAAGACACGCACAGGACTACGATTTACTGACATGAATTAAAAGAATGGATTTTCATTTGGAGTAATGCATTTGAAGTAAAAAAGAGAAAATAAACAAGTATGTACATATATACTAAAATCCATACAAAAATATAATTTAATTTATTGGGGGTCCTCTATAGACCTGCCAATCTACACAGGACATACATATAGTGCTGCCTCGCACCCGCCTTCCCCTCCGCTGTGTGACGAGCTCCAGGTTCGTCAGCCAAGTCCTCTTAAAAACAATGATAACAAATGGAGAAAGAAGAACAGATGTGGACTCATGAGCAAGTCTAAGGCAGGTTGATTGCCTGGTCCTCCTTGAATTTGGGGATCTTCTTAAACTCACTTTGTTTCTTGAAGAAGAGCTGTGCCAGGATGTGGTCTGCTGTGGCCTGGAGATAATCGTCCATGTCAAGGGTTTGTAGCTGACAAGGGAAATCAAAAGAAGCATCAGCATTGAACTACTCAGGTTCCTACAGAAACCTCACAACCACTGAGACACCTGCAGAACTGTGGGGTTCTTGGCTGTGTGACTACACAGCTACAAATTCCTGCGAGTGGTCACCTTGCGTACCTGGTCCTCCCTTGCCGTGGGGAGCTCACCTTTTCAACTCTGAGAATCAAGAAAGGCAGACTGAAGGCTAGATGTGCCAGGCCATCTGAAGCTGCCTTTAGAAGGGACCTCCATCCTACTGAGAGACAGTTTTGTTCGATGAGCGAACAGGACTGTGTGTCTTCCTGTCAGCAGGAACTAGTGACAAAACAGCTGCTCAGAGCACCATGCCCAGAGGCACAGGATGGAGGCAAACTTTGCCGCCAGGTAAGCGGTCCTCCTGCTTCACAGCCAGAGATCGGCCTCTCTCTGCTCTCTGGCCTTCTGTCCAACCAGGTGGTTGTGACAGTCTGTCTTTGTCCATTCTCCCTACCACTGTCTTTCTCTCAGTGTGCTCTCTCAATTTCTGCAAAAGTCTCCCCCCCCCCACACACACAAAGTAAATTCTGGAAGAATAAACTGGGCAAGCTCAGTTTAGCTTATCACTTTCTGCTTCAGAGCTGGCAAAGCTTCCAAGAGCATGCTCTGTTTCTTCATGCCCTAAGGCATACAGGCCCTGCCTCAGCAGGGAGAGGCCAGTCCAGCTCTGGAGACTGATATTAGAGATACACCTGCCCACAGGTATTAGTCACATTCTCTAATATCTGCCTTATTAGCAATAAAAAGTATAGCATGGATCTCTGTATACGACTCTTTGGTTTTTGTTTCTCGGTTGGTTCAGAACATGGGGAATTAAGAGGGAATGTGACAGATATATCGGGTCCCTTTATAACCAAGTGACAAGATTGTTTGAGTCTCTGCTTCCCACATCGGTTCTGCCAGTTCACTTATTAATTAATTCATTCAACACACTGGCTGAGGGCCCCCTGTGGCCCAGACACAGCGCTTAGCGGAGCATTCAGCACATCACTGGCACCCAGTAATCTCTTAAATGAGCCTGTTCTCACCTGGTCTCTGGTGCTGAAGGCAAGAATGAAAAGCAAGTCTTCATCACAGGCACTCTTAATATAATGCTGGGTTCCAATGGGGAAAAACACCACATCTCCAACGTGAATATCAAACTCCGTGGTACCCTGAGTATTAGTAATGCCCGCCTAAGGAAGAAGAAATATCTTGAGGTGAGGCAAAGAAAATCAAATATTCATTAAGGAAAAGCATTAACAGTGAAGAACAGACGAGTAAAAGCACATGACTATAAAATAAAATAATAAAGTAAAATAGAAGGGGCTTCTCAGTAAGGGTTAAATAGCAGAAGGCAGAGGCCACCCTTCACATAAAATCTCCTGTTTCTGAGACATAGTCCCACAAAAATCAAAAGATACTCTGTTTAAGAAAGTGTTCCTCAAAATGCCATTCACAAGTTCAGTGCTGCAGGACTTCATGCGAAAAGGGCTTCACTCATCATGTTCTAATGAAGGGTTATAAATTTCCCTTACATAGTTACCTAAACAGGCAAAGGATTTAAATTTGAGTGTTTTACTGCTCCCATGCCCCCCTTCCGACTTGTTTGGGAAAACCAGCCTTTTAGGAGAGCAGCATCCTAATGGTCTCCCTAAGGGAGTTAGAGATTAAATGTGCACACAGATGCACACACACAAGCATACCAAAAATAAAATCCCTTCTTGAAATGTAATTTGTGAAAGACTACAATGCCCTTTTCCGATTTATTAAAGCCTTCGCTTCCAAAAACATAAAACAAAACCTTTGCTATGGATGATGTAATAGTGAAGTTCAGTCTGGTCTGAGCCTTTCTGTCAACAGGGAGACAGGTATAGGCTAGAAAAGCCCATTTTGCCTGTATGTGCCATTGTTGGTTTCCCCAGGGAGCCCTGAGGAAGCCCAGAACCAAATCACTATGTTAAACTCTTTATCGCTTCTGAAATGTTCTTAGCCTCTTTTCACGCTAAGAGCAAACTTAGAAGCTGTCTCACAGAGCCTGCATGGTAGTCTCTGGAAACTATGCCCAGAAAGCCATTAGCATCAAGTCCTTTGATGTTACCAACAACTGAACCAAAATAAAGAAATACCTCCCATTTGCTTCTCTCTGCATTAAAAAGGAAAGTTCAAAGAACGGTTCACAGAAACATTACCTTTGCACATCCACTTATTACATATCCCATTTCGTTTGCATTAAAATGGAAATGTGGCTGTCGCAATCCATTGTTATAAATTCTGAGTGTACACAAAGCAAGGGCATTTTGATGCTTTAAAAAAAGGAGAAAGGAAACCCAGTTATTTAGCCAACATCCTACTCAACAACTTAACAATTAATTTAATTATAACTAATATTTATGAAGCCCCCATTAAGATGTGCAATTTTTATGTCCTTTACATTTATTATGTTCCTTATAACAGTTTTATAAGGTTGGTAGCATTATTCTCTCCACTTTACAGGTGATGAAATTAAAATCAAGTGACAGACCTGAGATTTGAACCAGGGAATTTAACACCATAGCTGTGCTATTAGTCATTATGGATTTAAAACAAATGAAGAGAGATATTTCACAAGCATCCAGTCTTTTCATTAATGTAACCATCCATGCCAAAAGATTAAGTTCCCAAATCCACATTGAGGCCTCAATTAATAGCTTACGTTGATCAAATTAACCAATGTTTGACTAGATCTTTCCTTTTTTTTTGTCCAAAAGAAGGCTAAAATCCCATCTAAATCTCATATTTCATCCATCTTAATAATCATCAAAACATTTTTCTCAATTACCTGATTCAGGAATTTACTAAAAATTTTTTCATTGCTGCTTAGTCCACTATCATTTTTCCAATATTGTGCCAGCTGTATTATTCCTCCAGGAAATCGATATTCTTTTGAACCTGAGTCAGATGAAATTTAAAAACAAAATACAATAAAATATCTCAAAATCATACTACAAAGGACATAGCTCTTCTATAATCACAAAGAAACTGATGTGATGGGAACTGCTAACACCAGATCATATGTGCCCCCAAAATATTGACCTGTTATGGTCAGATACTATCCTACCATCCAAGCACTCCTGAAATTTCTAACAGAGTGGCCTCTTTAAGATTGTTCAAATCAGCGCACCAGGGTAGGAAACTTGAGAGTCATCCTAAATACCAATCCTAGCCTCTAAGTCAGTCAACTAAGTCCTCTCAGCCCAACCTCTTTAAATTCTCTTTGCTTCAGAACAGTTCTCTCCCTCTCACAATCGTCATAGTGCAGGCCAGCATCATCCCCTATTTGAGGGACTTCGAGATCCCCTGACTCATCTCTCTGTCTCTTGGCCCCTTCCAGTCCATTCTCCACAATTCAGCAGGATTGGCCATCACCTCAAAACACAAAACTAATACTAACGCAGAAAGATATCTACACCCCCATGTTCATTGCAGCAATGTTTACAGTAGCCAAGATATGAAAACGACCTAAGTGTCCACTGACAGATGAATGGATAAAGAAGATGTTGTACAGATATACAATGGAATATTATTTAGTTATAAAAAGGAATAAAACCTTGCCCTGGCTGGTGTTGCTCAGTGGTTAGAGCATCAGCCTGCGCACCAAAGGGTGGCAAGTTCAATTCCTGGTCCACATGTCTCTCTCACATCGATGTTTCTCTCTCTTTCTCTCTCTCTCTCTCCCCCCCTCCCTTCCTCCCTTCCACTCTATCTAAAAGTAATGGAAAAACATCTTCGGGTGAGAATTTAAAAAATAAAGAATAAAATGTTGCCAGTTGTGACTGGATGGACTTTGAGGATATTATGCTAAGTGAAATAAATCAGACAGAGAAAGACAAACAACACATGATCTCATTTAAATGTGAACTCTAAAAATAACAAAGCTCTGATATATATAGAACAGATTAGTGGTTGCCAGAGACGGGAGGGGGGCACTAGGGGTGGGAGAATGGGCAAAGGGAGTCAAAGGTACAAACTTCCAGTTATAAAATACATAAATCATGGGGATGTGCTGTACAACATGGCAACTATAGTTAATAATACTGTATTGCATATTTGAAAGTTGCTTAAAAGTTCTCATCACAAGAAAAAAAGTTCTATATGTATGGTGACCATCTTAACTGACTTATGGTGATCATTTTGCAATATATAAAAATATCAAATTATTATGTCATACACCTGAAACCCATATCATGTATGTCAATTATATCTCAAATACATAAATAAAACCATAATTGTGTCACTCTTCTATTTTAAAAAAACCCTAATTGCTCCTTTTTCCATCCAAATAAAAACCTACATAATTGGACCCCTCCTCTCTCATCAGCCTCTTCTCCTATAATCCCCTCCCCAAGCCCCAACACACACCCTCACACTTTGAAATCTTTTGCCAAATTCTCCTTTGCTTTCAGGCCTTTTCTCATATTTCTTAATCTGCTGAGAAATGTCTCTTTTCAAACTTCTCTTGACCCACCGTAAAAAATAAAAATAAAAAAAGGCACGTTGCATCTCAGTCCAATACACCTGTATCATCACCTATATAAATATTTAAATAAAAAGGCTTCACAAAATAACATACTATACCTTTAAGGTCATAAAAGTACTTCCACACAAGGCTGTCTGGAGACTGTGCATAACTAGCATTCATAACCAGTTCCGGCAGGTTCGGGGGAAGGTTGACACCCTGATCCTCTGTTTGCTTGTGGAATGTCCTAATAAAATTAACTCCACCTTCAGGCTGAAACACATAAGAAATCACATAAGGGATCTGTGAAACATTCTACAAATGCTAGCAGAAGGGTAGGTAGCTGAGGATAAGCTAGTATTTGCACCAGTGTGGTTTTCAGTAGTCCACTCAAAAGCACTGACTGTGGTTAGCCTAAGACTTGTGATATTTATGAACATCCTCCAAGTTTTCAATGTATTTTTATTTTAAATATGTTGGTGTTTCATGATCAATAAAAATCCTACAAAAACATACACTGGTTTCCATGTTTACCAACACTCTCCCTAATGACTCATCTTCTACTTCTCCCTATAACATTAGACCAGGATGTGCTGCAAAATAGATCTCAAAACCTTACTAGATAGATTTCTAAATTTTGCATGGAACCCCTTCTAATGGCCAGTCATGAGCCATCGCCAATTCTTCTGATCACCCATTTGCGTTGTCAGCCTACACCTGACCCTCCGCACCCAGCATTATGAGCAAATCCCTCCAATGATAATATAAATATTCGAAGAGACCAAAAGTATCTGTTCTTCAGGAAAACTGTGGGATCCTCTTCATTAGATGAAGAAAACACGACACTATCTGTAGCCAACTTCTCCCTGTATTAGCTTATGACTTTTCAGAGGTGTAGATTATAGAAATTTGTATTAACTATATAACAACCTTTCATCCAAATTTATTCTAGTTTCCTATGGAAGTCCTTCATAAAGTATAGAGCACTCAATTTCAACAAGTTTTATATCCTTAGTGGGAACACAGGTATGTTTTTGAGTCCATTCTCCAACCGTTACGCTGCTGATTGCCGCCCTAGAAACACGAATACTCGTGCTCTCTTTGTGCCTATGCAATGTGTGCCCTCATGATGGGATGGAGGTTTCAGTACAGACCTTAAGTGACCTGGAAGCAATGTCCTCAGGTGTAGAAAAAAAGACGTCGTCAACATCCAGGGTCTGAAGTTCATCATGTGTGGAAAAGAAGAGCAAGAAAAAGCAGTCTTCACTCCCCACATTCTTTATCCAGTGCAGTGTGTTTTTAGGAAAGAAGATCACTTGGCCAGCTGTGACGTTGTACGTGGTGACGACATGGCCATCGTCAACCACCCCGATCCATGCCTTCCCCTGAAACATAAACAGAGAAGCACATCCAGCACCACCTTAGGGTAATCCATGACCTTTTCCCATTACCTCCTTCCTGAGGTACCATTTTAAACTTTTTTTCTAATCACCACCCTATGAAATTTTAACGCTACAGGTGTACTGTAGATCCGTACACTACATACACCTACTGCTTAGGTACTCTACATATATCTATGCTTTAATACATAACAAGAGTCAGTATTTTTGCCCCCAAGAACCAGTTTATACCCCCTTGAGGTTCAATATTACCCCCATTGAAAATACATAATTTAGAGTTTAAAAAGACTGCAGGCACAGGTGTGTTCATATGTGATTGCATAGACATGCGTGTTTGTGTGTGTGCCTACAGATGTGTATATATTTTCCAAATAAGAAAAAGTCTGCATACAATGTTAATAATAATAAATTAACAATAACAGCACTTAGTGCTTTTACTGTGTCCGGTCCAGGTAGTCTTCTTAGCACTTTACCTGATGTAACTCAAGTATTCCTTACATCAGTGCTGTGAAGCAAGTACTATTATTACCATCACTTTACAGATGAGAAAACTAAGTCCAGAGAGAACATATCATTTTCCCAAAGTTACTCAGCTAGTTAATGGCAAAGCTGGGATTTGAACCTAAGCATCCAGCTCTAAAATCTACACTTTTTTTTTAAGTGTGGTAAGAACACTTAAAATGAGATCGACCCTCTCAACAAATGTTTGTTTGTACAATACAGTATTATTAATTATAGACACAATGTTGTATAGCAAATCTCTAAAACTTAATTATCTAGTCAAACCACCTAGTTAAAATTATTTAATTAAATTGTCTAGAAACAGTCAGTAGAATGGTGGTTGCCAGGGACTGGGGGGAAGGCTATACTTCTAATCCATACTGCACCACACTTTTATTCTGCTCATTCAGAACTGTATCCTTTCTCTCTCTCTAATCTGATCTTTAGTATTACCTTGTGAGGTAGGTAGAGAAGGTACCATTATTTCTGTTTTGCCACAGGCTCATGGTCACATAGTGGAGCATCTACAAGGGTGGATGAAAAGGGAGCCTTTGTCCTATCTATTCAGACGTGTACGACTCGGATCCAGACGGTTATTAAAGATGCAAGGGAAAGGTGAACCCCTGAAGAGCTCTCTCCAAGCCCATATTTCTGTGAACAGCAGAAATATGCATCTCTTCCTATTGGGGCATCACTCCAGAGACAGGGCAGAGACAGCGCAGTGGCCAATGGGACACCCACAGCAGGGCCACTGGCTTTCCACTAGTTACACCAGCTGCCCTGCTCCTCTCAGGGACACTCATTCCAAAGCTTTCATATGCAGGAGCAAAAGCACTCTCCACGGGTGAGTGTGCAGAGGAGGAATTCCTTCATGTCCCCTTGCTTGGTTCCCTACCCTGACCATGAGAGTGAGTGGCCCTACAATTTTTCTTGGAACTAGAGAATATCCTGGCCCACATTATTTTTTATAGTTGAATTATTTCATTTGATATGTTTTTAATTAAGATATTATTGAGATATAACATTATATTAGTTTCAGGTGGACAACAAAGATTCAATATTTGTATATACTGTGAAATGATCACCACAATGAGCCTGCTCAACATCCATCACCACATTTAGCAATAAATATTTTTCCTGTGATGAGAACTTTTAAGATTTACTCTCTTAGTAACTTTCAAATAAACAATACAGTATTGTTACCTATAGCCACCATGCTGTACATTACATCCCCGCGACTGACTTGCTTTATAACTGGAAGTCTGTAACTTTGGACCACCTTCTTGCTCACATTTAAAAGCTCAGATTATAAACTCTCTCTGGACTTGCAGAACAGCCTGCCCCAAGCTGAGCTGGATCCCAAGCCTGTGATCTGCCCAAACACTCTCCAGACTAGTTTCTCTGGCTTGGCCTTTGTTATGTAGGGGGCCCTCCATCCCCAGGAAAGCTCACTTAACTGTTTTTCCTTCTGCCTACCACTCTGCCAATACTCAGCCAGATAATCTTTTGAAGATTATGCTCATTTACATATTTTATACACGTGGGAAAGACACGGAATCACAAAATATGGACTTTGTCCCAGTCTAGCCAACAGCTACAGTTTATCTTCATGAATCTTTCTGAGCCTCTATTCTTTCATGAGAAGTAAAAAGGATTTGGTTTCACATGGGTGAAACTCTAATCTCTCTTCCTGTTGTAAACTATAACATTGAATGAATTGTCAAAAATAAAAACAGAGCCCAGCCGGGCGTGGCTCAGCGGTTGAGCGTTGACCTAGGATCCAGGCGATCGGAGTTTGATTCCCGGTCAGGGCACATGCCTGAGTTGCAGGCCCAATCCCTAGTCGGGGGCATGCAGGAGGCAGCTGATCAATGACTCTCATCATTGATGTTTCTATCTCTCTCTCACCCTCTCCTTTCCTCTCTCTGAAATCAATAAAAATATATTTTTAAAAAAAAAAAAAAGAGTTTTATTAACAACATAAATAGGTCACATAAAATTAGCTGATCTATTAACAAGATTGCCAGGGTAAGACCAAATTCTGTAAGTTCTATGAGGACTTTAGTCACTACTGGGCCCCCATTGTCTGAAATATAGAAATATTTGAAATTCAAGTAAATGAACTCATTTCATCTCTAGCTCTCTCTATTTCACTTGATTTCCAGAAAATTCTGAAAGGTCTGACCACAATTGGCCTGATCTTAGGGACTCTGGGTTGAATATCTGCAAACTGGTTTGTTATCCCAGTTGCTGCTTTTTTCCTTAGAGGAAAGCTGCCCTCCCTTTGATCATTAGATCTGAGCCACCAATTTTAGCTTTGGCTCAAAGAATGGGACAGTAGTCTTATTTTAACAATAGTGTCTAAAAAAATGATTTCATACTGAAGAAAGTTCAAAGTGATCCCAAGAATAATGAAAATAAACAGGTTAGTGCTTCAAGGCACTGCTAACTAATCTAACTGAACACATAGCCAAAGCCTGGATGTTAAGTCACTTAAGTAGGTTTTACAACTAAAATAATAGCCTGAGGACACACCAGCATACATGTTGAAGTGCAGAATGGGGTAAACTGTTTATACCTGTGCGAGATAGCCGTGTTCATTTGCATTAAAGTGCCAATGAGGGGCACGGAGGCCATTGCTTTTTATTCTCAGTGTCCCCAGAGTCATCTGCGATCTCTGGCTGTTCAAGCTGCTGCCAAAGGCCTCTTCCTCGACGCTGAGATAGTCTTTGATATTGTTCCTGTACCGGGCCCACTGGATTGCACCACCAGGGAAATCAAACACCTGAAAAGTCAAAAGCAAGCAATCATCAGCACGGAGGCCACCACGGCCTACCGAGACAGAGGTAGGCAAAGAGAAAAGGCAGTGGTGAGGTAAATAACGGAGTTCCAAAAGGGAACAGGAACAACAGGTCTGTAAGATCCAGGAACAACCGTGGTGGTACAGGCTGTGCTCTTTGTCTAGTCCCTGTTAGACATAAAAGGAACACCTATCTTGACAAGAGAATAGAGGGCTTTCCATTTGCCCATCTGTAATTCTCCCCTCCAGCCAGCCAGAGAACTACCTATCTACTAGAGAAAATCTCTGCCTGGGACCAATATCAACACAACTTTCCCTCTTCTCTCTCCCTCACCTCCCGCATCCAGGCTGCCTGCACCCGGTTCCTTCCCGTGAAGAGAGAACAAAGCTTAGTAAAGACACAATGGAAACTTTGTTTTGAAACAGCCATTGCGAGTACATGATGCTTTTCCTAATCTGCGTGATTCATACCTTGGATTTAGGTAAATGATTAAGAAACTGGAATTTGGGATCCACAGCTGTTTGCTGTATCGGAATTGTTGTCTGCGGTTTGGGTTCTGAATGGGGCTGAACGTTGTTGATGTACACCAAGGAGAGAATCAGGACTCCCACGGCTGTGGTGACAGTGCAGGCCAAGAGACATACCAGGAAAACACTCATCAATGACCAATGCTTCTTTTCCTAGGAGGAATTAGGAAAGATGAAGCCACCATTCTCTACTCTTGATGCATTAAAACACTGCCTCCTTTCTCAATTTAGTTTATTTTCTCTTGTATTTAAAACACGTACTTGTGGAATAAATATACTCAGTAAAATAATATATGTGCAAGTATTATTATAAACACACACACACACACATATACACCTTGCTGATATCCAAATAAACAAGAATGAAAAACATATGAGGAGAGCTGGGACACATAATAAGTTATTAGAAAATCAATTAGCCAGTTAAGTTTGTATGTAAAATGAATTCCAATTCAGTCAGTTAGCCCCACTTACCAGTTTCTTCACCTGAAAATTAAATAGGCTATAAAGAGCATTTTCTAAGAGCTTTTTTCATTCCAGAATGTACAGGTGCTGCACAGATATAAGTAGCATACCCGGTAAAGAGCTGGTCTGATGGGTCTCAGTTTCTCTCCCCCTCCCTCCTTTGTTTAAACAGCTTCATGAATCTTCTCCTCTTGTGTGTGTTACCTACATGAGCTACTATCCCATCTATCAAATCCGAGCACAATCTTTTCATGTATTCCTATGTTTCTATTTCCTGGCTTCAAGTCACAAATATATGCTGAAAACAACAGTATTATTTTGGTGAGTTACCAGGCACATGACTGAAAGCCGCCACAAGAAAACACGCCCTAGTCTTTGGACCAATTTGCCCTCATTTCTCTGACCACTAAAGTGATATTCACAGGCACTGATGCCAAGGTCTCCTGTTCTGCTGCCCTCTGAGTCCCTGGCAGTTCTCTCTGAGTAGGCCTGTCTTTGATCATGGATAACTCCAACACAGATGTTCTTAGTACTTTAACCTTCTTAAATGGCACATGTCGTATAGCATAATCATTTATCAACATACTCAGTTTAACATTGCCTAAGGCTACTATACAGAACAATAAATAACTCATTAATACTATGAGCCACGATTCATAGAGAGTTGGGCCATTAAAGAGCTACCTTTAGGAGGTGTGAATGCAGAGTTTATGAGCAAGAAGGCAAATCAGGAAATATTGAGAGCAGGAGATGCTGCCTCGGTGAAGAGAGTCACTTGAGGAAAGCTGGTCTAAGAGAGATTCTTTCCTGAGCTCTGCATAAAGGTTTTGAGAGGAACTAATCTCAAGATGTAAGTCCCCAACTCACCATTCTGGAGATGGTATTCATCTTCCCCGTATAGGAAACATTTGGTGTTTTATCTTCATGCATTTCAAATGCTGCGTTGTCCATTGGCAGAAAGCAGCAAGCAATACACCAAAAAAGAGAAAAAGAGGAATGTTGCTTTAGCAAATGGGGAGATCCTGGAGATCCCTGAGATCCCTCAGAGAAGAATGATAATCCTTGAGTGAGCGAGTACTTATATAGAGCTGAAAGTTAAGGAAATGAAATAAGGAAACTGCCTCTTAAACTACAGTCCTGGTTTAAAAAAAAAACACCCTGGAAATAATTGCCAAATTAGAGGCCAATAAAACACTCTCTACGGTCCCCAACTCTGCCCATTGATGACGCATACAAAGATAATAATAGCAAAACTAGCATTTATTTCCTCCTCTCACTGTGTGCCAGGCACTGTGCTAAGTGCTTTCCATACATTACATAATTTAATCCTCATGGTGATCCTAGCAGGTACTACCATTATTCCCATTTTGTAGATTAGGAAACTGAGGTAGGCAGAGGTACGGTAACTGCCCCCAAATCCCACAGCTAGTTTTTGTGTGGGAGCAAAGCACCCTTACCCAAAAGATTCCTCCATGACACTGGTTCTCTGCAGATTTCCTGGTGGGTGCTTAGACCAGCATAATCTTTTTTACCCAAATCAGTCCTGCCTGTAAATAAGGTGACTGATTTTCCTATGTGGTTTATTGAAAAACTTTGTTACCTGAAAGTTAAATATTTATTTAAAATTTATTTGTGTTATATTGCCTGGTGATGATTAGTGGCCTGAGTAATCTAAAAATTGCTGCTATGGTCCAGTCAGCCGTTGCTCAGCGGTTGAGCATCGACCTATGATCCAGGAGGTCACAGTTCAATTCCCGGTCAGGGCACAGGCCGGGGCTGTGGGCTCGATCCCCAGCAGGGGGCGTGCAGGAGGCATCCCATCAATGACTCTCATCCTTGATGTTTCTGCCTCTCTCTCTCCCTCTCCCGTCCTCTTTCTGAAATCAATTAAGATATATTTAAAAACAAAAACTGCTGCTATGAATCCACACAGCAGTCACCCATCCTTTCCTTTCTGTCTTCCTCTCTTCATTCATTCAGGAAACATGGTTGAATGCCTACTGTAATCCAGGCTGCACACCACTCCTGTACAACATGAAGAGGCCTTGGAGTCGCTTATAATCTAGTAGGAAAAGCAGAAAGCAACTCATTACCCAAAATGTGCTGTGTTCTGATAGGTGCGCAAGGTCCCAAGAGGGTAGGGAACAGTCGTGTGTCTCAGGCGGGAAGGAAAGGCACGGCTTCTCTGACGTCCTCATTTTGAGCAGAGCCTTCGAGTCCTAACTCAGCTTCACTAGCTGGGCATGCTCAGTGGATTACATTTTATTCCATATTTCTGTCTTGTCTATAAGCAGCTCTGGAACAGACCCCGTGTGGGGAAAATGTAGACCCGATCTGAGTCCAGCAGCTCAGGCACCCACGAGGCTCCGGGTTACCTGACAGGGGTTTAACTTGGTGGCTTTCCTACCATATCTCATCAGATCAAAGATGCATCCGTGCATTAGATCGATTTAATCTTTTCCCACAAAGACCTGGAATGTAAATACATGGCATTGATTTTGAGATAATGAAATGCGTAAAATAACTGTTTACCTGTGGGGCCAGTGTGCTGATTTTCTCACCGTGTTATCAGGGTGCCATCAAACATCAGTTTCCTGTTTAATTTTTCTAGTGCAGTTTTACAACGAGTTGTCCCTGAGACTCAACGAAATAGAGTTTGCCACTTTTCTCCAGTCTTATCAGCAAATGGCACTATTTGAATTGTCAAAACAAGTTTTACACAATTTCATGTTTTGCTCTTCTTTTCTTGGAAGTATGGAAACATGGCCCTCTGTCAACAGCATTATCTGGGAGCTACGTTTAGCATTTATTTAAATGACAAGAGGAGCAAAGCATCAACCAAACTGTACTGAACCTCACTTTAGCACTGAATTAAAGAATGCTGCCGCTGGGTAAGGTCCTTTCGATCTTTGCCAATAGGAAAACGGAGGGCCAAAGAGCCTATTTTCCCCAAAGTCACCTGCAGAGCCAACACAGAAGTCACGCTCTCCCACTTTCAGCCAGAGCTTTTCCTACAACTATTTGCTGCAGGAGAACCTCATGCCTTCGATACATTACATGCAAATAGTTCAGCGATGTTCAGCCTTTTTCATCTCCTGGCACACATAAACTAATTACTAAAATTCTGTGGCATACCAAAAAACATGTTTTGCTGATCTGACAAAAAACACACTTCAGTTTTATTTAACAGCTACCAGATGAAAAGGTAACCAGAGAAAAGGCACAAATACTATAACACGAGTAAACTCACCCCCTGAGAATGAAAATTATCCCCAGAAAGAGCACAGGCCATACAACAGATCCCAGCTCCCACTACCTGAAAACAGCTCCGAGCCTTTCTGAGGCTGGCGGGACACTGCAGACTGCGGACCCAAGGGTATGAGAAATAGCAAAGCCTCTATATCAGGCTCTCGGATCAGAGCCTGAGCAAGTTCCTCTGCCCTGGAATGACAAACAGGAACAGGCACTTACCCAATCACAGGCAGCTTTAATGGAGGCGCCTGCTCTCAGGCTACCAACCCCAGAGAAACCTTTCCAATGATAGGTAACTGAGAAACATGGGGTAGCCTTAGGGGTTCTAACCCAAAATCTAGGACCCACAAACCAACCTCGTGGGCTCCTCTCCAACAATGTAGACCCTGTGGCCCAGGGGTGGCCTCGCTGCCTTAGGGTAATTGCAGCAATTTTCCAGCTAGCGGATGGAGGCCTCCAAGATTACTCTTGAACAAGAATCACCCTTTATACTTCCCACCAACTAAACTCCCTTCTAGAGCATAAGGGACCCCACTGGCTAACTGACAGCAGGATACTAAAATACCAAGTTTTAATACTGGAGAACCCCCAGGTCAAGGTAGACCTGCTCCACTCTAAATCCAGCCACCTTAATGCCCCTTCCAGGAGACAATGAGCCCCCCACTCCTGCAGTGAAATTATTGATCAAACCTATGCCAGCAGGGGAGACTTGAAGGACAAGCCACCAGACAATGTGAGCAGGTCTGGTTCACTGATGGAAGTAGTTTAATCAGGAATGGGGTACACTTTGCTGGGTATGCAATTGTCACACCTCAACAGGTAGGTCACTGAAGCCCAGGCCTTGCCTCCCAGGACTTCTGCCCAGCTAGCTGAACTGATGCCTTAACAAGAGCCCCTGAATTAGAAGAAGGGAAAAGAACCAATATTTGCACTGACTCTAAATATGCATTTCTAGTACTTCATGCTCATGCCGCTATTTGAAGAGAGAGGGGGTACCTCACCACCAAGGATACCCCTACCAAACATGGGCCTCAAATCCTTAAATTATTTCAAGTTATAAACTTACCCAAGGAAATAGCAGTTATAAGCCGCAAAGGACACCAAAAAGTAACAGATGAAATAACACAGGTAAATATGTTTGCCCCTAGCTCTACTAGAAGAGTGGCTTCTGCTAAAGTTTCCTCCTAGGACCTTAAATTCCAATGGGCCTGGGGGAGGCCCTACCTCCTCAGTACACCCAGGAGGAGGTTAGCTGGGCCAAACAGCATGGATATACCAAGAACACTGAGAGCTGGTACCAGCAGGAAGATCTCACTCACCTTCCGCAAACCCTATTAAAGGGCTACATGACTCCTGCCATTTTACACGGGATAAATTAGAGACATCTGTCAATGCCTTTTAACTGGGAAGGACCTAATGAAGACATCAACAGGTGTGTCAGAATTGTGCCCTATGTGCCTTAAATAACTCCAGGGGCCTGGCTCAGTGGAGAGGAACCTACACAGGACAAGATTGGCATATTGACTCCATGCAGTGCCCTCATGTCAAGGCCACAAATATCTACTCATCTTTATTGACACCTTTACTGGTTGGATAGAAGCCTTTCTGACCAGGACAGAAAGAGCCCAGGAGGTAGTCAGGAATCCCTTAAAAGAGATCGCTCGTCCATTTGGATGACACAGGTCACTACAAAATGACAATGGGCCTTCCTCTACCTCCCATATCACACAGGGAGTCTGTAAGGCTCTTGGGGTCAACTGGCACCTACACTTGGCCTAGTGACCTTAATCCTCAGGAAAGGTAGAAAGAGCTAATCCAACTATTAAGAGAAACATTAACAATCTCTGCCAAGAAATCAAACAAAATTGGCTACAAGTCCTCCCTATTGCTCTTTTAAGGGACTCGAGCCAGCCCAACTACTCATCTCCAATTAAGCCCCTTTGAGGTCCTATATAGGAGACCCTTCCTTTATTCTGACCTACTGTTTGATGAAGAGATAGCTAATGCTGCCAATTATTTCATATCACTAGCCAAATTTCAACAAGCCTTACAAGAATATGGTCACCAAGTAGACCTCATAGCTGCTCACACTCCTCTTTTACATGAGCCCATTTCAGAAAATACCTCTGCAACTCTAAGGTCTAAAGCCTAAAATTATCTCAAAATAAAAGGCAGAAAGAAAGAAAGAAAGAAAGAAAGAAAGAAAGAAAGAAAGAAAGAAAGAGAGAGAGAGAGAGAGAGAGAGAGAGAGAGAGAGAGAGAGAGAGAGGGAGGGAGGGAGGGAGGGAGGGAGGGAGGAAGTGGGTGTGGCTCAGTGGTGGAGTGTCAACCTATGGATTGGGTGGTCACAGTTTGATTCCCCATCAGGGCACATGCCCGGGTTGCGGGCTCAATCCCCAGTAGGGAGCGTGCAGGAGGCAGCCGATCAATGACTCTCTCTCATCGATGTTTCTATCTCTCTCTCCCTCTCCCTTCTTCTCTGAAATCAATAAAAACATATTTTTTTTAAAAAGGAAGGAAAAAAGGAAGGAAATAACGGGAGGGGAGGGAAGGGGAAAAGGAGAGAGGAAAAATCCTGAAAAATATCTATTACCTCTTTTTCCTGGCACAACTAGTTTATATTTTCCAACATCCCTAACAGTTAGATGTGGCCATGTGGCTGAGTTTTAAACAATAAAATATGAGCAGAAATGCTATGTGCCATTTCCAAGTTAAGAGTTTAAAGAAAAGAGGGTAAGCCCCGCCATGCCCCGCTCCCTTAATCAGCTGGATGCAGTGATGCCGGGGGGGGGGGGGGGGGGGGGGGGAGGAGTGAAGGGGGGGCAGAGCACCAGAGGGAAGGAACCTAGGTTCCCAATTCACTGTCTAGAGGAAACCCACCTGCCAACCAAGAACACCCATCTCAAACTCTTGCATAAACAAGTAACAAAGTTCTGTTGTATTGCACCATTTTACATTTGGGCTATTTTTACGACAAACTAAAACGAACATATTTATACTCTTTCTAGTTTTTATTTCCACTGAGGTATGATGCCGGGTTTGTGTTTTGAAATGTTTATCCAAACACAAGGGCTAGGAGTATACTAATAATAAATTTGGCAAGTGCTAAGAGCTGCTGGTGGCAATATCTATCAAAGGGATAAATTGAATATATATTAAGACATAATTCTTCATTAAATGACTTGAGTTTATTTTCCTGGAGCACAGCCAATCACAAAAGGATATTATTTTCCTTAGAAAAACTGAGCCTACTAGGTCCTTTCTCTATGCCACGTTGGTAGGGGAGAAAAGGCGGGGCTTCGTTCCGGTAAGAACGTTTCCCTGCCTCCCACATCTCTAAGTTGTCTGTCTCCTATAATCCTTCAGGTGGAAAGGCTGCTAAGATAATGTTGGGCAATTCTTTCTGATTACTTCCTCTTACATCTCTACCAGTAACAAGACTGATCAATGTTCTCATTACACAAATCTTTCTTATCTATTGCTCAACTTTCAGACAGCCAGTGGACATCACAGAAATATGAGAATGCACTGTTGACCAGGCACTGGGGAGAGTAAGAGAAACCATGGAAGACATACACCCTTACCTCAAAGACTTTACAATGCAGCAATTCATTCCAGTGAACAAATGCACAAGGAAAATTAAACAGGAAAAACACTGTTTTATGGCAGCTGGATAACAAGGTGAGGAAATCACCTTATCGGGCCCACAGATGAAACTTAAACAATTATTTTTAAATATGTATTACCTCAGAATCGATGCCATACATTTAAACTCCAGATCTTTGTGGGCAAAGGCTCAATAAATATTCCCACCACTCTCACAGCCCACCATGACATGTTCCAGAATATTCTCAAGAAGAACTCAGACGCTGCAAGTGATAGGGGGGTGTGGGCTCCTCCAATAACCATCAGAAAACACTGGAAAGGAGCTCTGACCTTGTGAAGTTAAGGAAATTAAAGCAGTCTGTTCATCCAGCTCTATATAGCAATCTGATCTTGGACTAGTTCCTCAACTTGCTAAGTTGGTTTCCTAGTGTGTATAAAATTAAAGCTGGATTAAACGACCCACTTGATTTGGGGATATAATTATTTTAAGAAATGACATTCAACTGCTAGCTTCCCAACATTCTCATTTTTTCAAGAGTCCATTGACATAATTCAAGATGTTCAATGTTCCAGCTATTGGTTCCCCCAAATAAATACTTCGTATGTAATATATAGTATATCAGAAGACAAGTCCGCTGAATGATTATATGAACAACAAAATCAGCTGAGGAAAACTGCAGAAAATTTCTGCTATCTCTCAAATGTGTTCATTCAGCAAACATTGATTGAATGCCCTTTATGTGCCAGGCACTGTTCTAGGCACTTGTAAACGCAATAGACAAAAATTCCCTGCCCATGTGCAGCTTACACGTTGGCAGAAAAGTCAGAACAAATAAAAAGTGGTTACTTAAATACTAACTTAGAAAGTGATGTGCTCTGGGAAAAAATAAGCAGAGGGAGGCAGGAGTGTGTGGTATGGAAGGAAGCAATTTTAATAAGGTGATCCAGATAGGCTTTGTCTGGAGTTTGGCAAAATTTCCAAAAAAGGGGGAGTTTTACGCTAGTTTCAGCTTTATTGAGGACTAGCTATGTGCCCATAAGCGAGGAATATAAATTCTTCATGTTTTACATACTCTTCAGATAAATGGGTAAAGTCATAAGGCCTTTCCCACCTCAGAAAGTTGTTGTAAAAAAATTTTAAAGATATAGAAAAAATGCTTTAGAAAAGTTTTAAAGTCATCATAAAATTGAAGGGTTTAGTCATCTGGCCTTCCCCCTGCAGAGAGAAATAAATACGAATCCAGATTTCTCACACTCCTAACAAGACTTCCACATCATTCCACCTTCAAGTTTTCACACATTCTATCTACTGTTGCTCCACTCCAAGGATGCGTTTAAGATCTATCCTTTGAACAAAATTGAGAGAGTTTGCTGAGAATACCAGAATGCATAAAGCACAATTTCTACCCTCAGTAAAAAAAACTGTATTTTTCCATTTTCATAGCAGCTGATGTGAAGAAAAAATAAACATACCCAAAAAACTGTGTACCATTCCAGTGCCTTGCTGACTAATGACTGAGTCATATGCATTTGGGGGAACTTGTTATAAACAACATCACTGCATATTTGCTGACAAACAGTGGCATTATGACTGCCAGTCACCAGGGTGGCGCAGTCTCACCTCTTTTCCAGTCCTCTTCTTTTTTCTCTTAATCCTCACTTGAGGACATTTTTTCCACTGCTTTTTCAGAGAAAGTGGGAGGGAGAGAGAGTGAGAGAGAAACATCGACACGAGAGAGGCACATCGATTGGTCGCCTCCTGCACGCTCCCCGACTGGGGTCAGCGATCAAGCCTACAATTGAGGTACATGCCTTTGGCCAGAATCAAATCGAACCCGGGACCCTTCAGTCTGCGGGCCAATGCTATAACCACTGAGCAAAACCGGCTAGGGCTCTTTTGCATTCTCAATCTAAACTAACAGTTCATAAATTTGGGGCCTTTGAGCAAGGGTTGTGTGTTTTTTTCCCCATTCATAAAGCTTTGGGAGAAAAAATAATAAATTATTTCTTTAAGAACAACAAGCCTTCAATAGCTACAATTTTACCTCCTGTGTGTATGGGCCCTTTGATGTCTCCAAATAGAGCAACTTCCTTCTGAACATGGTTCAATGGTCTTTCCCATCCACTTGCCATTTCCTACTTCCTTGTTCCTATCTATGTAAATGCTCTAATACTCCCAGATCAGGTTAAGTTATCCTATAATACATTCTCAAGACATCATGCATGTTTCATTTGAAGTCCTCATTTCAGTTAATTGTCACATGAATGCCTCCACTACCAGGTTATAGACCACATAGAGCAGACTTTATCATTAAAGCTTAGCCTAAGGCCTGGCACTTAACAGGCTGAAATGAATAAATGACTGATCATTACATAATCTTTACATTCAGTACAACCACATCCCTCCCCCTTAACCATTACAACTAGTGATCTATGCATCCAGCCTCCATCAGTTTCCCTTGATCTTACCCTTTCTAGATGCTGTTAAATAGGAGAAAATCTAAGTGGTTGATGAGACCATACACAGAAATGTGTTTTAAAAGTTATGGTATAGAAGTATGAGCTACTTAGGAACTGTCACTAGACTTTTCTCAATAGACTTTGCAAGTAGCATGTACAAATGTATTGATTTTAGGTTATTTCATAAACTAACACATGCATTACAACTCTGGAATGTGTTCCAATTTTTGAAGTAATGTACAGGTGAAGATATGAGAGAATGCTCATATCTTCTACGAAGTATTTTAACATGACGGCATTTACTGGGGGAGCATGTTCGAACATTCATTATATAGTTTCTCATTTATTAATTTTAATGTTTGCCTAAAACTTTGCCAAAATCCCACTTTGTAGAAATTTTAAAAATAAATAAATAAGAAATATCTGTGAATTTATGTCGCCATTTCTAGCTCTGTCATTACTAAAAACACCACCTGTAGTAGCTGTACTCTTGGCCTCCATCCACTCTCACGTGCTTTCTAGTGTCTAGACTTTGGTCTCTAACACAACACTCTGCTGTGAATAACAAGATTTCCTGGTTGCCCGAAAGGAGGTTATGACTCTGTTTTATGGCAGGAAAAACCCAGGAGGGTTCGGAACATCCTGTTGTTTCCAGGAAGCAATGGCACTCTCAAGAATGTCAACACTCATAAGGCTTTCAAAGGTCCCTACAAGCCAGACTGTGATCATTTGAGCTTCAAAGAATAGTTTTATTGTGGTTAATTGGAATATATTGAACCTGTGAGAGGCTCTAAGTTCATAATGATACTCGAAGGATAAAAGGTAATACAGAGTGTTGATAAAGGTATTTGTAATATAAAAGGATAAACATAATAAAACATATTCTATGTTTTAATAAGTAGAAGAGTATTAATATATAGGGACTTCATTTCTTCTATTAATGATATATGTGCTTGTTAATTATAGGTATGTACTGATTTCTATGTAGACACCACAGTAAACACAGGGAAGGAACTGTGAGTGACCTGAGTAATCCTGGGGAAGGAGATACTGTGCCCACGCAGGGAAGGGCCGAGGAGCGCCAAGGATCACATAGGCACTGCGAGGGAGATGAGCGCAGCAGTGAATCAGCACCTGTGTTGACACAATCACCAACTAAAAGGGGACTTAGCTGTGTGTCCCCAAAGGCTGGCTTGGCTAAATTTCTAAAGAGAAAGGATCATTACTGAGCCAATTCCTTATCTCCTAGGGAAAAAAACTTCTAGATGGTCCTACTAATTCTGATCAAATTCTTTAAGGAATGCATGTGTTCTAAAAACACCAACACACCAGGTCAATAAAATGTAACAGAACAATTACTCAGGCACTGCCAGTCATGGTAAATTTAAAGGTTAAATTATTTCTGGGAAAAAATGCCAACTTTCCAAAGTTGAAATCTGTATGAAGTACTTAAGGTCTCATGATATAAAAGGTAAAACTCATGATGTAATGGTAAAAAAAAAAAAAAGAAAGAAAAAAGCGCTCCATCTAATACTCCTACAAGTAGGCCCAATATCTCAACCAATAATTAACTGTTGATACTCAGTTCCTGCAACATCACATGACATTGATAAAACCTGGGTAAGAATCAAAATATTGAAACCCTAGGAAGCTATCAAAAGAAATATAACAATAACCTTGGAAAGTATAGGATCTAATACAGAAATAAATTTCCAGAAATGTTTTCGTAAAATTCAGAACAATAATGAGTAAAAATTTTTTTGGTTTTGTAATGCAAGTCTACATAGAAAAATGAATTAAATTATTTTGGACCAGGTAACATTTTGCTTAATTGGGATTCAAAGTTAGTGCTCCTCTGCATCAAAACTGATTGCAAGTGTTCAAGTGTTAATGCTCACCCACGTGGGAATTTATACATGTCAACTTTGAAAAGGTCTTTTCCCACAGACAGTTACAGACAAATACGGATGCCATTCCACAAGCATATTATTTTAGTTGAACATATTCATCATTTAGAAAGCATTTCTAGAATTCTATTAGATTCTTTCCTTGATATTTGCCTTTATAAACACATCATTACGTTAATCTCCTCCAGTTGAAGGTAAGGGGAAAGCTCTTGTACTGCACGATCCAATAGATTTCTAAATTTGTGAATTTTCTTTGTACTTGTGCTGGAACCAGTTTGAGCTTAGAAAATATATCCACTCCAAGTCTGTGTAGGAGTGGAGATCTGGATTCTTGCTTTAACGTTTGAAAGCATGGGAAGTGTTTGAAGTACTAAAGCAGCCCACGATCGCAGGAAACTGGCTGGTGCTTCCCTCTCCTGGGAGAGCTGATAGAAACTCCTGGCTTCCAGCAGACCCAACCAGCCTGCCTAAGGGGGACTCTGCCTGGCCAAGGACAGGGAAGCAGTCCGGGTACACACCCTCCACCTGCCTTAGGGTCCCCTGCTGCTAAAGAGCCAACCTGGGCGCTCAGCTTGGCCCCTCCTGTGGGCAGACAAGCCCAGGGAAAGCAGCCACAAGCTGTGGATTGCTTAGTGCTTCAAAAGGGATGCCGAGAACCAAACCCGGGCAGCTTCTGCCATTGGGTGACACAAAAGTATTTCCCAGGAGGCCCGAAATCAGCATACAAAACAGCCTCGGATGGCACAAGAGCAGAATCCAAGGGGAAACCCTAGCAGGCACTAACATCTGCTGAGAACATCATTTGTTTGGGTTTTTGTTGTTGTTGTTTTCTTTTCAATATTTTCTTTATCTTCTCTTTTTTATTGCTCTGGTATTATTATTATTGATATTATTTTCCTCTTCCCTCGCCTATTTCTTTCATATCTCTTATTTGCCTCATTCCTTCAGTTTTTTATTTTTTTCTCTATTTTATTCTTTCTTTCACTTTACCTCTTTCTCTCCATATCTTTCCATAATTTTCCCTTTTCCTACTCTGTACTCTTTTATTTCTCTCCCTTCTTTCCTTTCAGAATCTTTTTTCTGCTTTTCTCTACTATTTTTTTTTATTAGTTGTAGTATTATATTTTTGTTTCTTTCTTTTCTGTTTATTATTCTTGTTCTTATTTATCACTCAATAGTCTCTTTTCTTTGGTGGTGGTGGCTGCTGCTGTCATCAAGATCTTTTGTATGTTTTCATTTCTTTCCTGTTTGTTTGGTTTGGTTTTGCCCTGTCGGCACCTGTACACCAGCTCCTATGATGTGGTTGGGCTGAGCCTCAGTTAGCCAGCCTGGGAGGAGACCCCACCCACAAATGGGACAGTGACAATGAAGACCCAGTGACAGGTAGGAGAAACAAGATGGGACATAGGTAATAGCTGCACCCACCGCTTCCGCAACCACATCAGAATTACAACTAAAATACAGAACCACCACCATTCAGAGCCTCCTGAGATCCGGCTGAACAGAAGCCCCACAACCAGGGAGCTGAAGGAGCAACGAGACCAGGAGTCGGGGCGGAGACGCAGGTGGATAGGGGCTGAATCCCAGGGACGCGGATGCGGGCCCACACCCGGTGCCGCCGGTTAAACCCGGGAGGGAATCTGGGCAGTGGGGGTTTCCCAGAGGAGGGAGGGGTCCCAGCCCCACAGCAGGCCCCAGCCCAGGGCTCCAGGGCCGGGAAGAGACGTCCCCAGAACTCCGGGCTGTGGAACCAGCGGGGACTGTCCCTGAGGGTCGCGGAGGCTGCGGGAGCCCCGGCAGCTCCTCTAAAGGGCCCGGCACGGACTCACTCGGACGCTCCCTCTGAGCCCAGCCCGGGCAGCAGCCTGAAAGGACCTGGGACACTCGGGGAGGAACTAACCTGCCTGGGATCCGGGCGAGAGGCGGAGGGCGGCTTCCTCCAGGCAGAAGGGCTGGCGGAGGCTGTTGCTCCTTTGGCGAGTCCTCCCCGCACACAGCGGCAGGCAGGCGCCATA